>NC_044282.2:69876036-70515098 GCF_004027225.2 Strigops habroptila
TATGTCAGAATAGGAAGATTAGCAGGAAGTAACTTTACGCAATGTAAAAAGCTGAGTGCCAGACACTGAAAAGCTCTTCACCAGCCTCAAAGGAAGATACATTGGCTCCACACCTCATGAGACATGGAGATGTGCAAGCAGAACGCTGCAGCAGGAATTGCACATGCACCAGTCTCAGGCTACTCCAAGCAGCTACAATTCAGGCTCCCTGTGCACATGTGGCAATTTATTTGTACGTTGCTATGTATGTAGTGAAAAAGGCATCTTACAAAGATCCATGTGCGCCATGCTGTGCAATGAGTAAAGATCTGGCCTCGAGAACTCAGTGCAGAAAAGCCAGAGATAGGACCTCAAGAGTGAAATTCTGGCCTTAATAAGTTAAGGGGACTTTACTCCTGAGTTCCACCAGGTCAAAATTTCTCTCAGGGCTGTGAGGGAAAGGGTTTGTGATACGCTTCTGCACATGACTCACGCTCTGCCTTGGTTTACCTATCAGTAACACTTCTCATCTCAAGACATTGGGAGGCTTAATTCATCGGTGCTTGCAAAGCATTTTAAGTTGTTGGACGAGTAATTCTGTTTAAGGGCAGCTACACTGCTGAGTCACAAGCACTGTGGGAACCAGAGCTCTGGATTTCCTAAGCACTGGAGTCAAACAGGTGGAGTAACCTTTTGCAGGAAGGCCAACTCCAGACCTGCCCTAAAGGTACGGAGCGTACCAGCAAGCAGCAGGGTATTTAAAGGCCCAGAGGAACACATGTGTGGCACTTGTGAATGAGTAACATTTAAGTAGGCTGCGGAAGCTAACCAACACTCACTGGAAAATAAGAAGAGAGGTTCTTGTATCACCAAACTGCAGCCACTTTGTGGATTGAACACAATGAAGGTTCACCAGCCTAAGAAAAGTTAATGACAACTGATACTGTTAGAACTTCTGGGCTGAATGAGGCTGGAAGGAGTATTCGGCAACTGCTCACCTCACCGGTGTGCCAGAATTGCTGGTATGTAATCTGAGTTTTGAACTCGCACATGGGAAGTGATGTGCAGGAATGAAAGGGAAGTATGAGCATGGTTTTAGGGTTAGGGGCACAAATACTGCCAGCTTCACAGCCTTAGACACTCCACAAGACAGACCTCACCACAGCCAAGAACTAGCATGTACTTTGCTTTTGCCATAGGAAGTGAAAACAAAGGATATAAAATCAGGTCAGAAATCTTGTTTTCCTCTATACCACTGACTCTGGTGTACAAAATAGACATTCACACGTCTATGGCGTTAGATCAGGGTGGATTGGGAGACAGAGACACAAGAATAGCTGTTGTGGGTCAGACCAAATGTCATGTAGGCCAGGTTCCTGTCTCCAGCGCCTCAGGAAGAAAGGGACAGTGATGCAGTGGCAGTTCCCAGCACTCACCCGGCTTCTAGATCAGCAGCTCAGGGACTTCCCAAGCCAAAGTTAAGGGTGTTTTTGTTGTTGTTGGGGGTTTTTAAACTCTTTTTTCCAATGCCTTTTGATGCATGGCTCTTCCTCTGGGAGCTGCTCTGAATGCTTTTTTGCTACTGTGCAAACTGTTGTGTTTCTCAGTATCCTGTGGCAAGAAGTCCCACAGGTAACCACTTGCCTCCAGACCCTGCTCCTGAATGATGTGGCTGACAAATCCCAGCGCTCACTTGGGATCTGGGCAGCCGGGACGTGTATCTCCAGCACCTCTGCGCTCTGAAAATGCTGTCTTCCCCGGAATAAACAGCCCGGAGCTATAGCTGAGGGATGCGCCCCTTAACCAGGGGGGATTCTTTGCGGCGCAGCCTCGTGTTAAGAAGGGAATACCGAGGGCGACTGCCACCTCCTCTTCCCTCAGGGGAGCCGCTGGCCAGGGCAGCGGCCGCAACCTGAGGGACTGGTCCGTCCCTCCTCTCCCCTCAGGGAGCGAACACCCGCTCCCGGGCAGCGCCATCACCTCAGCGGTCCCGCCAAGAGCGCGCGCGCGCCCCCCGCCCCGTAACGGCTGCGCTGCCTCAGGTAACGCGGGGCGGGAGAGGCGGGCGGCGGCCGCCGGGCGAGGCTCTCACCGCTGCAGTGACCCCAAAGGCTCCGTTCTCCCTTCGGCCAGCCCCGAGGAGGCGAGGAGGGAAGGGCTATAGGGCTCCCGCTCCGCTGCCGGGCAGGGAGGACCCGCACGGCCCCTCAGCGAGCGGCGGGCGGGAGCAGCCCTCTCCTCCGCGCAGCACCGCCTCAGCCGCGGGCGCCGCCGAGCGAAGGAGCCCGCCCGCCCGCTCGGCGCTCCCGGGCCACCTCAGCGAGCCGCTGCTCCAGGTAGCCCGGGAGGCACCTGCGGAGCGGGGCTGCCCGAGGGAGGCGGGGCGGCGCGGCGGACTGCGACCCGCGGGGCGGCCGGGGGCCCGCCACCTCCCTGAGGAGGAGCAGCCGCCACCCGCGGCTCAGCTCCCGCCCGCGGCCGGGCGGCCGGCCGGCCGGCCAGCCCTCTTCTCCGCCTACCTTCTCCTCCTTCTCCTTCTCTCCTGCCGGTACCTGCCATTCCCCTCCTTCCTTCCCTCCTCCTTCCCCCCTCATGCATATGGATGGGCGCATGCGCGGGCGGGCGGCCTCCCCGCCTGCCGCCGTGGGCTAGATGAAGCCGATCGGCGGCGGGGCTCCCAGACGGGCGGCCGGCTCCCGGGCGGTGTGTGTGCTGCATGTGTGTGCGTGTGTGTGTGTGCGTGTGTGTCTCGGGGGGGCGGGGGGCTTGCCGCGCCTCCGGCGACCTGAAAGAAATAAAAGGATCGGGATAATAATCGCAATAATAAAAAAAAGAGGAAAAAAAAAAAAAGAAAGGAGAAAAGAAAAGGGAAAGAAAAGAGGGAGGCGAGAGAATAAGGAGAATAAAAGGAGGCCGGGCTGCTTTGCATTGAAGACCGGGGCGCTATTGAAAGCGCTTGAAAAGCGGCGTTGTTCGGCGCGGGTGCGCGCCGCGGCCGGCGCGGTATATTAGAGCGGGGCGGCGGCGGCGGCGGGCAGCAGCGGCGGCGGCACCTCCTCCTCCTCCTCCTCCCCTCCTGGCCCTCCCCGGCCCGGCCCGGAGCGAGCGGCGGCGGCGGCCTGCAGGCGGGCGGGCGGGCAGCGCGGCGGCGGCGGCATGCGTGCGCCCCGGCGGGCAGCCGCGGCGGCGTGCTCCCTCGTCCTCGTCCTGGCTCTGCTGGGGCTGCGGGCAAAGGTACGTACCTGGGCACCGCGCGTCCTCCCGGGACGGGGCAGGGAGGAGGGGAGAAGGGAAGCTCCATCGAGCCCGAATGGGGCTCCCCGAGCTCGCCGCGCAGAGCGGGTTGCGGGCATTTTGCCGCTTTTCCGCGAAACGCGGCTCCCGCCGTGATTGCGGTAGATGGGGCTTAGAAAACCCGAAGTTTGAGTGGTGCACAAGGCGCTTTTGCAGAGCTCCTCCAGCGGGAGTGGAGTTACTGCTCGGCTGCTAACTTTTCAGCGGAGATGGCAAACGCAGAAGTTCTCCTTGCAGCAAGACTTGTTTCCTTGGGAATAAAAAAATGCAATTACTGCAAACCGCTTTTTTTCAAAGCTTTTATTTTCCCCTTTTTTTCCTTTTTCTCTTTTATTCCGGGGTTAATTGCAGTGCTCTTGAAGTGACTAACGAGCAGGATTTGACCCTCAGCTGGGCAGCCTTGAGCGGGGAGGTGATTTTCCCCGTCTCAGCTGCACCCCGGATTAAGCAGAGGGGTTGCATTTCCAGGCTCTGCTTTAGCTCCATCGTTCTCTTGGGTTTGCCCTCGCATATGCACTCTTGGTTCGGTTAAGTTTTATTTCCGAACCATTTAGAAGCCTTCCTCACACACCCAGTGTGTTTTTGGAGTTGGCACTTAAGGTTCTTTTTTAGCATTAGTGGTATTATTTGGTTGGGATGATAGATGAGCTTTTCTCATGGATGTCTCATAGAGAAAAGCTTGGAGTGGTTGCTGTGTATGGATTTTTAATACTATGCGTGTGCTGCTTGAAAGCACGCTTAAAATGACTTTGTCCTGTCTGCAGAGTTGTTGTAGATTGTGTGTGGGAATAAAGTGAGGTAACTGTCTGTTTCTTGTTTCTTGTTTTTTTGTTTTTCTTCTCCGGTTCTTTCTTGGGATTAACAGGTGACTTTAGCGTCAGGACAGTTCGAGCTGGAGATCTTATCCATGCAAAATGCCAATGGTGAATTGCAAAATGGGAATTGCTGTGATGGCACCCGAAACCCAGGAGATAAAAAATGCACCAGAGACGAGTGTGATACCTATTTTAAAGTTTGCCTGAAGGAGTATCAATCGCGGGTCACTGCTGGCGGTCCTTGCAGCTTCGGATCCAAATCCACTCCTGTCATCGGAGGAAATACCTTCAATTTAAAGTACAACCGGAATAATGAAAAGAACCGGATTGTTATCCCTTTCAGCTTCGCCTGGCCGGTGAGTTGTGTGGCCTGCTCTAGCTCTGCGTCTGTTGGACGGTGCTGTTTGACATGGCCATAGTGAGCCGAGCACTAACTTCATGTGCAGGGGGAAAGGGACCAGGATTTGGGGAGGGAGCATCTTGGCAAGAGCGTCGGGAATCCGCAGCACAGAAATGAGTAAAATGTGGTGGTGTTTTTGTTTTTGTTCCCTGGGGCTCACAATGCACAGCCTGTTAAATTTGAAAGTCAGATGTGCAGTGAGGGGGATCTAAATGGGTCAGGGAAGCAAACCCAGTATCTCTGTGCTTTACAGCATGAATAAGTCCCTTGAGACTTAAAAGGTCAGAAGTTCATTTTTTTTTTTCTTTTTTCTTTCCCCCCCCCCCTAGCCAGTGAAGTCTTGGGCTTAAGCCAAAAGAGCAGTGGGTTAGGGGCTGTAGAGGGATCCCGTGTGAAAAGTGTGTGTCATAGCTGGCCTCCTTCCCTGGAGCGTGTTTGGGAAGCCTTCCTGCTTCTCCCAAAGGGAAATCGCGCTGCACTGCTTAGTGTTGATGGGAGCTGCTGTTGCTGCTCTTGGTGAACTAGTTGCCAGCTTCCCTGGGAGGCTTGCTGTGTGTGGAGCTACTTGCAGACTCTAGAAGCTGAAGACTGAGAAAAGCCTGGCCTTAGCTTTTGGTCCATTTTACCCACTCCTGACAGCACACCTTTCCCTGGCTGCTTGCCTTTGACATCCACAGATCCTGGCTTCCCCCTAGTTGTGTGCAAAACTTGGTGGCTCAGGGAGATGGGGCTCTTTGCCAAGCACTTTCCCAGCGTTGTCCACTCTAGCAAATACTGGTCAGCCTTGTACAAAGTGGTGAAGTGGAGGACAGGTGACCCCTTCATTAGCTGAAGCCTGCTTTGTTGTTGGTCATGGAAAAAACACCTGCTTAGACATCAGTGCTGCTTGTTTCTTCTGAAGTGCTTAGGAAGGTTGAAGCTTTGATACAGTCAGCTCTGCAGAGGAGTTCTTTCCTCACTTTACAGAAACTGAGGACCATCTTTCCAACCTAGCCATCACCCAGGACGGACCCACAGATACAGGTTCAAGGGCCATAGGGTTTGTGGACATGAAAGACTGCTACAGCCTTGGATGGCAGGAGGTGCATGGTTTTGTGCCCGGCAGTGCTGCGTGCAGGCAGGCAGGAACTGAGAATGACTGATCTGGGGGGGCTCTTATGCACACATGACAGTTTTTTTTGAGGTGGCTCCCTGGGATGCTATGGTTTGCAAGCTGAAAACTCCCAAATTTACACTCCTAAAACTTATATTTAGAGGTCACCTAGGAAACAAAACTGTTTTTCCCCCTCCCCGTCTCCAAAGGCGCTGAGCAGACAGTTTCCCACCAACTGCCTTGGGATATGTTGATGCTCAGCAGTTTTGAAAATCCAGTCATCCTAACCTAGATGTCTAAGGTCATTTTTGTGAGGGGAGGAGGGCTCTTACGTGCGCGCAGGGGAGGGGTGAGTCTTGTTTCCTCTCCTCTGTCACTATCACTGCTGGCAAGGTGGAAGCATGCGTAGACTTTCCGCTCCCTCCAAAGCTTGGCCCTTCCTAGTCAGATAAGGACTGGTTGCTGGGAGTGCCTGGATGTGGGGTTTTTTTTGGGGGGGGGGGGGGAAATCCCGCCCCGAAAGCATTCCTCCTCCACTTGTAGTGTAGACACCCACTTTGTAGTCCTGCCGCCAAGTGCTGCAGGCAGGCAGCCATGTGTTCTTGAAACGTCCTGTGCTGCCTCCTGCCTGCCTCCTCTGTCAGTTGTGCCTTCTGGAGCATTGAGCGCTGGAGAGGCACAAGGATGAAATCAAGCCTGCGTTTTGAAGGAGATAGTATTACAAAGTACAATAGCAGAGTTAACAAAAGTATTCTCTGTTGGAAGTACAAGTCCTTCCTTTCTTTCTTTGTCTTTTTTTTTTCCTTCCCCTAACATGAAATGAGATAAAACTGTTATCAAATATGCCATCAAAGGGATAAAGGGCTTTGTAAAAATCTGAGGTATTTGAAGCTCTGCCAATGGCTGCAGTGCTTGTGTTGCAGAATTTGACTTTTTTTTTTTATTTCCAGAAAAGTCAGGTTCATCAAGGGTTTCTTTTTTCTTTTTTTAACTGTCCCGGTTCCCAGTAATTGGAGTGCCCTGAATCTGAAGATGTGTCTTATGTATATAAGAAGATATCTGAAGATACGTGCACGTCCCTTTTAACAACCCTTCTCTTCATAGGGTTGGAAAGGGAAATCTGTGTAGAGGGTGGGCTCGGGGGGCTGGGGACCCTGGGAGAAGTTTCTTAAGCTTGCCTGCATCTTAGTAAAAGAAATGCTTCTATTGTCCTCCTGAATCTAATTGAGCACTGGAATCCTAGAGCAGCAAGAGCAGCAAAACTCCAGTGCAGCCTTTGAAATGTGTAAAATTCAACAACTTCAGACACTCTGGTTCCCAAGACTGGAATTTTGGGAATAAACTTACATATTCCCATGCAGAAATGTACTTTTTGAGATTGTGATGCTAGTCTGTTTGCAATTACCAAGCCTACCTCCCAGCTTTAACTTCCATAGGACACAGCTTTTATGCTAGCCATTGTGACTTTCAAATGGCATTTGAACAAAAGAATATCTAATGTGGCAAAGCCCTTACTTGTACTAAAATTGTGTACACAAATCATTTTAGGCATTTTGAAAGCTCCACAGATAAAGTAGTAAACTTTGTCAACTCAAATCTGATGCTGAAATTTCAGATCTTAAAAGAATTTCTTTAGATGGGTGAATACTCTTGACTTTGGTAAATGCAGTGCCAGTCTGAAGCTTTTCCTCTTGTGGCTAATCACAAGAGTTGGCTTTGAATACATCCAACTGAAAACTGCAGTGAAGGTAATAGGAGCTAGACCAGAATGTAAATCATATTGCCCTTGAAAATTCATGCTCATCTCTGAATATGTATTGTTTGTGTCCTGCTGTCTGAGGGAGGCTTTTCTTGGATGTTCCAGCTTGAGTCAGTAACATTAAGAAGTCTTGTTGCCTTGACTTCTTTTAAAAATAAAACAGGAAAAATCCCCTCTCTGATGTCAAGCTGCCCCCTTACGCCATTTGTGAAAAACAGTTATTGCTTTAAAGGCCTTTATTCATCATGCAGGAGAGGAAGAGAACGGTGTGCTTTAAATGTGTTGTTAGATTTGGATTGTAGTTGTAATGTAGATTTGAAGTGTCGAAGTCTTACTAATAACTTACACCGTTTGCTGTTGTCAGTTTTGATATGTACCCCTATGAGTAATGGGTGTGGAGATGGTGGGCCATAAATTAATTGAAGTGATGGGAGGTTTGAGTAAGTTGCTAGGAAACAGGGCAGCAGATCGGCAGAAAGGAACTAGAGTGCATCAGAAAGCTGCCCCTGCAGTAGCTAGCAATTCTTCACTAGCTTGAAACAATAGTGATGATGGTTAAGAAAAAGAAATACACATAAGCTTGCTTCTTGCATTCGTTTTGAGACTTTAGTGACTTTCTCGATGGGCAAACTTGGCTTATGGAGCCATATAGAAAAGTATGGAACAAAAGAACTTCCATGTTCCACTTGGCAAAGTCTGTCTCAACAAGTTTTGTTTCATGGTAGACACATGCTCTGCTCTGACATAAATCAAATCTCTTGCCTTTCTTAAAGACTCCAAAGTGTGATGCATGCTATTCCTTTAGGGAGCTGTGCATGAATTAACTTAAGCAAAGCTTAGCACAAAACTTTGCTTTTATGTAAAGAAAGATCTTTTGGGGGTTTGGCGAGACTCTGAGTAAGAAGGAGGTCAAACTTGGCAATCCCTTTGGTATGCATAGCTCCAGTTTCAAACAGCTTGTTTATCCTGAAATTATGATCCTTGTAATTATTTAATATTGGGGCCAATTGCCCCAACACACCAGGAAACTACAGAGGTGGAAAAAAACCCTCAAGCATCTAAATGACTTTAGCGTAAAATACAATTAAAAAGAGGTTTGAACATCTTTAGTTCAACCTTGCTCTAAAAAATAGAATAGTCAGCCTTTTCCCTCTTTTAATGCCAGATATTTCTGCTACTGGTTCCTGCAGATGTAAAATATGTTTTCTGGGTAGGCATTGTTTTTTCTGGCTAGGAAGAGATAATGAAAGAGCTTAGTGTTTCTTAAGCTTTGTGAACTTTTTCACCCTGTCTTGACACAAGAGGTTTCCAAAATACTAATCTGGAGCTGACATTAAAGTAACAGCCTTCTGCATCCAAGAGAAAAATATCACTTCATTCAACTGCCTTTAAAAAGAAAACAAAACCTAAACAACCCAAAAATCAGTAGGTCACAGTCATAAGCCTAAAGCTTTTGTTTTGATTTTCACTCCTTCCAGTTAGCATTTGCTTCTGCAAGCTTTCAGAAAGTTAGATATTGTGCAAGCTTTTCTTAAAGAATGCCTGATAAGTCATCTTGAAGCACGGGCAGATCAGAAGAAATTTTTATAATAACAAAATACATATTAACCAAATCCACACTGAGTCATCTATTGTTGATTAATAACTGAAGAATACATCTTCAGCACTCAAAGTGCAATGTTTTTCCTAGGATTACTATCCAAAATGGAGCTGAGAGTATTAAGTGACATCTGAAGCATAATTAGCATCCGCAAGGCTGTTTTTTCCCAGGACTGCAGAGAAGTGATGCATCCATGTGGAGGTTTTGGACTTCTTATATGTTCTTAAGAGTTAGTTATATTCCAGTCAGTTCAGAACTTCATCTTCCTGGTAAATCCATTTGACTATATTACCATAATGCACCTAAAAATAAATCCTCATCCTGCCTGCTCCCAGAATTTTTGTTCTTGTTCTAATAAAGGCCTGCTCCAGTTTAACTTCAGTGGCAGCTGGATTGGACCTGGCACTGAAGCTTTCTCAGGCTACCTACATCCAGCACTGTCAGCTTGTTTATGCAGCTGGGAGTCTGCAGGGCTGAAAATGAATTGCATAAAATTGATGCTTTATGCTTAAAATTCTAGTGAACTCAAGGAAACTTACCACTTCATTGCAGACTGAAGGCTGGGAGAGAAGTAAATTAGTTCTGAAGCTGGTGAAGTTGGCTCTTAGCTAATTGAGAGAGATGATGTGCCATGCAAAAGGCTTGCACGCTTATACATGACACTCCAACTTCAGTTCTTGCATCTGGTGCCCTGCAGCACATGCAGAAACCTTAAGCTACAGTTCTTAAAAGTATTTCTGCATAGATAATACTAACAACAGGATTGCTTTTGAAAATTCAAACCAAACTTGCCTTTGCATTTCTGCTGATGAATAGAAGTTTTATAGGTTAATTGACTCAGTTCTAATAATTTTAGCTGGTAACCCATATGTCTTAACACGGAGGAAGATGTCAAAACTAGAAACTGTTGCATTCATTTCTCGTTAGTCTGTGGAGCTCATGGTTCTGTGGTCACAATTCTGCAGCGTAAATTACACTCATTATTCTTGTAGTATTCAGAAGAAACTGTAAAATGTGGATAGAAGTGGTTAAAGTGGTTTGTAAATAGTCAAACATCCAGAGTCCTTTACCAGCTCAACCCAGTTCTTATGCACTTAGGTAAATAAGTAGAAAGGCTTCTTGTTCAGGCTTGCTCTCTGTGAACCTGACTGTTTTGCTTGGCTGGCTGCTAGGTATTCTCTCTATTAACCTTGCCACCCTTTTGTAACTGGTGCATTTAATTATCAGTGGGATGCTTTAAACAGGTAGGGGGACTGATAAGAGCAGGTAATCTGCTTGTTGGGGAAGGTTGAAAGCAACCATTGACATTTTGGCCTACCTGCCAGTCTTTGACAAGTGGGGCTCCGTGAGAAAATAACTCTGTAACTAGATAAGGTGCTGATTAAAATGCTGTTGTATGAAGCACCCTGGTAGCTGAGATAGCTTAAAATCATTAGTTTAAACAGAAAGAAAAAGGAGGGGGGAGGAGATATAAAAGATGCTATACTTTTCCTTTTCCCTTTTTGTTTTAAAGGAGGAGAGGAGGGAGGACCCCAAGTTTTCCCCCTCTACCCCAGTACATTGTTCAGTTAATGCATGCTAGTTTTATGATTGGAGTACATTGTAGTCCGGCCACCCAGACAGAGGCATTGACTGCTAATATTAACCAAGAACAATAGCATGGCCATACTGACTGCAGTGAGGATTACAGAACATAATGGGGCCTATCCAAAAATAATGCTAATACAGGACAAGCAACAGGAAGCAGCAGTAGACTCAGCATTGCTCGGCTCCCAGACAAACCATGGACTTACTTCACACAATGGCAACTTCAGCACATTATGTATTCACAGGATACTCATTATTCCAGCAGGCTTGCCAGATCAGAGATCAGCCTGGTTTGCTGGATGCTAGAGCGTATGCATAGTTTGGATAGCGGTGCGTTTCTGTCCTTCATCATTTGGCAGGAGGGTGGCAGTTGTATCGCAGAGACAGTCTTGCCTTCACTTACTAGTTTGGCTTGTGCCAAGGCAGAATAAGGGGGGGGAACATCTCTCCTGGAAGCTGCTAATAGAGTTGAGTTTGTTTTCATGTCTTCTCCTTTATGTGGCAATGAAGTGTTTACTTCACAAAGAGCAATGAAGGAACTACTCAGAATGAAGACTAAAGGAACAGTGCACTCTGTTTTCATGTGGGCATGTTCTGATGAGGCTCTTGGCTGGGCTGCTTGAGGTTCAGCCTAGCTCTTGGCTGTGAAATTATTCAGTTTAGGCTTCATTTATATATGTGGGGTTGAGCGAGTAGCAGCTCTCACATAAGGATAAGGTCTTGTCTTATCCTTATGTGGGCTGGCCCAAAGAAGTGCTTCCTGACGATCTTCCATTCCACAAAGCGTTAAGAGGGTTAGGTTGTTCCCTTTTCCCAAAAATGTCTATATCTCCTCTGGATGAGGAACCGATTGTCTTCATCTCCCTTGAAGGAAAGTTTTGTTGTCAAAGTTGGCTGGCTGACCATGGCATGACGTTGTGATGCATCTGTATAGCATCATCGTAACTTGTCATGTGGCAGCAGGGGTACCCAAGTGAGAGTCCTGCTGACGTTTAGAGGAAGTGGGTTTGTGACTAGCCCTAAGTCCGCTCAGAGACGCCCTCCTCCCTGGCCCTTGGGCACTTTGAAATACGCCTCAGCTTCCCTTTTCCCTATCTTACCCCCTTCCAGCTGAAGGGAGGAGGGATTGCCTTAGCTCTTGGCAGTTTGCTGTGGCCTGCTGTGACAGCGTGCCAGTGTCCTAGCCTTCTTCCCTAGGACACAACGCAGGGTGCAAGCACTGTTCTCACTGTGCTCTTCATAGCTGTGTATGGCTGGCAAGAGTGAGGAGAGGAGCGGTGCTGGGCTTAACCTGCTCTCCTTGTTTGGCAGAGGAGGAGCAGGCGCAGCATTCAGAATGCAAACTTCCCACTGCATTTGTCTAGTCATGGTTTCACATGCTCAGCAAAGCTCTTGCATGGTTTAACCACAAGGATAGGAGGGAAAGAAGTTTGACTAGTTGCAGCCTCTTTCAAAAAGGAGGCAGTCCTCTCCCTAATGAGCCTGATGTTTTAATCTTCTGTCCCACTGATCCGCAGATTGCCTTTAGAAGCCAAAGTACAAAAACGCCTCTTTTGGGTGGATGTCTGGATGAAGGGAAGGGAAGAAAGTAAACAAGCAGAGAGCTTTAAACACCTTCTGTTGACCTGGAGCTGTTAATATTACATTTAAATAACCAGAAAAGAGGTTGCATTGCCTGACCCTATATAGGGACAGTTTCTGATAGATTTCAGCAATTTCACGGTCTGTCTTGACATGTATCAAGACTAAATCATGGTGTCTTCTCATTGAGGAAAACAGCTTGTGCACATTGGTGCTTGCTTTATTTTTTGGAGTGTGAACTTAATCATTTCTATCCTCTCACAGCTTAACCCGTACGAGCTTTGCTTAGATTTGGCCATGCTGCCTTTCAGTCCTCTGGGCTGATCAGGCAGTGGATATTCTGCAAAGTGTGCCGGCTTGCTGTTCCTTTCAAGCTGCCTTTCCTCTCAAGCCAGAATCCCTGCCTTCTGGTCAAGCTCAGGTTTACAGTGGCTAATTGGGTGTGACTCTGGAAAATTCACTGCTGCCTTGTTGCCTAGGACATTGCTTTGATGGAATAAGGTGCATGATGTGGAATTCTTGTGTCTGGATATATATATTTATTCAAAGATGGGCAGAGGTCATCTATGGGCATGGGAAAGCTTAAACCTCCACGCTGTAAGTAGTCATTCCTGAGATATCTGAATTGTTGATCTATAGAGTGGGGATGATATGCACTTAAAAAAAATCTCAACAGTGCAGTCTTTGTACAGAACTGCTTTTTTTGGGGGGGGAGGTTGGCTGGAGGTATGTGATAGTTGGATTGTTGAGGGGGGCTTGCTACTGTTGTGGGGCTGTGGGTGTCTCTGTGTCTTTTGTTTGGAAGTGTCCCATCTTGAACACAAAGTCTTGTCCTTTTTTTGCCCCATGCTGAGAGGGACAGAGCCAAGAGATTAAACTGCCACTCTTTGTCTAATCCCTTTTCAGGACAGGGATTCTTCATTTAAAATATTCAGATGAGGTGAGAGGGTGCACATAGGAAACACAGGAATTGCTGGGGTAGGTCTATTCCCTCTGCATTGTGTTTACATCCAGTTAAGCAGAAGTGCCTTTTCTCTTTAAACCAAATCCTGTGTGGTGTTGGAAAGTGGTCACACAAGTATCTAGCAACAGTAGCACTTAAAGCCAGGATTCAGCCTTTCCTTTCCTTAAGGGCTAGGTGTGTTGGTAAACAGTCCTGAGAACCAACCGGGAACTGTTGCTATGAGTTTAGACAAAATATCTTCCAAAACAATTATGCAAGGCCGAAAGGAAAACATCCTTAACTTTATTGGAAGTAGTGCTGCTTGCCATAATTTATTCTCTGTATCATAATACTTTTTGTGAGCTTGTAGGAACATGTTGTGTTTGTGTTTCTCAGTGTTGGTAATTAAAGCAGTGAGGAAGCACCCAAGATAGTGCGATCTGTGTCTGTAATATGACTTGGGAGTTCTATTCTGGTTTGGGTTTGATTTTTTTTTTATCTCTGACTTGTGCAAGGACTTCTTAAATCTGCTTTAATCAGTGTTAAATGATCACGCTGTATTTTGCTTTATTTTCAGAGTTTCAAGTTGACAGACTTGGTCTAGAATAGTAACAAATAATGTGTAACTTCCATGCACTATTAACCAAAAATGGTTTGGGCCAATGGAGCCTCTGCACAGGAGTTTGGGCGCATGTCTCAGCTTGCCCAGCTTTGCTTACTTTTGGAAGCATTTTCCCACAGTTATCAGTGGGTGAAATGGAATCCAAGTCTGCTTTGAATATGAAACATATTTAGGCTATATTGCAAGGCGGTGTCCATCACAAACTGGGTTTTCATTCCGAGGCTGCATGCTGTGTCCAGTCGTGAGAAAGCAGGCTGCTTCAACTCTGTCTTTTTTTTTTCCTCTCCTCTTAAGGAATTTGAGGTCTGCTTCCACTTGCACCTTGTAGCAGCTTCCTCTCAGAGCTCTGTTTTGGTTTGTGTTACAGGAAAGGTGTTAAGCACTGCAGACCACAAATGAGCACACTGTGACTGAGTGCAGATGCAATTAAGAAGAAATAAACCTTACGATACACAGCTTCTATGGCAAAGCACCAAAACCCTTCAGAAGAGTTCTTATTTGTTCTTAGTGTTCTGCACACCAGAAACATGTTACATTGATTACTTCATTTGTAGTTTGTATTATACTTTTCAAGTCCTATTTTTCTTTTTCTGCAGCTTTTTGTAGGGGTGAAGGGGGTTGGTGGTGTTTGGTTTTGGTTTTGAATCATTCCGTAAGTTTGGATAGGGCTGGCTAAATGGCAGTTTTGAAAGATACAGCCTGGATAATAATATCTCGGAGTGGAGCTGGGGGAGGAGAAGATCTTTTAATGGCTCTTGTTCTCAAGTTAGGGTTGAAGATAAAGGTGGCTTAGATGTAATAGCTGGCATCTTCCCAACCCATGGAGTCACTTCAGTTAGTTTATGCTTATGATTATTATTACTGGAGTGCTGGAGAGCTCATTGGCAGCTTAGTGTGTCTGTAAATGTGACACGGGGTGGATAGTGCATCTTCCCTTTCCCTGCTCTTCCAAATAGTCTGATCTTAGCCTTTGTTTTACAATGCTTCTCTCTCACCCCACCCCCTTCCCATATCCATCAGTTCTTCTCTCAGTTACCTGATACTTGTGGGAGCTGCGATGGCCCTCATGCAGACAGAGCTTTCAAAGGGGGTGCTGAAAAGCAAAGTCCCTAGAGATTGTGCTGTCAAGGCAGAGCACAGTAATCTTAGCAACACTTCTTGCTTTCAGGATGGCTGGGGGAAGGGACATCAAGATTACTTTTCTGTAACTAAAATTCTTTTGAAGCCGTTTGTGAGGGTGGGGGTTTGTTTTTGGCTTTCTGGGGTTTTTGATGCCGCTCTGCTAGCCTGGTGTTTCCTGTCTTCCATGTGCAATTCTTCCACGCATGCTTTATTGTGGCTGCAGCGTTGTGTCAAAGGCTGTACTTCCTGGTTAAGTACATAAGATGCATTAATGATGACAAAGATGAGCTATCCAAGGTGAAAGGTCTTCCAAGTCAGACTGGATAAGGTCGCTTATGGGGATTCAAGATCCTGTTTGTCTCAAGTATAATCTATTACCTATTTATGTTTTCAAGTGTTCCATTTTGGGGCAGAGAACAGGATTTTCTTTTTAATTGAAATTGTTGTTCTATGGTTTTTGTTGCTTTTTCTTTTCTTATTTTTTACGTGTGGCTTTGAAACTAACTCTCATTTCTCTTTTGCAGCGATCCTACACGTTGCTTGTTGAGGCATGGGATTACAATGATAACTCCACTAGTAAGTATTCATTCTACTGGTTTACTTAGTTCAGACACCTTGATTTCCTGTCTGTTGAAAGGCCTTTGGTAGTCTAACCAGCTCACTGTGAAGCAGAGCATGAGGAGAGGGAAAAGCTCTCCCCCAGACAATTCAGAGCAACTACTGCAGGCTTTGCATCAGCCTGTCTTCCTCACATTGCTTGTAGAGGGTGAGTACCTTGCTCACCTGGGTACCAATGGCTTCATGCCTAAAAAGAGAGGCTGTTAATTCCCTCTTTCTCCTTGGGTAGAATAAAAGCCAAGGGGTTTCTTCAGGGTTTCTTGTTTGGATTTTTTTCTTTTAATTAGGAGTGATATTCAGCCTAAGTCTTGTTGACTTGGGACCTCCCCATAAACTATGTGCTTCTCAAAACCAAATGTGCTGCTTTAAAAAAAATCATGTCCTAAGACGTGCTACAGATATCCATCTGATGACTGTAGATGAGAAACAGGAGTGACTACCAGCTCTTCCTTGGGAGTTAGATGTCTAGGAATTTATATTCAGGGGCTGAAGAGTATTTACCAGACACCACCTGGTAGAGCTGGCTGGAAATCAAGGGTGGGAATCTTTCGCCTGGAATGCCTTTGGTTGGTTTCAGAAACTTTCTGCTGAGCTTTGACTGTTGGCTAGAGGAAGCTGTACAGAGTCTCTTGGCATATGAGCTGTTCTGCTTGCTGTCTGGTGTTACTGAAGTAGGTGGGCAAAATTAGCTTTATTTTCAACTTAAGGCTTTAATAGTGTGTGGTAAAGCCACGGGAGAAAGTGTGAATCTGAACTCATAAACCTTTTTGTTGACACAACAAGCCTTTTCCTTCAACAAAGAAGCACCAACACTGCGGCCCATCTTACACAAATCTTCTGACAGCTTCTTGTAGTGCACTTTGGAATGCCAGGTGACAGCCTCATAGTACCAAAATAGACTTCATGCTTCCGCAAAGAAAGGCCTTGTAGAAATGTGCACAGTGCTGTGGTGATGTGTTTTAATTGGTGAAGGGTATAGTGCTTGGGAATGGCCTTGGATTCTGAGAACCTTTTTGCATGGATCTCTTCATGGGTTTTTAATATACGTGGGATGTCCTATTAGTTCTAGAAAAGAAGTTGTCCACTGCAGATGATTAATGTGACTTGTCAGTGATAGCCAGGGTTTGCTTTACAGCAGGCCACATTCAATGCTGTTGTGGAACCAGTGATTTTGGGCCCTACCTCAGCCTTACCCAGCACTGGGAGACTTTTTGGTTCTTGACTATGGGGTGTTTTATGGAGGAGCAGAAAATAACTTGCTGTATTAAAAATCGAAGATGCCTGAATTCAAAATGAAGGTCTTGTTTACAGTAGGATCTGAGAGGTTTTTCAGACTGGGTCTCTGCCACTTTTACTATTATTAGAGCTCATCTTTTTTCATGAAACAACTGCATTTCCAAAGCTACACAATGAACCCTTTCTTTGCTTTCATGTTCTGGAAGTACAATTGTCTTCAGACAAAATTGCCTCATTTCTCAGCAGTGCATTTGACCAAGTGCAGACATGTTCTTATATATGTTCCTGATTTGCATTCCTGCTCTAGCTTTGCTGTCACATATCCATCTCTAGGTCACTTCAGTCACAGTACTGCACAAAGCTTTTCCTTTGTACCACATTGCTTTACTTACAGTCAGCTTTCCCATAGCTAAAGAGTAAGCCTTGAAGAACTAGTTAAGGAAATCATTAGAACTAAGCATCATATGTAAGTGATGAGTATTTTTTTGATGTCCAGGATTTTCTTTTACCCTAATTGCCACTGAATTGTAAGGAGTCTGAGAGAGCTCTCCCTAAAAAAAGTGGGTTTAGTAGGCTTTGTGTAACTTCTCAATAGCTCTAGCATCCTCCGATCCATGCAGACCTTAGGAGATCCTAGAATGGATGCTTCCTTCCCCCCTCTACATTCCACTCCTCCTACGTTCCCTTTACCACATATTCTCTTGTCTTGCTTCCAAGAGTGGTTTGCAGTTAAATTCTGGCCCTGTTGAAGTTGATGAGAATCACGCTTTGTTGGATCCAAGATTCAACCTAAATGGTTTCCTTACTCTGGTTCTTGTCTAGATGCCATCTTGCTACTGTCGCTTCATACATAAAGCTAATGGGGCTGACATTGCATCTCAAACTGTGTCAAAGAGCTATTGTAAATTACTGGTATCAGTTGCATGTGAATTCCATTTGGGCATAAGAGACTTCAACACAATGTAAACTAAGCCATAGCTGGAAGTTGTCTGAAACAAAGACTTTCAAAAATAACTGTGGTGTCCTTGGCCACCCAAACTGCCTTGAGGAGTCTGGGCTTTTCTTGTTGTTTGCTTCCTGACGCTGCATAACTATCATTTCCAGACATTGGAGCACTGAAAAGCAAAGGTGGGCAGTCAGAACAGCTCATTTCCCAGTGCCTACAACCTTTGGTACAGTTGCCCACTGAATAAAAAGATTAATAGCTTTGAAATGTAGCCACGAGAAGTGAATGAAACCAACAAATTCCCTGACAGCAAAGCGCAGAGTGGAAGCCAAGGATGTACAGAAAGCCTCTCTCTTCCACTTCATCGATTTCGAATTGGTTAATGTTTCCTCTAACCTTTCTATCAAAGCATGGGATTCTGAGGCAGCTGGTGTCAGAGGAGTTAGGAAGATGGCTTTCTCTCAAGCCTGGCCGACTGCTGCTTTCTATTTACTTAACCAGTCTGCTGCTTTGGGATTGCTTACTATAAAACTTAAAACATTGTTAGTGCAGGCTAAGAATGGAAGAGTTGTTGCAATAAAGTCTGGGTCAGCACACTTGTGTAAGTGCATACTGACAGGTAGGAATAGGGAAGGGTGGAGATATTTTAGTACAAGAAGGAACATGCCAATACTTCATTGTGAAAACTGTGGGTGACTGCTCATGGAAAGGGATCTTGAGCCTGTGAGACCTTACTTGAATTGAAATGTATGGTGGTAGCTTTATAAGGCGTATCAAATGAAAGGCATTTTAGCCATGATCCAAAGCAAAATAGCAGCTGGTTTTCATCTGGGCCCTTAAAATAATAAAGTCCAGTGGTCTAATAAGGATGTTTCCATTTGAGTTCAGCCTGTGGTTAAGGGCTCAAAAGAGCCGGTGGTTGGAGTGAGATGTTGTAGACATACAGCAAGGACATGCTTCCTAATGAGCTGGCAGATAGGGGAGGAATGATAGAGCACAGGCAAGAGGAAAGATCTCTTTTCCAAGGCGACTGTTTTTCTGGTGCCAAGGACTGAAATAGCTGTCAGTGGTATGTTCCCAATGGGGAACAGGAAAAGGCTGGAAAAGCAAGAGTAAGTGTGTGTGTGTGAAGCAGGGGGTGGTTTACAAAACTAAATGGAGTGTCATTCCCCTTTTCTTCTCCCACTTGCAGGAGAAAAGGATGGAGTTGTTTTATTACGAGAAACAGAATGTCTTTATGCACAGAGTCGGTATTTGGGGAAACGCATTTGCTTTCCAACTGTGCTGTAGATCAGGGTGTAATCTTGGCAAGTGCAGCAAAGCCATCCCCAGCACGCATGAGTGGAGCTCTAATCGCCTGACTAGCCCCATTCAAGACAAAGAGATACGCATCTGCTTAAGCACCTCTGAGAATTAGTCAATAATCTCGTTGATGAGATGTAAGAGCCTTACACCTGCACAGTACAGGACATGATATTGCTCTGGATATACCAGTATGGAAAAGTCCTTAGGCATCTACATGACTTGTGAATGGGATTTAAATTAATAAAGGCCTGCACGCAGTTGAAAGTCTTGCACATAGATGTGGGGTTGGGGGATTAGTGCCAAGGAATAATAAAACCTGATTTAAATGGAAAATATTATAGAACCAGAAATACCAGAAGATGAATAAGAAGTTGCCCTTAATTTCACACTGTAAACACTTAATGAATGCTCTAGTCCCATGCCAAGGATACCCCAAAAATGGCTGAATGCTTAGTGTGTGTGTATTGACAGCGTTCTGTGGTGGTGCAGCAAGTGCTTTGACTCAGCTTTATTCAGAGCTGCAGACAAGCAAGCAGAATGAGGAATTGATAATGGAGATCTGAGGCTTCAGAAACCTGTTTTGGAAGTTCTTTTTGAAAGCTACAAATCAAAGGTCCTTAGCAAAGTCATCTGAAAGTATTTTAGATGAAAAACTGCCCATGTGGCATCTTGAGGTTTACGTAGTAACTTCATTAGTCTTCAGCTCTGCCTTATTTAAAATCCCCAAACTTTCCTTTGTAATTGTTGGAAGAGCAAGTTGGACATCAGTACGTTTTAATTCTTAATGCTCAAACGTGCCAGTACTTCACACGCAGCTTTCTAACACATCGTTGGCAAACTGCCCTTTTACCTAAGCTGCTTCTGTCGCTGGATTATGCTCCCATATACAGAGCAGTGCAGCCTGGTACTTACTTTTGTTTTTGTACTATGTCTGCAAGGATATTTTGGCTGTTTTATGATAAACTTTCACTTGACAGTCAAGTGCTTGCTAGCAGCAGGTCGTAAGGCAGTGTCAGATCATTTAAGGCACAAGACCTGGACTACAAAGTGAAATACCACAGATATATACAATGTTCTGAGCTAATGTGAAATATTATTATTTCAAGCCATAATTTAGACAGTTGTAGGGCTCTGAAAGCCAGAAGACTTTTGCTGCAACTAAATGTCAAGTACAAAGTCTAAACTTCAAAATGCTCTATAGAGAGTAGCCAGCTCTATAGCACGCATAAGCAGTAATTTGAGTTCTCTGCTTCCAGCTCTGGTAGTCCTGAATTTTTAGTGTCACCTAACATCTGAGGAGAGAACTTCCATGGCATTTCTCAGCCAAAACCTGGTGAAGTCACTGATGTCATCTGAATGCCAGAGTTGCTAGTTTTGGATTTAGAGTTTACACCAGAGGCCCAGAAAGCTGCAAACCTTTGGTGATGCTTATGTTCACTTCGTAGACATTGCTTTATTAGGCTATTGTGGTATGATGTTTTCATAAATATTCCCATTCAAAACAAAACTAGTACCATTAAAGGAGAAGCAGGGAAAACCATGTTATGTACCAGTCTGTTGGAGCTAGAAGTAAAAGCAGCTGGATTTTCTTCAGTCATGAACTGTATAATTCTTCTTGGATGCCCTTACGCTGCAAAAGGGATAAGTGATTGGCAGTAACCTAGCAATCCCTTTTGATTTAAAGCTTTGCTCAGTTTGATGATGCTGCATGCGTGTTTCAGTTAATGGCTTGTAGCTCCAGGGCAGCCTTATCTTGCTCTCTAAAACAGAAAATTAATAAAACCAACTGGCTGCCTCAGTCTTGCCTGTGAAGCTGGCGAGCTGTGATGTGGGAGGTAATGAAACCTAAACAGAGTTAACTCTGACATCTCTTCTGACTTCTAGATCCCGATCGCATTATTGAGAAGGCATCCCACTCTGGCATGATCAACCCAAGCCGTCAGTGGCAGACCTTGAAACATAATGCAGGAGCTGCCCACTTTGAGTATCAGATCCGTGTGACCTGTGCAGAACATTACTATGGCTTTGGCTGCAACAAGTTTTGTCGACCAAGAGATGACTTCTTCACTCATCATACCTGTGACCAGAACGGCAACAAAACCTGCTTGGAAGGCTGGATGGGACCAGAATGCAACAAAGGTTTGTGACGAATGCTCAAGCCTCAAATGATCAACAGGCTTGGGTAGGATTTGAGTGCGTTGTATCCAGGTTGCAATTCAGTGGTCAGTTTGTGCAGGGATGATGGGACAGCAACTCACTCCTTACACAAAGTACTAGGGGCAGAACTAGTTTCTGCCTTGTTTTAATATCTTGGAGAGGTCTGACAAGTACTGGGCACTTAGCAGATGTGTTCTTTCTCTGATTATCCGCATCTTTGCCCTTGGGAAGAAAACCCAGCCCATCGACTTCAATAGGAGTTCTGCTGCTGACTTCAAAAAGGATTTCCCCTTTGGTGCAGAACTTCAGGACAAGCAGGAAGGAGAGACTTGTTTTAGAGCTGACCTGGCAAGTGTAAAGCTTTGGTGTCGGAAAAGTCCCAGGCTGTTTGTTCTACCTGAGATGGTTTAACATCTTTATTAGGGAACGGCAACTTCCTCAGTAATTTCAGAAGGAGAAAGCAGGACTTTGAGCAGGAACAGACTATCAGCATGTCTTGCTGACTGAGTTTACCTGCAATTTGAATTGACGCCCATCTTAATATCTTGTCCAGAGATATGGCTCACAAGTAATTCCAGAGTAGTTAAAAGTTGCTTTGAATTCGATGTAAAGCCAGGGAGAGTGGACCAGTTCTCATGCAAAAGACAGAGAAAGGAAACCTGTAGACTCAGAGTGACTTGAGCTCTCTAAGGTGAGACGGTTTCTCTTGAATAGAAACAACTTTGAAGAGCATTAGGTACAATTCCTCTGTGACACTAGCTGATGGATTTCCCGTCACAGGGAGCCACCTACCTTGGTTTGCCTTCCAGAAGGCTTGATGTGAGAAACTTATTAAAACCTTGGATTTAGTAGGATTACAGTGCCGGTTAGAGATTAAAACATTCCCACGAGTGCGAAGATGCAGGAAGCAGGCAGCATGCTGATACTTCTCTCTCTTTGTTTTAACAGCCATTTGTCGTCAGGGATGTAGCCCCAAGCATGGTTCTTGCACAATTCCAGGAGAGTGCAGGTAAATGCCCCCTCTCCCTCCTTGTTTCCCTCCATCCCCCCAAATAATTAAACAAGTGATGCTAAACACAATAGGACTGGGGAGGGAGCATGGTTTTGGAGTCATGTTTTTGACCAAGGCACATTATTCATGCTGACTTGCCCAGAATAAGGGGGGAGCAGGCTTTTAATGCACTGATAATTTTAAGAAGCTTTTGGTTTATGAAATGGTGGCACTGGGAGAGGAGGAGGGTATGGGATAAATCGTGTGAATGCTGCCTAATGAGCACTAACTAATTGTTTCTGCATAAATAGTGCAAATGTTTTGCGGGCACTTTTTCCCCCCCAACAGCCTGATTAATAGGCTTTTTCAACTACAAGCTTGAAGTACAGTGTGCCTTTTCTCTCCCCTTCTCCCTTTCAGTCTTTCCCCCTCCCTCCTTCCCACCCCCTGGTTTCTTCCATCAGTAGGCAAAAGTCAAGCATTCTTTAGAATGGGATTAGTTAAATCTCTCTGTTCCTTTACCATTGTGAGCCAGGCTCCAAGTGCTGAGAGGTTAATAGCTGGGATGAAATCTTGTCAGTAGGCTCCTATGAATGCAGAATTTTGCTCCCATGCTTTGAAGTCCGTTCTGTCCTGGCAAGGAGACAATGAAAAGCAGAGTTTATCCATAACCCAGCAATTAGATATTCGGAATACAGCACATATATACAGCAGAGGGAAACGTGCTGTTCCCTCCCTTACAAATAGAGGGTTAATGGATATTAAATGTGGCCATTCCTCATCAACAAACAGGTTGTAAGTTGCTCTGTGTAACCCTTTATCATACCTGTTTACATATGACAGGGAACTGCAGGTTTCTGAGGTTACAAGATATTGATATGCTGGGTAGGAAGGGTTAAAAATGAAGCTGGGGAATTCACGAATGAAACTCACAAATCTGAAGGAACAGAAAGTAATTTTTCTGCCTAACAAACATATTGGTGGATTCTCTGTTGCTGGAAACTTCAGCATGAAGGGGACTGCTTTTCTTTCTAGATAAGCTGTAGTTCAAACAAGAACCAAGTCTGGGGTGTCTGACACACTATATTACATAAGAAATCAGCCTAAATAGTCACAGTGGTTCATTCTTTCTCTGTCCCTGTGATTTGTGCTTCAAAACCAAAACACAAAGTCATCCAGGAATGTTCTGAAAGGAAGGTGGGAAGTAACTTCATCCTCTACAAGAGATGTTGCAAAGTGAAAGTCAAGCTGCAGGATGGCCTGGGCCATTGTAGGTTGTTCGGTGATTTTAATGTTTAGCAGCACTTGTAGAAGCTGGTTCATCCCCAGAACACCAAATCTAAATCTTTTTTTAATTAGAAAAAGGAAAAAAAGCCTCACAAGGAGTAGGAAGTATCAGGGGGGCCAGATGGTGAGAGGATTCTATCAGTCAAGGCTACCAGTGATTTGTGCTTCTGTCATCAGAATAAACATGCCTTGTAGAGGTTGCTGTCTCCTAGTCAGAACAACAGGCTTTGTTTCCAGAGCTTTTTCTTCCCTTTCTCTTTCTAAGTCTCTTGCCTCCCACTCACTGCCCAGACATGCACTAGTGCTCTTATTTACTTAAGGTGCAACTTTCCCACACTTGATTTGCATAGTCTTGAAACAATGCTGTCCTTCTGGTGCTTTCAGATAACTTCTGCTTGCCAAGTGAGACCAATATCTTTAAAGTGAACACAGAAACAAGATTTTATTTTCTTTTAAGTTTTGATGAGTCATATAGCCTGGATGTTATAAATGCAACAGAGGTTAAAAATAACATCCCAGTAGAAACTGCTCTGGGTTCTGGTACAATAGACAACTTGCAAACATTCCTAAAATATCCTTTTCCCCTTTTGGTGCGAGTCACTTTCTTTAATGCAGGCCAGCCAACAAAACCATATTTACTCATGAATCACTATACAAGGAAAGTTAACTTTAAATTTCTCATGAGAAACTGCTGCATACATATTATTAAACAAGAATTACTACCATGAATCTTATTTCTGGAATGGATATCTAACTCTTTTTCTAATGCCCATAGCCTTATCCAGCTTTGTTTGTTACACTTTGAAGCTGATGTTTGAAGAAAGTCATATCTTTGGCTCTAAAGCTCATGGCTTTTTTTCCTCTGTGTTTTATATATATAGATGATTTTTAATTACTTGTTTCTCTTCACACTTGCTTTAAAGAAAACAAACACCTCTTTGATTTGGCAGAAAGCAGTAAAAGTCTCAGTTTGGATACCTGTTTTTGTAGGTGAGGTTCCTTAGTTTTGCTTGTGTGCAAGCTCACAAGTGAGTTGCTTTGAATGCAACACAAATTAAACGGGCATGTTCCTAAATTTTGATCTTTGTGCCTTCTTACTGTATTCCCTATATAGAAGGATTTTCCAAGAGCTACTTGAGAAAGGCTGTTTTGCCTGATCTGGGTTTCTTTCATGTTCTTTGCACACACAGACACATACGTTGGCCTAGCTGCTGCTTTTTAACACACAAACTAATAAGATTTTCCCATTGAGTTAGAACAGGCTGCTGTTGAAATAGCTATTAAAAAAAGAAGTTAATTAGGATGCAGTTTGTCACCTGAGAGTTTCAGAAGGGAAGTCAGACTTACCACTAGCTCTGTGTGATTACCCATTGGATAGAGCCTTCCAGCTTTTTCCCATGAGAAGAAATCGCCAGTGGAATGGTGGGGGGTTTCACAAATAGAAAGCTTAGCTGACTTCTGTGCAGACGAGGTTTGTTTTCATAACTTAGTGACAGCTTAGTGCATAATTGCTGCCGATCAATTACTCTCAGGACCTGTTAATGAAATACAGGACCTCAACAAACCCTGGCTTTTTATTTTCAACTTGTTTCCCTTGTTTCTATCTTTAGATTCACTTTAATCTGAAGAAGCCTTGGTCTGCCTTGCTAGTGAGAGCTAAATGAAAACCAAAATGAGCTTTCCCTTAAGGGGGCTTTACTTTACAAGAACATCTTTGTTTTAAGTAGAGAATTCAGGTAGCTTATTGATAGCAGCAATATGTCATTTCAGTAATAATAATAAATGCTTCTCCAGATATTAAATTAAAAGCTTTTCAGCATTGGATGTGTGTTAGTTATTCCCTGACAAGAGGCTGGTATAAATCAAACTGAAACACACTGACACGACTGATCTTCTTTGAGTACATGTAAAATCCTGATGTCTGCTGTTCTCTTTCACCTCTTCCTGTGGCCCAGTCTGTACTTGCAGTGTATGTCTTCCAGTTCAGAATAAGGTTATCTTCTGACAGAGCAGAGAGCTCCTGGTGCTTTGCTACTGCCTTGCCAAGGGCTCAGGGCTGGCGTTTATGGTGTTGTTTGTCTTCCTGCAAACCCAGCGCGGCTGAAATGCCTGGAACCTTGTATTCATGGGGATCTCTGGATAACCATTGTTTCCACTGACTTTTCCTTCCCCCCCCGCTCAGTTTATAAAGCACCCTGTCAAAGTCCAGAGATTGATTTGTAGTGCACACCCACCCTCTCTGCCACATTTGTATGAGGCTCCAAAAGAGTATTATTGTGCTGAATGGCCTCATGCTGGTTCTCTCAGAACAGTTATTCTTTTGTCAGGAGGCCGGCAAGAGAGACCTTGGCAAAACTACCAAAATGTTTGTTTACAAGAAACCATCAAACAAACCTTGAATAGCTTCTCTCCTCCCCTCCTCCTGCCCTTTTCCCCCTCCACCCTGGTCTTTCTCCAAGCTTTGGAGTTCCCCACTCACATCTACACAGCAATTCTAACGGGTTTTTGGGTCGTTTCGCTGTTCTGACTTCCTTTTTTTTCCCCCCCTCTCTTTAAACGAAGGTGTCAATATGGATGGCAAGGCCAGTACTGTGATAAGTGCATTCCACACCCAGGATGTGTCCATGGCACTTGCATTGAACCATGGCAATGCCTCTGTGAAACCAACTGGGGTGGTCAGCTCTGTGACAAAGGTATGTTAATCTCACCGATAGCCAAGTGTAACGCTTGAATTTTAACACTGGCAGACTCAGCACGGAGAGAATGTGCAGAGACCGAGTGACCCCCCTGAAACGTGCTGGGAGTTTGCGTCCTTCAGCTGCTCAGCGCTGTCTCCTCTGCTGTTTGGCACTGTCAGCATGTGTCCTTAACTTCTCCCTGTCCTGCCCTGCAGGATGTGTGTGGATGTATTGTGTAAAGGCTCTAGAGTAATGGAACAGAGCATGCACATGCTGATGTTTCTGTTGCTTTTCAACCATGGTTTTAATGCTCCTCGCCTCTTGCAGATCTGAACTACTGCGGAACCCACCCGCCCTGTTTGAATGGTGGTACCTGCAGCAACACTGGCCCTGATAAATACCAGTGTTCCTGCCCTGAGGGCTACTCAGGACAGAACTGTGAGATTGGTAAGTGTGTGATACTTGGCAGTCAACCCTCTTAGTGGCTGGTTTTGGATACACTTTGAGGTTGGGAAAAACTCTGTTTCCGGTGTTATGATGTCAGGGCTGGCTACAAAGACTCTGACTTGCTTGTTCATGCTTCATCATGAACAGCTGATATCTCTGAACATCAACCTTCTGCTCACTGGAGAGATCACTACAAGTTCCTTGCCTGGCTCTGGCTCAAACAGGTGCAAGTCAGTGTGGTGATGAGTTTAGCACGGAAGATGCTTCCTGCTAGAGAGTAGCTTTTGATATGAGGCTCTCACAGGAGCAGTGATGGTGTGACCAGAGTAGAAGCGTGTGGAGGGAGCAGGGGGTGGCTTGTGGTGACTGCTGTGGTCTGTACATGCTGTGTTTCTGTCCCCATGCAGCGGAGCATGCCTGCCTCTCTGACCCTTGTCACAACGGAGGAAGCTGCTTAGAGACGTCTCTGGGATTTGAATGTGTGTGTGCGCCTGGCTGGGCTGGACCAACTTGCACTGATAGTAAGTGCTTTTAAAACTGTATTAAAAATGTCCTGCTTTGCTGGTTTACATCAGTCTTTCTAATCCCTGATAAACTTCACCTTTCCCAGCTTTGGCGTTGGTTCTTGGCAGCCATTTATACCACTGCGCACTCTCTTCTCCTTTGCTTATACCAAGGTTTTTGTTAAACGCCAGGGGAAAGAATAGTCAATGACTTCTTGGAAGAAGCAGAACACTGAATTTTTGTCACATTCTGGCAAGCTGCTTAAAATACTGTTTAGAGAAACTTGCTGGATCAAAATATGACTCCCACTTGCCAAAAGGCCACAGGTGTAAGCTTCTTCCCCTGTGCTTTGAATCCCCTTTCACACTACTGTTAAATAACAGGAGGCTTTTGCTGAAATCAGAGTAGATGTAGAAATTGGAGTAGACAGAAAGTCTCAGCCTCTCCTTACTCTCTGCATTACAGATATTGATGATTGTTCTCCAAATCCCTGTGGTCATGGAGGAACTTGCCAGGATCTAGTTGATGGATTTAAGTGTATTTGCCCGCCTCAGTGGACTGGCAAAACGTGCCAGCTAGGTGAGAACTGCTTTTCTCTTCATCCAGTGTTGCTCTGGGGGTGGAGTGGAGACAAATATAAAAGGGATCATAGTTGGGCAGACAAAGGGTAGTTGTGCCCTTTGCATTAGGCATGTTTGTGGTTTCAGAGCCCATAGGTGTATTCTGGCACATGGAGAATATTGTCAGTGTTTGCAGGACTGAGGTCTAGGCCACTCTGAGTGGTTTCCTTCTGTTGTCGTTTTGATGTATGCTGGCAGTTGAAGGAAATGGTTAACTAAGCCAAAGAGACATACTATAAGCCATAAATGAACTGAAGTGGGGAGGGTGCCTGTGTATGCCTCCAGTCCCACCCCCACATGGGTTTCTTCCTTTAGCCTGTGAGAAAGTTGCTGTATCTCTTCAGCCATGTCAACTCCTCCAGACCAAGGAGTTCACAGCTGGGCTCCAAAATGTGGATGATCTCACGAAGAATGAGCTGTCTGCATTCTTCACACAACACACTAATTCCAGTGACCAGGCTGCAGCACTCCTCCTACAAAATGCTCAGTTGAGATGTGGGGGGGGGAGAAAGTTGCCCTTAATGAGTGGCTGGGTGTAATTATCAAATAATTAGCATAGCCTGTATGTTCTAATTGCAGAGAAATTGAAAGAGACTTCAGAGGCTGATGTATGACTGACTTTTGTTCGTTCAAGTCACACTAATCCATACTGTGTATTAAAAATTTCTCTTAGATCTGAACGAAGGGCTGATGACTGCTGTGAAAACCAGCTGAAGGCTTTTTTCCCTTCTCCCCCTGCCCTACGAACCCTGCATTTGACCATCCACCTTCTTTTTCAGATGCGAATGAATGTGAGGGCAAACCCTGTGTCAATGCCAACTCCTGCAGGAACCTGATTGGCAGCTACTATTGCGACTGCATTACTGGCTGGTCTGGCCACAACTGTGATATCAGTAAGTGGCTGTATCCTTGGTTTATTAAAGGCCAGTGGTGTGTATGTACTTAACCCACTGAGTCCTAAGCTTGGATTTAAACACCAGGCAGAGCTCCAGTGGTTGATGTTTTCAGAAAGGGAGTAGTTGGTGTGGAATGAAAATACACAACTTTATCAGACTTCTTAGTCCATAACATAGTTATATTCTGATAAAGTGACTAAAACAATGATGTGAAGTTTCACTGCCTCTAGTAGAAGAATCACGAAAGGTTCCCACCCATTATAATAACCTTATCTCGAGGAAGGCATGCAGGAAACTTGACAAAAGCTTTATCTAGCTGCAGTTTTAGAGAGACTTGAACTCTGTATCTAGAGTAAATATATTTTTGCCTTCTAACCACAGTAATTTTATTACAGATATTAACGACTGTCGTGGACAATGTCAGAATGGAGGATCCTGTCGGGTAAAGCCATTTTGCTTTGTTTTGCTTTCCCCAAGACTTGTAACAGTAACTAAAACATTTGAGTCCAAACACCCATAGTGTGGCAAATAGCAATTAGGAGGAATAAACTGTCATTTCTTTGAGCTGGGGGGAGGACCTGTGTCATGCTACAGCGTGTCAGGGTACGTCTGTAGAGCAGCAAGGGCAAAAAAGATATAACTGCAATAAATGACTCATTTTCACTGCCAGTGTCAGCAGTGAATGGGCTGGTTGTTGTGCAAACTACCTGCTGTAAATGTAGATATTCCACTTCAAAATGTGGGTTAATTTATCCTGCCTGGAAATTAAGAATGTAAGCCAGTACTGGGGGAAAATAGAGGAAGTGTGGGGGGGTTTTTTCCCACCTTAATTCTTGCCTTGTTTGGACATAGTAAGAGCATTTTTTGTTTGTTCATTATGGACTGTCGGGGGGGGAGTTGTGGTTTGGGGGTTTTTGTTTTGTTTAATAAGAATATATCAAGAGGGAGGAAAAAGCCTTAACTCTAAACTTTTGTGTTCCTTCTTCCCAGGACTTGGTTAATGGTTATCGGTGTATCTGTTCACCTGGCTATGCAGGAGATCACTGTGAGAAAGACATCAATGAATGTGCAAGTAACCCTTGCATGAATGGGGGTCACTGCCAGGATGAAATCAATGGATTCCAATGTCTGTGTCCCGCTGGTTTCTCAGGAAACCTCTGTCAGGTAAGAAGCATGGGTGAAAGGCAGGCTCTCCGCCAGCGGCGTTCCTACCGGCGCTCTGGATCTGTGCACTGAATGCCTGGCATCCAGTGAACCATAGGATAAAGTTGTACTTGATATCGCTGTCAGTCTGCCAAAAAAGTGCTTGATTAATATATAATTGGGGGGGGGAGAAACCCACAAACCCCCTGATGGGTTGCTTTTGAGAAACAGTGTGAGTGTTTGCGTGTCAGGTTTTGTTGCACATTGTTAACTTTGAGGGGCTGTTTAACATCAAGAGTGCTGCTGTCTGCTGAAGTAGTTGCAAGTCAAACTAAACTCTGTGCATGATGAACAACTCATTGAGGCAGCAGATAAAAAGGTCAGATTCCACAATGTCTGCCTATCCTAGTGAGGGAAAGCGATGATAAAACTTGTTTCACTTTTCCCTGCCCCCCTTTTTATTTCCCTTTCCTCTCTCTGCACTGCTTACAGCTGGACATAGATTATTGTGAGCCAAATCCTTGCCAGAACGGTGCCCAGTGCTTCAATCTTGCTATGGACTATTTCTGTAACTGCCCTGAAGATTACGAAGGGAAGAACTGCTCCCACCTGAAAGATCACTGCCGCACAACCCCTTGTGAAGGTTTGTGTCGCCTCGCAGGTGAACGGGAATGACCAGCAGTCACTTCCACCCCTCCTCTGGCAGGAGCCATAATGCAGCTCCAATGGCGCACTCACTGGACTAGCTCTTGCATAAAGAGACCGAATTTTGCCCTGTGCCTTGTCCCTCTCTTTGTATGAGAGGATGAGTAATTGGCTATCAAATAGCCAATATATTAAGTATTGGCTATTTGAAAGACAATGTTACATCAGTGTGGACAGAAAACATGTGTAGCAAATAACCTGCTTTTGCTGAATTTATTCCAGGCCACAGATGTGGTCCAGCAGTCATCATATAAGATGCTGTGATTATGGTCTGCACAAACAGTTGGAGCAGTCATTTTAAAGCAGCAAGCGTATTTGGCAGTGTTAGGTTTACAGTTGGATGTGATGATTCTTAAAGGTCTTTTCCAAGCTAAATGATTCTCTGATACGTATGTCTTTTAAACATCCACCACTGGAAATGAAAATGTTGCTCTTAGCTTAAGAAATCAGGCAGAGTGGCCAATCCTCACCCAGGTCTCTGTGTTTTCTACAGTGATTGACAGCTGTACTGTGGCAGTAGCTTCTAACAGCACACCAGAAGGGGTTCGTTACATATCTTCAAACGTCTGTGGTCCTCACGGGAAGTGCAAGAGCCAAGCAGGTGGAAAATTCACCTGTGAATGCAACAAAGGATTCACCGGCACCTACTGTCATGAGAGTAAGAGCTGACAAGAGAATAGATCTTTTGGGAAAAAGATTCCATCCTTTCCTCCCAGGCTGCTCAAAGGTTTCTTGTAGCACCGTGAACCTTGGAACCGCTTTAAGTTTTCATATCCCGCTTGGGCGAGGCAGATTGGAATTTGCTGGGCCTTGGGGAAAGTTCACAGTAATGAACCTTCTGGCCTTGAATTGTATGTTTTTAAAAACCTTATGTATACAAGGGCTGAGGTAGTTAATAGTGGGGTTTAACGTGGATCGTGAGGACTCCTGGGTTTGTTTTTGTTTTTAATAGTAATTGTTGAGTGACAGGCTCATCGCTTTGTGCAGTTTTTCACCTATTTCTCATCTTGCTTATAACCCTTCCTCTCAAGGGTCTTAGCCAAGTAGTCTGCAAGAAGATGATGACTTCTGGTCGCTGCTCTTCCAGTCTGATTTTGTTTTCTTTTCCTTGGTTTTTTTCCTCCTCCAAACTGTTGCAGATATCAATGACTGCGAGAGCAACCCCTGTAAAAATGGTGGCACTTGTATCGATGGCATCAACTCCTACAAATGTATTTGTAGTGATGGATGGGAAGGAACGTATTGTGAAACAAGTAAGTTAACCATTGTTCAGCATGCAGAAAGATCTGGAAAAACATCAGGAAGGAATGGCTGGTACTGTCTTTAGGATGACAGTGACCAACACCAGTTTGACATGAGCTCTGCTTTGGAGGCCACAGAGGACAAGGTGTCCTCTTTTTTTCCCACTGAGTCCTAGGCTTCTGTGTATTGGAACTAAACCAGAGTTACTAAACCCGAGTTCTGGGAGCACAACCTGTCTCTCTGTTTAATTTTCTGCTCTAACCTTTGGATAACTTTGTGTAATAAACCCTTAGCATTGGCACCCACTGTTCTGGGAATGGTGTATCTGCATATACCATACTTGTTCCCTGTCAGTCTCGGGAAGGGAAGAGGAGAGAGCGCTCAGCTCCTCTCCTGTAACTGGTAGGATAGTTTATGTAATTGGCCTTTTCACTTCTCGTTTAGTGAAACAAGATGACAAACAAAATGAAAACAAACTGGAGGATCGTGGTTGGACTATTCTTCATCTCTGACAGCACTTAAAGCTTTTAAACTACAGACTTTTAAGTGCTTAATCCATGATTGAAACACAGGCCAACGTTAGGGATGGGGCAAGCATCAAGTGCTTGTCAATTCTGTAAACATGGCTTAGCTCGTTTTCTCTTCTTAACATATCTAGATATTAATGACTGCAGTAAAAACCCTTGCCACAATGGAGGAACTTGCCGAGACTTGGTCAACGACTTCTTCTGTGAATGTAAAAATGGGTGGAAAGGAAAAACCTGCCACTCCCGTAAGTTCAGCCTTTCCAAAACATAACAGGCGTGCTCTGTTGAGGCTGCTTCAACTTGTCGCGTTGCATTAAGAAAGCACCGGCATTAAGGGTAGTTTGGGTTCTCTACAGGGGACAGCCAGTGCGATGAGGCAACATGCAACAACGGAGGAACGTGTTATGACGAGGGGGACACCTTCAAGTGCATGTGTCCTGCAGGATGGGAAGGAGCCACTTGTAATATAGGTAAATACCCTGCATAATCACCAGGAAGCAGATGCAGCGTGGAATCTGTGACCTCAGTTCTTCCTCTTGGCTCGGTTTCGACGCCTTTCCAACAGCTTAGCGGCCAATCTTGTTTCTGTTACAGCGAGGAACAGCAGCTGCCTGCCAAACCCCTGTCATAACGGTGGTACCTGTGTAGTCAGCGGGGATTCTTTCACTTGTGTCTGCAAGGAGGGCTGGGAAGGACCCACGTGTACTCAGAGTAAGTTGTCTCTGCTTGAACTCTTTCAGAGCGTTGCATGATGAGAACATTAGCTCATCCTGTCGCCCTTGGAGTCAAGATTGAAACCAGAAGGGAAAGCTTGTTTGATGTAGGCTTTAGCATCACCTGAATCTTTGTTTTTAATGACTTTATGTGATAGAGCCTTGACCTGGGCATGAGAAAGTTGCAAATGAGCTAAGTGGAGACAGATGTTGTCTTGTTTTCTCCCGCATTCTTTTTCTACGAGCAGCTCTGTCTGCTTCCACTTTTTTCCTCCCCCCTCCCGTTAGATTCTTTACAAGGATCTCTTCCTGTGTACATGTGTTCCACAATGTAGTTAACAAATTTTGTGGTAGAAGCCTGGAATCAATTTAGTAGAGAATTTCAGCATATTTTTGTTAAAGTTGAGTTAAGTGTAACTTGGGTACGAGGGGAAGTTTGATCATTCTTTACTGACAGTACAGTTGTTTTAGCCAAAGTCTGCATATTTAAGTTGTCTGTCTTTGCTTTGCAGACACAAATGACTGCAGCCCTCACCCTTGGTAAGTTTAATAAGTTTATCTTTCATCCTTTGCCTTTATTTTGGTTTTGAATTTTAGATTCTCTTTACCTGTGGCAGGTTTTTTTAACATAGATCATGGCTTTTCTTTACAGTTACAATAGTGGCACTTGTGTGGATGGAGACAACTGGTACCGCTGTGAGTGTGCTCCAGGCTTTGCCGGTCCTGACTGCAGGATCAGTAAGTGTTTCAGTGGTGCGCTGCCTTTGGGTTTGTCTCACTTCCATCTTGTTGCGAGACAATCATCTTAATTGAGTTAAGTGGTAGATCAGATTAAGGATAGAAGTCTCCTGCATCCATACCCAGAGCTGTAGCAGATGCGGGGAGGGCAGGAATGGCTCTGAAAATGAAGGAAATCATCAAGTCCATTCAGCTGGAGCTGAAACCCCTTGGTTCAGCTGAGTGGGCAAAATGCCCTTCAGCACAGTCTTCCCAGTCAGAGTGTGTTTGTGTGGCGTAGGTTTCTGCTTGAGGTGAAAGCGTGCCAGCCAAAAACCTTGTCAATTAATAATCCACCTACGAGCCCCGAGGTGATGTGTGCACTTCCCTGTAATTTAATAATAATTACAGGTATGAGGACACTAACACTTTTCTTTAATAACAGCCATGGAAATGGAAGTTTCATAGTAGCAGTGCAACTGGAAAGGGGTTTAAGGCTGTCATCCATTGAAGAATCTAGCAGGGGAGCAAAACTGGAATATGTCAGTGGAGAGGAAGTGTGTTTGTGTGAGAAGGAATGTGTCCTTGCCCTTGAAAAGCTTAAGTAGCCATAGGGGTCAGGTTTTGATCTTTGTTAGTCCCACACAGCAGGAACTTCAAAGAAGTTGCTCTGAGCTATACCAGTGCTGAGAATAAGCATCTATCTCCAAGCAGACCTAGAAAATGAACATAAAGCTCCAGCAGGAAAACCTCTTGTATGGTTTTCTGACAAAATAAAAGGATATTATAGAGTAACTTCTCTTATTTCCTCTCCTTCCCACCACAGATATCAACGAATGTCAGTCTTCTCCCTGTGCCTTTGGAGCTACGTGTGTAGATGAAATCAACGGGTACCGTTGCATTTGCCCACCAGGTCGTAGCGGTGCAGGATGCCAAGAAGGTACTTGTGGTGTCATGGCTGGTCCTTGTAGTGAGGTCTCTGTAACTGCATGTTAACAGGTCTGTGGTTGTGTGGGGGTTTTGAGGGGTGTTTTGTGGTTGTTTTCAAGCAAGTGTCTTGTCTGGTGAATAAGTAAATTAGTGATAAGTTTAGATGAACTCGGAAAAGGTGTTTTTCCACTTTTTTTCCCCTATTCTGAGCTTATAGTTCTGTTCAATCTCTCTTCAGTCACAGGAAGGCCTTGCCTTACCAGTGTTCGGGTGATGCCAGATGGGGCCAAGTGGGATGATGACTGCAATACCTGTCAGTGTCTGAATGGAAAAGTCACCTGCTCCAAGGTACGGCTGTGCTGGGGTTTGGGTTGTGAATCCTCTGAAACAAGATGACAAACAACATGAAAACAAAATGGAAGAATGCGATGGGATACTCTTCATCTCTGTCCTGTAACCAGTGGTTATTTATCAGTGTTTATTCTCTTCCAGGTTTGGTGTGGTCCTCGACCTTGTGTCCTACATGCCAAAGGCCATAACGAATGCCCAGCTGGACACGCTTGTGTTCCTGTCAGAGAAGACCACTGCTTTACTCACCCTTGTGCTGCCGTGGGTGAATGTTGGCCTTCAAACCAACAACCGGTGAAGACCAAATGCAATTCTGATTCTTACTACCAAGAAAACTGTGCCAACATCACCTTCACCTTCAATAAAGAAATGATGGCACCAGTAAGTAGCAGAACATAAAAGAACAACAAAAGCCAGCTTGGAGGCAATTCCACCTCCTCTTCCCTTGAGAACTCTTACTTCAGGGCAGAAACAGAAAAAAATAAGTCTACTATCTGTGTGTTCATGTGCATAAAAAACCCCAACACCTCTTTTGTGTCCTCCAGGGGCTTACCACAGAGCACATTTGCAGTGAATTGAGGAATCTGAATATTCTGAAGAATGTTTCTGTTGAATATTCCATCTATATTACCTGTGAGCCTTCGCACTTGGCAAATAATGAAATACATGTTGCTATTGTAAGTATTCCTGGAATATTTTTAAATGCCTTAGTAGTTAATTGCTTGGCTATGTGTGCAACATGTGGATTTCATAAAAATCCTAATTCCTGGCTTTGTCAGCACTTCTTGTGGTTTAGTTTCCATCCCAGTTCCCTGTAAGAACAGGGAAGAAATCCTGGTTACATGTGCATACCTGAAAGCTACATCTGGTGGCAACTGTAATAGGGGTAGAAAAACATGTTTCTGTTACATTCCCTCAAGAGCTGCTTTTGGGAGATTTTTGGGCTTTTTTTTTTTAGGGATGGGGACAAAAATTCTGCATTATTAGTTCCTGCCCACAGCTTTTGGTTTGTTTCTGGTGTGCTTTTGAAGTATTCAAAGTACCAAGAGACGTAACTGATTGCAAAAGCTTATAAATAGCACATTACTCGTGTGTCTGATCTAGCATTTGGTATTAATTGCATGGCTTCTTCTGTAGTCTGCAGAAGATATAGGGGAAGATGAAAACCCCATCAAAGACATCACAGATAAGATCATCGACCTTGTCAGTAAGCGCGATGGTAACAACACGCTCATCGCGGCAGTGGCGGAGGTCAGAGTACAACGGCGACCAGTTAAAAACAAAACAGGTGAGCTTCTCCTCCTCCAAACGCTCCTACTTGTGCCATGACCAGAGCAGCCCTCCACAGCGGGGGAAGCTTTCCTCACTTTGGAGATCTGTAGCAAGTCTGAGACTCTCAGCCTTTAGCTGTGTTAATGGGGAACACGGTAAGGAGGCTTTGCGCTAGAGTCTTATTACCTAAAAAACTCTTTTAAGTTCTGAAATTGCTTAAAACCAGTGGCCTGACCTGTTAAAAGGGCTGCTACTCCTCTGTGCTTTGTCAGTAAGGCAGAAAGCAGCAACTGGCTGGCTCTGAAAGCTCCCCTGTCACAGTTAGACACTGTCTGAGGTGTCTGTTTCTAGCTTCCCACAGAGTGCCAGGCACACAACGGGCATCTTACCAACAGCCACCAGTGGGCCAGGAATGACCATAAGAAGGAGCTGTTCCCGTTGAGCTGGGAGCTGTGGCAGGGCGGTGTAGTGATGCCTGTGTTACTCCCACCAGCAATGCCTGGCTCTGTGTGCATGAGGAAAACATTTTCCATGAGGGCTACCAGGCAGCATTCCGAGTCCCAGACTTACTTAAACACCCTGTGTTCTAAAAGAGCCAAGATCATCCTTAGGTCTGGACCCCAGTGGAAAAATCAGGCTTAAACCCCAAGATGTGTTTTCTTTGCAGGAAGCCTGGCGGGCAGCGCTTGGTTTGTGGTGGGGTTAACCACTATCCTGTCTCTTCCAGATTTCTTGGTGCCGTTGCTGAGCTCGGTGCTGACAGTAGCCTGGATCTGCTGCCTGGTGACTGTTTTCTATTGGTGCATTCGGAAGCGCCGAAAGCAGAGCAGCCACACTCACACGGCGTCCGACGACAACACCACCAACAACGTGAGGGAGCAGCTCAACCAGATAAAGAACCCCATTGAGAAACACGGAGCAAACACTGTCCCAATCAAAGACTACGAAAACAAAAACTCTAAAATCGCCAAAATAAGGACACACAACTCCGAGGTGGAGGAAGACGACATGGACAAACACCAGCAGAAGGCCCGCTTTGCCAAGCAGCCAGCGTACACTTTGGTAGACAGAGATGAAAAGCCCCCCAACAGCACCCCCACCAAACACCCGAACTGGACAAACAAACAGGACAACAGAGACTTGGAAAGTGCACAAAGCCTCAATCGGATGGAGTACATTGTATAGCAGACGGTGGGGTGCTGCCATGCAGGGCCTTTAAGTATCACTAGAAAGGCACTCAAGAGCTTGTAGTTCTTAAACTGTTGTGTAATATTTGAGTCTGAGGCTATTATTTGCTTAGAATCCCTGTGTTAATTTAAGTTTTGACAAGCTGGCTTACACTGGCAATGATAGTTGCTGTGGTTGGCTGGAATACCAAGTGCTGCATTTCACATCTATGCAAAACTAGTCAAAAGTGCCCTCGCGGAAATTCAGCTGCAGCTGATGCGTCACGGAAACGTTTCCCAAGGTATTACAGAGCCTTAACTACTCCTCCTTCCTCTTCATTTGTTATTTTCTTTTTCCTGCCAGATTTATACAGTTCCTTTAGAATTAATACATTTTATTTATATTTATTGAATTTGAGTTTTTTGTATATTGGTTTTATGGTTGACGTACAACTAGTTCTGTATTTGAAAGTGCCTTTGCAGCTCGGAACCACAGCAACTATCACAAATAAGTTTATTATTTATTTTTTTATTGTATTTTTGTTGGGGGCGGGGTGGGGGGAACTTGTCAGCAGTTGCTGGTAAATGAAGAATTTAAAGAGGAAAATGTGTCAAAAATAGAAGTTTGTATAGATCTGTAAATAATTCTTTTTTTTATTAATCACTGTGTATATTTGATTTATTAACTTAATAATCAAGAGCCTTAAAATATCATTCCTTTTTATTTATATGTACGTGTTTAGAGTTGAAGGTTTTTGATAGCATTGTAAGCTTGTGGCTTCTCTATTTCGAATTTATTTCCTTGTTACATGTTGCCTATATGCCAAAACTGAGGTGTTCGAAAATAGTTTATTTTTAATAGGACGGGCTCCCAGGCCTTGACGCTGGTTTTTGTACAATGTCCAACGTTTGAAACACCTTCCATAGTATCACTTTAAGACTATTTGTAAGTACTGACTGAGGCAGTTTAGAGAAATTAGACTAGAACATTCTTTCTTTTTGTTTTGCTGCTTTAGACTTGAAACCCGAGTGACAGGCAGATCATCTGCTAAAGAAGCAGTTTAAGGGAACAAAACTGAGCTATTACTTTATGTAGAGGAAACGTGAGTGGTTGCATGTACTGAAAGTATCCGATTAGCATGTGAAGTTGGAAACACAGCAATCTTCTTTTGTAAATTCTAATTATTTTTTTTTCTCACCATGAATATGTAATACTGAACCACTTGTAGATTTGACTTTTTTTGTAATCTACTGCATTTAGGGAGTATTCTAATAAGCTAGTTGTTGAATACTTGAACAGTAGAATGTCCAGTAAGATCACTGTGTAGGTTTGCCATAGATTACACTGCCCGCCTTAACAAGTGAGGAAATCAAAGTGCTATTACGATGTTTAAGATCAAAAGGCTTATAAACATAGTCATCTCGGTGGTTAACCATTGAGATCATGAAGATACCTTGTATTGTGATATTAGTGTTATATGAAAATGCATCTTTGATGTGTTGTTCCTGGCAATAAATCTTGAAAAGTAATATTTATTAAATTTTTTGTATGAAAACATGAAAGAGCGTGGAGATTATTGAGCACGGAGGTGCTCCTGGCACACTGCTGGGGCAGGGGCAGCCTTGTGCTTCCAAGACCTGCCACCTGTTTCCATGCAGTTGGGTTTTGTTAGGTGATAATAAGTTCCCCTCTGGCTCCCAGTCAGGTTGAAGGGGTTGGAAAGCAGCATGTCTCTTGTTCTCTATGTCTTTTGGCTGGTGGCCCTCTGTGTACTTCTAAGAAGAGAAGGAGGAGGATGATGATGTGACTGGAATTGTGCAATCAGTTTACTTTGCATGGGCCAATGAGCTCCCACCAGATAGTAACCAAATGTACGTAGCTAGGCAGGATCCAAACTGCTGACCTGGATGGGAAAGGATCCACAGATGATACCGATTTCTAATGGGCAAGAAGTGCTTGTAAAGCATAAAATAAACTCTTAAACTATTCAACACAATGGCTTTTAGTGCTGAACCAGCGCCGCCCCTCCCACCTCAGAGGGGCTGTGCGTGCCGCTTTGGGTTTGCTCTCTGATGGTCTACTCCTGTTTTAGCATATTTCCTTGATAAGGCTGCAGCTCTGTTTTACAGGAGGGTGCTAGTACAGAGCTGGAGGAACGTTTCACTGTGTGTAAGAAACTCAGCTGAAAAATACTATCAAATAAACTCAGGCTGCTCTGTGTACTTGAGCCTAAACCAGCCCACTGCAAGGTTACACTGCTTCATATGTATCTGTAGTAAATACACATACTTTATGTACTGTGATAAGAATACAATGGCCACTAAACTAGATGACAGCAAGGCACCTCTGCCTTGTACTTTCTTTACAGCTGTCTTAAAAAAAATCTGTTAAAATCTCTTTAGTGCTACTTCTTATTTCACACTCACTATAAAGGAGATGTCTTACGCTGCTGTGACAGGGGACAGCTCTCCCTCCTCACAGTCACATGCCACATAACTGAAGTACTGGAGAACCATCAGCTGGCTGCCTGCTCAATGAGAAGTCAACAACATTTGTTTCATCTGGCCCCTTCCATAATTCCTCATCAAACAAATCCTGGGAGTGTTTGTTTCACTTTTTTTCCCTGACACATTGTGTCCAAAAATGCCCCTTAAAAGCTGATAGAATCTTCCACCTGCCTCAGAAGTACAGAGGGAGGTGATTATCTGAATGCTTTCCTGTACTCAGTGTTGAATTAACCATCATCCTGATGTCTACTGTTCATGTAGGTCTCCAATGACACAGAAACTACCTCCCTCTGCTAAATGACTGAAACATTTATACCTGAATTTATAGGAATAAATCTAAGTTTGCCTTCTGTAAAGCTAAAGAAAATTAAAAAGGGCATTTGCTAGTCCTGGGACATGTATCTGACAGGCTGTGGTGGAAACCTACGGAGGTGAATTCTAAATACAGACTTCATCATTTAACATAGTGCTAAAGCTGTTTAAGTCTCTGGAGGCTCCATGTAGAGCAAAACCTGGGCTCCTCCAGCCCCCAGACTTGTCAAACCCTCAGTGCGGGATTCATTTATGTATTTCCAGCTTTTCCTGTGCTATGAAGCACTGCACTGACCGTGCAGAGGTTTTGTTACAGCAGTTTCTCCAGACACAACCCATGTACGTCATTTCCATCGCTACCTCAGAGTGTTATAAACCCACAACCACACAGGGGGAGGGAAGAGACTGCTGTGAAATTGCTATAATGATATCTTTAAATTACATCCTCATATGTCAGTGGTAGCTTTAAAATGTACAATGGTGAATATAACCCCAAAAGAGGCTTCCAAAACCTGGAACCACCACCAAGCAGGGTGCTGGTGCATGAACTGTTTTCCACTGTCATGGAAATAGACACATGAAGCTGAAGGCCTTCCCGTTACAATATTAATTTTGTGGAACGAACTTACTTATATTTGCCAGTTCACATCTTGCTGCTCTGAGACGATACATTCTGTTTAGTCAGGAGAAGTTTCCTGCTGTTAGTGGGTGTTCTTCAGATCCTTATTCATCTAAGAACTGGAAAACGTGTGCTTCCTGAGCTGCCATTTAAACATGGGAGCTTTACAAAACAATAATGATGAAATTGCTCCCCTGAGCACCCTCAGCTTTGCTCTAGCTCCAGCTAATGGAACCTGTCAAATGTGGGTTTGGTTCAACTGGAGCTGAACACAGCCACATCAAAGCCTCTGCACCTCCACACCGAGAGGGCCCATCTTAAGCAGAGGTAACTTGCAAAAGGTGCTGATGGTGCACCTTACATCAGCCTTGATGCCAATATATCCATGTCACTGGGGGAAGAGCCTTGGGAACAGCTATTTCTGCATTGCTAATAGGAGCAAAGGACAGCCATTAAGTGCTTGTACACCTGAAGCCTAGCAAGTGACAAACGTAAACCAGTTTAGAGCCTAAACATGAGACTAGATTCTTCAAGCAATTCTGCTGCTGAAGCTGTTTGCCTTTCCACTAAAGGAACACTTGCTCTTACAGCAGCTAACACACCTGCACAGCAAGGGTTAATATTATTAATCAGCTCTTTACCAAGCCAGGGAATGCAGGAGGTCACACTCTCTGTATGGTTCAGCTTTTCCTCTGCAGCTATCGGGCTAAGGGGGCTCAGCTCTCCAGGGGCCCACATCACCACCCTTGCCCTTGGTAGAGTCCCTCTGGAACAAGCCACAGGGCAGAGGCTTAATGCTTTTATTAGTGTATGCAAAGATGAGAAGTTGTGACAAGGGAAGTACCAGCTTCAGCCTTTTCCTCCCCAGAAGATGGAAGTGATTGCGTAAGCTCCCCCTCCCCTTTGAAATGGAGCAAGAATAGTTAAATGTGAGATTGTTTTTAGCTTCCTCTTTTTCAGTATTGACACCAGTGGCTAATTCCAACTTCTGGGGGTGAGGAGGAGGAAGGCAGTGAAGGTTCTGTCTGGTCTGTTGGCCACTGGCTGGAGGTTCAGGTTAGCACTGGAGCAATGTGGTATCAGACAGAGCATCAGACCCAAGCTCCAGCTCCAGCCCAGCTCTTCCAGCGAGCGCCTTCTCTGTGATGTGCAAATTGTCTCAACCAGTTTCTCTACAGGGTGGAGAAATACATCTCTACTCTTTTCATTCTAGCACCATGAGATCATATTAATATTAAAAAGGGGAATGCCCATCTCTAGAATTATAGCTCAAGAGACTTTTCTTTCAAGATCTGATGCACAAATTAAAAAGATAATTATTGTGGCAGCAAATGAAGCAGTTATGGAGCTGCATTAGCAATTCCTGCTGCTGGGGTTCTCTGTCTCCGCTACACTAAAGGATCTAACTGACAGAATGGGAGCAAATCAGTGAAATTCTCAGTCAAAAAAGGTGCAGTGTCAGCTCTCACAGGAACCAATTCTCAGCTCTGGAATTATTTATATGGACAGTAAAGGAGGTGGGATGGTGGAGGTTAATTCCCTGGGTAATTTCCAGGTTTCAGCTGGAATGCCCTGTGACACTACATCATCTTCACAACTCTTCTACGACTTCTCAGCATAAGCCAACACCAACCAAACAAGAAGTCCCCATCTAAAAATGTCACCTTATGGCCACTGTGGAAAGGACAGTGTCATGTGCTGACAGATTCCATTTTAATTACCTGGGAAAAAAAGGTGAAGAAGATGGGAGAATTGTGTTCAAAAACACCTGAATGAGTTGATGAGAGGTTTGCAGCACGAGCTCCTTACCCAGCCTGCTTTACCTGGAAGGAATTGCTTACCCTCAGTGCTGCACAACTGTCAAAATAAGCATATTCATATCCCTCCCAGGTTCAGCTGCAGAATGCTTTGATATCCCTTTGATGAAAGGCTTCATGTGCTGCTGTTTCCCCAGCCAACATCTTCTCCTTCACATCGGGGTTTGGATGCTATTTAATGCTTATTAGAGAAGAAAAATGCAGAAAGCAAAGAAGCGAGGAGTGCCTTTTATTAAAGCTAATTTCTGAGGCCAACCCACATGTCCCACTGCTGGCTAAAAGCCTCTTGATACTATTAACTCTGTCTGCTCAAGCTTGCAGTAGAGTGTTTTAATACAGCATGAAACCTTTCATTAGATACTGGTATAGGCAAGGAGATAACTTACTCCTAACATGCAACCTGGGACAGCCTAACAATATTTTACATCCTTCTTATTCCAATTGCAAACAATCCATCTTTTTCCTTAAAACGAATCCATTTTCCAGTCAAAAGCCAATGAGATGGTGATATAAAAAGTCAGTTCAGACTCAGGCAATGTGACCCACATGCAGAGTGGTGGGAAGGAAGGAAGTTCACACTGACAAAATAAACACCTTCAGAAGGCTACTTAACACCTCACTCGTCACAACTTTTGGTTCTGAACGTTCTCCTTTTTGGTTAGAAACAGGTGCTCTTGAAGTCCTTCAAGTCAAGTGTAACCCAAAAATACTGCTGTGCAATTGGACTAACACACTAACATACACTTTGGACCCCAGTGTGATAATACTTGAGAGAGCACAAAGCTTGTTACTCACAATTAACTCTTGGGATAGTTAAAACCTTCTGACCGATCAACACTGTCCAAGGGAGATTTTACATCAGCCTGCTTCCTCTTTATAAGTAAATAGGTAAAGGCTGGGCCAGCTTTTGATGTGTGTTTGAACACAAAATTTCACTAAACAAGTATTTTTAACTACTTTGATGTAAAGAATAATGGATAGTCTGCATGCATTAGAAAGTGTCTTGGTAGGAAAGGGCTGTTGCACTATCAGCAAACAGCACAGACCAAATTAACCAGATGATTCATTAAAAAACCCAAAACAACAACAAAGTTGGTTTGGAATAGACAGTTACTTCTCTTCAAGACAAACATGTATTTTTCAATGGGAGCTTTAGCCCGTCTCAGATCTCCACGTTTCAGAGCTCAAAGCTCTGAAAATGAAAAAACAGAACATATTAAACACAAGATTAAAACAAAAAAGAACCAAAGAAATTGTTTCTGTGCTTCAGTGGCAGTTTCAGAACAGACAGAGCCTTAAATAGTTATTATTTTTAACTGAAAGGTATGTGAACGCTGCTCAGAAGCAAACTGGTAATAAAAAGCCACAGCCAACACCTGCGAACTGATTTCACTCCAGCTCAGTTTCCAGCTTCTTTCCCTCTCCCCTCCCAACCTGATTTCGGGAACACCAGGTTTGTGGTTCAAAAGCACATCAGAGCACACTCTGCCAGTCACCTGGGTGCAGGTGGACTGTTGTTAAATGCGAAGGGTGAGAAGACAACCTCAGGCTTCAAGTACAGAGAGAACAGAGATACATGGTAACAACCCAGCCTGGCTGTCACAGCATCACGTAAAGCACCCATAAGGGTTGCAAATGGGAAACTTTTATAATAGTCCTGCTGCAGAGACAAAAGAACAAATAGTTTTGAGCAGTGACACCACCTAAAATCCAGAAATTACCATGAATTCAAAGCTTTTTCCCTGAGTAATAGCATTTCTGAGGACCCAAGAGGCAACTTTAACATATAACTAAGCTCTAAATACACAGCTACAAAGAGCCTAAACCTAACAGGTCAGTAATTACAGTGAGAATGAGGCAACTATGCACCTCTAAGAAGTCCCCTTGTATTTGTTCTGACTCCCTAGGCTCTAACACCTTTAATCCATCTAGCCTTACATTTCTAACTGGTGTATGACTACTGTGTTAAAAGGAGAATGTTCCCACACTATCAGTGAGGTGGTTAAGTATCTAATAACAGTATGTGATGATACCAAACTTTATGTAGTTGCCCTTTGGTTTCTAATACTTGAGTTAAATGGATTAGGAGGAGGGGAAGAAGAAGAGAAGCATCAGAATCCCAGGCTGGTAGCAGTAATAGTTTGGGGCGTACTTGCTCAAGAGCATCCACAATGTTCACAGATAAAATTGGTGCATTCACCAGTTTGCAAAATCAAGCATAAGATCTTTCTCCTAACCACAACAAAACAAAAAGAAGTAACTGAAGTGATTTTACAAACTCAACGTGTGTCTCTTACTGCATAACCTTCCAAACCTCTCCTGTAGGTATCTGTTACAACCAAGAGCATCATCAGAAAGATCCAAGGAAAAGCAAAGTAGAAATAATGGTAATTTAAAATTGCAGCCTGGAATATGTGCTTGTAGCATTTTTTATCAGTTAGTTTACTGTAAGAACTTAAAGGAACCCCCCAGAAAATCTATGCTAAGACTTTAATACTATACTATCAAGTTATTCTATTTTAAATAGAATCATAGAACGGTTAGGCTTACTCGTTTTTCAGATAAATTCTTAATTAAATGTCCTTATATCTCCTTTAAGTCCATCAAAAAGGTGCTTTTTACTCCCTTCCTGGCCCAGTATCTCAAGCCCATGGAAGCAATGACAGTAACCATACCTCAGGCTATACTTCCTCCAAACCCAGGTTCATTTGCAGCCTCGATTTTGCTGTTACTATGAAAGTCTTTTCTGCAGAGCCTGAAGACTGGTAAGCAGGAGCAACCTTACTGCAAAGGCCTGTGAGACACATCATGCAAACAGGCTGAAAGAAAAAAGAGAAAATGTCTTCTGGAAGGTATGCAGAATCTTTTTCACTTACAGCAAAAGAAGAAAGTATTTACAGCAGAAAGATGCTGTTCCATTGGCAGTGTCTTGCTGTCAACTGCCAAGCTGCTAACTCTCCTAAGGACCTCCATTGCACTACCAACTCTAATGCTTGTGGATGTGAATATCCTTCTGAACCTAAATGAGGATATGTCGGTAGGATTGTTCAACATTGCTTCATAAACATAAAGCATCTGTGGTCACAGTGATTTGAAGAGAATGATAAAAGAAAATTGCTTATAATTTTATTTTAAATATTTTAAAAAGATAAGCATGAAATAAAGTTACATTTCCTTAGGTAATTTGCACATACGTTATAAAAGCAGTATGAAAAAGCACTGTGCAATTAAAAATTACCTCTATCTTACAATAACAAATAAGTCTGTTCATATATGAAGAACTCTTCCCAACAGCAATATCTGCACATCCAGGTGACTGCATATATAAAACAATCTTCATTTCTCCAAAGGCTGAACGCACCATCACTTGTATCCACAGCTTGGGCTAGGAATAAGTGTTCACATCAAAACTGCACAAGCAGAAATTGTAGTTATTTTGAAACCCCGCCAAAAAGGTGGGCCTTGAATGATCAGCAACATTAAATCCTGGTTAAAGATTTATTTGAAATGAGCTCAATTCGCCTTACTTGTAAAGATCATGTGAATAAACCATAGCCTAATGCAGAGAGAAAGGAAGAATTAGTTTTTACTAAAACAGTGTTCTGAAAGAAGCAAAACACTGAACCACTGCAGCTGCTAACAGATCACAAAAGTGGGTTTAACTTTGGCTGTCATCAGCTGATACGACTTTTTAATAGCACTGAAACATACGGAGATCTAAAATTTTGCTTAGTAAATATTATAAGAGATTTTTCTTTCTATAAATACTACCCTGGTTTGTACAATATTAATGTCTAAGCCCTAAAGAATTATCTTCATTACAGTTATGACTAAGATACTTCAAATAATTTTTCTTTAAAAGTTTTATCTTGGTTTTACTTTGGATTTTGGTTATTTTTCATTGTTTTGAATTGCTTCCTACTTTTTGCATATCCTTTCCAAACACAAGTTTGGCTGTCCACCCGCGTTGTCAAGGTAGTATTTCAGACTTTATGACTTTTTAAGCCTTCGAAGTTTTAACTTCCTGAGACCATTTTCAACTTCTTTTTTTCTTTTCTGGCTAAGCTTCCCTGAAGACACAGGCTGCAGCTCTATACTTGGTGGTGGCATCCCATCTTCAGTGGTTGGGCTTGGCTCATTTTGCCTTGTCTGTGCTATATTGTTCTTCACAGAAAGAGGCTGGGAGAGGTTTCTTCTCAAAGTTAGTGACTCCTCATCAGATGCAGCCTTTGTCATGTCTTGTTTAGAAAACAACCCAGAATTAAGTGGGGCCTTCTCCTCCAGGAATGGACCTAAACAACCATCATCATATTTACTCATTTCTGTATTGCTAGGAATGAAAGGAGTCCCTTCAGAGGACACTTTTTTGAAATGCTCTAACTTTTCTTCTGGAGCACAGCTCTTCTGTTGAGCCTGTGTTTTGGTCACTTCTTGACTTCGCTTTGGAGCTAGCACGGCTGTCTCAGAGCTACAAGGAGGGTTCTCACTCCAAAGAGTCGCCTTCAACCACTCCACAGAGTGAGGTTTTTGCTGGCTGCTAACACAATCTGGCTGTCTCTGATTAACATAATTTTCCAGCTCTAGAACAGGAAGTTCCAAGTTGCTCTCAACTATATTTGTGCAGTCCTTTAGCAGTCCTGGACTCCTACGCATCACTTCAGATTGAGGGCTGAGAGAAGTTCGATGGTCATTCTTCCTGTTCCCTGTCTGTGAGTCCACTGAGCCAAGGGACACTTTCTTGGAGTCCTCGCTGATTTGAGGTTTGCTTGTGCTACTTTTCTTTAGTTTTGTCCTTTTCACACTGCAATGGAAAGGAATTTTGTTCTTAATTTTCAATCTTCCCTTCCTACAGACTCTGAAGCACCACTAGGACAACCCTCCTTCCAAACACGGAAAAATCCCCTGTATATCATCTTGACAAGCAGTAATGTTTGTCTAGTGTGGATAATATCAAGTGTTATCCATCTGATTTTCCACTGCACTAGGGGAACCCTATTTATTAATGACTAAGCCATGAAGGAGTTCACATTCTATTCCAAGAGGCAGAACTAGATTCATTACAGATGTTAAAGGTCAACACAGCATAAGTATATTGAATTCCTTCCCAAACTGGCTAGATAAAATAGCATTTCATAAGTGACCAAATGATTTCAAACCATTCCCATATATTCAGATGCATAATGTGTATCTAAAGAATACAGGGGGGCAGGCAGGGAGGCAGCGTGCGCCTCTCTGTGTGAGAGTTTCTAATCTCTATTTTAGAATGTTCCTCTGGAATTTTTCCCAGGCCATTTCAAAGCATTACTTTAAAGTTAACCACTACTCATCTAGCACCAAGCCCCTTCATCTGCAAGGACTTAGGTAATGCAAGTAGATGATATTCTAAAAGGAATTATACAGGAAAATGGGATCACAAGGGACCTGATGGAGTGTCAGTACATAAACACTCCTCAGCAGGGTGTTACCTATGCATCTATGTTTCGCATAGGCTCTAAGATTAACTTTATGCACAAGTACTGAAGCTGCATTTTCAGACTAGATATTACTATGGATCATCCCAGGCTGAGACCACTTTCTGCTGCTCTGCTGATGCTGAGCAGTTCCCAGGTCAGCATATCTAACTCTTCAGAAAGAGGGCTCTTGTGAATCAGGCAGAGCTGGCGTATCTCCAAATCTAATCTCATTTCTAAAGACAACACAGATGAGACAACATGGGTAAAAAAGCTGCCACGGTTCACAGCAAATCCCTGATTCTGCAGTTGATCTGGGGCTACTGGCAGCTTGCACAAGTAAGAACAGCATCCTGGTACAGCACAGGACCAGTATAATGTTCAGCTGACCAACTAACCCACCTCATCCACTACACCAGGGACACTCTTTTAACTGTGAGCAAAGATCCAGGCTAGTATCATGGTCCAGTGCAGACTCTCAAAATGAGCAAAAAAATATATTTGCAAAGTGTTTTGCACCAGATTCAAGCACCACATATTTATTTTGGCTCAGGGCTTCATTCAAGTTAAAAAACACCCTGTTTTGATTCTGCCTAGCACCATGTGAGATATCTATGTGGGTTGTAATAGCTTTTTTCATGCCATACAAAACAACAATGATCATTTTATGTGCTCATCCACACTGGAGTAAGTAGTCTCTTAGTAATCTGAAATAATATTTTGTAAAGGAGATCATATTATGTGAAATTTTATTACACGAGCTAGATTCTATTTACCCAAATTTTACCAGACTATAAATTTAACACCTTAGAAAGAAGAGTGACATACATTTCTTTCAAGATGTCTTGCTTTATTTGTTCGTTCAGACTAATCTCCAGCTTCTTGTTCTCAGCAGATTCAGTAAAATATTCAGACGTCCCATTGGAAAGTTCTTCTTTCTGCTCCAAAAGAAAACACAGGTTTAAACCATGACACACCAAGCTATGATTATTCAACATAAAACTCCATTTCTAATACTAAGACTTACAGATGTTCTTTATTATTTTGATCTGAGCAACCTAAGAGAAACAGAATTATTTTTCATCTTTTAATATTGGGGTGTCTAGTCGGTTCCCTCCCCGTCAGACTCCAATGAACGTATTTCATACGCTAAATTATCCCACAAACAAACAAGACTGTAATGTAAAGGATGCAGCTTTCCAAACCCTCTGAGGAAACTGTTGGCAAATATTTGACATCTTTGTGGCTCAAACTGTGACAAATGCCAGGAATCTCTCTTGCAGACAGGAGCATGTTTGTCAGCTTTTTTTCTGAAGAGACTGACTGGCGCAGTGGTCTATACACTTATTCTCAGAAGAATTCCCATGATTTTCCATACTTACACAAAAATATACAGAGTTTATTTACACATTTCAGGAGGCAAGGGTTAAAACTTTTAATACGAACTTTCAAACGCTCACAGCTTGGAGTGGTTGGCTACTACAGGACAACAAGGGAATTCTTTCTGGTCTCAGCTAACAGCAGCACCATGGTTTTATATAATATGAGATCGGGGCGAAAGGGAGGGAAGGAAAATGCTCTTTTTCTTCAAGCTGTGCGCATTTCCTTTCACAATGAAACAACCTCAATCAGAGAAGGGCCAGTTGCTGACTTCACTATTAAAAACTATACACTCAAAAAAAAAGTATTATTTCAGAGGCTATGGAAAGCAGAGGAAAAAACGTGGCAACATTAGAGAAGGGGCTTTGTGCATCTTCTTTTTTTGACAGCACTTTTCTTCAGCAGCCTGCATGATGCAACTTCTGACTGGAGCTCATCAGATGGAGGCAGTGCTTATTTATACCCTTGCTCCACTCTGTGAAGCTGGCACATGAACCAGGCAGTACAAAAGAAGTGAAGGAAATAGAGAAAGACTGCGGAGGCGCAAGGCCAAAGCATGTACATGACTGCTGCCTGGAACACCTCTAAACCTGTCACTTACAGGCGATGAAGCCCTGCCCATTTTTATTTGTATTTCTATTTTGAAGGAAAGGGGATAAACCTCACTGCTCTTTCCAGAAGACTAAGCCAGTCACAACAACTTCCTGTTTTGTAAGCAGAAAAAGGGTAGTCAGGCAATGAAATCAAGCTATTTTGACAGTTTCAGAAAGACCTACAGCTGTTGTGAGCCTTCCTTTCAGAGGCAAATTATGCAAACTTCTTTGTGTGTACTGATAGACGCATGTTCTGTCCACTAATGGTGCAACATGTGTGTTTACAGCAGGCAAAAAACACATGGGACATACATGCAGTGTGACTTCAACCTCAGAAATCAAGCCTAACTAGTTTATTCTGAGGGATTAATTGCTGCTTCTATTCTTGTTAGAGGTATGGGCTCCCCTAATTTGACTAAATACGTTTTCATCATATTTTGTAAACTATTCAAGAAGAGAGTATTAATAAGTACTTGAGAGCTCTGCTAATTTTAAGAGAAGGCCCTGACTCTTAACCATAACGACTGTAGAAACTATTTGGATTTCCAGTAACATTCGCACAACTCAGCCTGAAGGATCTTGCACAATCGCTCTGCAGCAAAGCAGCTGGAGAGCACTCTTACTTAGCCAGAGAACAGCAGAAGCATTTGAATTTCTGCTTTATGGTAACCAGTAAGGCTAATTCTATTAAATCTTCTTCAAGTCTCCACATAGCAGACCGTGACAGGATTGCCAATCCACTAAGGCAACTCTGGTAGATGTGGTAAGCAACGTGATGTACTAAATCCAGAGGAGGGCTGGGGACAGTTCCTGTCCACAGGTACTCACTACTGCAGATAAGGAAGAAACCTCAGTTCTAACCTGCATCTGATTATGAACAGTGCATGATCGTTGCCTGGAGTGTACCGTCACGCCAGGGTGTGAAGAACAGACCCTGGAGAGAGGCAAAGATGATGAAGCCGTGTCACTTGTGAGTTGAGTCAGACTGGAGTTAATGGTCCAGAGTTGTAGGGTAACACATTCCCTCGCTACGCCATCATCAACCTTTTATTTTGGTTTCAAGTAACTTATCACATAAAGCAGTGACAGAGAAGGGTTAAGGCATTAAAAAAATTAAAAATCAAAATGATTTATATGTGAAACACTTCTGAACATGCCCTCTAAGTACAGTAGATTTTCCCCTCGGAACCACACCCTGTAAGTGCTGTATTTTGAGAGCTGAACAATTAACATAAGGCATATGAGTCAGTCTTTGAAAGACTCTGTGGGAACCAGAGAGCCTTTTGCTATTAGGAGTGATGTAAACTCCCTAAGGCTGGAATAAGTCCACAATAGAAGGCAGAGAGAGTCATAAATAACAACAATGGGCACTCCATATACTCCTAAGACACTCAGCCATTATTGGTGATACTTCCTTTATTTTCTTTATTAGACTTAATAATTTTAGTTAATTAAAAAAAATAAAACAACACTGTCTGTTTTGGGAATACTATTTATTTCCTATGGGAACTTCGGGACTTGTCAAAGAAAGAAAAAAAGCTAATCTGCTCTCATCCTGTCTAGTAATCCCAAATTCCTTTTAGGCAGTGAAATAATTAAAGAAAAATATTCCAGGCATAAAAAGGAGGACAGCAGAAGCAGACATCATATAAACAATGACACCATGACAGAGAAAAACGTCAAAGCCCCGCCAGACTTGTGACTTGACTCTAAAAGAGCTGCAGGGAGTGGGATCGCTGCTAACAAATTAAAACCACATTTCTTGGCAAATTGTTAAAGACAGACATATTTACATTTGTATAGAGACTGGGTGGGCACAAAAGATTAAAATGCTTCTTTAGCCCTTGAACTGCCAAGTTCTATTAGAAATATGTGCTCTTAAAATCCTAGGGTAAGCTCACTCTTTTTTGTCACTAAAACTCGGCAAAGAAGGGCCTCCACTAATGGAGGTTGTTACAAAGTCTTACTGCTCTACCTGCTCATATCACTGGCCTCTCAAAACCTGGTTTTAAGATCTTTAGTACTTATCCAAAGAGTTGCCTGGGAGGAAAGTAAAAACCTCTAGAAAGACCTACAGAAGAACTTTGTTCTTTTACTATCTTACTCAACTTACTATCTCACTCATAATGAAGAAGAAAAAACCCTGAAAACATAAAAGCAGTGACTGCCATCTGCAGCTCTCTCCAGGACAGCTGAATTCAGCAATACAGCATTAAATACCTGGAAAAGAATTACTCATGGATTTGGGACTTGTGAAGAGTCTTTACAACTCATTATCCTGAAGAATCCTAGAATGGTTAGGAGAGTGAAAGGGTTGGCTTTTCACTGTACTCATGCAATATTGGTTTTAGTATGTTTTTCAGTCTAAAGTTTGGGATGCTGTGTTGAAAGAAAACTTTCCAAAAGTGACCAATGTTGCCACCATTCCCACCTCTCATTTGGTTTCATACTTTCGAGTTGTCTCTTGATCTTCTCAGGACAACAGTTGCACATGCTTCTGTACCAATAAAGTAACACTAAGGGATAATTGAATTTCTTGTCTGGTTAACAAAAATACCCCACCAAAACACAATAAAACACATTGTTTCTGAACTGCATTTATCAATGTGGCCCAACTTGCTCATCAAAAACACTTAATAGGAAACATCAATGAGTCCAATAAATCAAATTTAGCATCAGAGTGGCATGTGGGAGGGGGCTCTGAATATAATAATGTAGACAAAGCAATGAAACAATTATTATCCCAGCACACACAAGTGAATAAAATTAGCACAATGAATCAGACAGAAACACTTATTTAGAGGAACTTTATGTAAGCTTGCAATTGCATGGTTTCTTTTAATGTCACTCTGAGCAGTATCGTGAGCTCCACCATCTAAGATAGCCTTTAGGTTTCAGAACAGTTCTAATAGATGACTGGCAGATCAGAGAGGTCAGACAGGACTCTTTCCAATCTGATAAGCAGAAAACGGCTCCTAAAGCAAGTGAGGAGCTTGGCAGTGAAGGATGAATCAGGTACCATAAATCCAACTGATAGAAAATTGACAGAGACAGGATTTTGGGGTTACTCTTCTGCCCTCTCCCATCTCACTTGAAGGAAAAGCTTCCCACAACTTCACTACAGTGCTTCCAATGTAGTGATGCATCTGTCCTAGCAATTCTACTTATGAACTCCTACCACATCATAAAACATTCACAGAAGTTCTCCAAGAACAGAAATGGATACTATTCTCAACCTGAAACACAGTTCCTTGATTGGACTTGCAGAATATTGCTCTGCATTTTAAAGTGGACTGTCCTGCTCTGTATGTCAGTAAGTTCCAGTAAAAAGCATTAAGGATCATTCCATGTTACACATGGGAGTACTGATGTTTCATTTGAAATAGGTAATTTCAAGGAATGCTGCTTGTTTAAAAATATCATTCGTTTCAAGATTGAAATTTAAGAAATAACCACAGAAAAATGCCTCTTTCTGGTGAGGAGCAAAACTGTATAACTTACCCGTGGCCTAGCACAGGAAGCAAAACCTAACTCCTGAATCACAGTCTTCATTATCCAGCACCAAAATTCATTTTGATTTGACACTGTGGATCTTAACTATTAAGTTTTTGCTTGTCAGGAGTCCCTATGGTCTGTACTATTTAGTCCAAGAGCTGGCCCAATCTGTTACAAGCCTCTGTGACACACATTCCACTTTCTTCTTTCCCAAACTATGAGGTGTGAACCCGGGTTTCTCACTCAATACGTAAGTCCTGGCAATTCCAAACATTCCAAAGGTCCCCAAAGCATCATCAGATTAGCTTAAAGCATATGACTTTTATGAGTAAAATGCTTGCTTTTGAAGTTTTTCGTTTGGAATTTAGTTGGGAAATTCAGAGTTCTCTGGGTTTGCATTTGAACACTTGCTAGATAATAGAAAATGGGGAAATTCCTAATAAGCTGTAAATGGCTTAAACCAGATAAACTGTGGTATTTCATAGAAAAACTAAAGTTGCAGAGGGACCTTTTTAACTATTGATACACATCTGAAACACACAGCAAGAACATCCATAACACTTTCTAAAGCCACAGTGCTTCTAAAATAAACGATTTATTTACATACTGAGAAGCACATGATACATGCTCTGTGTATTTGCTTGAAGGCAAAAAGCCTCAGAATTAATGTTAAGTAATTAAGCTATTAATCATTCTGATTTTATATACTGATGCTACAAGACTCAGATTCTATCTTCAGAGAAAGTGCCCACTGATAAGAAATGGAGGGAAAGGCAATAGCTTGGCAACCAAAATAACTTCTCTGAATGACACTGAAGAAAAATGTAAAGCATATTAATGCTGAATTTTTAGGTTTTTAAGAAAAGCAAGGTCTAGTCTTTCCCATCAATTTTAAGGTTCCTGCTTCCAGTAGTTATGAAAGAGGACATGCATGTGAGATATTTAAAGACTTCTTTATAAAATAAGAAGACAGCAATTTTATGTGGGGCTCAACCCCTTTATCCAACTTACAAACCACGAGGGAAGGAATCTACTACTTGATTGTCCCAAGTAGCTGAAAAAACAAGACACTCCTGTAATCCTGTACTACAGCTTTTAACAGTCTGGCATGAGGATCCGTTATCTACCTCCCAAATCTAAAGGGATATCAGAGCCAACCAGCAGAGTTATCTAAACAGCTACCAGTAATTGTGAAGTACACTTTGTATTTATCCTTCCAGATGGGTTTTATGACATACCAGAATACAACTTAAAGTACATAATGCCTACAACAACATGATTCATATAGTTAAAATTCAATTGTTACAGAAATAAATGTGAAAAAAGAACACATAAATTTTAAGAACAACCGTTCTCTATACAATTACAATAGCCTTCAACACCTGTAGATCTTAGAAAGAATAACTAATACTCTTGATCTTGCTGGTTATACAGAAGCAAAATCTGTAAAACAGGCAGAACTGCATAGCCCAGGTTCAACAATTTAGTCAATGTTTTAGCTTAGTTTCCAAAACAAACACCACCACCCTAAAAATCCCCAACGTTTCTGGGCTCACACTGGAGATCTGTCCCTCCAAATAATTTCATATCATGACAAATTGTTCAAAAATTCTTCTGGTGAACTTTACCAGCCCATATTTCAGCTTACTGGTCAGTCAAGTTATGAAATTCCTGTTAGTCGTAACAGATTTCTGCAGAAGGCTGAGGTACAGATTGCTCTTTAGAACAATTAAAAACATCCCTCATATTCTTTGCCCAACAGGAACATAGAGAATTATTATCAAAAAATGAAGTAATGACAATGGTTTAGGTCCCAGAGTCATCCAAATCTCACAGATGCACAGCAGCTAAGTCAAACCTTCAGCTCGCTGCAGCTTTAACCATTATCACTGCCAGCTTTCTACCATGCCCCTTTGCTGGAGGTGTCCATCCTCTCAAAGTCTGCAGAGAGGAATGAACATCATCCAGTGCAAAGTCTGGAATCTCAGCTCACATCCGCATTAAGCATCAGCATAAGCTGTGACAGCAAGAGAGTGAGAGGGGAGAGGAAAATAGGGAGGTGAAAAGATGATGACAGATGATAATATCTTAAATTACCACAAGGCTTTGAGACAAATGAGATCTTGGGAATGCTGCTAAGTAGTTACATTTAAATCAACTGAAGCACTCCTCTAAGAAGCAACTATCAAAATCAGTAGAAGATTACCCAATTTGTCTCTACTTTTTGAAGATTGCTTCATATGGAAATAATTTTATGTGCTCAATCATTTATAGTGCAGTTCCAGGACCTTTTGCATTTCTGCTCTCCTTCATCTGGATTTTGCACAATGAGAGGTACATAATCTTCTACTGAAGAGGTATTCAACTTACTTACTGGCTTTAAGACAATTTAAGTATTAGTTTTTGTTTCATTCCCTATATACTCTAATATTCTGTCTGCTTTTCAGATAAATAATGCTATGGAACAAAGATTTCTCAAATCACTCTTTGTAGCAGTATGTTGGCCTTTTCCCAGAGAGCGCACAGTTAATGCGCTCAGCACTGTGCATGAACACTGGAATTGCTCTTTTCAGTAAAAAATACTGTGCATTTATCAACAGATTATTTTCACTTACAGTCCTAATGCCCCCCTACCCAGCTCTGTGAGGTTTCCCTGAAATTCTCCACAGCCTTCTCCACTCTTGACTAATTGAAGTAATTGTGTCAGATTTCATTTCATCATTTGTCCACCTCTCGGGATCATTAATGTAACAAACAGCAGACAGCTATTACACTTTTGTCATGCAGAAAATAAATCAGTCAGTTTGGAAGCTATAAGAAGAAACTAAGGCAAGTTCGGACAAATTTCACTGAGGCAATTCACAGCATTACCGCTCTCAGGTATCCTCCCTCTCCTTTTGCAGGAGGTTCCTACCCCCACTGAAGTTGGCAGAAGAGAGCACACACACGCCCCAGCTGCTCCCACCCGCAATTCAATGCACTAGCTTAAAACCCAGAGAAGTTTGGTTTGCATGAATCCACAAGACTCTGATATGCAGCAAGATGAGATGCAGGCACGCAGCCCTTTTGGCAAACTCTGCTCTAGGAGTGGTAATCTCCAAGGAGAAGAGGCAGACAGCTGGGACAAAAGGGAATACTGTAAAACTGCCATGGCTTTCTTCTTTATGACCAAGTCAAAGATGTCAGTATCATTAATTTGTGATGTAGTTTCTCAGCGAGAGCAGGCTTATGATTCAAGCTAGTTGAAAGCTAGCCTAACATTGAAAGGGAAGTCTCACCCTCACCCAACATGTGGTCCTGCCAAGCCTCTGTAGCAACACTAGCAGCCACACAGTGAGAGTCTGACCAAGGTGATCCAGCTGAAAGCTAACCATGCAAACAACAAAAAAACCCCAAACCAACCAACAAAAAACCTCACCTTGTTTTCAGAGGGGTCAAGGAACTAACCCAGCTCCCCACACATGCCAGTACTGACAGACACAAGAATGCCTGGGTAAGAGAAGGCAGGAAGGTCCGCATGTTTCAGCATCATCAGTCTTGCATCAGCTTGACCAGAACATGAAGGATGAGTAGAAAAACATGACAGAAGCATGTCAGAAGTGAAAACTCACCAAAGAGAAAAGCAGTTCTTTAGCTGTTTCACTATGTGGTATTTGAATAAAGTTCTCCTCTACCTTTTTTTCAGGAAGCAGTGAACCCTGTTCATACAGTTACCAAACTACAGCTTAATATTGTCTTCCTTTAGCTATGCTTCCTATAATGATGGAAAAGAATGAAGCATATTATCTGAAAACACATGAAAACTTGATTTTATGAAATTTAAAAGGATAATGAAATAAAAAAGCATCAAAAGGACAAGAATTACAACATTAATGTGTGTTTTGGATGTGACGTCCAAACCAGGGTAACTATCAGCTGCTACCTAAAGGGGTGGCTCCCGCTCTCTTCATCCAAATCCTGGCTATGTGCTCCTGCAACATTTTTTGTGTCACAGTTGGCAACTGTGTGGGTACAGGATGAGTTGGTTCAGTGAACTGACATGCCGGAAAACTAATCCTCCAATAAAAAACAGAGAAACCTCACAAATAAATGGTTTTCTGCTGGATCAAGTCAATGAACTAATTCATTCTCAACTGAAGAATCACTTGGTCCATTGTAACTAGAAAGGAAAGGAATATGTAGCTGGAACTAGAGGGGATGTGGACTGACCTTTTCAGTAGTAGCCCGCCATTACAGCAGTTTAACTGTGTTATTATGATATACACACACAGAGAGTTTCATGCCAAGATTAGCACTTACATAGTGTGAATTGTGCAACTGTATTTCCCAGCATTTCCTTCTTCCCCTACCCAATCTGATATCACTTAACAATAAAATAGTCTTTAAAGTATTTAAGATAACTAAGTTCCACATAAAGTCTTCTACTAATCTTTACAAATTGCTGCTAACTGAAAAAAGCTTTCATTGTACCTTCCAAGAGAGATGCTATTCCAGCAGCACACACTCTAATGTTAAGTCTCCTGTTCATTACAGCCAGGTATACGTGTTTCAATCAAAGAACCAGAAACGTCTTCCCAGCATAATCAAAATCAAATCAAATAATGCCATTTATGCTCTTAGGAGTTTTAAGGAAGAGAATTCTCTAATGTACCTGAAGTACGATACAATGACACAGATTATGAAGTCAGACACGTATGAAGAAGATGAAATAGTCTGCTTTTATTTCTCTGTTGGGGATTTAAAAATCACTGGGCCTAACATTAGCACTTTTCTCCTTGTGTAACTATGTGGGGTTTTTTGTTTGGTTGCTTTTTTAAGAGCAATATTCTGTTTGGAAAAGAATCTTTATTTTTCTATAATATTTTGTATAATAGCCAGGCTCAGTGAAAACCCTGAGATCTTTTTAATCAAGACAGGATCTCCCACTCCCCCCTTTCTTTGCTGATCTCACATGAACAGTAATTTCAAATTTCCACTTTAATACCATCATTAGCTTAACCTCCTTCGTGCTTTCCCTACAACTGCTTCCTCTCATAGGTTCCTGCATAAAGCCGATGTGGTTATCAATGAATACTCCATTGTTAGCACATTTTCAAATGCTCACAAGCCTCCAATAAGCTTTCCACCCATTTCCATTTCCACTGTTTCTTCAGATAACCCATTTCCAATTTTCCATTTTAGCTCTCTACATAATAATCTTCAAGAAAATGTCGTCATTGACAAAGATGACTAATCTCTCCAGAGCTCTTATATATTTCCCTGGGTTTCCTCTTTTGCCATGTTCCCAAAACTCTCTTCTTTTTCAAGATAAAACTATTCAAGATTACAAACACAGTTTGGCAAAACAGGAAACAATGGGTTTATGTTTAAACTTGGCATTAATCAGCAAAGCTATTCTTCCATCTTTTCCTTGAGACTTACGATTTACGTATGTATTTTCAATACCTTGCTGTATAGTTTCTTTAATGGAGATTTCCCTTCTTCCCAAATTACTATTACTGCCTGCAGGAATATTATTACAACCTGATTTTTAGGTATGACCACAGAAACACCCATTTCTAAATAGATTTTAGAAATTAGAAAATTACAAATCAGTATTTTCTTCTATTTTATTTCAGCTCTGCTCCTCAGAATTTATTAGTTCCTGCTTAATGCTAATTTGACAGAGACTGCCTAATCTACCTTTTCCATGGTCTTACAAGATGCATCACATGAGCCTTCAAATTGGTTCTCTCAGCAATTGATGCTAAGGGTTGTGCTTGTGAATATCTCAAAAGCAATCTAATGATGATCTTTGCTAAGATGAAGAACATAAGAATTTCATTTCATATCTGGCTACATCCCTTGAAACTCTTGGTTTAAGCACAGTCTATTTCAGAGATACAGAGAATAGCCTAAAAGGCAGTGAAATGGCAAAGAATAAAGTGCTGAAGATAAGTGAAGGAAGAGAATTGCAGTGACTGAAAGAAAAATGTATCAGGCTGACATAAAACTGGTTCCAAGTAATGGGAAAGCATGGCATTGAGCCTGACTAGTCCTGACAGAGCTCAGGAATGAAAGCTTGACCCAAACCATAAACCAGCATAAAAGCAGTTTAGAAAAAAAAGGGGGGAAAAAAGATTGTTAAGTCTTGACCAAGCCAATTGCAGTGACATTCAGCAACACTGAAAACTGACAAAGTCTCCATTAACATATAGTCGACGACTTTTATAAAACACAGACAGGCCCTCGAAACCAAGGGTGTGAGCTGATTAAACACTTAAAAGAACTTGCATGCAGCGTTATGAAATTATTCAAACCCAAACAACATACAGAGGAAAACAAAACATATGCCTCATTTTTAGCCCATGACAGAATACACTGGAGTATATCAACGGAAAGGTCTTCTGGGTGGTCTTTTGTGGTCTAGTTTAGAGTTCAAGCATACTCACTGCTAAATTGCAGAGAGAAAAGTCCACATGCAAGTGCAGACCCTTAGCCTTTACTTGTGGAGTGCCAAAAACTTGAAATGACCTCTCAATGGCAATTAAACACTCCCCCAAGTTTGGCAAGGTACTGAACTGGAGTATATGACAAATCCAGTACTAATGTGCTGTAGAAATTCTGGATCAACAAAACAGTCTGGAGTGGGCCCTTTAAGTTAGAGTGCTAGGAATTGAAAAGATACTCCAAAACATTTGTGGAGGGGACATTCACATCTTCTTCACATAACGGAAGATGGCTTAGGGATAACTTTATCTTATTCTCTCCTGCCAAATTACTACACTGACCATTCCAGCAGTTCTATGCACATATATTGCACCTGTAAGTAAAGCAAACTCCCAAGACTTTAGTATTGTTGAGGTTACGATCCCACCAACTTATTTTCTCTTAACATAAGAGTGCTTAAACTCCTCTTTTAAACAATCAGGAGTTTTCATAGATCAAGCTCAATTTTTGAAATAGCTAAGCTAAAGTTCATAACATTGTATTTTTCATTTGCCTTCTCCTTTTTAGACAACATCATGTGAAAGAAACTAAAGAAAACGTCTCCTCTTTTATTTGATGGAAAGATTAAAAACACCAAATGGGGAAATTGGATATCTTATAAGAGATACTTAAGCAAGAAAAAATAAAGATAATTATTTCTCAGTCAAAAAGCAGAGGCAGGATTTTCTACTTAGAGCATCTAAGTAGTTTTCAAGACAATACTGAGAAAATAATAACTTCCAAAATGGCAAAGTACTTCTAAAGCAGTTAGATATGTTCTGAGAGAGAGAAAAACATTTGCTGGGTCCTCTGACATTTAAGCATACTTACTAATCTAGGAATCAAGATCATAAAATCTGCATTTAGTATAATAAATAAAACCACCCTGCTTGATATTAAAAAAATACTAAGTTGAATGAGTAGAAGAAAAACGTTTTTTTTCCAAGGGTCAAATATACTTTAATACATTTAAGATAAACTCCTAAAATACACATAGCCCTCAGCGTGTAATTCTGACTCTTGCTGTGAGCACAGCAGAGGCTGCCTGCCCTATAGCCGGCCACCTGGGTCAGTGTGAGCACTCCTGAGACAATCAGCAGTTAACTGCAGCATAAAATTAATAAGCCTTTGACCCTGATCAAGCATTCAGGATGAAATATTCAAGTAGAATTATTTATGGTATTTAAGTACACACCAGTGCCTTTTTCTCCATAAACGTTTAGGGATTTTTCTTCCCCAGCAGGGCTAGCATTGATCCGTTTGAGTTGTTTTGCAGAACAAGTGCTAAGAGAACATATAAGAGACCCCTGGATATTCAAAACTGCCCCATTGTAAGTTTGGAAAGTAAAAAGTTAAAAGGACAAAATATAAAGGTAAAACGAGACTCTTAAGGTGCTAAAATCATACCTACCTTTCTAATACATGGTCTTTTTCTCTGAGCCTTATCTGGCTCAGAAAATGCTGAACTTCCAAAAACTCCCATTTTTGTCTGGTTTAGGCTCACTTCGGGATGTCTTTTTGAATACTTCAGCCCAACTTTAATGTGACTTTCTGGTTCCATGATGACAGTCACAAATACGTGAATACCAACATCTATCTATAAAAATTCACCTTACTACTGTAAACCAGAAAACGTATAGAACAGTTTTGTACGTACCAATACACCACTGTCACATGTCCAATCACTTGGATTAAAGTCAAGTTTACTGACACACACGATAAATCTGTCTGGAAACACACGTAGGTCTATATAAAAAGAATTGAAAAGAAGATTACAAAAATTACAGCCATATTCAAAACCACATATACTGTCAACATATACAGATGTTATTTTAGTAAACAAAATAATTGAGTTTTTAAAACACACAGTAACCCACTTTATGCACTCTACTAGTTTCTTACCTACTCTATTCAGCATCCCATCCCTCCTTTGGTTTTGCTTTTTTACACCATTACAAATAAAGAATAGAAATCAGTAAGTCAGAGTAAGTTTAGCTCCCAAGAGGATGATCATGGCTGCAAATTACTCCACCTGCACCCCTGGACAAATACATCAGACAGAACCAACAGAGAAAGCACTTAACGGTGATTTCTTTTGTGCTCTTTTGGTGATGAGTCCTTTCATCGCAAAAGCTGTAAATTATGTTTGGAATACAGCACAACATAATTCAGCCAGGATTTGGCATAAAAACTCAGTGTAAGGCTAAGTGTTTCAAACTCTGACTCCAGTGAGTTTTGAAGTCATTAAACAAATTGGTTAACTGCTACTGAATTACAGATTTTACTCAAGATCACATGGTTTGTTTTGAACACAACAAAGCTTCTAGTTACAAAGGATCAAAAATTGAAGGGTTCTCAGAACAGACCAGACAAAGCTTTATTCAGTACCTAGCAATGCTATGAAGAGAGCATAGCTGGGTATTTTATGATGTTACCTATTAGATTATTTCCAGATTACTATCTTCATATTTTCAGCTCAGATTTTTTTGCTGTTGGTTTTTGGTTTGGTTTGATTTTACAAAAAAGAGCTACTTAAAGTTTGTTACACTTCAAAGCCAAGCCATAACACCCTATTTTCTGGGACAAGAAAGAGATAAGGGATGCCAAAAAACCATCATTTTTTGCTGGAGTATCTCCTCACAACGAATTGAGTATAGGCTTGATGTGCCAGTGACGATCAGGTCATCCATATGGGTGCCTGCCTCTCTACAAGGTATTGCTGCTCCACCAACAGCCTATCTCCATTAGCATCTGACAAACCCTTCTGAGTGTGTACCAGCAGTGACTTTTCTTGAGTCATTACAATGAAAGATGGGGATGCCGAAACAGATTTGCCACTGGCTGAAAAAGCTTACACAGAGACCTGAGAAGCATCTGTATGGCACAACAGCTTGCTAAGCTACTATAACTTGATGATGAACATGAGCCTTTCATAATCCTTTCAGAAATATTAACTCTGTTAGCAAAACTGTGTCCAAGACTATTCTATCTCTGCTTGTATCCTCCTGAAAAGCCACCTGCAAAGATCTAGTACAATGACTTTCAAACTGCAAGTAGTCTACGGTCATCTTCCAAATGGGCTACAAAAGAAAAGCTGGACAACTGTTGCAAGGACTGAACATAGTATGTGGGATTCCACTAACAGCCTCATAGGTAAGTCTACTCTGGATATTGAGTGAGCATCACCGATGCAAGTATGCAATATTCTTCTTCTGTTAGGCTCAACATCTGGGTTTTCTTTGTGAAGGACTAGGTGTATCTTACAGAAAGGAAATGTTGGTGCCAAATGATTTAATTTTTTTTTAGGAGATGTGCTTATTTTTCTATTTATTAGGAGCAAAACCCAGCAAAAAAAAAAAAAAAAGCTCCTTTCCTGTAGGAACTTCATATGGAAGCAAAGTTTTGACAGCAGCATCAGAGCCTCTCTTTTTGGCAGCACTAGTAGGGCAAGTTCATTCCAGTTGGACATTTTTATTGTTAGATTTTGTAACAATCTCACTTGCTGGCTAAGAAAATGAAAGTGTCTTTAGGTATTCATTGGATTCGATTCGGAAGTTGGGAGAAGAAATTTGAGGAAGTATTTTACACCCATACTCCAATCACTTCAACCAATATGGACTTAGAAAACAACTTGTTGGCATTTGAAGAGAGATTTAAACATTTATGAATATAATGATTTCCTAGAAAAATAACAATTTTTTTTTAAATATCCGTTCAAGTATTCACTATTTTTAAGGGCACCTGATTTTGCCTTTTTTTAAATACAAAAAGGTCAACACAAAGGGCAGTGATTGTTATAGCTCCTTTTCATTGCTGGTGGCAGGACAGGCTTGATATCACTTCCTTACAGAGCATCTTGGCTTGAGAAAATATGAAGAAAAGATCTGGTCCAATGACATCACCTGTGTAAAGGTTTTATAGCACTGAGGTGAATGAAAGCCTTTTCTTGCATACACTTGTACGGTACACTTGATGTCACAAGACACTCGAGCAATAATGAAGTGATTCATACTGCAACCTCTGGTTGATTCACCCTGCAGAGACTCAGTAAAGTGCTGAGTCTCATCATACTTACAGAATATGGTGTGGCTTAGCTGATTACCCTGGGGCAAGGCATACACAAATTTAAAATTAAGCTTAAAAAAAAAGCCATCATACGTTAAGAAACTTCTCTTTTTTTGTAGGAAACATCCTCTCAAGAAAAAAAAAAGCAATCAAAACCAAGCTCTGAAAGATATTCTGATTCAGGAGACCAAAATCTGACAAAGTATTAGTTTATGTTCCCTTTTTCTTCCCTCAGAAATGCAAAATTCTAAGTAGCACTGTAAGAAACTGATTTCTTACCACGATAACGTTTCCCTACAGCACAACGGAGATTAACCCATCTCTTCATAAAGTAGGCAGTAATGTGCAAACTGTTGGCTGCAACATAAAACAAAGGGATAATAATAAGTGTGAGGGTATCTTGGGCATTCTGGTCTCAAAGTGTTGCACATCTGTGAAGGGAGGATTGAGAGAAAGCAGCAGCTCAAGAATACAAAAGAAAATGTAACTTTCAAAGAATTTTATTTAAAAAAGAAACTGCTCATCCTGAAGTCTCAAGAAATTAGGATCTGAAACAAGGGAAACATTTAAAAACATTAGTGACCACCAAGGTTCTGGTATCCAACCACAAAAATAAATTATCATCAGTAATTCAGTGCTGTCATCTGCTTAATAGCCTAGTGTCATGGTCACTAGTCCAGCAGAGTCCTATTCACTATGATGTTTTCATACATATTCTACATGAACCCTACAGATGACCATTTATTAACCGCCTTCTAGAGAAAGGTGATATGTTCAAACCTGATAGACAAAAATAAAAAAACCCACGAAATATCTTAATTATCTATAATTCAATTGAATTGAGATATGCATACGTTGAAACTCCTCAGTATCTACAAGCAGACAGAGCTAGCCTGCCTGACCCAGCAGATACCTGTAACATAGGCAGAGGCTTCTTCAGTTTCTGTTCCTGAGAACGATATGCGCACCGTAAGAAAAGAACAGAAAGGGTTATATTACAGCAAAGAGACTATTAGGCTACGGCTAAAGGAAATCAGCTTTTACTTTTGTTCTACTTAAATTCCCAAATGACCCTCAGTAAATCAGTTAGGACTTGATTCATAAAGGTATTTAGCAACCTAACTCCCACTGAAACTCAAAGAAGTTAGCATCTGTGACTCCTCCTCCACAGTCTTTCTGGATGCCTCACTAAAATGAATGACCAGAAGAGGGTTAGTGGTATTTCCCCTAACTCTGATGGGTTTTGCAAGACTTAAAATTACTGCTGCTTCCAAGACAATCAGATACCCCAGATGCAATTACCACAGAAAAGTTAGAAAATTAAGTGCTACTGTTTCTTCTAATCTAACCATTTAAAAAGAAGGAAAGCCTGTTTGTCCCAGTCTCAACTTCTACTGAGCTAGTGCCAAGGCATGCTGTATTTCCATGTATAAGCCCCAAAATGCATGTCCTCTCCTGCATAGGCTACAACCTTCCTACTTGTACAAGACCTCCTGGAGATCACCATCCAGTGCTGTTCAGCATCACCCCTCATTAAGAACTGCAGTTATTGATCACAAGAATCCCTTTGAAATTTATCAGCCATCTTTTTTCTTTCCCCTCAGGAAGATACCTAAACTTTGACTTCCCTTTCGAGATCAAGTCAAGATGTAACAAGTTGAACCATCCTTTAAAAATGATGAGCACTAGAGAAAAATTTGGATGTAATCCACGAGCTTTATTAACTGTATATTTACGAGCACAATTAAAGAAAATGACTTTTAGCTATTTCCTGTTTGGAATCCACGATTCTTTAACATTGTGAATAGGGTTAGCCAAATCAAAGAATATATAAATAAGTTATTAGCGTGATAAGAGCATCTTCCACTGTGTCCTCCGTAATGCTGAAAAAGTAACATTGCTAAAAGTACAACTTTGCAAACAAATCTTCAAAGATTTTATATATATCTCTTCAAACATTATATATAAAGAGTAAATATTAAAAGTCTTTCCACCTCCATTCGTCTGGCATATTCCAAAGGTGTTTTTCTTGAGAGGAACTTAAAATGAAAAAATGAATCTTTTGCTTTTCAATGGAAAAGCATCATCATTCATTCCTGAAGTTCTTGTATGAATCAGTGACAGGTATGTCTATTTTTCTTGCTATCCTGGTGTTCTCTGAGACGTTGAGTGTTTAATCACATCTGATTGACTAATGCCCTGAACAAAGTTTCCGATTCCTCTTAAAGCCCTTGATTCAGCTGGCTACTGTTCTCTGGAAAAGAACATCTACCTCAAATCTAACCAAATTCATACTTACATAAGAGATCAAGACACCTCTACACTGGTTTTGCAGTGTCAGCTCAAGTCTGAAGTCTTATAAAGCCTTCCCAGGGAGCTGCACCTGAGCCAATAAGCTCAGCCCAGAGGGACTAACACTAGAAAATTATTTTAGTTTCCATGACTATTTATTACTTGACTTCGCTGGAAAAGCCTGAAGAGATGATTTGCTGTTGCTTATTGCTAACTGTGAGAAAGTTTTAAGATGCATTCAAGATACCAGTATCTTGACTGTATCACACCACTATGCTCATCAAATGTTTTGAAAGCCTCTTGTATGTGACATCTGATCTAATCCATAGTCAGCTGGAGTTTGCAGAACTTCCCTCGTTTTAAAGTTGCCAGAGTTACTGCAGAACTATAAAAACTGTGATATCCTCTTCCTGCTTCCTTCAAGAGAAATATATGATCTGATTAACCATTCTGCTTCATGAACTAAGAAACTGAAAAATAAACCCCACAAGAAAACCTCACGCAACTTGCAGCTTTTTGAACTTTCTACACAGTTACTCAGCATGAGTCTTCTAAGTCTGTTCTCAGTTCCAGACTTGTCCACCATCAACACTGTTTATATACCAGCATATACTAATGTTGGCTTTGGGCAAGCTGTGGATTATGCTCCAGGGAAGACAGACACTGTATACTCAGCAAGGACTAAAAGCTGCTGCTCATGATACGTGGAAGAAGAGACCAGCTGATATGTACCAAATGCTCCATCACCAACTCCTTTTAAGCACACCATAGAAGTTTAACCTCCAGCTATATAGTGTTTTGCAGCCAGTAACGTAGTAAGAAAGTTCACAGATCTTAGGCTCAGCAAACCCAGTTGGCCCAATCTTCAAGTTTCTCTTAATCATTCAACATAGACAAAGCTGCATTTGTAGGTTATCAACACAAAAGCAGAAATAAAACTGGTGTCAGTGATTTGGAGGTCTGGTTTTCTTACTTCAAAACTCTGCACCTCAATCATCAGATCTAGGTTCCAAAACACAAACAATAAAAACCAGAACACCAAAACAACCAGAAAACTCCAAACCCAACAAAATAGAGCTTGAAACCAAACATGTGACTGAATAAAAGTGGTTCTAGAAAAGCCAGAGTTGGTTCAGCTGAAATACACATCAGTGAGCGATGCCTTTTAAGGGAATGGTAATTTGCCCTGCCTGTTATATTTCATAGTCCCACGACACCGAGAGGAAGTATCAGACACTGACTCTTTACTGTAAGACTATCCAGCAACACTCGTTTTCCAAAAGCAGTCACAAGCCAAGCTGACTTGTGCTTCCAGAAGGCTGCCAAGAAGAGGCTGTGGTACAGTGTGGAGCAGTGGGAAGCCCTCTCCCACGGCTATTAGGGACCATTCATCTGGGAGCCTGGGAAAATGCCTCTGAGGTGCTGAGTTATCTGGAGCAGCCTGGCAGGTGTTCCCTTCCCAGCACAATCTGGCACCTGCATGGCTCTGCAACTAAATTCAGGCTTCTCCAAAGCCACAGTATGAGCTTTAGAAGGCCGACTGCCCCACAAACATTTCCATATCTGACAGGCACCTATTTCTCATCACTCAGTATTTTTAGATCATCTTTTAAAAAACACCTATTTTTTCCCTCCCAGCCCAGACATTTCACATTTAGGACAGGTTGTTCTGCATTAGGACTGGCTGTATGTTTGGAAACTAACAACAAAGTAAATCATTGCAACATACAGATATTAAAAAAATATAGGAGGATGAATTCCTTCTGTTAGAATGTGAAAATAAATACATAGATGCATTAGACTTCTGAAACACCATATTGTACATTAAAAAAATCTACATTTTACTTATGGTAGATTAATTATTCCACACAGATTAAGCTGTACTGGTAATAATGTTTACAGTATAGAGAGCTTTTCATCTTCAAAGCGCTCTACAGACATATTATTACACTGCTTTTTACCAGTCATATTTCTCCACTTAAAATTATGCACCACCAAATCCAAATTTCTGATCGCTTGTAAACAAAACCCAAAAGGAACATTTTATTCCAAACCTCCTGCTAATGGCGCAGCTTTCATTCCCAAAACAAATGTTCATGTGCTCCAGAGTAGGCTGCCACTGCTACCTTGGGGGAGATTCAAACCAAATGCTGACATGCAAGTTTAAGTCCATGTCTAGGACAGACGAGGGACAGCAGGTACAAATGTCAATGCTCCCTGAGCTTTTTCAGTGTTCAGAATGGGTACAGAATTTCTGCATCATCTCAGAATATCCCTCCCCCTCAAAAGTAAACTTCGTGGTTAATGGCAACGAGCACCTTCACCCAGTGCAAATTGGTATACCCCAAACAGTGGGATCTGGAACAACTTCACCAGCTCAGGATGACATCCATTCTTTCCCCTTCTTTCCATCCCTTCTGCCTTCAGTTCAAAGAATTGTTAAATTATTTTTTAAAATTTTCATTATTTCAAGAGCTAATCACAAGCAAGTACATAAGAAAACATAAAATAAAGCCCATAAACAACAATAGAAGAAGTTTAATAACTAAGATAAACAGTCGGGCCACTAAATTTATATACAACAAGTATGGACTAAAAAATAAAGGGTGTAGTATTGAGTGAGTGAGTATTGCTGCAGGGTCTAATCTTGCAAACTCTTATACCTGCAAACAAATTCAGTGATGTAATTTGCCTCTGTCTTTTTCCAGGTGCCTTTCAGTCAGCTTAAACAAAGTATAGACGAAACCAGATTACCAACTTTTTTCACCTTACTCCTTCACAATTTTATTAGTACTAGTGCTATTTTTCTATCTGCTAAAGGTTCTGAACACAGGACAGTTGCCAACACAAAGAGGTGAGAGATCTGTCCCATCAAGGACCTGGGGACAAGATTTAGTTCCTCTCAAGGAGCAGAGGCCCTCACTGGAAGAAAGACATTAATGTCTTAATGAATCTGATCAAGACAGGATGAGATGCACATAGCAGAATCCTCTCTGCTATCAGAACACTGATAGCTGGATGTTGCACACTGTCTAAACCCTTCAGAATGCGAGCCATTAACAGTGAAACTGGACTGACCCATTCTGTGAAATCCAAGAGCAGGGTTGTAGGGCTCTCCTCTAGCAGGAGAGGTGTGGAATTCACTCCCAAATCAGACCTATACTGGCCAAACTGGATCGAGGATAAGTATTTCTTAGCCTGTTTGTCGTGGGCATGCTGGAGGAAGGAACATAGAAGTAAAGCATATACAAGATCATCTGGCTGCAACATGATATGAAGACAGGCTGACAAAATCGGGGCTGTTCAGCCTGGAGAAGAGAAGCTGCGTGGAGACCTCAGAGCAGCTTCCAGGATCTGAAGGGGGCTACAATGATGCTGGAGAGGGAATCTTCATCAGGGACTGTAGGGATAGGACAAGGAGTGATGGGTTCAAACTTAAACAGGGGAGATTTTGGTTGGATACAAGGAAGAAGTTCTCTACTGTGAGGGTGGTGAGGCACTGGAACAGGTTGCCCAAAAGAAGCGGTAAATGCTCCATCCCTGGCAGTGTTCAAGGCAAGGTTTGACAGGGCCTTGGGCGACATCGTCTAGTGTGAGGTCTCCCTGTCCATAGCAGGGGGGTGTTTGAACTAGATGATCTTAAAGTTCTTTCCAACGCAAACTATTCTATGATTCTATGATTGTACGGTAAGTGTACTTGATGGTCCAGAAAACACACCACCTCTAACAGAAAAAGACCATCTCCCCCTCACTAATACTTGAGATGGAGAGACAGGCTGATCTAAGCCTGAAAAACAGCTCTTAAGTTAGTCTCTCAATACCCACTCATAATGTATAAGCAGTAATAGCTAGCATCACCTGCTAATGCAGTCAAGCAGATAAACCAGAGCGATATATTTGATGGTCATTAGTGTACCATTATCACAGACAACTGTTTTCTAACACGAGACAAGATTTGATTTCACCCTTTTGTTCATCCGACTCAGTGACCATATTATTAACTGCATGTGATGTGCTTTAACAAACGAACTGAAAGTTATTTATAAACCCTCACTGGTTTGAACATATAAACTGTCTTGCAGAGGATGCCACGTGCCTGGACTTCTTTAACCACTGGAACGAGCACAACAAGTGACAAAGGCTGAGAAAGGCATCTGTTGCTACCAGCCAAAAAGCAGAGAGAATTGGAAAACAAACCCTGTGGTAAACGTTGACAAGTGAGCAGCAGAGACGAATCTGAAGTCTCTTCAAAGTGCCTGCATTGCCATTAAGGAGCAGCTTGGTTAAAAGCTGTCTGCTGCCACATTTGCACATCAAGCTGAGCCTCTCCTCCAACCTGGCCAGACACAGCTGTATCCAAATGGAGCAATTTCACTTACTTACATCACTGAATTCCTCACAGTGACAAAAGGAAGGTAGATTCTAGCTAAAATGAAACACAGACACTGTGATGGTGACACATTTGACTTCCAGGGCACCAGGGAACGCACAGTTGCTTTTAAAGCACATACCTCTTTCAAAAAATATGTCCTTTCAGTGTGTCTCTGGGTTTTTTTCTCCTTGAGGATACCCATGAGGTTCATAATTTTATTTTTGATGCCGTGAAATACTTGAAAGGGAGGATTTTGAATTTTACAATACGAAGCAGTCTCTTTCAGCACAAAAACTCAACCAAAATGTGGAAATGAGCTTTAGAATGTAACAGACATGACTGGTTCCTCTTACTGTTCATTAGAACAACATAACTGTGGGTGCCAATACAATGATGCTGAAAGATTTTCAAATGAAGCCGGTCAAACCCTTCACAGGTCCCCAGGCTCTATTTTTTTTCCCTGGCAATAGGAAATAACTTCTGCAAAACTTCTTCCCTGAGAGGAAACTGTTTTAACCCTATAGCTCCTACAGCTGACAAGACTTTCATCTTCAACCAAGAAGAACGTTTCTAGGCAAGGGTAGCTTAAAAAGTCAGGAATATACTGCATCACATGGCTACAAATCCTATTGGTTTGGTGAAAAAAGCCCAGCAGTCTGTAACTGGAGACATGATGGGAGAGAATGAGAGGGGTAAAAAAGCTCGTAGTAGCAGTTATCTTCAGAACTTCAGCTGGCATGAACATGAAAAGGTTTGGTGTCCTTGTCCATGGCAAAGGAGTTGGAACTAGATGATCTTTAGGGTCCCTTCCAACTCAAACCATTCCATGATTCTATGATTCAAAGCTGATCTTGACATATGGCAGCAATACCTGTTCTTGTCTCCTGTTAGGATAGCCTGGTGGAGCCAAGAGGTAGATGTTGACGGTCATGAGTCCTCTTTTCCTTTCTTCTACCCTATCATCTAGAGGACACTTCAAAAGAAAGTAAGTTCTAAGAGACATGTGGACTTGAACCAGCACGTTTTTCTCACTGAACAAAGCAAGCTGTGCCAAAGGTTCACAGGTTTTTGTCTTTTCACACAACAGGCTCTTGTTAGGTTTGTAACAGCTCAGAATATAAGGAAATTCTGGAGCATAACAAATAGGTGGAAAGTCACCACAATGGAGTCTTCTGTATTTTCTCTTTTGAAACGCTGGCAAATAGTCTGTAATTAGGTCAGTTGATGAAAGGCTCTATTGCCAAATAAGTCTCAATCTCTTTCTGCTCTCACAAGCTCTGATGCAAAGAGGACACCAAAAAGACAAAGAACAACCCATGACTGTGATCATCGGATCAGTGCCACTCAGCTCTAACAGTGAAGCAGGTGCCAGTTGTGGTGCAAAGAGCTGGAGACTGACCGCAAAATCATAGATCACAGAATAGTTTGGCTTTGAAGAGACCTTAAATATCATGTAGTACCAACCCCCTTGATATGAGCTGCTACAAATCATTTGTAACTGCTCATTTTAGCTTGCTCAAGAGTGCAGTGTTATAAGGGACCACCAACATTATGGAGCTCAGTATCTTGCAGTTTCTGGCATCAGTGTGACAGATGCTAAGTGTAAAAAAAAAAAAACATACAGAGAACATCCTCTTTTTCAATATTAAGTAACAACTTTGAGGTCTTTTACACAAAAGGCCAAAACCCAGGAGCCTGTCTTTTGTCAAGGGAAGACAACTGAAAAGAGCAGACAGGCACTGCCCATATCCTATGACCCACATGCATGCAAAAAGAAGAAAACTGCTCTCCCTGAACTACTTACACAGGGAAAGTATCAACCACTTTTCTTCAGGAATTGGCCTCCATCTCTCTCTGGCCAGATTTCTGTAAAGCCTTATACAAATTATCCAAATACAAATAAACCCACAAAAATGTTTGCAATTTAAAAAGTTGTATTTTCTCTCTACCTTTGTCATATGATAATGAAACTCCAGAACAAAAGAACAAAGGCAAGTATTATTGTGTAATATGGCAACACGGAAAGTTTAAAAGACATTCCTATTCATATTTAACTATGAAATTACACCCACAATTACTTCCAGTTAAAAAGAAAACAGAAAGAACTTCAATGTTCAACACATATCTGTTATGATTTTGTTTTTCCTTAAGTTGTAATGACGATCTTTGTTTTTCTTGGACTGCTGGGGATAGTTCAGGGACTTTTATATTGAGACTTTCAGGGAATGCAAGGGTTAAAGATGTGTAAAACAGATTTTCTCACAGTTTAAAGAGAGCAAAACAACACATTTAGGAAACCAGACAGCTAAAAGGTCAAAACGTTACACTTCCAGGTCACACTTCTGGTTGCAATTAAGTAAATTCCTCTAAACATTTCTAGGGAAATCATATTTCTTTTAGGTTTTATTTCAAATCCCTATTCTTTCTTGCTTAGATTGTAACCAAAACAATATTGCTCTCTTTAGAAACATTTAATAAAGAGTACTTACTTCTTTTTTTTTAAAGGAATCTGACGTTTTAGCTCAGAATAAAATTCAAATCCTTATTTTTTCCATCTTATTTAATATACAGTTGAGCTAATTAAAACAGGCAAAAGGAGCTATCAAACCTGGTTGATTTTAAATATAGTCTTTCTTTTCCCCTCAGAAATCATATTTCCCTTTTCATCCATGTTCATGATCTGTATTTAATAGGGTTTGGTTCAGATTTTCTGGGGTTTTTTACTAAATCTAGCTATTTTTCCCCTCCCATGCAGTTATACAAAAACCCCTCAAACCTATGATTCTGACAATGATCCTGATGCCAAATGCTTATATGCCTGCTAAAACATATCACAGAATCATAGAATGGTTTGGGTTGGAAAGGACCTTAAGATCATCCAGTTCCAACCCCCTGCCATGGGCAGGGACACCTCACACTAGACCATGTCACCCAAGGCTCTGTCCAACCTGGCCTTGAACACTGCCAGGGATGCAGCATTTACCACTTCTTTGGGCAACTTGTTCCAATGCCTCACCACCTTCATGACTTCCATCACTGCTCAGCAAGACCACTCAGGTCTAAAAACACAGAATCTCTGCCCCAGTATAAGATTTTCAGAGATCTTTCTTCAGATGTCCCAAACACAGAGCCACCACAGCTGCACACAAACAGCATGTTCTGCACGTGGACACCAAGCACTACAGGAATGCAGTGTGTGTGTTTTGTAATGCACAACCTGGTATGCACCTGAACACCACAACCCACTATGTATGTTAGCAAGTAATATATGCAATCATAGGTACCCAAGCTGAAAAAATTAAATCCTAAAGGCATACCATACCTTATAGAAGACTTAGCCAAACACAAAAGATACAACCAGATTCAGACATTATTTGCAAACACTTTACTTCAGCAGAATGCATGAATTATGTTAAGCTGCCCTCACTACTTTATCCTGCTCTAGTGGAAGTGTCCCTGTCCATGGCAGGGGGTTGGAACTAGATGATCTTTAAAGTCTCTTCCAAGCCAAACCCATCTATGATCTGTAGCACATTCCAGGCAGCACAGACTTTGTGTTATCCCACAGACATATTTGTAAAGGTCAGACAGCTAAAGCAAGTCAGGTTGATCACACTGACCGAGTAATTTCTTCTCTGGTATTTTAGACATTCCAACACAAGGAATCTGAGCATTCGACAGACCACAGAATCTATAAAATGCTTCTAGCAAAAATCCTATTTGCCATGTTCACGAAGGATGGGAGAAGATAATTCAAAGTCCAGCTTACTCTTCAGAAGATCTCAACTGAAACAGTGAGCACACAAAACCCCCCTCCAAACCTATTCCAGCTGTGCCCAGTGCTACTGTCCATAGAAGCTGTACACTGACACTCTATCCTCTGCATTCTCGCTTTCAAGTAACTCCAGAACCTTTACAAAGCTTTACGGAGCACACAAAAAACCCCAGTACCTTCAAGAGGAACACGTGTTACAAAGAAGAATCAGATAGTCAAATAAGAAATGGTAAGTGCTTAGGGACAGATTTTCAAAATCACTCCGTATGGATTCCAAAAACGTTGAATTTCCAGTTGGGACAAACAGATGCTCAGGGCTCTTTGGCTCTTTCAGCAGGTAGCTGTGTGTTTCACTGGCCTAGATGAGAGTCACTTTGATATTCTGGAGTATCAAATCAGAACTGAAAGGTAGGGTTCATCTTGCCTAACTTGCAACATCTGCATCAAACTAATATCCCAAACCTCATTTTTAACTGCTAGAGGTTACTTGCCTATTAACTTCCAGCCAGCTTTGATAAACTGAAAATGAGGCATAATTCCAGTCTGTAAATACACACAATTAATGGATACTGACTTTTTTGCCTAACTATATAATGAAAACTCTAAAGATAGACTTTAAATTTGCCTAACAGAAAAATTACTATGCAGAAACACTTGGATGCTATAGAAAGACCTTTATAGCTTATATAGGTGTGTAAGATAGTAGCTGTCAACCTTTGTGCATTCATGCATGTGTAAAAAACACCTTTTTTTTTGGTACATACACATACTTAAGAGTAATTTTCGTGGTGGTGGTTTTTTTTTCTATTCATCCAATGAAATATGGAAACAAGAGAAAAATGATGGAAACAAGATGGAAGCAAAAGAAAGAACCAGAATCAATGAAGGCAGGTGATAATTAAAGGTTAGAGGTCAAAGCTTTTTCAAAACCAACACCAAATTCTTTCTTTTCACAAAAATACACGAAGCTAAACAGCTCTCCTGTTGTCCTTAATAAATGATAGATACTTCTTTTCCAAACAACATTAACTATATAAAACACTTTATTAAGTACATCTTTAAAATAAATACACTATTTCATTTCCTCTCCAAGACCATAAACAACTTCACATGGGAGCTGCAGCTAGGAAAGAAGTGAGGAGAATGCATTCAACCCACCTGGTGCTGCAGCTGTGAAAGTCCCATCTAAGATAGGGGTAGCAATTGCTAAAGTCTCTGCAAATATCAGTGTAGTAACAGGAAAAGTAGATCCTTCAATCTAGAAAGTGCAGAACTTTCTCTGACAATCTCTGGAACACATTGACTCTCTCTGACATACTCAGTTTTCAGTTTACAGTGCAGGTTTTCTTTCACAAAAGCACGATGATAAGCAAGGTCACACTGGGTAAGACCAAAGGTCCATATAGCTGAATGCCTTGCATCTAAGAGTCACTATAAATGGCTTTAAGGGGAGACTAAATACAAAAGCAAAGCACATGTGGTTATTTTCCCAGTATTCTCCCAGACTCCAAGCACTCTCAACTCTGGCATTTTTTGAACCAAAAGAGATTTGTGAATCCTGTATCCTCCCTGGATTACTCTCCCATGTTTCTTGTGGACTCAGTGTAAGCTTTTAGCATACCCAAGATCCTTTGGCACAGAGTTTCATGGTTCTGCTTACTACCATGGTACTCCCAATACCTTCATCTGATGCCCTCTTGTTCTCAAATTGGAAGAGAGAAGAAATGATTTCATAGATCTCTGTTGCATTCCCCTTAATTCATATATTTTCCAGGCTAAAGCATCCTAGCACTCTTAACTGTCCCCTGTATTTCATAAGTTCCCTGTATTGCATTTCCTCATCTTGCATCACCTTTGTTGCCCTGTTTGGGAGTTTTTCCCAATACTGTAGTATTATAATCTAAGGTAAGGAAAAAATAAACCACTAAAAAAAAATTTCCCAAACAGTGCATAATTACGTGGGATTCTTGTTCTTGTCAAATAGCCTCTACCTTGAGAAAAGAAAAAACAAAAATTCAGATAAAAACCAGTGATTTTCTGGAAGAAAAATACTTTGGTGAGGAGATGCTTTTATTCCCCACTAGCTGGCTGTAAATAAATAGGAATAAAAAAGCAACCTAAAGGAAATACAGGAAATATTAAGTACAAGATATTAATAAAAACGTTTTTCATAAGTTATTGCATAAGTTACTGTATACTTTAGGGAGCTGTGAGACTCTTTGTCACTGACAGATGAGTATAAGTTGAAAGTTCACAAAGATCTGCAGGACTTGGCCACAAATCCGAAATTAGTCCATTGTAAAGAAGCTGCATCATAATTCTTTTGAGAGACAGAAATTACAACGTGCAACTACAAACATCAAAATTCATTTAAAAGACTTCTGTCCTCCTCAGTCCCCTCTGGTAGCTTATGTGCCATAGCTGACCTCTCCCTCCAGTTTGCTCTTTAAGCAAGATAGGTGAAATTATTCTAGTTAAACCCAAAGAAAACTCAGTTTCACAGCAGAGGAGTAAGAGTTAACAGCTGAGAGGGTGGAAATAAATCAGTTTTGCTGCTAGAGGATTGTAACATACCCTACAAACATCTTACACAATTCCCATTCTACAGAAATAGTGAACACTCCCTAAAGCAAACTAAGGCAGTCTGAAAAGGGTGTTCTCCTTAAAAACACCATAATGTTCAAATTACAATGCAAGGCCAAAATGGTTTGGAATATTTACCATCATGATTTATGGTATGGCTTTTGTGTGCTTACAGGAGCCAAACACAGTTTCACAAGCAACAGAAGTTATTTTCTTATGAAATTGTATCTTATGCATTTTTTATACTAAATAAGACATGAACTTTAACTCCAGATCTTTGTAAGGCTGAACTGCTCATAACGGCACTTGTACTTCTTCCACTTTCTCATTTTAACAAGCTTATCAGAAGTTAATGTCTGAAAAATTAATGACTTAAAGAGTTTTACCTGTTAATAAAGTTCAGTCATTTTTGCAAAAAGCAACTGGGGGAAAAGATGGACAAACACACACACACACAGGGAAAACATGATCACAATAAGCCCCGTTTCCTTAGAAAACTTGGTTAGAAGTATTAAAACAATATACACAATCCCAGCTACAGCAGATAACATCAAGCTGGGAGCTCAGTGGGCCATGTGACTGCATGCTCTCTAATTATTTTCACTGTAGAAGAGACTACAATAAAAAATAGCTGAAATCAGAGCAAAAATGTCCTGCCCTCGAGCCAAGAAAAACAACAGGGATGCTAGGGAAGGAATAAGAAAAGATCTGAAAATTACTTGTAGGATAAACAGTTAACTTCTTCCTCTCTCAAGAGGGGGAAGAAGTGAGTTTACAAGATACCATCTTCCTTCCTTCCTTCAATTTGTAATGTGAACATTTCTACCAGCCATATTTTCTCTCTGTGTCCATGTCAATTTTCCAGTCTTCCCTTTGTCATTCTTCTGTATTAGTATCTCCACTTAGTCCTCAAGCCTCTTGTTACTTAATTCTCATTGCTCTTAATCAGAACCAGCATGAAGAACATGAAACAGGTTCTGCTTTTAGCTAGTCTACGCTAGGTGAGCATTATGACACGCTAACATGCTTAACATCATTACTAAAAACCAGCATCTGTTTCTGAGTAGCACAAGTACTGCCAAGTGAAAATGTGTGGCACATATATGTTAAAAAAATTTAAAGACTATGTATTTGTAGAGTGAAGCAGTGGGGGTTTATAAATGCAAGAAATTCACTAATATTTGGGGGTTGGTTTTGGGTGGCTTACATTGAACTTCAAATAATGCATGTGAACCATACCTGATTGATGCTTTTCTTGCACGATTTTGGCCTTGCAGATTGGTTGCAGGCAAAATGGAATCTTTAAAAGTCTACCCCATTTTACTTTTCTCTTAAAAAAATAAAACATATCAAAATCAAACACATTTGGACATTAATTAAACACAGGAAACAGAGAGTTTATACCAAAGCCTATGTCTAAAGACTAAATTAAAGCTTACTTTGGCAAATTGTTCATACTGGCCATTTGGGAGGGGTGGGGAAATTGTTCAGACAGAAGGAAGAATAGGAAGAACTTGCTTGTCTTGGCTACTTTCTCTCATTTTTCCATTCTTTCTTTCTTTCTTCTCCTGTGTGTAACACCCACAGATTTCCTAATGAGATGGTATGCGACCCACCACACACTGCTCAGTGGGTGTAACTTAAATGAAGAAGAAATGTAAATTAACAAGTAACTTGCGAGGCTATTTATATTATGTGCCACAAATCTGAAACGTGCTATTAAATAATATTGGTATTAAACATAATGTTAATACTAAAAAGAAATTGATAGGTGAAAATTTTCTCTTCAAAATAGTTATGGTAGCCAGCTTGACAAGACTCTTCTCTGCTCAGCAGATCTACACAGCAGGATGAGATCTGCTCATCAAAGTGAAGTAGTTTGGCTTCTATTTTTGAAGAAAATCCTAATACAACATGTTTTGATATTGGAGGGAGTCTAAAATCTTACTAATACTGGTCTAATAATTCTGATTCTAATAAATTTTGAATACATCCTGCAACATAGAGAGCAAACTAATTATAACTGACTTGCTGCAAGTTCAAATAGGGGTGGAATGCTGACCTGGGATACTTGAAGTAGTAAATAACCAGCTAATAAGCGTCTTAATGTTCCTTCTATAGATACACTCTTCCTTACAATAGTGGGGGTTTTACAGCAGTGAAACTCTAGACACAGACTTGCATAACTCTGAGCAGAAGAAACCACATTCAGTTTGAAGAGCTCAAAAACTTTCAATAACCTCCAAATGCAACAATAGCTGCAAGCTTCAGCATTTCACCAGCAGCACCTACAGTATGTGTATGGAGTTAGCCACATACCAAGCTTGGGCATTTCTTTGTATACTACAACACAGTGTCAGCCAAACGCTGGCCAGCTATCTTGCACTTCATCTGTTTGTGAGAAAACACAAAAGTATCTCATATTGTACTCCACAAATAGACCCTGTGATTTTAGAGAGGAAGGCAAAACACAAGAGGTTTTGGAGGCATGTTTGAATGGCTCCAAAACCATTCGTTTGAATGATGATAACTGCTAGAGACTGTTAGGTTTGTGGCTCACCTAAAAGGGTCAGTCCCTTAGAGGTAGGTCCCAGTTGCTCCAGTGAACACCCACCTATTCTGTTATTTCCTTCTCAGATAATAACAGAATTCCTTCTGTTCTTCCTTCTCAGGTAAGAACAGACTTGAATGTAACCTGAATAAACTTGATTCTTGGACTTGAACAAAGCACTCCTTTCTTACAAATTACAGCCCTAAGCAAAGCAGGCGGAGAGAAGAGGAAAAGAGTTGGATTTGGAAATTAAGTTCAACATGAATGTTCGTTATCACAGACTGTTTTCTTCCTTTATTTCTTTAGTGTTAATTAATGATGGTGGGATTAACTGCAGATAACTGATGGAACGGGAATTCTGCCTCGTCCAAAGTAAACGTTCTTTAATCTAAAATTGTCACAGATATTACTGTTGATCTCCTCGAATGCTTAATGTTGATCTCTCATATCCTTAAGTTTTTCATTTTCAGGAAATACGGGCGAAGAGCTAAGCAGATCAGTTCACAATGCTGGGACAGCGTACCGGTATTTTTACTGAAAACTTCATGCTATAAAGAGAATCTGAGGCCCTCGCAAATTAGTGTTGCATCTGTCTGCATATATAAAAACAACTATTATGTCTAGCAGTTTTATCAAACAAAATCGTTGATTTTGTTTTTACTGAGGTGGGAACAGAAAATGCAGAAAAACCTCATCAAATCTCAGAAATTCTGACCCTACCTTCTCTAATGTTCCTCTACTTTCACTAGAAGAACGTTCAAGCTGTTCACTCAAAACCAGAAGAGTACAGGGATCTGAAATCTCATGTGTTTTATAAACATTAATAATGTTTTAAAGGGATAAAATGTAGTTACAACTTGCAAGGAAAAAAAGGGTTTGGAAAGCCTTTAGTGTCCTGAAGCACTTTTTGCTTATGCGGCATTGTGCTCTTGTGGGTGGGAAAAAACCCTCCTTGTCATGCCATAACAATCTGGCTCCCATCTATGCCTCAAATTTTGCAATAAGCAGCCAACCATACAGTATTTAACCTGTGTTTAATAAAAACATTCATTAATATTGATAATAGCATTTAAAGCTGCAACCATCAACTGGAATTCTGTAGAAATAGACCTTTTCAGTAACTGAAAATATTAAGAGGCAAAGAATTTATTCAGAATTAAAATTATTAATATACATTGAATTAAAAAAATTCTATCAGTATTGTACATTGTAAGTATGTAATTGCATTCATTGTGGAATTCATATTTCAGTAAAGATCTATTTCCATATATTTAAGGAAACGTGAGAAACCGTAGCCAACCCAGGGCTTTACTATTGCAGCCCTTCTTTTCTGTGACAAGTTTATAACATGCTCCAGGTATAACCCCCAGCTCCATGGTAAAACCCCCAGCCATTATTTCCTAAGAACTATTTAAAAATCAATTGCTTGGGTGCTAGAACACCAACAGATAAGCCTATCAAGTGTAAAACTTACCATGATGGCCACAACAGCTAGTGAAGTAACATGAAACAAAAACTGGCAAGCCATTTAGCCCCAAAACTGATCTAATATTAGAGCACAAGCTACACTGATCATTATCTTTAGTTTAAAACATGCATGGACTGAAATTGCACTTATTAGTCTCACCACCTTCACATACAAACATCAAAGAAAGTTCAACTGGGTAAATGCTCTTACTACTGTTCTCTTCTGCACAGTGATTACTCACAAGGCCATCTATGCTACTGCCAGGCCTGCAGCAACACTGGTGAAATGACAAATGCTGTTTGTCACACCTTAGCATCTTTTTAAGGCTGAAGAGATTGTTAGAAGAGAGTGAAGATAATATTTCTTAATTAAGAACTTCTAAATGTTCAAGTGAAATGAAGAATTAACAAGCCTGCAAGATTTCCATCTATTTTGGAGGACACACGATTATACCATTTATTCTTTTTAATTCCAATGATAGGCTCTCACACTACAGCCTTAAGATCATTTTTCAGTAACATATCTGAACTAATTTCAGACCCAAACACCAGCTATTTCAGGCTTACTGGCTTTCGTGATGGCAAATTCTTCACAGAAAAAATAAAGAACAGCAGTTTCCACCTATACTTTATCTTACTTTAGTTCACAATAAGTTAAATAATTTATTTTACCAGTAAGAAACAGAGGACCAGATGGTGCATGTTCCATTGACTTCCACTGACCACGTTGTTTAGGTGCCTCCAAGTACTGTTTGACCCTTGAAGCAACCACTTCCTCTAGCAGCATGCAGACGTTCTGAAAGAGTAACCATCGGCCTATTTAGATCTCTCTCTAAATATATATGTGTATATCTTTATGCCCACAGACACACAGCAGAAATCAATATAAAATCACTCCCTTTTACATAAAAAGGAAAAGCAACATCTGCAATTAAGTACCGAGGTGAGAAGCATACAAATTAGGAAATATACCATAAAATTAGGTATTAGTAAAGCAAAACATTAGTAAAAATCCTCCCAGAAACTGTTAACACACTATTTGTCTGCAAGAATCCTTATAAACCACAGCAGATATTTTGTTTCAATTCAGGGTAATTTTGGGGGGAAGACTCGGAGCTGATTAGGTCACAGCAACTTAATTTCTCTAGTTCCTTTTGATTTTTCTGCTCCCAAATATAACTGTTCATATCTTTCCATACTTCCTTCAGCAAAGCATAATGAAAACCACAGAAGAAAAAACCCTTCAGCCGGAATAGCCATTGAAAAAATAAAAACTTGAAGTAAAAGCAAAAAATTAATCTCTTAAATACTAGAATAAGTTTTCAAATTAATACATCCACACATATTTGAGACTTGTCCCTCAGTAGTCTCATTTTCCATTGTGCACAACAATGTGCTCACAGAAATGATAATCTGTGGCATGACAAAAATATCATTTTACCTTTTTACAGTGTTGGGACAACAGACAAAATTGTTTTAGTAGAATCTAAACTAAAATATCTTGGCTTGAAATGTACTTTTGATGAATCTAGAAAGTATGCAGAGCAACAAAATCTTTTAACATATTGCTCTAAATGAAAGCAATGCACAAACACTGGTCAACCACAAACAGTATTTTCTCTCCTTACATTAAGAAATACATTTTCCTTTCTGCTTGAAGAGTACAATTATAAAACACTATATTTACTTATTCTTCTGTTTAACTCATTAAAGTGATCTCATTACACATTCCTTCACAGGACTATACATTCAGGTTAGAATGAAAAGATCTAGAAAGCAGTGGAAACACAATGTGCATTTAGTTCCTTCTACAACAATAAGGATGAGCACGTACTTCCTTAATTTGCATGTAAAAGAATTTATTTATGTTTATGGAAGTATTATTTAAATTGAAGAAGTATATTTAAGAAATATAAACAAGAGCAGGCTTTGAGAGAATTGTCTCTGCATACTTTCCACCACTAAAAAGAACTTGTAACTGAGACCTTCTACATAGATGCAGAGGGATCATAGCAGTGACAAGAACTGAAATTAGTTCTTGAAGTACAAATATAAAACACTGACGGTTGTTATTCCAGGGGAAAAGTGACGGGCAGCGAGGGCAGGGAAATTTGAAGGGCAGAGAGAGGGGAAAGCTCCCAAATGCCTCAACCTGCATCTCCCAGCAACCCTGAGATGGGTCTATGTACAACACACGAGAGCAATGTGCAAACCGTGGTCGTTACAACACCCAGCTAGACAATGTGCACCCTATTGCCTCACACCGGCCTCATGCTTACAGGCACTCATTTAGTTCCCAGCCTGCTCTAGGTGCCCCATGCTCCAAGCAGGAGCTGGCAGCTGACAGGCCAGCACTGCTCCCTGCCCCTGCCTGGGACTGCAGTGTTTGCTACAGAGAGCCTCCAACTTTCCTCCGGGGTGAGCAGGGGATCAGCAGAAATTGTGTTTGTGTTACAAGAGGGCTAGGAGGCATCTGCTTTTCCCACAGACAAGCAAGAGAGCTGCACCACCACTGTATTTTCCAGAATGTGGGGGAAAAAAAAAAGCAAAAATGTAGAAAACTGCTTGTGATGAATATATAATAGCTCCCCTAAAAAACATGTAGGCATAATCTGCCTGTAAGACCTTTTTCTTCCCACTTTAACAAAGATTCTGCATAGGACTTTCAGGAAGAGAATTATAAAGCTATTGGAATCACACTTCTTGGTCGTTGAAAATATGCAACCTTTGTACTCCACTCAAGATCTGCGGTCACAGCAATGCACTGAATGCTGCCCTGTCATGCCTCTTTATTAAGTCAATCGTGAGCTAATTTCCTGAAATTCATATCTTTTGTTTTGGCAGTCTTACAAAATACATTTGGAAAACACTTAAAAGTCAGATAATCGGGATAGTAAACCTGGTTATAAATAGAAAGGGGTAAGGAGTATTCATTTAGTCAGAAAAAGAAGTCGAAAAGATTTCCCCTATTTTCTTCCTTCTCAGCTTAATAAAGCACAAATTGGATGAACCACAAACTTAAATATTCAGGTTTCTCTCCCTCAGGATATTAATTTATTGTTTCTTTTAATTCTATTGAAGCGTATTACTTCGAGACGTTTGGGGACGCTCTGCAGTGACAAGTTAATTCTGCCATGATTAGGAAAACTATCTGCTGAAAATTGCCGTAACGGAGACTTGCGGGAAAGTCCACAGGCATCTCAAACACGTCCTGCGCTCGTTTTCAACAGGGAACTTCTCAAGTTCCCACCCAGGCTGAAAGAGGGGAAAACTCCTGCAAGTAACTCATCACAAGCTTATAGCAGAAATCACAGAGAGGCTGATGAAAGTTACATTCCTTATTTTGCTGGTCACTGATGCACTGGTTTTCCCAATTTCCAGCTGCTATCAGGATCTACACCTGAAAATAAAGATGGGGAGTTTCTTTTCCTAAGGTACAATGGTTCTACTATAGTTTATTATTATGTTTTCCTGCACTCTCTAAATACATCATTCAAACTTCTCAGAACAAGATACAATGGTTCTACTATAGTTTATCATGTTTTCCTGCACTCTCTAAATGCAACATCATTCACACTTCTCAGAACAAGAAAAAGAAACAATAGAAAGACATTTCGCCAACAAGCTCTGCAAAAATGATACCTGTCACAATCTGTTTCATATCACTGAGAGTAATTTACAAACATTCATGAGCAGTATGTTTTTAAAATTAAAAGGCAGAAGGCAGAAGAATGAGAACAGCATGCACACATGCATGTATGCACACACACAGAGTTTAAAAATTAAAAGGCAAATTGAAAGCGGTCATTAGTGACCCAAAAAGCACATATGGTTGACTTTGGGGTCCCACAGCAACCCTTGATGGGTAGGTATAACTAACAATGTTCTCATAACACTGAAAAATCCTGAACAGTTCAAGGCAATCCAACTTTTTCCCTGCAGCCACACGCTTTTGAAGTAGGATTGATATTTGTTGTACCTCTTTCGCATGATCTGAAAACCAGCTGGTGTCTTTACTGGAGCCTTGAGGCAAAATATGAACATCCACCAAAACAGCAAAGTTCCCACACTGGAAAAGAAAAAAAAGGAAGGAGAAAAAAACATGTTCAACTGTAGCTGCTGGGAAGCACATGTCAAGCAGACAGGAGGAAAACAATCAGGTAAGCACATGCATCTGATTCGGAGATACAACAGGCACAACATAAAACTGTGAAAGATTATGAAGTATGGAGTTACAAATTTACCATTGTTTGTGGGCTTAATGAGAAACAAGAGCACCAGACCTAGGTCTTGGATTGCTCATTGAAAAGCTTAAACAATAACTACAAACACATGGAATTGTCTTCTGCTCTCTATATGCCACTATTAAATCTGAGTTCTAGCAAATGTTAACATGTGAAGAATTAGCTATACCTTCATCATCTCCCATCATTCTGTTTTCTGAAAATGTAGTACCATACTAGTTATGTAGTCTGCATTTTAAATTTATCAAGTCCTTAAAAACTCAGCTTCTTTAGAAGTCTCTCCAAATTACCTAATGTAAAAACAGCATGTCTGAAGAACTTGTGGTAACTAACTAATATTCATCTGTCATTTAGCCAATACTATATTTGGAATGGTTAAGTGATAATAAGGCTAACCTATTCATAAACATTGTGTCATAGAATCATAGAATGGTTCGGGTTGGAAAGGACCTTAAGATCATCTAGTTCTAACCCCCCCTGCCATGGGCAGGGACACCTCACACTAGTCCATGTTGCTCAAGACTCTGTCCAACCTGGCCTTGGAACACTGCCAGGGATGGAGCATTTACCACTTCTTTGGGCAACCTGTGCCAGTGCCTCACCACTCTCACAGTAAAGAACTTCCTCCTTACATCTAACCCGAACTTGCCCTATTTCCGTTTAAACCCATCACCCCTTGTCCTATCCCTACAGTCCCTGATGAAGAGTCCCTCTCCAGCATCCTCGTAAGCCCCCTTCAGACATCGAAGCCTGCTATGGATGATACCAGGTACAGCCCAAGACACACCATTTCTGAAATCCCTTCACAGACATTAATTGAGGAGAGCTTGACATAGGAGGCTTAATTACTTTCCTTCATCAGTACCTCAGTCATTAAAATGAGCTTCTAAAATACAAGGAAGAGTGAATGGCACAAACACTTCTCCTTAGTTCCTCTGTGCACCAAGTCACCCCTTTTTCACTCCTCTGAAAAAAGATAATATTCCCCTTTTTCACACCCAGAGGTGTGGTGCATTACAAGCTAAAGTTTTCCCTTTCCTTTACTGTAACACAGCACCACATCTCACTCAGACGCCCTTTCCCTGAACAATTTGAAAGGTAAAAAGCCAATTTCATCACTCTGTCTTGGCTGCTTGTGGTGCACTTGTGATGCAATAAACTCACTCTTTGAGAAGACTGAACATGTGTGGTCATGGCAACTGCACATCCGGAATGTCTGATGGAATAGAAACAACATCCTGATTCCAGACAAATCTCAACTGTGTGTGTACAAACCAGCATTAGACCGCTCTGGTTTCAAGTGGATGCTGCAGCACATACTTCCTGTCCTAACTCTCCCTCTCTCCATATTTGTTCTTTGCTGCCAAACATCTGCAAACCCCACACCAGAATTCCAGTTGCTAACAGAATTAGTTCTACAAAGAATATGATCCATATTTTTACACTATAGTTGTACATCACCTATAGTCTAATATGAGTACATCTATATCTTAGGTTTATGGTATAGCACAAGTAGAGACTTTGAATGTACCCCTTACCTGTACAGTTAATACAAAGAACAACAAGGTTTAGCATGGATTTTATTAATCATGACAGCCTATTTGGTAAAGTAGAAACCTTTGGGTTTACAAAACACTTAGATCTGTAAATCATCCATGAACAGACGTATTTAAATAATGATTTAAATATAATTAAGATATAATTCACCACCAGTGTTGTATTGACGCTAGAATGCAAAAGTTTGGCACATGAGTCAGGCATTGTGAAATCATTTTGAGAAACTTTTAAGTTACTTATAGGTATCAGTCACTGAAAGAGCAGAATGCTTTGATGTGTTTTATCAAAAGGCTTCTCTTTCCTCTACAGAACCAAGAATTACCAGATGGCTGCAACAGCAAACCTCTCTGAGCTTTAAATTGACGAAAAAATATCTCTCAAAAATCTCTGGTGAATCATTAGTCAGCTCCAGCAAACTTTGGAGTTGACTACTGAACTTCAAAGTTAGCAGACACTGCATATTATGAAGTGAAAGCCACTAAATTATTCATGGTTCAGCACTTACCACGACGAATGAGTATTTGGTACAGCAAGAAAATTTAAATTACCAATTGCTACATTTTAGCTTGCATAATTTTCTACTGACTACAGAAACTTGACATATAGATACAAATGGAAAGTATAGACCTGCTTTTCAAGGAGAGAGAATGTTTGTAATTCCTTTCTTTTGAATGGCAATATTTGTCTCAGTTGCCTTGAAAACAACTGGGAAAAAAAAAGAAAATAACCGACCATATTTGAAACTAGAAAATGGAACGGTTCAGAATTGTCTTCAAAATATTACAAACAGACCAAACATTTATATTACTTCAAACAAAACCAAATATATATGAATAATATGTAAATCCTTGTAACAAACAAGCTTTCCCAATGGAAGATTTCTATCCCTCTGAGTTTTGGAGCAATCTTCTTGTGGACGGCATACCTGGAACTATTTCAACATCCAAAACCATCGGCTTTGCCACTCAATTAGAATAGCTTTGGGACAGAACATAAGGAAGCAGAACTGTCACAGACAAAGAGGAATAAGGGGAATAAGATAATGTAAGCACAGATTTTTCTGGGTATTGTTACCTCTTATTTTTCTTAAGCCCTGAATACAATATAAGCAACAGCTCTGACACAGGCACCTTTGCACTCTCAAATGATGCAATATATGGTGTATCCTACACTATATTTATACTTTATATGCCTTCACATGGTACAGCTTTCTGTATGGTACTTACACTACAAAGCTCAATACAGCTTGGCCGCCCCAGCAGCAAAGGAAGAGTTCTCTGTACAGACTAAATTCTAATACAAATAATTGTGGAGAATAGAGGGAATTGCAAGCAAAATGTCTACTGCTTACGTTAACATCCGATGATCTTCTACAAGTTTCCAAATAATTTTAATTTGTATTCTGGAGACACACAATTCTGTGAAAATACTAGAATCATATCACTGAGTGATTTGTGTTGGAAGGGACCTTAAAGTTCACCCAGTTCCAACCCCCTCCCACGGGCAGGGACACCTTCCACGGGCAGGGACACCTTCCACTAGAGCAGGTTGCTCCAAGCCCCTGTGTCCAACCTGGCCTTGAACACTGCCAGGGATGGGGCAGCCACAGGTTCTCTGGGCACCCTGTGCCACTGCCTCAGCACCCTCACAGGGAAGAATTTCTTCCCAATTTCTAATCTAAATCTCCTTTCTTTCATCTTAAAGCCATTCCCTCTTGTCCTATCACTACATGTCCTTGTCAAAATTCCCTCTCCAGACTTCTTGTAGGTCCCCTTTAGATACTTACTTTTATTTTAGAGGAAAATAAGTATTTCCAGTAGTTGTGGCTGCAAGAAGCGACTTGTGACTCTGAAGTACTGTAAGTGAAAGGCAAACCAAAACTAGAGAAATTTTTAATTCTACGTTTTCATAGAATCTCAATCTCAAAATTTCCACTGAAAATTCTTTTTAGAGGCACAATTATCAAAACTGAAACCCAAACACCTGATTTTATTGGAAACATTTTTGTCAAGAATCAGTAGAAAAACATTTCACTGGAAAACTAAAGACAGAGATGCACCAATTTGATATCATCCATAATTTCAGAACTCAAAACCTCTTCATTTTTACAAGTTGCTTTTTAATGTTAACGGGACTTACGGTAACAGTCTAATAACATTCACTGTGTTATTAAACAAAGGCCTTGAAAAGATCTCAGAATGTTGTTAGCGTATTGTTATACAGTAATGGCATCTAATTCAGAACATATTTTCTGGAATCAAACTGTTTATACAAATACATCAAACACTTCATAGATTCTGCAAATGGAAAAGATAACCAGCAGTGTCATATAAACAGAATGAATACCAGTGCATAGTGGTAGGTCAGTCAAGGCAAGTCATCTGCTCAAAACCTGTTAAAACCTTGGCCCAGGAGAAGTATATATTAGACGGCAGACTATTACCTCAAATCCCCCAATGAGTAGATAAACACAAATACTTTTTATTCCTATACTCATCTTACAATCAGGTACTCCTTTTTACAATACATGGCTACTCTCATTTCTTCAAACCTCATCACTTTAAATAGCATAAAACCAATCATTATAAACAAAAAGACGTGGGATGCTGAGTATCAGCATGGTGAGTTTGTATTCAGTTACATCATTCCCAATGTGCTGTATCATTAAACCCGACAGGACTGGAGAGCCAGCCTCCCAAGACGCATATTAGCGTGTCCCATTGCTGTAATTATTCTACAGATTCAGGATGTAGGGTCAGTTGAAAAGGAAACACATGTGATGGTGGTGAGGCACTGGAACAGGCTGCCCAGAGAAGTGGTAAATGCTCCATCCCTGGCAGTGTTCAAGACCAGGCTGGACAGAGCCTTGGGCGACAGGGTCTAGGCTGAGGCGTCCCTGCCCATGGCAGGGGGGTTGGAACTAGATGATCTTAAGGTCCTTTCCAACCCAAATCATTCTGTGAATCTATGATAGTTTGTGGGGGGCAGATGGAGGGAGGGGATAAATAAATAAGTAAATAGAGAAGCTTGTGAAATATCTTGTCTTAAAATAAAAAGAAAAATTTTAATATATTCCATCCTAAGTTCTTTCTACATTCAGTTCTGCAAGTTCAAACATTTACAACATTAAGTACAATTATGTAGTCATTGGCCTATACACTCTGCCAACTATATTATGACTATATATATATATGTATATTCACTTTTTCCAGGCTTTTTAGAAGCAAAAATTTGTTCTCCTCCTTTACCTTTCAGATCCCAAAGAAAATGATAGGTCTTCCTTTTGTTCCTATGGTTAGCACCGAACACCTTCAATATTTTTACTTTCTTCTCCAGCAATATCAACAGGCAAAACCAATTATTTAAGCAAGTGCACACACAGCACAGGAGATGTATTTGTCATTACAAGAAACTAATTTACCTTTCATTTACAAGTGTGCCCAGGAGCACTATAATCAGAGGTAATAAGCAGGGTTTCCCAAACTGTAGGACACACTTTTCCAGTAGACAAATGCCTCAAGCTGGTATCAAAAAATACAAGGGCAAAGGAGGTTTGATGACACCTAACACCATACATTTCTCATTCTTTTAAGTAGATAAAGTTACAATTTGATATGTGCCCAGATTTTTCACATATTTTTTCCAGAATCTCTGGGATTTGGTTTTTGGGGGGTTTCCTCCTTAAGGGAAAAAAAAGGGAGGAGGGAGAAGGACAACACAGATTTTTTTTTCACTACATAGTCAAGCTGCACAGAACCGGTGCCTTTCTAGTTCCTCTTCAAAGCAAGGTGTTTTTTCAACTTCAAATTTCAGGAGAGCATTTAGAAACCAACAGGTCACCAGTGATTGGGCTTAATGTCACGACATTAAACAGAAGGTCACCTAACAGAAGGAATTGATTTATCCTCATTTCAGCTGGGATAGAGTTAATTTTCTCCCTAGTAGCTGGTGCAATGCTGTATTTTGGCATTAGTCTGAGAATAATGTTGCAACACACCAATGGTATAGTTGTTGCTCAGTAGCACTTAACCTAAAATCATGGACTTTTCAGTGTCTCATGCTCTGCCAGGGAGGAGGGGCACAAGTGGTATTCCACACCATAGCACCTCTCCGCCCCCCAATTCCTCCTATTATTATTATTGTATTATTATATTTTCCTTTAATTTCAATTATTAAATTGTTCTTATCTCAACCCATGAGTTTTTACTTCTTGTCCCAACTGTCTTTCCCATCCCACAGAGAGGTGTGTGTGTGTGAGCAAGCAGCTGTGTGGTACTCAGCTGCCAGCTGGGCTTAAACCACAACATGATTATAACAGGATTTCTCACCAGCTGATTCAGAAAGAGAGCAGAAGAGACCATAGAGAAACCTCCAGAAAAAGCCACAAGCAGGAACCCTCAATGAATTTATGATACAAGGCCATTCCTTCAGAATGCTCAAGAAGTAAGAAGCAAATTGCAGGGGGGAGGGAAGGGAGTATATTCCACTTTTGATCTTTTCTCTTTTCTGGAGAACAGTTTGGTGCTGGAAATCCTGCAGAGCTTTTAGTTCGTTATAAATATTGCATGGCTCTGAGGAGATGAGTTGTAACCCAAAACCAACGCTGAGCCATTCACTCTGTCACTGGGGAAATCACAGCTGCTCGTACTTGATGCAAAATGGGACTGCAGGATCTCAAATCAGAAAAAGGGGAAAAGCCAGAAGATGAGCACAACTGGAAGAGTAGCGTTCATGCCAACAGCCGGAGCTCTGCTATGGCTCAGCAAACTTTTACAGCATCATGTTGCAGTTTCATGAGTGTGCAGTGAACAACCAGGCTGCCCTTTGAAAATCTCAGTTTTATTTACTAGAACAGTTTTAACAAATAGCTGGTTTTGTTAAAGAAGGCTAATAGCCATTGGCTAACATCACTTAGCTCTTTTTAGTCCTCTGCTTTCAAATACCCGAGATCATCCTGCAACAGTAAAGTAGTGGATCAACAGCAATGGCATAAGGGTCTAACTTGCAGATCTGTCCTCAAAGATTGCTATACTACAATATACACAGATTCAGCAGGAACTGGATGACCTAAAATGCATTCAGACTTTCCAAAACCAGGGAGGAAATTCCCCCTTTTATAACCTGAATACAAGTTATATCTAAGTAATCTTTTGCAAGTGGTTGGCTTGCTTTTTTAGGAGTATAGTTTATGTATGAGAAATTCCTGAACGGAGGAGTGTTTAATTTTCTGGTGGTTTAGAGGAAGAGAAGAAGCAGTTATCTGAAAACTCAATCGATGAGCTACAGGAGTATTAAAATCACATTCAGAGGTTCCTCTGAATGTCAAGCAAAGAGGTGCCTTTAGAACAAACTTTTGAGCAATGTGGTCTGAAAACACAAGAAACTAAGACACAACATCGAGGCAGTATTTTAGACTCTGAACGATGCAAAAGGACAAGGTAGTAAACAAGAAATGATGGGAAAAAGGAAACAATAAATAGTTGTGAATGATTCAACTCCCAGGAAAATGTAAAGAAATCAAGTAGTTTCAAATCTGATGGAGCTGTGTATGATACTGGAGACTTTCAAAGTAAGGACTAGTACGCTGTTGTTAAAGCATGTAATTGTGAGAGATCCACCCAAATCAACAGAGGAAAATGAATTAATCAAAACAACTCCTTCAAGAACACCCTAAGTATCTGCTGAGTTAAAGGATCTGCATGTTTTTAGCAACATAAGAATGCTTCAGTGCAAACAGAGCCCTTCAGTTCATCACCACAGTTAGGCTAAGCAGTAATTACTCAATCTAAACATCTGAACTGGTCTTGGAGAACTGCTTTATCAGGTACAATGTTGAAAAAGAGGCCTAAATTGCAGGAGAGAATTAAGCCTAATTTAGGTTGTCAATCTGTGCTGGTCTGATCCCAAGTCCGTAGGAGGTTTTTGCAGCCTACATATCGAAAGGAGCCATGTAGCTGGAGCTCAAACAATTGCAAAAAGCAAGTTTTTCCTCGGGGCAAAGTCTCCAAGTAACAGTGCAATCTCCACATTGTTTTGAAAGGATATATACCATGTCCCTGCCTGTGTCAGAACTGATCCAGAAAAACAGAAATAGCAGCACAGTATTTGTTTAAGATAATAAAAAGATAATTTGAGATTCCAACAAGCTGCTTTCACCCTTTTCTTGTAAACTATTCTTCTAAAAACTATGGTATTTTTTAAATCATAGCAGGCGATGCAGAAATACTGATCTGTGCAGCAACCTGTATTTATGACACTGGCCTGGAGGGGGTGAGAGGCCGTATTAACTGGATAGCTGAACATACTCACCATCTACATAAATGCAATTCATTCTAAATTGTACATTTTAAGGACATTTCCTAGGGCTTGGACACACCAAAATACATTATTGTATATCACCTGATCTTTGGTAAGTGGGTACAGATGAAGATTAGAGGTACCTTACCCAGCTCTCACCTGAAGTTATCAACAAGAAAAATTTGGTGTTGTGAAAGTGATTCATAAAGAGAAGAATGGCCTTGTCACTGCCGCACTAACTGGAATTCGGGATGTTCTTTGTGGTTGTAGAAAGTCAGTGCTGGGATTAGTTTGTTACCCAGATGGAAAGATAAAGGAACTAGTACGCACCCTGTGCAAAAAGCTCTGCTTGTCTGAATCACTCATTTTGTAATGATCAGATACTACAGTAACAGGTATCATCATCACATTAAATATTGAGAACTGGCAACCCTAACAATGAATGTTACTTCCTTTGATTTCTGGACTGTTGCTCAGAGAAGTACCAGGTTCACTACCAGCTTCTTCAAAACTTTCTCATAGTAACCAATACAAATTTCAAATTTAGCCATTTCTAACTATAACAGGTCTAGCAATTGGTTAAAGTACTAGAATGACTGGAGGTTCATAACACATAAAAGGGCTTGATTAAAGTCCTGCTAAGAAACAGCAGGGATGACTAAAGCTTCCAACAAACATAACCACAAACAGCAAAGTGACAATATAATTTTCTGAAGAAATTACAGCCAGTCATAAAAAAACTTGAGGAGCTTTTTCAGACCTTTTACTTGTTAAAGAGTTTTCACAAACATGCTCTATATGCTATATTTTAACATTAATAAACCAAACTTTAAAGTATAAACACAGGACCCCCAAGTATGTATTGGCAAATGACTGATGTATTCATTAGGCATATGAAAAGCAGAACCATAGAGGACTGCTAAGGAGCTTAGTGATATACCACCTGATTTTGTGTGTTTCCGCAGATGCTAGTCATGAGTAGCAAATTAAGTGTAATAAAAATTAAGGTAAAAAGCCACCACCCTCTGTATCTTTTGATGTAAACTCTGCCAGAGGAAACAAATCCAGCCATTGGATAGCAGGGAAAACACAATTTACAAAATTCTCATAAGGTGAAGAAGAGATAAACCACAATGTTTGTTTGGGAAGATAATGTGCCCATTGCTAAGATGAAGGGAGCAGCAGTTGTCAAGCATATGATGCATCCAGCAACATATTTCTTTGAGTTTATGGTACACCAGCTGCAGGGATGGGCTGACTTCCCTCTCACAAAAACAGAACAGGGGAAGTGAGGGCAGGTCCCACAAAGGAAATTGTTCCATGTTCCCCAACTTCACAATTGTTTCACAAAGCCTGATTCCTTCTTATACTAAGAGACAAGGTCTCACCTGCCCTAAAATTTACTTCCTTCCCTCCCTCTCATGAAGATGTTACCTACCGCAGCATACAGCTACTGAAGTGAGAAGGAGGAGGCAACAGAAAAACCAAACCCAACATCTGCAGTCCATGTTTCATTATAAAATATTTGCAGATGTGAACTCCTTATGCCAAAATAATTTAGCAGATTAAAGATACATTGATTACACATGCTCAGACTTTAAGACAAATACATAAAGCAGAAATATTTTTTTATTTGCAAAGAAGTACGAGCAAGCCAAATTTCTTAATATTGTTATATGTGCTTTAGTGGTTGAAATGTTACATTTTCCAAGTGCGTAAAAGCAGTGCTTTTTAACTCTGTGTTTTAACTCATTTGTCTAAGTTAAGCCCAGAACATTTCAGAACTGCATGAAGGCTTTTTCAGAAATAACGTAAGAAAAATGTGATTCACTTCTGAAAAGGGCATATTAAAAAGTCACACCCTTTGGACAAAATCCTTCTGGTAAGTGGAAGCATGTTTATTCAACATAAAGCAAAAGCAAGTTCAACAAAGTCATTAATGCTTTATCTATAACGGTACAAAGGAAGAAACAGATGAACCTTTCAAGTGAACAAGTGATGCTCTAAATCTGACTGCTGAAAAAGCAGAATCATATGGATGGAGAACACATTATATTTCAAAATGGAAACAGATCAGCAAAAACCTCAAGGAATTACCTGCTGAAGAGCAAAGGAATAGCTTTTTTTCAATATTCAAGGGAAAAACATGTTTTTATCTGGCATTGCAGAGAGTATATAATAAATAGACTTCGTGCATAAATAGAAAGCAAAACGGACACAGAAGGTATAGGAGAAACAATCGATTTATGAAAATATGTAAAATATTAACATAGTTGAACACTGAAGAGTTAGCAACAAGCGAGGATGAGTTGTGAAAGGTGCTGCTCATTCCTGGTGGAAGCGTTTGCCACCAGAAAGGCTGCTTAGACTAAAACTTAAACTACAGAAGCTATTTCCCCATTTGTCTGTCCTTGCCCCTTCTGCCATCTTCTTGATGTTATCGCTTCCAGAACTGAACAGGTACAATTGTCCCCTTACTGACCCAGTTCTGATAAAACATGTGTTTTAAAATATATACTAAAAAACTATTCCCTTAGATAGAAATAAATAGGGAGTGACTATTCATATATCTTTAACAAACTTCAGAAGTGGTAACCTCTGGCAGGAAAATAGGGCAATGAAAAGCAGCTGGTGGACAAGCAGACTTTAACTTAAATCAGACGCAGCTGAAAAAGTACACCTGACACTGTTCTAACGTCAGGCCTTCAGGAGGCACCAGTAACACATCTCCTGCCTTTAAGGCAGGCAGGTGTGTACAGCATTATACATGTTAGTCAGTGTTTACATGCACCTAGCAGGCACATCTAAAATTTCTACCAAAAACCAAAAGTGAATCCTTCTGCAAATATTCCTCTTTCTACAACTCCGTTTCTCAGGTTGGGGGTTAAGTGCCTATTATTTTTCTTCTAGAGATCTGAAAAAATGAGTTAATCAACTCAAGTCTCTTCCGATAGTGGAAAAGTAGATCCAAAATGAGTGATAGTTTTTAACATGAAAACACACACTGAATGGACATTCAAAGAAATCCACTCGGTACTTTACACAAGTATAGTTTATTCGATAACTGGTTTTGTCAGTTTATATAACTTTTTCACAGTAAGTGCATTGATAGGTATTACATTCACATGTGGTCAATCAAGTAATGAAAGCCCCAGGGAAAACACTGGTTTTTAATACACTGTACAGACGGCATGGTAACACATTGCTCATTTTCACCTATTATGAAGTATAATAGAAACAATATGCTCCCAAGATTTCAGAGAAGGCCTATTTAGAGCTGGAGGGGGAATGGCAAGAAGAAAATTCTGATTTATTCTCACAAAATATGTATCTATTTCACTGAGATCAGCAAAGCTGTTGTCTCAGAGAACAAAGGACATCATTTTAGTAATGTTAAAAAAAGACTATCAGTACCTGGGATTTCAAGGGATGTTTGGAATGCGCTTTTAAAAAGTTGAAGTTTTACGTTTCAAAGCCAGTTCTTCCAAATTTCCCGTGGATTATGTTACTAATTGGGAATATGTGGGAAATATTTCCCACAATTATGTTTATAAAAGTTCCAGTGATAATAAGCAGCAATCCTAACACATGGAGAACATTAAAATCACTGAGAATGATAAATAGTGTTGATTTTATGTAACAAAAATGTTCATTTAAAATACATAAAAAGTTTTATTGTGCCAGTCCAGCGGTCCATGATGACCTGTATGCTCTGACAGTGACTAGTAGTAGCTGTCTACAGGAAAAGGTTAAAAAAGAGAAGCAAATAATGGTACGTTCGTCAGTAGATATATTAGACATTCAGCAACATGAGGTTCTGGTGCTTTATATCCCATAGGCTGTATCCATACTTAGAAGTCATCAGTGATTGTTTTCTCCCAGGATTTGTTAGATTGGTTTATAAAACCGCATGTATTTTGTATCCACAATACCCTGTGGCACGCAGTCCCCCAAACTGATCCCATGTGCATGAGCAATCATATCTCCTAGCTCATTTCAAATTATCATGTTGGTTTAATTAAATACCTTCAGTTGTTAAACCTGAACAAACAGTCATTTCTTATTTATCTCTTCCTGCCATCCGTGATCACTATTATTCCCCACGCACCCACCACCAGCTTTCTCTCTTCCAGGCTGAAAAGTGTTAAATTGTTCCTTAAACTGGAGAATTTCTACACCTCTCACTAATTCTTGGTTCCACTAAGGAGAGCTGTAAGCACATGGTAGCATTTAAAAAGTAGATATGCCCTCAATTTGTACTATGGCACAGTGATGTTATTACTTGTGCTTTCTTCATTCTGTTCCTACTAGTTCCTATTAATTCCCAAAATTGGTTTTACATTTTAAAATGCTGCTGTGAATTGAGCCAAGTCATTCCTGTGTGGTGGTCCTGTGCTCAGGACCCATCATTTGCATCCATAAGTTTGAAGCTGTTCTCCCTCGCCCCACATACATCGCATTGACATTCATTTAATTGTACAGGTACTCAATACTCTGCTGTTTTTTGCAATACTTTATTGTAAGCCTTTGTTATTCAGCTCCTTTCTCAGGTCACTTATAAACACAGGGTCTGCCCCAGAGTTCCCTGTCCAATTCCAGTACTGCTCCCATCCACCATTATCCTTCAGCCAGGTAATCTATATGGAAGGACTTTCTTTTTTAGCTCACTGAAAGACACTCTGGTGAGGCAAATCACTTTTGGAGACTCTAAATGGGTTATAGCATCCAGATTCCCCTGTTCCTTACACTCACCAGTACCTGTAAAGAAGCCAGAAGGCTGTGACGCATGACTTCTCTTTACAATGGGTGTTTGGACTTCTTCCCAACATACTACACAAATCTGTATATCCATCCATTCTGCCTCAGTGGAATTTATGCTAATTTCCCTGCTACAGATGTTAGACATTGATCTGACAACTTGCTGGTCCTATCATACAAGGCACTCTCAAATACATGAAACTAGGGCAATTTAAAAAGAACAAGCTCTGCCAAAGTTTCTTATTCCCATATAAAATGCCCTAAAATCTGGCTTTCTGTGTACTTATTCCAGTGCAGAGTACAAATTAACCAAAATAGACAACTATATTAAACCCCATTGTTTCTTTTGCAGCTAAGAACGCTATGAAACTGGAAAATTAGTTTTCAAAGTTAATGCATCTGATTCAAAAATTTTGGCTTTTTAATGACATCTAAGTAAATAGCTAAACTCTACAAATGCATCTTAGTACCCTCCCCTGCTGTGTGCAAATGCAGAGAGAGAATCATGCTCAAGCCAGCGCCTTCTCCCTTAGGAGACCTAATTCTGCTTCACTTGTATGCTGCATTCCCCCCACACTCAGCCAAACTGCTGAAAAAAACCCAAGAAACCAAAAACTTTCTTCTGTACATAAGATAATCTTGTGTAAAACAGTCCCTCAATATTTTTTATCATTTTCTAACCAAAAATACATCTATTTCCGTATTTATGAGATTCTTTTTCTCCTTGCTCTATCAGTATGCCTATCACAAAAAATTGCCATGGTCTCCTTATGCTTCATAACATTTTTCATGAGTTTAAGTTCATCATTCAAGACTTTCTCCACACCTACCGAGGTCACAACTACTCCTTAATGCATCTTCTAGATGGGTGAGTGCTGTAGTAAAACTGACAGAAGAAAGCAGCTCAGTAAAGTAAGGTGTGCCACCTAGGAATGAGCATTTACTATGTCACCTAGCTGAATTAAATCTTGGTTAATTGCAATGTTTCTGTCTACCCAGCAATATATTAAAATGGAAAACTAAAACTGAATGACTTAACATGTCTGCAGTATACCTGATTTTCCACAACCTGCTTAGCTCTGTAAGGGGGGAAGAAATAGTTCACATGCAACAAATATCTCTACCTGCTGTATTGAAATGTAACGCCTATAATCAATAAAAACAAGACAACCATCATTGCCAACTGCTTTGTAGCTCACAAGGAGTAAATAATTTTCATCAGTTCCAATTTTGCTCCTCTGAAAAATGAAGCTGGGACTGATACAGCAGTTTGCATTGATAAAAACAGTACATTTTTCTTTAAAAAGTCAACAATCAGTTGCTAGAGCTGTAAAAACCAGGCCCAGTTTACGTTACATGCCAACAAAAACAACTGGTCCTTAGCTTGCTCGTCCTTTTAATTTATCACCCCAGCATAAGGGGTATAACTCAAATTTGTAATCAACAAAAAAATAATTGTTGGTGCATCAGCACACGAGAAGCCCTTTTTCCCCTGCTTGCTCAAGTACAGTTCTGGTCTATATCACTCTCAGTTCCCAAGCCTCTTTCCACCTCTCCTTATCTCGGCCTTCATTTTCCCACTGTCAAAGCCTGTTTTTCCAGGAAGGAAAGTTATGGTAAAGATGAGGAATATTGTTCAGCACCTCTTTGCCCTTTGGCACTGCTATCAAACACTGGGATTTTATCTGCCACATTAGCAGAGATCTTACAAAAAACACATTCCTTTTTGTATAATGTACATGGTGGTCACTCAAACAATAACCAGTAACAGATGTCTGACGTGAGGAGAATGGACTATTTAAATAGAACTTTATAAATTCTGATGATACTTTCCCAGATTTGAAACCTTGACACTTAATTTATAACTATCAGTCTGGCCATATACTTTCCTTTGTGTGTTTATTTCTAGTTCCAGCCTCGGTAAGTATACTTTGACCATCATGCTTTAAGTTTCACTATGACCTTGCAGATAATCTTAATCCTTAACTTGCATTCATTTAGTAGTGTAAAGATAGTGGTTAGAAAAAAAAAGAAAAAGAAAAACCCTTTGCAAAGAATCCAATCCCCAAATAAGGAATTCTGACAGGGGCTATGAACTTAAATGCTTACATAAAATTCCTGGTCACATTCAGTACCCTGCAATGGCCATCTGGGAAAGTTTTTCTTTCAAAGGAAACACAGAAGTATGAAAGAAAGTAACCTGCCAGAGTCTTTCCCATTGAAGTTTTCATGTTACAAGGTTTGTATTTAGGTCTGCTTTCCAGGGATTTTTAAAAAGCCCTCTCACAATGCATGAGAAATTAAATAATAACTGCTTTAAACAGTCTTACAGCTTAGTGTTACAAGGAAGTGTCGGAGGTTTTAGAACAGAATTCTTCATAAGTCTCTATATGTAAACCATACCTGTCAATAGCACTTTACTACTAAACAGTAGAACCAACTATCAATTTGGCCTAAGAAGCAGCATTTTTTTAAGACTACAGTCTTTGGGAGCTGGACTAGATGATCTCCAGAGGTCCCTTCCAACTCGAATGATTCTGTGATTAAAGCTGCATGATGTATAATTCCCTTGTTTTCACAATCCTTTTTGACAAATAAAGATTCTTTACGTATTTCTGGTTACAGATGCTTAAGAAAAAAGTAATTTTTCTAAAATGTCATTAAAAAAAAAAATCCATCTCAGCTACAGAAACAAAAAGACACCAACAAGAGCAGCAGCAATGGAAAAGAAGAGATTTTAAAAGATAAGGTCAGATTCTGCCATTGTAACATCTCTGCCTGGATGCAGAAAAAGTTTACAGTCACACACTTAGAGACAATTTGCTGTATTTGTGGACCAAATGTATCTTTTGGGGTCTTTAAATATGCTGGTATGTAAAACCAAGCAGATCCAGTAGAAGTTTCAGATTCCTGATTGAATTTTTAAAACAATTGAATAAAATGAATAATAATCCCAGAAAACATGCAATTCGTAACATTGCAAAGCTTTGCAATCAGCTTCAGAGCGTAAATCCATTTGCATTTTGCTCAAGACGTTCAGCTATGAATTTCAGGGTGATTTTTTGGGGAATATACTTCCCTTTTCTTCTACAGGGCAACCGCAGTATCCTGTGTGAAAGTTTTACTCTCTGTGGGTAGTAGATAAACAGATCTCTGTAGCCTTTTTCAATAGACAGATCATATGACAGGTCAGAAAGTTTCTTTTCTTCCCGTTACAATATTCACCTGTACCCATGTTATGGGAAACCCACAAAGACAGGTTGACAAGATGGAAAGGCCTCTTTGTACACAGCAGTAACATCTGTAATAGAACTTAAGCAATGCTTACCAGCAATCAGAAATTTTATATTAAAATACATGACAATGGATGCTACTAATAGAACATGATTTCACTGGTTTATAAAAAGTGAGAGCTGTCATACAATTCTAAGTGTGAACATCACAGGAGCAAAACCAAAGGATAGACTGTCACATGCTGCAAAAATCACCTACCAAAGACAGATCAGATTATGCCAACTAAGGATCTTCAACAGTATCTGCAGAGCCAGACTGCTATGGCTGAGTTTGCACTTGCTACATGTCTGCATCTTTTTAAAGAGCCAATGCTGGGAAGAGTCCACCTTATAAATTTAGGTTAAAAAGATGGATTCCAAAAGAGAAAAAACCCCTACATTACAGGTTGAGAGGGAAGTACCCCCCAGAAAGCAACAGCTCATTTTTAATTAAAAAACCTGATAACATGCTACCCTCACAACTGCCTTTGTTGAAGGGAACGAAGAACAGAGATGACAGCACATGACAAATTACAGTTCCTGGATGTCAGGAACACAGAGCTCCACAGAGACAGGAGCAAGTGAATACACTGTCCATTTAATCAGATTCACATCAGTAAGAGGAAGACAAAGAGAAAGAACTTTGCTTTAACATGTCTGAGAATACGATTAAGCTTCATTATACTTACATGTCGCCATGTATTTATAACTTTACATTACTTTTTGCTTGCACGTAGGAAGAAAGGTCCACTCAGAGCTTTTTAAAAAGCAGAAAGACAAGCATTTGTATATAGCAAACACAGCAAAAATACATGCTATTAATCAACTAATAAGACCAAGTCTATTGCTAAGGAACACAGTTAAATCATAGAATCATAGAATCATAGAATAGTGTGGGTTGGAAGGGACCTTCAAAGGTCATCTAGTCCAACCCCCTGCCATGAGCAGGGACATCTTCATCTAGATCAGGTTGCCATCTTCCAAAGTGATACAGATGCCAACATATCACTGGAATGAAGAGGAAGTTATTTCCTTACTTGTCTGACACCAAGAATGAATTTGTGATCTACTGTAATTAACATCAAAGAGTATACTAGGGTGTGTAAGCATTTTAATTCATTAATATTAATGATTATCACATGATAAAAATAGATACTCCAAATCTCTGAAGTTAACTTTATTTTCCAGCCTTACATGGATACTGTTCATCTCTTCATAAGAAGAATGCACTCAGTGAAGCAGCGATATATTAAAACCACAGTCACAATATACTACAGAAAGACTTCAAAAAAGGCCAAAGACATCACACATGCTCCTAGATGAGTGCAGGTAGATTTGTTAAGTTAAACAGTGTCTGAATACAACCTTGTACGGGCAGGTGGAAAACTGATTATGGAAAATCTACCATATGGTGACACGTTGACTCCCACAGGGAATCGGCAGGATTGGAAGCAGCGCAGAAGTCTCTGCCAACTGAACCAATACAATTAATCTGCAGTAACCATCATCCTTTCTTTACACTACTACTGGAGAAGGATAAAACATTTTGTGACTTTGTTTCACTTCAGGGGCCTTAAGCTTCTTCCAAGGTGCAAAACAGAGCACAGGCTATAAAGTAGATAATTGTGCCCATCATCCCCCAAAACTGACACTTTCCAGCACCTGGATATTCCTAATTTCATCCCTGTTTCAAGCTTCCAAAACCAGTCTTTTGAGCAATTTATCTTGCCACTCAAGATGTTCCATCAGTTTGAATAGTATTTACTACTACTAATCCTCATCTCCTTATCGAGCCGTTACCAATGCCTGTTTTAATCTTCCTGCTCCATACTTTGGAAAAAGAGAGGGCAAGCAGGAGACTATTGCCCTGTTCCAAACCTTCTCTCCATTCAACCTTTAAATTCAGCTTTCAGTTTGGCATTACCTGCACATCCCTGCTCCAGTGCTGATGTCCATCACTCATTTTCTCCTCATTCTTTCTCCACTGCTCTCAGTCCATCTCTGTTCCTTGCCCAAACTGCTGAATCCCTGTAGCCCATTCTCAAGTCAGCCACTCTCAGTCTCTGCCCCATAAATAAGGATCTTCAGCAGTTTCTGGTTTGTTTGACTTTTGTTGTTGAGTTTTCTCTTAAGTCATCCCACACTTTCTCTTCTTTATTTTCAAATGGGACAGACTCCAGATTCACCCTTCTAACCTCCAGTCCCACAGGGGCCACTAAGATGACAAAAGAGTCATTCTCAGTAGAGGGTTTTCTTAACTAAAAAAATCAATCTACTCAATAAATGTAAACTGATTTTCCCAGATATGTATAACTTGGTGGGGAGATTTCCAAACCAATGGCAAAGGGCCCATCACAAAACTCACTTCTTAAAGCCTGTGATCTGTTACCATTCAGAAGACTACAATACATTGCCAGTAGGTATGGGCAAAATCTACCATTTGCAGGCAAAAACCAACTGAAAAAATAATACATATATTAAATATATATATTAATATAGAAACATTATATAAACACTATACAGTATGTACATATGTTGAAGAGGCCAGACATGCTGTGAAAAGCAGCTCCCTTACTACGCCATAACATTCAGTTCGAAGATGATCTACTGGTTCTGGGTAAAATATTCTGTTCCAACTATTGTACACAACGAATTTTTTGAACAAAATTCACAATTTCAGTGAAATGTTCAAAATCTTGCAAAACAAAACTGGTATCAAGAATTGAGTTTTAACTAACAGATAAAAATCGCCTGTTGCCTCACTTTGTAATTTGTATTTATCATTTTTCCATCAAAGGAAAAGAAGCTGGGCCAGACAGCTGAATATGGATGATGAAACACATCGATCCTCTCTGTTCATGTGCTGTTTGGGAGAATGGTATGTTTGGGTTTTACTGCGAAAAAGATTCATTCAAATGTTAGCACTTAAAAAACATCTTGTCTGAGGGGTATCCAATAATGGTAACAGAATTTAAGCAGCAAAGAGCATTTAAGTTTTAAAAATGAAAAGGCAGTAACTTCCGAACTGAAAGCTTTACTAACCTCCTATAGTACTAGTGACACGTTTATTAAACAGTTTATAGTAGTAATTTTAAAAAATCAGGTTTGCCTTTTAAGAGTTTTACATAATAGCTTATTCTATCAACTGACTATTCCTAAAAATTAATTTCCTCCAATAATTTAGCTCATCCATATTGCAAATCTGTATTTTGAGATTTTTGAAGTGAAAGTCTTAAGGAGTGGTGCACACTCTACACTGCGTTGTTATTTTTATCTTTTAAATAAAATACTTGTAGGAAAACAAATAAATTAATTTGTACAAATATATAAAAAAAGCTCAGATGAACTGTGATTAACTGAAGAGGTGATCATAGAATGAATTCCTGGCAGCCTTCTGAGGAGCAGTGGAAAGTTTTAGTTAGTCATTACATAGCCTACTTCTAAGTAGGCAAAAAAATCCTTAGCAAAGTTCTGTGGAGATGTCTAGTTCTGGGGTTTGTTTGGGTTTTCTTGTTACCTGTAAAACCTCAAAGATACACTGAAACTAGATTCATAAATATATTAAAGACTTTGAGATCAAAGAAACTACGTAAAACCAAATATTTATTATCTGACTAGCAATGACATCCATAAAAATGCTTCTATGCCACCCTACTCTTATTAGCTCCATACCATGAACAAACAAAGAACAGTCTATCAGAACTTGTAGTCTTCACAATTCTTTGTTATGAAGATGATATGGTGCTTAGATAATATTGCACATCCCTGGCAGTGTTCCAGGCCAGACTGGACAGAGCCTTGGGTGCCATGGTCTAGTGTGAGGCATCCCTGCCCATGGTAGGGGGTTGGAACTGGAAGATCTTAAGGTCCTTTCCAACCCAAACCATTCTGTGATTCTGCAATTCTATGACCGCTGCACTTGAGGTTCCCAATAGTAAGAAGCATGCTGAAAACATGCATTAATTACCAAAAAATAAACAAAAACTCCAGCTATGTTGAAGCCATGCCAGTTCTCATGACAGCTGAGGCCTGAAAGAGATGTAGCTAAATCCATGTCAAATAATAGTTACAGATTCTTATTTACTGTATTTAATATACCTATGCCTACTAACACCCAACAGGTATAAGAACAATATTTATGAAATTTACTGCTCCAATGTTCCTTTAAAGAGCCCAAAGCCAGCTGAAAAAATTCCTTTGTTTTACAAAACCACAGTGACAATGCAAAATAATTCTTTGATCTATTATATATTTGAAAGTACTAAGCTAAATGCAGACAGTAATTGCTGACAAATCCCAGTAGTAAACAAACCAGTTTCACATTTTACATATTATCAAGAGGCTACAGAATTAATGGTTACAGCCAAAGAAATGTTGACACAGTTGCAGATTGAGCCTTAACATGCTGATCATGTTAAAATACTGCACAAGAAATATTTTTCCACTTTGTAAAAAGCCAGACTGTTTACATGCGTAAGTGGCTGGAGACCTTGTTGTCTGTGTGTGGTCTTAACATTTCAGTATCATAACCATGAATATAAAGAGAAGCAGCATGAAATAACCTATTATACTTAGAATGAATGCCAGACCGCCAATATTAGAGGCATTGAGAGTTAAGTCTTAAAATGAGCATTACAACATACATATACCTCTTTACATATATACACACATACATATATATTCAGCTTTACCCCCTTTTATAAAAGTAATTAATAAACAAACTGAAAAAAGCTTTTCTAAAAGTAAACAGAGGAGTCCTATTTCACAAAAGTGGATTTTTCTTCCCTTTACATCGTTTAGGAAGGAAAAGAATTTGGAAAAAGAAAGATCAAGAAATTAAAAATAACAAACCTCATCACTGTTAAAACCCAAGATATTCTGAAACTATGCGGACTTAACTCATTCTCTTAGCACCTAAGATGTATCGAATTATTCTCATTTTTATTACAACTGTAACTGTTATATCACAGCTCCATTCCATGAATCTCTTAAATCTCTAATTTGCTGATTTTTAGCAAGTTTTTTTGCTGTAAATTGCTGTTGTTAATTTACTCAGAAATCACTGAAGTCTTCTGCAACTATCAGGATTTTTTTTTTTCTTTCTTTTTTTTGTTTTAATAAAAACCAAACCCCACTGCTCTCATGACTGAGGAGAGCCCTATGAAACCATTAGGGAAAAGCAGATGCAAGCTATCTGCAACACAGGGAGATCAATTAGTAGCTTTACCATTCACACACTTACATCTAAAGACTGCCATAGCTAAAGCATATCAAACATTCCCATTTCCCCATTCTATGTCTAGCAGTAAAACATACTACTTTAAAAGGCAAGTATGCAGTATAAATAAAAAAATATTTTATTCAATCACTCAATACAAGAATTCTCAGTATTTTATTGCATAAATTGAGATTTCTTCCCACAGCCAGCAATGAAAAGCAGAGGCCATCATCTTTCCAGCATTCATCTGGGAACCCCGCTACCCAGGGCTGAAATTTCTAAGATCTCATTAAATAAAAAAAGCCCGATTCAAAGTACAAGGCTGTTATCAAGAATGTGGGTGTAAAAAAGCCAGAGACAAATTTCTGGTTCTATTTGCCTTTTAAGTTTTCCATATACTCATACTGTATTGGTATTTTTAATGTGTGCACAGAAAGCAAGGTTCCTCAAAATAGTTTCTTGTCTAAAATTACAGGATTAAAGTTAGAAGAGAAAAATGCAGAAATGTAGAAGATGAACAGAATGAACACTGTGGGACTGCTCTAATTCCATTTGGGACACACATGCCTCATGAGGTTGGTGTTTCTGTTCCATAAGCATTTAAGAAAAATAAACATGTCACCAAAAGTCTTTAAAAGTATACTTCCCAAATTAGTGAAATGATCAAGAAGTCATTAGAAAAGAAATATGTATGAAGGGTAATTCACTACAAAAACAAACAGTAAATGACCCTTGAAAGGGGTTCTTCTGAGTTTCCTCAAAGGCAGCAGCATGGCTCTGTAAGCCAGCAGAACTGAAAGGAGCTAACACTGCTTTCCACTCCTGCGACTTTGAAGAGAGGGCCTAGTTAGCTGCACTGCATCAGGGACGACAAAACCGAGCAGCATGGCTCGATTCCCATGCCCGTATGGGCTGGTGAGGCTGAACACCAGCTCAGTGTAGGGCGCAGCCCCCCCTTCCCAAGCCCAGGAGCCGCTGTCCGGGCTGGGCCGGGTGCTGAATTATTTGTAAATATTCAGGTTTTGCTTTAGTCCAAAACCATGAATGGATTGGTTGAAGACAGCTGCAAACAACAGAGAAAGGCCCGAGAATGTAATTAGTGTAATGCCAGATTGCAGAAGCTTCCTATGGAAGTCAGAGGGGAAGCTCCAAAATACATAACTATTCAGCGACAGGTTTTCTTCCCTTCAAGTAGCAGCATAATCATTCCAATCCAATTAACTGTTCACATGAAATCTGTTCCTTAGAATATTAAATGGTACATTATTGCATTTTCATGCTTATAATCTACAACTTTAAAATTTAAACATACCCCCTGCTCTTCAACATCAGTTACATAGGTGAAAGCTTATCCCAAAGTTGCTCCCCACAAGACACTGACCTTCCACTGCCTGTTCCACAACCATGCCATTTTTCAGCTCCTTCTTTCTTTCCCTAGCTGTCTGATTTGTAAGGTGCTATAAGGTGCTGCTATAAACATGAAAATCGAAGCATGGGAGACCTTTCCTGTCAAGAATGAGCTCTCACAGAACAGAATCTTCATAGTTATTTCACTTTGTGGAAAAGCCTGGAATCCTCACCCGCACTACACAGGAACCTCCTTACACAGCATACAACAAAACCGCCATTTGAAAAAACCTTGCTGTATAGTAGTATATAGTAAGATAATAGATAGCATCACATTTAAACTACACTGTATTTTAATAATTTGGATTAATGTCTTGCTACTAGAACACTTAAACAGGCAGCATACTGACTATTTGAAGACATTCATACTGTAACTGAAAAGAGAAGGGAACTAATCGTCTAAAGGTCTTGAGGATCACTGAACTGAGTTGTAGATGGTCAAATTAGAGAAACAAGCATGCCACTTGCTCATCAGGGTCTAACCACGAAATCTGCAATGGCAATCCAAACAGAAAGAAGTAGTACTTCAAAAATCAAGTACCAGTATGATGACAGCCATCAGCAGCAGAGAAGATTTTGATTTGTGCATTACTATAAAGTAGATGTTCACAGTGAGTGAGCACCATTACCCTTAAATACCATTTACGTTGCCTATTCTGAAGCTACCATTTGCATCAGTTTAATGTCACTAGTACCTATGTAGATTAAGTCTGGTGTTCAGAACACAACCACTTCCTACATGGAATAGAAATACTCAGAAGGAAGACAGAAGCTGACGCTACTCCACGAACATCTGTACTCTCTGAAGAGTAGGCACAGCTCTATATTACTATTTAGGCATCATTTCAAAAAGGTTCATATAAGAGCCAACAGCTACTGAGAATTAATGGTGATAGTGATGTTCTCCCACTTTTTTGCTTCTTGAGAAAATGCTGAAGTACTTGTCAATCTACTATTCCTGGTATCTCTGTGTAAAGGAGGAATACCAAATTGGTATGAGCAATAGAATGTGGCTCTGCTTACACGTAGGTCTCCAAGGAACACGACAAGCAATGCTACTGGTAATCACAAAAGTATATTCACCTTCTGAACTAGTTTTGAATTTATAGTCCACTGTGAAGAACAAACTTTCTATTACGTTTTAACATAATAGAAAAATAGAATAGTCTATGTTCATCAGTGGTATTTATAACTCTGTGTCACAGATTCAGTGGCATATGAACCATCCCTGACAGCCATACAGAAAATGGCTTCAAATAGTAAAGTGATTTCTGAACCATAGAATATGCTGGGCATCTATAACTAAATCTCTCTTCAGTTCACAATCAGCAAGTACCACCAGCTGTATCCTCCAGATATTTTACAAATCAAAACACAATTCCTGAGAACTAGCAGGGAGAAGGGATATAGGTAAAGAAACATTTTTGGTATTTTTGGTTAAGTCACCTCTAACCACCCCATCATATTGTTTTCACCAAACAATAAAAGCAAAATAAAATATTCATTTATCTGATATATGAAAAAAAAAATATATACATTTAAAACTGATGACAAATTCTAACAATTTTCTGAAGAAATCGATAAACCACTGTTGTTCTTTTATTCTAGATATTCCTCTAAGATTTCTCTCTGCTGGGACCCCCATGGCAGCCAGTGATGATTTAACCACCACTCACTGCTATTCCATATTATACTGCAAACACTCAATACTCAGATTTGTTTGAGGTGAGAATATGTTTGTATTTGATTGTTTTTTAAAGTCCTGAGCTTCATTTTCAACTTTTGATGTGTCAGACTTACTTCCCTCATCTTAAATGTTTGTAAATTCCCCAAGACAATGATTGCAACTATGTGATAGTTCAACCCCCAGCAAAATAAGACCCAGAGACTTACAGACAATACCACAATGGGAGTAACTCTTTATAACTTTGTTTTCCACTACTGAAGATTACCTTATTATGGCAAAGAACACACTACTTATATTACTCTCCTTCCTATTTTTATACTACAGGAATGTCAAAATAAAAATGGGAAAGTTATATACTGCATGACCCCACCAGCTGTCAAATCCTAGTATCTTGGCATTGAACAGATCCTCTGTAATGGCCCAAGACGTAGCTCTTTCCCAACTCTTTAGTTCAGCAAATATTTTACGTTCAGAGCTATACACTTCTCTTCTATCAGCCTTTATCTGTGTGATACAAAGCAGGATAAACCACAACCATGTGTATTTGGTTAATTATGCAAGCTATTAAATCACTGGTCTAGTCAATGAACAAAGACGACCCTCTGAGTTTAAAATAGGAGACTATTGGCTTGAACTTGAAAGGCTGTATTTAACTGTATCTTATATAAACTATTGTTTCACCAGTTGAGTGCTGTCAGATATGCCAGGCACCTCACTACTTCCTGGAAACTAAGCAGGGCCTTGCAAAGAGGACCTTGTACATGGAACAGAACTTAGCTTAGTTTATTTATTGTACAAGTTCTTGGAGTAAAATGAGGATAGAGTCCTTGAAGTACCTTTACGGATATGCTCAAATCTCAGTTATTAACAATATGAAGATGCTGAGAAAGTGTTCTGTGGCTATGTCACATTTTCTCAAGGAAACCACCTTGCTATTCTTCCTTACTTCTTTTCCTCACTCTCCCTCAAGACTAACAAGTAACTATTCTTCAATGAGCATTTGAAGCAATGTGCTATTTCATATGTATGTGACAAGTTACATAGAAAAAGGGATAAAATCCTCCTTTTACTGAAGCTTGTAGATTCAGGATTTCCTACAAGAAGATCTGTTTGTAAACTGCATAGGTAGAAAAATATTGAAGAAGCCTCAATGAAGCTACAAAGACAACACAGTACAAAACCAAGAAAGTTAACACTTGCTCTTAAGGCATCATAAAGGGACCATACTTCCCTAGAAAAGTGTACACAGCCAACAGGAAAAGATCATCCTGAACCACTCAAATTGCTGAAGTTAGTATTTTGGTTGAAAAATGCCTGCACATGATCTAGACCGCTTTCCCACGTGAAAATTTCTCAGCTACAAATACTGCAGTAAGAAGACAGAGTTCTTTTGTGTAGGCCTTATTAAAAATCCTGCATTCTATGGAGCGGGAAATAAAAAACAGGTTAGCTTGATATGCAAAGGTACAGACACCATGGCTTGGCCAGACTTACCTTCACTTATCAGTTCTTTGTGTCAATAACTGAACCTATGGGCTTGTTCTTTTTTGTCAATTAAGATACCAGTTCCCTCCATATTGTAGCTTGTTTTTCAAATGTGGTTCTGATATTATGACTAAATTTCTTTACTAAATCTTATTTGCCTCTTCATTACCACTAGTTTGTATGACTGATACTATAGCATCTAAGAAATCTATCTTGTTTCTACCTTTTTTTCTTAGTCTCTTCATACTGGAATTAAAACCGATTTTTATTATTTGGCTGTATCACTCTTCAGTATTTTTCCAACCTAACTTCTTTATAATTGACATTATAAACGAACAGGCTGCACTTACAAAACGACAGATAAACTGAACTGAGAAAGGCTGTTTATGAAATAAATTAGTATGTCCTTAGTTAAGCTACAGTGTGCTACCAATAAACTCCTACAGGCTCTGATCCAAAGCCCATTGACTTCAGTGAGGTTTGAGCCAAATCCACTGTAAAAAGAACTTAAGTGAAGAATGGTAAATGAAACCTAAAATGTGTCATTTTATTAGAAAACCCTCCAAGTATATCTCTGCAAATAATGTTGGTGACTTCTTCACAGATCATACAGATTTTAGTTCCTTAAACTATTATTAATAAAGTCTGGAATTTATAGTTTTTGCCAACCACGCTGTCACAGCTTAATTGAGCAGCTGTCAACTGTTAGAAAATAACTGCATCATCATCCCTTTTAGACCTAGTGTGGGAAGTGAAACACACAGGATCTAAAGTTTCTGGAGTCATGGTAATGAATCTGTTTTCATCAGGTGACCGTGAGTCATCATTTTATCAGCAGTTTAAAGGGTTTTCACAATAGCTGAGCGTCATCCGTGTTCATGCCTAGCAATGACTGCAGCAGAATACCAAAATAGAGTGCCATGTCCTGTGGTACCATCATTTACAGAAAAGTTTGGCTATTGAGTCAAGAAAGAGTGCAAAGTCATGGTTGACTAAGTCCTGCAGGGAACACAAATGTCCAGAAACTTAACTTTTATTTGAAAATTGAAGCTAAGCTATAATTTTGCTTTCAAAAATAGACACCTTTTAAGGAAGTTATGAACTACATGGACGAAACAAAGGAAAGAATAAAAATGTGTTGTCAGTCTCTCTTCTCCCTTTTACTCCACAGTCCCATCAGAACACACCCATATATCAGATACTAAGACAACTTCCACATTAGAATCCATCCACAATGCTCAGGGTGGCTAGAGGTGACACAAAACAATACTAAAATTTTTGTATTAAATTTTCATGATGCCAACATCAAGAGCAACAAGTGCATCATTAAACTGTTTGTACAAAGCATCACCAGGTACTATATGAAACACGGATCCCTTTACCTCCCAGCTGACTAACCTCCATCTGAACTCTCTGGAAAGAACCAAAGAATTTTACCTACAGCGCCAGCTGAAGCCTCTCCCAGGACCTAAACACATTCAGTGATCCCACGCAGCATCTCTGCTAAGCCCTGATGTTTTGCTGGAACCTGAGAGATTGAAGTCTGCTCCTAAGTTTCCCATCCCTTCCCTCCTTCACTGCTGGACTCAGGGGTCAAGCAGGCAGTAGCACCAAGATCTCCAAGAAACAGAACAGTGGAGATGTAAAATATGGTGGTGCTGGTCAGAAATAAGGCATATAGCAAATACCATGGAGATTACATCTTTGAATTAATTACATATTAATATAATATCACTTGGTTTGGTGTGTATTTAGAATGCCGTATCACTGCCACAGTTGTATAGTTTTAAAAATAACAGTTGGGCCAGAAAATTTGGTTTTTGCTAACTGTGAGCACTAATCAGATCTATCTGAATTAACAAAAAAAGTAATGCAAGTTGAACCATCCTTTTATTCCTCATTTGAAGTGATCCCCATGAAAGTAGTGTTTCCACTATTGATGTTTATCCCTGTGGCTTCCTATTCTTTTCTCCTTCTGCTAACACTTTAATCTCTAAACTCTTCATCCACTCATCGTTTCCCTAGGCTTGAAAATTAATCCTCTGAGGTCAGTCAGGAAACTTCCATTGACTCCAGGAGGTTTTGAATGATATCGTGCACTTAATTTTCCTCCCCCCTCTACCTCTCAACTTCATCTTTTCTTTCTTCTTGAACTTCTTTATTCATCACTTTAGTCATCCCATATCTGGTCCCATGAAATTGGAAATTAAACGCAGAGTTAAGAAATAGAACTAAATAGATGTCCCTCCATCCATTATTATTGTTTCTATTGTTTTCTACTTCCTATTTTAAATCATACTCCCCCTGCCCCACAGTCTCTTTTTATCTTCTCCTGAAGACTTTTAAGCCCTTTCAGAGAAGTATCGTATTTTATGCATTCAAATAGGAACGAACATCACAGCTGAGTGAAGTGTATGATGCTATTTGGTAATAACAATTCCAACCACCTGTATTTATAGCTGTTCTGAGCAATGCCACTCTTGAAGAACTCCACCTCCAGAAAACAACTATTCAATGGTTAATACAGCTTCATTAATCAAATTCAAATTTCTTCATTTTCAAGGATCAAAAAAGCAAATATAAAACCACACAGTGCCTTACTTTTAAAATTTAAGGTACTTGCACAAATTCTATCTAATTGCATAACACCTAATGTTAGCACATTTCTAATGAAATATTTGTGAGTATTCCAATTACAGGAATTTCACAGAATGGTTTGGGTTGGAAGGGACCTTAAAGATCATCTAGTTCCAATCCTCCTGCCACGGACAGGGACACCTTCCACTACACTAGATTGCTCAATTTCGCATCTTCTTTCACATCATATTTTAGTTTTTCAACAGGGAAAAGAAAAAGACATCAGAAAATATTGTATTTATTGGGTATTTTAACTAAGCAATCCCTAAAAAAAATTAAAAAAAAAATCTAGTTCCAAGCTATGTATGTAAGAAAAGCATCTGTAGTATCAGTCTAGTAACTCTGAGCAGTCACAACATATGAAAAAGTAATTTTAAACAACATTCCTTAATTTTCAAGCTTAAGGAAATGATGAGTGGATGAAGAGTTGAGAGTTTAAAGTGCTAGCAGAAGGAGAAAGGAATCGGAAGCCAGAGGGATAAACATCAATAGTGGAAACACTGCTTTCAGATATCTATGGACTTCATCTAGCAGTAAAATGCATTTACTGTCTTCCATTACTCATTATAAGAGATCAGAGAAAATAAAAAATGTAGGTAGGAAAACCTACTCATCTCCCTAGGCTTTTCTTCTCTCCAAACAACTTGCAAGAAGCAGTAAGCACACCACTTTCTCAGAGGGCAAAATATCTACAGAAATAGTGCCCAGCTAATTCAGTGCACATACTTCACAGAAATGTGAACTTTCACCTGTCTAACCCACTTAGATGTCATGTAAGCATCATCCAAACAGACCGATCTGATACAGAAATCATTGTTGACATACTATTGCTATATCACATTATAACTGGTAACTAAAAAAAGCAAGCATGGAAAGGCCAGAGATATAGTGAAGCTTTAGCACTAGAAATCCATTAACATATTTAAACACACATGGCAATAGCAAAAAATGCCCCTTCAAAATAAACTTCTTATTTTAACACCTTCTTATTATAACATCTTCTACAGACCTGTGAACAGAGCCTAAAATTACCTATAGAGCACTGTAAGTACATACTAGCATACAGGCTGACAGGAAGATGATCTTCCCATTTCCTTCTATCTACTGTTAGCGTCTATACTCAACATTCTTTCTATGCTCACTTTCTTTCATGGAGCATTCTAAGATATGTAAAGACAGATGTTAAGATGCCTTTGGTTATAAATCAGTATCTTAACGATTACATTGAGATAGATTAGCATAAAAAAACATCAAGGATACAAACACAAGGAAAATGAAGGGGAAAACTGACCACATTACAGCCATGCTGTCATTTTTCTGTTCAATCATTTCCAGTACTTCCATCTTAATTCCCAATATAAAACAAAAATACACTCGCTGCTTCAGAGGAACTTGTAATTTAAAGCAAAAGGTTTGAAGTAGGAAGGACCAAAAAGTTTCATATTCATTTCCGGCATGCAATAATTTAAACTGATAACAAGGAACAACACTGCTGACAAATCGATTGCAGAGTAGTGCTGGATGACCAGAGGGAGCATTGACACCATAATTATCTTAATCTATGTGCTAGCAAATGGTTACAAATCTGAGACAGAACAGAGCTCTTAATTTCTCAAAATAGAAAACTGCAAAGTAAAAAAGCTTCCCTTTGCATGGAGCTATTGAAATGCAGTAACAACTTAAAAGTCTTCAGTATCTGGCAAATGAAAGAATTGCAGAAAACAGTAAATGAAATTTTTCTATTACAGCCATAAAAATTACTATATTTAGTTCTGCAACTTGGCATGAATAAAGTCAATTTACACAATTCTGGAAAAGCAATTCTTTCTAGTTTGTCCAAAGTTTTAAACAAGACCCTAGTGATATTATTTTTCAAATCCATACAGACCTCATGATTTTGCTTTAAGCCTCACCAATTAAAGTTAAGATTTATTTCTCAGAACAGCAATAAAATATTTTAGCAACACACAGAGAAAGTTTAATTAAATTCATATGTCTTATTTTCCAGATTTGGGGGTATTTTACCATGCAGCGCTTTATGAAGTATCAATATCTCCTAAAATTGAAAATTGCTGATCAAATTAACTTGCATAAAATATTATCTATTGCACATCACAACACTATGGCATCCAGCCACTTGGCAAGTGAAGAAAGTGTGCTTAGGACCTAACTGCAAGTTTTGTATTAAGGTTTAAAGCTATTTTACTGCATCAATTATTTTATTTCAATCGCTTTTAATTGCCCATAAAACCAAGCTTAGGCTCGCCTTTCAAAATTAGGCCAACTGCTCCCTCTACTGACAATAACTGACCATTACACTGGAGGCACAGAGATTCTATAAACCACAAGTTCTTAAGAAGCAAAGCCATCAAACACGATAGGTGTTTTCCTCTTAATGACGTTCCAGTCGGTTAAGACCTGAAAGACTAGTAAGCTCCACTTTTTGCCCCCTTACCAAACAGATTAACATAGAGGTGCTTACAAAATCTAAAAGCTTAAAATTAGACAACGTAAAAGACAAGGAATAAATGAAACCTTTTCAAACTCAGTAAAATACCCCTACCAATTTCAAACACAAGGAAGCTAAAAGTAACAATACAGTGTTTTCTATATTATCCCTGCAGAGACGGGTGAAAGTATTTTCTGCCTTTTAATGGAGAAGGTTCTGAAGAGGGATCTTCCTTGAAAAATTTATGTGAACGTTGAACAGTCTTGAAAAACGGAATATTCTCATTAAATACCAATCCAGTGAATGTAAAGCAGCAAAAGGTCATATACAAAACCCCTGCTCTAACAAGCAAAATGTTACACACCTGTGCACAAAGTGAATTCCAACCAGCTTTTCACATATTTACATTATATGTTTGATATATTTTAGTCAAGGCAAAGCTGATTTTCAGCATTCAGTACATGCAAAAACTTACTCCCATTTCCCAAATCCTACCAGAAAGGAAATAAAGTTCTATCTCACCAGCACTCTCAAAAGTTGTATCTGTGATACTGCTTCCCTACAAATGTATGCTCATTGAGAACCTATCCATTTGCTCAGTCAGTGCTGTTAAGCTACTCAGTGATTGCCAGGGAACACGCTGAATGCGAGTCAAGTGTTTATGCTGAATCAGCAAGCTGTAATAATGCAGGTCATTAACCAAGTATCTTTAGGCTTTTTATCCTGTGAAGATATTTCAACTCACACCACTTGTTTTCTTGGGCACCTACATTAATATTTATGATATCAAGAGTTCTCAGCTGAGAAAAACATCACTTTCAGCCTCAGCTCCTGTTGTTACTGACATCAGTGGCATATAGACTCAGAGTATCTGCTAAAATATGCTCAAAATCAACAGTGTTTCTCCTAACTCCTGTATCAACTCAGGAGAAGTGAATAGTACAGACACAGTACTGTCAATTTAAGGTTTACAATCATGTTAAACTGTAAAAAAAATTAAAGCACTTGTCCCACTAAATGGCAGCAGATTTCCTTGGAAAAGAACACAGAGCACACAAAAATTGTTTGGTCTGCTTGCTGAACAGGTTGGTTACCCACAAAACCAAATTTCAACAGCTTCCACAGCCCGATCAGTCAGGACGGGTTTTGTAGCTACCCTCCAAAAACCCTAAGTTTATCCACAGAGGAAAAAGTATTTTCTGTTAAAAAAATTCCTATAAAATAACATTTTCAAGAGAATACTACATAGCACTAATCACTTTGAAATGTATGCACTGCCCTAGACATACAAGAACACAGAAACAAGAGCAAAGGTCCTAAAGAGAAGGTTCACAATTTTTAGTGAACAATTAAGTTTTATTTATTGGTAAGCTGATACAGTTACACTAGAAAAATTATGAAGTGCTAGGTTCATTACAGAGTGTTTTGAAAAGCATTGCTCTTCAGATACATATCCAAAAGTCAGAGGCTGTTTGCAAAGTAAACTGCAATGGCATTTTAATGGACATTAGACAGCTAATGCCTGAAAATGGGAAAAGAGGCAAAAAAAGATGCAAATAAAGAGTCAAGTGTGATAAATAGTTGAAGAGCATTGCTGTGCCTTAAACCACGAACTCTTAGATTATCTGGGACATACACAAATAATACTGCAAAATTACAGTGAGAGAAGAATCAACCCTAAATTTTATTTCAGGTAGCAAATAGTGTTTTACTAAGAATTCATGCAGTTTCTAATTCAAACTACACAAGTAATCACTTTTAGTAACATGATTTTAATCTTCAGCTGACCTCAGGTACACTCTGCCACAATACGGCAGCAACTCAAGAAGTTTGCTTCCAAAAGCAGAGAAAAGCCGATACAAAATATGCTGCTATGGCCAAAGCCTGAAGGATGCACCTCTTAATCACAAACTTTTAAAATGAACGTACACACATTCTAAGCAGTATTACAGACTTTTTTTGTAATGAAAGCTATGACATGCAGCTTACCTTAATGACGAATTTGTTGGATGCCATGGTAGGTCAGCGTAGGCTGGTCCTGTGAAAACATCAATTAAAAGTGATCAGCACTAGAGAAAAACTCAGATTCCTACACCAGCCGAGAATTCACCTTGATTACAGGTTTTTAGCTACTTTTTTATTCCCCCTCCCTCCCCCCTCAAACTGACAGTAATTATGGTCACAGCACTGAAACGACTGCATTTAGCTACCACAGAAATGGTAGCTAAAGATTCACTTGTCAAAAGGTAGAAAATTAGGTTAAATTCATGAAAGTCCTTCCAGCTAACCCCACAATTTTGGGATTCAGAGAGACATAGAATGTGCCCTATGGTACCAAAATAATACCTACAAAAATCCAGGAATAAAAAAAAAAGATAACATTTTATTTTCACACAGGATAGGAACAGCGGCAACAGACAAGGAAGAGCCTTGGACTGGACAGAAAATCAGGTGAACAAGGGTCTCAGTATACTGGCAGATGACAGAGTACCACTCAAACAACACAATTCAAGCTTCAAAATCAAGAAACAAAACAAGTGTCACTAGCTGCTGCCTGCAGTACATGACATGCAACAGAAAATGCACTGAGAACAGAGCTGCCTTTTACACTCTAAAGTTTCCTAAAGGATTAGTCTCTTGGTAAGACAGACAAATTTGGTCAGTTTTGTAAGAGATGACATAGGAAAATAGTAAGAATGAAAAAGACATACCAATTTCTCACTGCGTACTTCAAGTTATTGTGAAGTACTTGACAGAGCTGTCAGAATTTCAGGATACAAGTCAGGTTGGTGATATGTGTCTCTGTCAGGCACTACACTTGCACATTTTGAAATGCAGTCATTACCCTTATTTAACTTTTAAAAAGTGCAAAACAAGATAAAGACCCACTTTACAACTACATAGCACAGATAATTCTGATCTTAAGATTCAACAGTAATAATTTTGAACTAAAGAAACACTTCTATGCAGTGCTTCCCTTCCAAATATTCAAACACTGAGACCTTTGCTTTCAAAACAACTACAAGAAAACATGAAAGTAAGAAGGGCACAATTCCATATCTTGGGTCAAGGGAAACTCCCAACTATTTCAATGGGGTTTTTACTGTATATCATAGCAACATCCAAGCAGTAAGAAACAGAAATAGTAAGTGAGAAGCAAACTGGTTGTTACTGTAACGAGGTTAAAATGAGTTTGAAATAAGAACTATTCTGCAAGTAACTACTGAAAATAAAATTTAATATAGTTAATAAAATGTTTCAACTATGTTCTGAAAAAGCTCAAAGCTAGACCTTTTATCAGCTGCACAGAAAGCAGAAAGTTACATAGAGGAGACTGATTTACAAATAGCAGTCATACAGACAGAAGCTGGAATACCATGCCTTGTGCCACACAACTGTCATTCTCCCTTGCACAAAACAGCCCTGGAAACTTTTCTATCTCCAAGCAAATTCTGTTGACTTTACTGACAGCAATTTCAACAAACACAATGTAAGGAACAGTGTTCTGGACCACCTGGGACACCATATTTCCATTCAGTCAGGTACTAAGGCGCTTCTCTGTAGAAGCAAACACAGTCTAACAACTGTAAGAGGAATCTTAGTAGGAGATGAAACTTGGAAATTCTTGAAACAGCATATCACAGAATTAGGTCAGAAGAGATGCTAAAGGGAAATGGCAGCCACCAAGTGAAAACCAACCATGGTTCTCACTTCCTTATAGCAGTGTATAAGATGTATTTCTGGTGTTCAAGAACTCCAAAGAAGGACTACCCAGCCCGTCATGCAAAACCAAAAAGCAAATAGCAAGATCTACCACAGCCCCTTCAAAACACCACAGAATCTAGGCATATGCAACTCATCAGAATCTCTTTAAAAAAAAAAAAAAAAAATGGTCTCAGCAGCATTTCAGGAATTTCAGGATTGGGTTTTTAATTTTAATAAAAGGCTGTATCTAGAACTTTACTAATGATCCCTAACTCCTCCTCCCGACAAAAAAGAAAAAGAAATAATAAAAAATAGGAAAAACAGTGGCAAGAAACAGCAAAAAGTATGAGAGTTAAATGCTCTAGTCTCTTCTCCCAGCAGCAAGAATCATAGCCTCAAGTTAGGAAATCTGCAATTACAAACAGAGTTTGCTGTGGAGCACACCATCAACTAAGAGCACCTATGACAGCAACGACAACATTGAACAAACCTACCACTGCCACAGAATTACCTGTACCTTGGGATATGGTGGAACACAAGATACTTTGCCTCATGCTTCCAGGAACATAGTTTACCTAGATTGTATGTAATTTTTAAGCTGCATATGGCACACAATTCACACTGGTGCTGCAGGCCTATGATCTGAGAACAATATTTAGGCTGCTAATGTTTTATCATTAATCTCTACAGTAGCAATAATAACAAGAGTGGCAAAAAACCATCCCAGATTATCATCTCTTCTCCAAACACTCATGTCCTGCTTGAGAACAAACAAAGCACATGGATGAATCAGCTGAACTTATCCTGGCAACACCAATATCTTTTTCATAACAATTTGCCATCCAGAATGCTACTGTTACAACAAATCTGCTACTATTGATGCGAGAAGGACTGTTGGCAGGCAGAAATCTGCTCTAAATCCAATTTACCAAATAACAGAAGAAAAAAAAGGGAAAAAATACACGCAAGAAAAGTTACCCCTGGTTCAATTTGCTCTTCAATTTGCTCTGCCCAGGGAGGTTGTGGATGCTCCATCCCTGGCGGTGTTCAAGGCCAGGCTGGACAGAGCCTTGGACCACATGGTTTAGGGCAAGGTGTCCCTGCCCATGGCAGGGGGTTGGAACTAGATGATCTTAAGGTCCTTTCCAACCCTTACTATTCTATGATTCTATGATTCATGGGAGTAAAGTGACTTTGGGAGTTTGCCAACCGCCCCATTCTTTGCATTGACCATAAAGATAAGACAAAGGAAATGCAGCAGACAGAATGAATCTAAGCAAATCCTTAGAAAAACAAGAAGAATACACATAATGTGTGAACCACCAGGAAAGTCACTGAACTGTCACAGATGAAAAAAGACCAAATATTAAGACATCAAAAAATGATGAAAAACTCCCTTCAACTGTACAAGGAAAAAAAAGCCAGCCAGACCAAAATACTTTGCTGTGGTGAAAAAACAAAACCAAAAAAGCACAAGAAACACAGCTCTATTACAATAGCTACTATTTGGTAACAAGACTCAGTTTCATGGAATACTACATCTGTTGCAAGCCTCTAAAGGAAACTGTAGAAAAGGAAATATGAAGAGAAGCAAATAAGGCAGAAAAACTCCTTTCAGAAACTATATGTATTTATATATTAAAAAAAGAATCTTGACATGGTATTTGTAGTATTTCAACATCTAAATTTTTGCTAGAAAGCCTGTACAAGAAAACATGGTCTGCAATTAAACAGATAGGTTCCCTGTAGCTAGAGCGAGATGTGCTTCATAAATAATGTGGTACAATATCTTTCTTTCCCAAATTTGACATGAAGGGGAATGGTAGACACTCAGAAGCAGCCAGGAAACATGGCCTCCCAGTGAGTGAGCTAAAGTGTTCTCTGCCAGCTGATGAATGGCATCTTACCTTAGCAAAGAAGCAGCTTCCTGTGGCGAGGGAATTTGGAACACAGTGGGAATGAGGAACTGAAAACTCCTGCTGCTACTAACAAAACAGCTGCAAACTATTCACACGCTGCCCATCTTTGCGTGCCTTTGCCATGTGTGGGGTGAAGTGGGCACCTGAAAAAGGCAGAAACAAGAACACAAATATCAATTAAGGAACTCTCTAAAATAATATTAACTATTCTTGTAGTTCAAAATTAGCTATCACGATATAAAAGAGAATTTTCAGAACTTTCCAGTCCTTAGGTATCGGAGTCAAACACTGTCCAGCCCAGACCCAGCACTCCTCAGGTTCTGACAGCTGATCTGAAGCTTGGGATGAGCAGTGTAATACTCAGCTACTCACATAGTAAAGTATTTCTAGTTTGAAAAGACATACCAAAGTCTTCACATTCTGCAGTTTCAGGATTTTTAGGCCCACTGGTGCCAATTCTTCCACTCAACCTTTGGAAACTATTCTTCCAATGAGTTAGCACATTTCTAGCTCATTGTTATCTACACTCCTTCATTCATGAACTGCCAATTCAACTTTCAAGTTCAACAATCCACTTTTAAAAACGTTACCCATTCACCACACAACTGCATAGAACTAGAGGAATGAGAGATTCTGAGGAACACCAGAGTGCTTGTTACAGGCTACTATGTTTTTGCATTGCCGAATGCTATTTTTATCCCCTTTTTTTAAGTTTTGTGGAACAGCACATTGAACACTGCATTCAGCCGTTCCACAAAAATTTTAAAAAATGTTATATTCCTTTTTGTATGGAGATCAGGTATTAAGAACTTGTGACTACAGTGCTAAACTTTGCAACTACACACAAAATTAAAAACAAACCCATCCATTAACACATGGATATAAGACAAGATATTCTTGACAGTGATTGCAGGAATAAGGGGGGTTGGGGAGAAGAGTGAATACAGCAAAGGTGCAGAACAGGACAGCTGAAGGAAAAATTGAGGTCAGGTAACAGTTTTCATGAACAAGTTTTGGTCAGGGCAACACTGTCAGCCTGCAGGAAGGCTCAGACAGGTATGCGCAGAAATAAAGCAGAGCAATTGCAACGGGACTTGAGGAAGAAAAAGAAGACTGATATACACATAGGGTTGGAAAGGACCTTAAAGCTGATCCAGTTCTAACCCCCTGCCATGGGCAGGGACACCTTCCACTAGAGCAGGCTGCTCCAAGCCCCATCCAACCTGGCCTTGAACACTGCCAGGGATGGAGCATTTACCGCTTCTTTGGGCAACCTGTTCCAGTGCCTCACCACCCTCACAGTAAAGAACTTCCTCCTTATAGCTGACCTAAATCTCCTCTGTTTAAATTTAAACCCATCACCCCTTGTCCTATCGCTACAGTCCCTGATGAAGAGTCCCTCCCCAGCATCCTTGTAGGTCCCCTTCAGATACTGGGAGCTGCTCTAAAGTCCTCACGCAGCTTCTCTTCTCCATCCTGTCTTCTTATAGCAGGTACTCTTACCATGTTCCAACCCTGACCATTCTATGACTGTATGAGTTTTACGCCTGGTCAGACCTTTAGAGGCTCGCTCCTCACCAAGCCGGGAGGGGGTGCTGGCGGGAGGGGCGGCGCCTCAGGAACCACCTCAAGGAACCGCCGCAGCTCCCCCAGACCGTACCCTCACACATTCATCCGGGGAGGAAAGCGAGACTGAACACCGAGGCGCGGCCACTGCCCCCAGAGCCCCCCGGCTGAGGGTCCCCGCAAGGCTGCCGCCGTAGTCGCGCCATACCTCCTCCAACGGTTTCTAACGGCTCCGCTGCCCTCACGCACGACCCCATCCAAAATGGCCGCCGGCTGTAGCCGCCGCCCGCCCTACTCTGCCCGAACGCAAAATGGCCGCCGGCGCAACCGCACACGGGCTGCTGATGTCTCCCCGGGAGAGAGCGGGCACGTAACGCCGGGCTCGGCCAATGGCGGGCGATGAGCCGCGCTTCCGGGCCGCGCCGCTTCCTGCCATTGGGGGGCTTGAACCTGCAGCCCCTGGGCCCGTCCCGCTGAGGAGCCGGCGGCCGGGCAGCCGCGTCGTCCCCTCGCTTCCCCGGGGCCAGAGCCGAGGTGAGCGCCGGGAGGGCGGCTGGGCAGCCCCTTCCTCACCCGCAGCGACTTGCTGCGTGAGGGTGCGCCGCTCCCTTCGCTCACCCCGGACCGCCTCAGCCGTCCGCGCTGCAAGGTCGTTGTGACACGGGACGCGGGGGACTGTCGGCTGGGGACTGGGGGGTCTCTGCTGCCCGCCCACCGGCCGCCACGGGACGGGCTGCTTGGGCCGGGCCGCAGCGTCTCCTCAGCAGCCGGAGCGCGGCTGCCTCACGCGTACCGGCCGCCTCCGTGGCTCTGGAGTCTCCTTTGCCTTGTGTGACAAGTGGTGTCGAGCTGTGAAATCCCCACGGCATGGTGGAGGGGTAGGACATGGTAATCCTGCGGGTGGATGGGGTTGGGGCGCTGCAGGAACATTTACTCTCTGTAGCTTATTTAAAGACATTATTTTGGTATAAAACCTCAGTATACATACCTTCCCCCCCCCCCCCCCCCCCCCATTTTAGGTATTAATGAAATCCTGTGGGAAATAGAGGTTTATATATCCTTTTTACATAAGGATTGATTTATTGTGTTTGTACTGATACTGTTGTCACCTCTGAAGACCAGGAGTTAAGGTAGTCAGCGTAACTGCTACTCTAGGCAATGTAAAGTGATGTAAGAAGCACTGCATCTTTGGCCTGCAGGTTAACAGTCCCATATTCTGTTAGGAACTCAGTTAGTCAGTGAATTTTACTAGCTATGGGAGGGAAAAATAGTGTCTTTTGAAACTGCTTTGGTTTAGACTTCAAATATTTACTATCCGAGGCAGTAACATTTGTAATTAGAATATTTACTATCTGAAGCGGTGATATTTGTAATTAGATAAAGCTTTGTTACATTTAAGATTTAGCATGCCAAAGCTTGAAGCAAATGCAACAATTAACATTTCAAGATGTTAATTTTATAGCTTTTTTTACTTTTTGAAGTTCGCAAAGTAGGACTTTCTTGCCTCATTTTGTGTTTTAATCATCTGCTGCACTGTAATTAAAGATACTAAGATTCAGGTCCATCTGTGCTGTTATTATAGAGTAAAAGAAGGATTTCTAGAATATGTTTAAAATAATAAATTATCTTTACCTAGGTAGATGCCAGTTTGCAATGGGTCTTAAAACCATCTGGAAGGACTACAAAGTTCTGATTGTTATGGGAACTGGCCTTGTGCTGGTGCACTGGGGCTGGTTTCATATCAAGTCCAGCCCTCTTTTCCAAGTGAAGACAGAGGAAATTGTTCCAGAACCTGGGATTGTGGCATACGTGTTGCAAAGTGAGCGCAAAAATAAAGAAAAATAGCATTAGAGCTATGTACTGTGGGTAAGTTGCCTAATTAGTTGTATCTATGTCTTTGAGGCAGGAAATGAGTCCATTAAATGCGACTTTTCTAACAGATAGTGTTGCTGCTCCAACTTTAGTCTTCCAGAATTTTATTCTTTTTTAGCAGCTGAGTTCATCTAGTAGTTGCATCGACCCAAAAAATGTATCATAACTGTCAAAAACTACTGTTATGTGATCCATGTGATAGGATCAATTAAGTGATGGTATTATCAGTCTTAAAGATGATTAAAACCAAACTCTTTACTTCCAGGCAACAGCATCCTTTCAGGTTCAAAACTGCCCAGAAATAACTGTGACATGGTAACATATTCCGTGTTGTTAGTAGGGATGGTAATTACAGTAGAAAACAAAAGGAAGTGTGAAGCCTGAATACTGTAGAGATTACATAGAAATGTAAATGAATATCCCTTTAAGTTTTGAAGTGTTTAAGATCTGGAAAAAAAATATTGTTTGTTATGCATCTTGAAGTGAGAAATCTTTCTTTCAGAGGCAGGAGTTTCAAGTTGTTTGAACATGAAAAGCTTTTGTTTCTGAAGTGGTTGCCTGCGAAGCAGTGCTTAGTAGCTTAGTTCTTTTGTTCTTGAGTATAACCAGGTTAACATCACTATACCTTTGATACTTTCATACAATTCAGTGTGGTTTATAGTGGCCTGTTACTTGTAGACCTACATGTAAAACAGTATATAAACTGGTGGTCAGTATTGAAGTCATTAAGACATGTATAGTTTGTGTACTGTGTGCTTGAAGTATATATCATACAGCTTTTCTCAATTAAAAAGCATTATATCATATATAGGTAATTGTATGAGGTTCAAAGCTCAGAGCTGTGTCTTGCACTTAGGTTACAACTCCTCCATGCAATGCTACAGGTTTGGGGAAGAGTGGCAGGAAAGCTGCCTGGTGAAAAAGGACCTGGGGGTGTTGGTCGATAGCTGGCTGAGTATGGCCAGCAGTTTGCCCAGGCAGCCAAGAAGCCACCAGCATCCTAGCCTGTATCAGCAATAGTGTGGCAGCAGGGCCAGGGCAGTGATCATCCCCCTGCACTGGGCACTGGTGAGGCTGCACCTCGAATCCTGTGTTCAGTTCTGGGACCCTCACTGTGAGAGAGACGTTGAAGTGTTGGAGTGGGTCCAGAGAAGGGCAACGGAGCTGGTAAAGGGTCCAGACACAAGTCTTACGAGGAGCAGCTGAGGGAAGTGGGGTGGTTTAGGCTGGAAAAAAAGACAGTTTAGGGGAGGCCTCCTCAGTCTCTTCAGCTACCTGAAAGGGGGCTGCAGCAAGGTGGGGGTTGGTCTCTTCTCCTAAGTAATAAGTGATAGGACAAGAGGAAATGGCCTCAAGCTGCGCCAGGGGAGGTTTATGTTGGATATTAGGAAAAACGTCTTCACAGAGAGAGTAATCAGGCATTGGGACAGGCTGCCCAGGGCAGTGGTGGAGTCACTGTCCCTGGAGGTATTTAGAAGATGTGTAGATGTGGTCTTGGGAACATGGTTTAGTGGTGGACTTGGCAGTGCTGGGTTAATGGTTGGACTTGATGATCTTAAAGGTTTTTTCCAACCTAAATGATTCTGTCATTGTCCTTATGTGAGCTTTTTTGTGAAATGCAAAATAACATTTCAAGCTATGCAATACTGTCATAAGATTATCCTAATACCTTTTTGTGTTTTATTGTAGGTATAACTAGCTCTTGAAGCTTTTCATCTGTGTTTTGCCAGAAGAAAAGATGAGGAAAGCTAACTGGAATAGAAAGAACTTTTTGCTTGTGGTGGGACTGTCGGTTATAGGTGTCCATTTTGGAAGCATGCTCGTAAACTTTGTTGCAAAAAAATCTGCTCATTCACATTCAGAAACTAAAAAAGATCGTCATGAATGAAATAGTTTGCTGCTTTCATTGTGTCAATTTCACAATAGGATTTTAAACCTCATTTTAAGAGCTAGAGCATGAGCAGTCACAAGGAATGTTGTTATTGTACTGTATGCACTGTCTCACCGTTAATATGATCCTTAGTTGCAAAGAATTCAAATGTTCTACTTTAAATTTTAAAAGTGCTATGAATTATAGATCCAAGTAAAAATGAAATCTGTTTTGTTGGCCAGAATTAAAACCTCACTTTGAAAATGTCTCGTCTTGAAGCTAAAAAGCCTCCGTTATTTATTACTGAACCTTTAACTAAAGATGGAGTTAGTCAGTCACTGTCTCTGCTGAGTGGAATACTAAAATCTTGCTATGGTCCTGCTGGTCGGCTCAAACAGCTCCACAATGGTGTGGGAGGCTATGTTTGTACAACTTCACAATCTTCAGCTATACTCAGTCGTCTTCCTGTCAGTCATCCTGTGTTAGGTGTTTTGATGGCCTCTGTACAGAACCATGTATCCCGCTTCAGTGACTGCGGTTTATTTACTGCCATTCTCTGTTGTAGTTTGATTGAAAACTTTAAAAGCCTAAACATTGCGTCTTGCACTGTCATTAAAATAAGCAAGCATCTTTTGAGTTTCTGTATGGACTACCTCAAATCTGAGGCCTGTGGTTGCAGAGTGGCTGTGGATTTTAGCAGTGTCGAGACTCTTCTTTGTTTGGTACGTAGCATATTAAGAAGCAAACCTGCTTGCATGCTTAATAAAACAGAGGTTGATCATCTCACCACACTGATTGTAAAGGCTTTTCTATTTACTGTTCCATGTCATGCTGAGAGTAATGCTGTTTTAGGAAAGTGTGTAATAGTACCCATGAAAGGTAGAAGAGTTGTGGATTCTACAGTTCTTCCTGGACTACTGATAGAAACACCAGAAATTCAATTGGCAAACCCGCTTACTATCAAAAGAACTAGTTCAAACACGATCAAGATAGCACTTTTCTGTGTGTCCATGTCAGGAGACAGCTTCAACCCTGAAGAAGGAACTATAACTGTCCATCACGGAATTTCTCTAGAAATGTCAGAGCTGAATCAGTTGCTTGACGTAGGAAAGCAGCTTGTTAATGATGAGGTTGGCCTTGTAGTGTGTCAGAAAGTTATCCATCCATCCTTGAAGCAGTATCTGAAAGAGAACAGTGTCATGGCTGTGGACAGAGCTGGACTATCTCTGATGGAACCCCTGAGTCGGATGACAGGTAACAAGCGAGTTTTCTATACTAAGCAATTGTCTGTAACGTTCACGTCACAATGAAAACCTGTCTAGGTTGGTATCTTTGCAGAGTAAGGATTCTCTTATTTCTGCCTGTATCCTATCTAAGCAGCTGAGCAAAGTTATTCTTTTCTAGTCTGAAAACTTTTAAGGTGAGATTGGTCTTCTGCAGGCTCTAACGATGAACCACTGCACATGTGATTAGTGATTTCTGCAGGAGGAATATCCAGTTATAGTAACTCTTTGCAAAAGTAGCTTATTTACAAATTTATTTAATGAGAATAAAACAATTATTTTTATCTTAAACGTTTTGGTTTCTGTATTTGACTTCTTTAGATTGAAATGTTAGTTATTGAAAAATGCATATAATTTAAAAAGCCAAGAGCATGCTTTATGAAATGAAACAAAAGCTGTTGTGGTAACAGTAGTACGTGTTGTTTCTTTGCTTTTCTTCATTGGACAGGTTCAAAGCCAATAGCTTCCATACACTTGCTGTCTCCTAGTTGTTATGGCAGTTTGAAAGATGTGGACATTGAGAGTTTCGCTTCCAAAAACTTTGTGCATCTAATTCCTAATGACACACTTGTTTGCAGCTTGATACTCTGTAACAGAAATGAAACAGCATGGGATGAATTGAAGGTAGGCAAATTTTCTTGGAATCTTTCTTGAAAAGTGATGTATTTAATGGAAAAAAAAATGAGAAATACAGATACAGTGAGTTTAGAAAAGTGTTCTTTCAGTACATAAGTGGAATTTAGTTAGATTTTTAGGTACACAATTTCAAGAAAGCAATTCAGAAACACACGTTTCCAAAACTTCAAAACCCTTCAAGTGTTCATGTTCGTTCAATGCCTCTATTTTAATACAGGAAGCTGTTCAGAGACAAACATTTTTCATCTCTTCTTGAGGCCTGTGCAGGATAAACCTTTTCTTTCTCATTACTTGGTCTATGAGAGCATAAATTAAAAATTGCCCAGCAAAAGGCCAGCAGCAATACCTGCAGTGGTAGTCAAGCATTAGTTTTGCGTTGAATAGTTGCTCTAGAAGTGTCACAGAAACTGATTGACTTTTTATATATAACCTTGTTTTGCAAAAGAAGGAGTAAAGTACAGGGGGTTTATTTCTGCTTTTTCATTCTGAACGTGGCCAAAAAAAGTCAATTTCTCATTAAGTGAACATGGTTTTGGATATAGAGCTTTATATCCACATGTATTTCAAGTTTATGAAGTCTGTACCAGAAGGTACTGAAACTTCTATTCCAGTAGTTTTTTCAATGGGGGAAAATCCTATTAATGATGGTATGTCTAATGTCAAATTAACATGTTTTTCAGCGTGCTTGTGAAACTGCAGAACACGTGTTACAGTTGACACTGAAGGAACCTTTGGCATTATTAGGAGGTGGCTGTACAGAAACTCACCTGGCTTCCTACATAAGACATAAGGTATAAAAGACACAAGTTTTTTTAAAGCTGCTTAATGTATTTAGGAAACAGGAGTTTATGACTAATCACTACTGCAGTTAAAACACGTGTCTTTTCTAGGTTAATGTAGCGTTTTTGTTGTCTGGCTAGCAATATAAAACAAGGGGTTCTATTTAAAGCACTCTATTAATTACACTTTTAGACTTGATAATACTGTATTTGTACTTAATCTTTGGGTATCTATTATAGTAAGTACTTATTCTAAGTGTTAAAATAAAAATGTGTAGGATTTTTATATTGAAAGATAATTGTGCAGAACCCAGTTTTGACTTATTTAGAAATCTTCCCTATTGTGGAATAGTCACATGAAAAGATGTATTAGTTGGGCCTCAACCATCTGTTTAAAAAAGAAAGGCAACAGTAAGATACATGTTTGATTAAAATTACTTCTGCAAAACAGTGTTCTGATTTTCTGTTTTCCTGTTTTGTTTTTTAGAGTTGCAGTCTGTCCACCAGCAGTTTTGAAGATACAGATTGTTCTCAGGCAGAATACCAATTGGTTGCTGAGGGGTTTTGCCGGTCCCTGGAGTCTGTAGCTCGCTCTCTGAATCACGATGATGGAGAAATTCTTACAGACATGGTTTATGGACACTGTTGGTTTGTTCCACCAGGTTTTCCCCCTGTCTCTAATTGGTCAGATTTAGTTTCAAAATGTGGCTGTGGGATTAATGGTAACAGTGAGAATCTCAAATGGAGGCTTTTGCAGGGCCAGTTTGGCTCTCCTGTTATACACGACTGCCCTAAAGAGCCCCTAGTAAAGATTGCTGACTTTCTGACATTGGACTGTTATGCTGCAAAGTGTAGTGGCCTACAAGTAGCTCTGGAGACAGCCCATCTGATTTTGGATCTCTTATATGTCATCAAAGATCAAAATTAGCTCTGATCTTATGTGATTTGTATTGCACAGCAAGATACTTAATTGAAAGCAGGGTAATATATGATGTGTTAAGATACTTTAAATGGTTAGAATGGGCAATAGACAGAAAATGTAAATCAGTTGGCCATTAAGTACTTGTCTGATTGCTCATCTACCATGCTCAAGCATTTTCAAGTGTTAAACACTTTGTTAGGAACTGTTACATGATTATCCAAATATACAATGAATCATAGTAACATATGACTTACAAGCATTCAAATTAGCATGTCCAGAAGAGTGAATGACACTTTGATATTCCTTCTGCATTAAGCAAAGTTTTGGATATTTGTGAGATCTGTGGTATCTTCAAAGGAATGAGCAAAATGGATTCACTTGCTGAGAAAACATGTTAAGGAATAGAATTTATGTAGTCTCAGCAAAAGCTTTACTCATTCCGACTTGTATTGCAGCAGAACTTTATCACTGGTGTGTTTAATTTTGTAGGTAAAAGAGAAGGCTTTCCTTGGCAAATATCTTGAGCCACTTGTTTTCAAATTTTCTGAAAGTCCTTGTCACCCTACATTATATGCCGTTTCTGTTTTGAAATGGCTGAGACATTTAAATTAATATATCTAATTTATTTAGCAAGTTATAAAAGCTCAACCTGGAGATCTTAAGGTAGCAGGTAGGTAATAGAAGATTTGAAAAGAAATGACAGACTGTGTGGAAAAAACTTGTGAAGTGGACCTTGATTGTCTTCTGTGGACTACAGGGCAGTCTATAAATAATGATGTTTCTATCATTTAAGCAGAGCTGCAAGAATGTCCCACTTAGCATTCAGTTAACTCTTTGACTGTGCATAGCTTCTTTTCTTTTAATGAAGTAAGGCTTTAAGCTGCTCAGGCTTGTTTTGATCTTTAAATAAGGCTGTAGAGTGAATGATCAAAACTTTTTCTCATTCTTGGCTTGCATGCGAGATCAAAAGGGGTGTTACAGTTTCTTGCTTAAACTCATTTTCTTTGCCCCTTTTCTTCTTCCCCTTTGTTTTTTGTCACAAGGGACAAATTGCTGATGACATGCTATTCCAGAAAACATCTGAGTTAGTTATAGACTAGTTTGCTTATTTGTTTCCTGGTCTTGTAAGTTTTTAATATATTTACCGAGTATAAGCAGTAGAATTGTTTTGTGTAACTCAGTTTTGAAATATGTAATTAAAAGCAGATCTTTCCAGACCTTTTGTGCAAAGTCTTTTTCATTTCAAGAGCATAAATAATAATTTTCTCACTAGAGAAAATGAAAAGTTATTAAAAGTTCTTTATCTTTTTATGACCTGAAATGATTGCTTCAGTGCTATAAGGCATCCTTTGGGAATTTGTGGAAGAATGTTACAAGGGTTGAGATGGAGGCTGTTCAAAGTTGGTTACTTGAAAGGCTGCTTTCATATCTTGATCCTCCCATATACCATGAACCATAGGAAAACATCTGGAATAATGAAGCCAAATGATTGCATAAATCTTAAGGCGCAGAAGAATCTTGGTATTACTTATCTAATTATGAGTCTCTAAGTTGGCGTGTTGAATTAGAGTATTTTACTTCCTATAATAGCAGCTTGTTATGCAGTGCAAAAATGTGGAGTTTGGTGACTACAGCTGTGAAGTGAAAATTATAACAATATTTAAGTAGAAGTAGTTGCTTGTGTTCTTTTATCTTGGTGCTCGAAAGTCGATTCACAGCTCCTATAAAACCATTGTTAGCTCTGATTCTATTACCCTTCCCCCCCCATTTTAAGAAAATCACACATTAGAAAATTGTGAAAAAATGAAATTTAATTTTTGGTGAGTAGGTAAAAATTCATTTTTACCGGAGCCAAAGATTGTTTCACATGCAGATAGTTTTAATGACAACGGATTTTTGTCTCCCAGTGTGACTGAAGAAGATGCAGCTCCATAAGCACGTCTGCGTATGGACAGTTCAGGTTCAGTTCTTAGTCATGCTACGGTTTCCCCAAACCTTTTGTGGTGAGTATTACCCTATCTTTAATGGGTAACATAGGAGGAATAGAACTTTGGATACTGTTTAAAATACAAGTAAATAGAATTTTGACTCTTAATCCCAGAGCAACATAAAAATAACTTTGCTGAACTTTGTTTCATGATAAAACTTAGGTGCAAAGGTGGTGGGTTTTCCCCTGTGTTTTGAAATTGGCAAAAGGATATATCATCAGTCATAAGTCCTCTGCGAAGCCATTATGGTTTTATTCCTGCTCCATCTGGAATTTGAAGTTTGTTCAGTGGGAAAAATTAGCATTACAGAAGTATTACTAAGACAAGTGTTTTCTGATCATGACCCTAGTCATGTCTGTTGACTTCCACAGATTGCTCAGAGGCTATTTAAATTTTAATAGTTCTACTGGTAATACACAAGAAGTTAGAACATTCATCTCCAGCCTTCTGAGCTGTGTTAGTGCTCCAGGCCTAGTAGGAGAAAAAAGAAGTGCTGATATTGTAATCGCTCAGGTCAGCATATTTAAACAAGGTGCCAGTTTAATATAGTTGCTCCTCAGTTCAGTATTCATTTGGTACTGCAGTACCTATTTGATATTTAAAACTTCAAAGTGAAGCAGACCCGAAGATGCTGATTAATTTAGGGATCTTTAGTATTTCTATCATTGCATCCTATTTAAAGTAGACATACAGTTAAACATGACTATTTTAGCATTGGCAAAGAATGCAAAATACCTGCTTTTCACTGATTCTGCTACTGACTTGTGAATTTATAGAGTCAATCTGAGCCATATCTGAAGTCTTTTTCTGTCTGTTTTCCTATCTATAAAATGAAAACAGTTAACTCTTCTTAAGGCATGGAGATTTGTGGGTGAAGAGTTCCAAGATCCAGATGAAAGGTGAAGAACTACTTGCTGCACAGGAACAAAGAAGCAGATAATTCAAAACAAATCCTTGCTAAAATATTGTAGTCATTTCATTAAGGGATCTTTGGCCAGGATTCATGTAGACTCCTTAAACTAGTCAGGTAAAACTCCCCTTTTCTTCCTGTATATTGAACCTAGATGCATTTTCTTTTTCTTTGATATTTTGGTAACTGTTGCTAATAGTAGCCTAATTTATTGCCTTATGTCTTCAGTACACACGCACAGGGAAATGTGACCTTATAGCCCTGTGCAGGAATGATTGAAATTCAAGGTGAAGACCTCAGTAATCCTTACTGTATCGTGTATATCTTCAGAGTCTCTGCCGTGCATGTGTTTCAGACCAGATGTTCATATGATGCTAATCCTTGAAGACAGGGTAGAACAGATTCAGGAGTTTGGGAAACATAACTTTCCATATTGGTAATATAACACTTCTTAAATTTGTATTCCACTTTTTTAAGAAGGTTTGGGCATTTTTAAGCTAACCAGCTGTTACAGTTTTAGATCTGTCTGGTAAGAGAAGAGAGTATTTATTGTTGTCAAAGCTTGTAAGGAAAAATACTGTCTGAAATACCACAAGCACGGTAGAGCGTGTACAAAACAATTCACCCTACCCAAAAACTGATCTTCTGAATTTTACTTGTGCCCTTGTTTTGCTGTGCTGAGTAGCAAAGTACAGTGTTTGTCACATTTTCAGCAGTGCCACGTGAACTGAGTCATGCAAGTACTCAATTTCAGAAAAATCGATATCCATGAGTCAATGTCATAGGAAGAACTTCAACTGGATTTGCCTTTACTATGGTTCTGAAGATGCAAAAGCAGTCTTTTTATTGCGAATACTGTCTCCAGCATGCTTATAATCTCTGCAGACAGCCTTTTTGAGTAGTCAGTTGCTAGTCGCATTCTAATGTCTATTTCAAGAATTTTAGTAGCTTTCATCCAATAATTTAAATATAAGTTATTTCTACCTGCTTGTCAGCAGAGACAAGTTGTACTGTACTAATAAATAACTTTTTGGCCAGTAACACTGTGATCTTACAGTCTCATTAAAGAAATACCTTTACTTTCTGCCTCTATGCATTGCATTGGATAAATTAGTCACGCATATTATAAGCTCAAAAGTATACACAGTATTCTTTATGCTGGAAGCAGAAATGTAGTCACAGCATATGTAGATAGAGCCACTGTGTTATTAGTCCAGACACCAATAAAATTAATTGCAGAGTAGGTTCCAGGATTGGGCTGGGCACTTTGTATCTTTAACTGTGCTGACTTTCATTATTATTGACCTAGATTTACATTAAGCATATGTAAATACCTTGTAGACATACCTCCTGCAGAACTTTATTTTCATACCTTGCTACAATTTTCTTTATAAATTTGAACTTTCAAGTCCTCTTGCACATGAAAACATTTTATTCAGGCTTTCATCGTGCACCTTGAAAGGGCACAGCTGTGTACTGTCTGGCTTCTATAAGCTCATTTCTGGTGTCTTTGTTATTTTCTATCCTGACAACATCAGCTCTCTCCAGGTACACATTGAACCCACATTAAATACTAACTGCTTATTATTATTACACTATTATATGTCGTCTGCTAAGCATTTGTGTGGCAGCATAATGCAACTATTATATATGCAACTATTATATAAGCTATTCCTTATCAATAATTTTCTTTTTATAAACCTTTAAGCCTTTTTACAAGTAGAGAAGCTGAATTGCCTCTCTTTAATCTTTAAAAGCCATTCTTTGTATCATCCTTAGTATCTTCTCCCTTAAGTCTTATGATGTTGTTAGTCTGATCTGTTACACCTGGTATGGGGTAAAAAAAAATGGGAGGTTGGGGGAAAATGAGTTCTCATCTGTGGTGGTGACTCGGAAAGGCTTTGAGTCATCGCTTGCGTGGGGGCTATGCAGGATCCTCTGCTGATGGATGGTGTGCTCAAGGGTGATGACAGTGATTTTCAGGGAATTGTAGGGACTGTGGTAATTCCAGCTCTTGAAAGACTTTGTGACTTTGAGTGGCAGAAGCAAAACTATTACACCCTCATTTGTTACTCCTTTTGCATGTGCCAGCAGACTCTAAAAGCCGTAGCAGGGTTTGTTGTAGAGTTTCTGGTACATTTGATTGGATTATGAGTGTGCTTTTGCAGGTGAATCTCTGTGGGTTGTCCATGGCTGCTGCCAGGTGCCTACCCAGCTGCTTTCTCGCTGTTACAGCTGAATTCAGGACACTGCCTCAACAGGACAGAGGGAGAAAGAGGATGAAAAACCTCCTGGGTCAAGATAAATCTCCTCTCCACCCCCCCAAACCCCCCATGTCTCTCACACTTTCCCCTCTCATTCCTCACTGCTGAGAGGCATTTCTTAAATCTTTTTATGCAGAGGTGGCACCGGCATGGCTGAGGAGCCAGGCTCTGCCTTGCAGTGTGGCTGCAAGAACCAGCCTGTCCCCACAGAAGGTGCCCAGCACCTCACGTGATACCTCACAAGATGCTATTGCGAGCCCTTTCTTAACTGTTGTTGAAGGATGTGGGGAAATTGCTGATTTTAAACAAACTTGGAGGGGGGAAAGGGCCAAGGAAGAGCACTAGAGATGTTAGCAAAACCTTGGCAAAAAGAGATTTTGCTTGTGTAGTGATCACCTCAGGAGGGATGAATGCTGGAGGTGAACCAGCCTTAAAAAACAGGCAGGATAAAGAAAAACCCAACTTCTATTGGATGTGGATGGTGTAAAGGTGTTGCTGATGGCTGTTATCTAAGGCAGGTGTGACAGGGTGCCATGTTCCACTAAGAGGCATATCACTGGGGCCTACCTGTAGAGAAACAAGGGTTTGAAGGTGTGCTTGAGGACTGAGGAGCTTCCTGAAAGAGGCATTTTTTGGGGGAGGCTGAGATAGCTTCCCAGTATCTTTTAAAAGGGGAATGGCCCAAGAGCTGCTTCATGTGAGGCTCCCTGGCTGGAGTTCAGATGGGAAGACCACCTACTCACATCCATAAAAGCCTCCTTAAGCGCAGTCTGAGGATACAAGTGTGCATGTGATACAGACAGAGGATCGACCCACGGCCCTTCTGTCATCGTGGGAGTGTTGCAATCCATGAGGTGACTCCAAAAAGTGAGTTTTTGTATATTTACTTTGCACCAGTATGGTGCCTGCTAAACAGAGGAGTGTGTGGCATGGCCATTTGTCTATGCCAACCTTTTTTGTTGTCTTTGGTTTCCATTGATTCATTTTTAAGCAACCAAATATTCCTTCTGCAACTAATAAAGGTAGGATAAATTCTTCATTTGGTTTTACATGCCTTAACTCTGGTCTTTGTTGGGGTCAGCCAGCAGAGGTGAAAAAAGGAAAATTAGATTTTTATTTTGTATGTAAGTTCTTTCGGGGAATTTAAAATCATGATCCTAGAAAGTGTCTTGTGAAACTGCCTGTCCCTGTATTGCTGAAGTGTCGTGTAGTTCTGTGATCAGCATAGCACTGCCTTCAATGCTTTGTGTTTGGCCCAGGTATCTTTGCTGAATCAGGTCTTGAACTGTCCTGTTGTGATGCTTTACTTGTAAACATGAATTTGTCCATAAATTATGCTTTTCCAGTATTCTGCACAGGCACTGAAGTGTTTGGTTTGGCCACTCAAATGCTTTAATGTTTTGCAGCTGGGAACATTCCTAATTGAAACTCAGCTGAAACATGATTAATCAGGCAGTAGCTACCACAGTTGTAGATGTCCCTGCTGTCTCTTACCTTCGAAATAAACTGGTTTATGTGTTGATAATTAGAAGAATATAATACAAAACACTAAGAAAGTGGAATACTTGAACCCTGCACTGAATAATTCAGTCATTTCTGGTTTTTTAATTGGTATGGTGCGGGCCTTTCCAAATAAAGTATTCATCTCCAAACCAAAGCATTGGAGAATTAAGTTTAAATTTTTAATAGTGATAATTGCTGAGCAAAATGCTTCCTTAACTACTGAAATATTGTCAAATAAGAAAAGCTGTATGCACTTAATGCCTCTGTGAATGTAAAATCTCGTCAAGGACTTCTTTATATCAGTGTTCAACAGAATAACAGTGTTCTGAGAGGAATGTGAGTGCACGTGTCCTGGTTTTGGGTGTTAAGAAGATCCATTGCATCTGTTTAATCAAAATGGCTGCTAGATGAAAAAAATGCTGTTCCTAAAACTGCAAGCACAACAGCAGATGTCACTCCAGTCTTTCTCTATGTGGGCCAGAGAAGAATTTGCTCCTGTACAAGAATAGTGTGTGTGTGACATTATTGCTGATGTTTAGTATAGTATATGCTAAGGAATAGATACAGTATGGAATTTCTGAGGTTAACCATGGAATTTACACACTAGAGAAACACTTTCTAGACTGTCTCCATTTGGATCTGTGTATGTTGGCATAAGGTGGAACCAAGTTATGAAGAGATGTGGGTAATGAGTAACAAAGCCTATCTTTCTCTAATGCCTGACTTATGTTTAAGGTAGTGGGGTTATTTATTGAGAAAAATACACAGTTGCATGGCTCAATTGTTCTAAGCAATTGCTTCAAGATTGCATTACAGTTCTTCGAGATGAAGTTAACATTTTAAGCAAATTACAACAAATAGTTTGAACGAGCTGTTCATTTCAGTATTCATAGTTTGGTCATAACAATGGCTTAAAAACTTGTATGTATAGGAGAAAGTATGTATAGGAAAATCTTAAGTTTCTTGAAGTAGTGCTGATTTAAGTACACCATCTTGTGTGACTTTGTACGTAGTGCGTGCTGCAAGATATAAGCCAAAAATCTCATGGCAAGGTCACAAAATTACTTTCCTGCATCACAAAGAATCATAAGCATCCACAAACTCCATACTAGATGCTGTGACTGCTCTGTAATCATGAGAATGTGGTTTTCAGTGTGTTGGTGGGTTTGGTTGGTTTTGCACACTGGTAGGGGTCTAAAGTCTACCTGCCATTGCCTCTAAAGACACTAGAGTAGAAAGCAAGATATTTCTTTCTTATAGGTTAATTTTAATTGCTAAAAACTCTTACATATGGACATAAAATCATGCAGGACTACATTTGTCTGCCTGTGGGGGAAGGAAGATGGAGTTGTTCTTACATTAGGGGAAGCAAAGAACAAAATTATACAGTATGAAAATGCACTTCACAGTAAAAGAACTGTGGTGGTTTGGTTTTTAATTTATATAACAGTACATCCCCATGTCATTCTGTTCTAAGAAAATTAGATTTAATGAACCTGTGTTATTACAGAAGACAAGAGCTTAGGAATTGTAGATGGTTCTGGCACTGCACAGAAGTAAATTTTTTGTTTACCTCTAAGTTCAAGCCTCAGTTATTTGTTTATCTCCTAGGAGTTGGATCTCGGTAATATTAAAAGTTGTGGTGGTTTAAAAGCTTTGCAAGCACATACAGCTTCTGCTGCAGTAAGTGCACAATCTGAATTTTGTTTCTAGGTCTTGGTATCTTAAGTAACTGATTTTTCCCTTCCACCTTTATATCCTCGTTTTTTTTGAAACTTGTGATAGTTCGAGAGGGGTGGGAAGAACTCAGTTGTCTTTTCCCTTTTTGGTTTCCTCTTTTAAACCCACAACACCATTACGTGATTGAAAAGACCTGAACTTATAGTTTTTAAAGAGAAATTGTAAGAAAATTACTTTTGGGCTTTACACATGATTTTTGTGGGGAGAGGGAGGGAAATTCTTTGAATGGTTCTTGACAGTTCCTTAAATTGCCCTTTAGCAGTATCTGAAATTTTTGGGAACATAAATGTTGACTGTGAAATGTCTGGCCTCCAAGAGCGGTGTCAATGTGAACTGAACAGAAAACCAATGTTTAACATTTAATCTAGCTTTGCTAGGAATAGTTTCACCTCTGAGATAAAGCAGAGGTGAGTTTACTTTTTTGCCTGAAGCTTTGCATAAGGAAAGACATTGCAGATAGTTACCTTTTTAACAGGTTAATATTAACCTCTCTTGAATATGCCTACCAGCCTTTGAAGGACTACTTGTATTATTGGGAAATAGGAGTTTATTTGCCATGATGTGTTGTTCATACATAGCAGTTGTTGCAAGGTGCCAGGCAGGTGATATTAAAGGATTTAAAATAAATGTGCAAATTTGCTTTGGAAATGACGTATTTCCTTGTTCTGCTGCGAGGTCTTGTGACAAGGCTGCTCGTTTTGCTGAGTTTTGCCTTCAGTTCATCGCTGGTTTGCCACTGTTAGAATTGCAAGTCTTATCTGTATTCATATTTTTAGCTCCAGATAGAGAATACTCAACATCCTAAATGATGACTAGGCATAGTGAGTGGCAAACCCAGCAGTAGTTGTAAAGCACAAAATCAATTTCATAGCTGTAATAAATACGATTTTAAAAACAGCTCCGAAATGCAGAGGAGCAAGTGAATTTGGTGCCACAGGCCAAAAGATTATTTCTGTACTGGGTGGGGAAGAAAACACTCCATTTTAGCATAGTTGTGGAGAAGGGCTCCCTGAATAAAGAATTTGATATTTCCAGGTTATAAAAACATAGAATATTTTGTGCGGTGAGTACACAAGGGTCTTAACTGTGTGTTTGGCGGAAGGAATATCTGAACAAAAAAATCAGTTCATTGCATATATAAGCTTGAACTTCATTTGGTAAAGATGGGCAAACTATGTCCAATATGCTTGACACTTGTGTTCAGTGACATTTAATCAAGAATTGATGTAAATTCCTACACAAGAATAGCTGTCACAGTTAGGAAAAATGATTGGTCCTACCAGGGATCTGGCTATCAGTCCAGCTGAACGCAATATTTATCTTTGCTGTGGACAAGTCACTTAAATAAGAACTTTTTGCCGTAAAGAGACACCTAGAAGCAGAAACACCATGCTTCAGCCTTTTCCTCGCAGAATTCTGAGGGACAGGTCGATAATAAATCGAGTTGAAGAAATTATCTCAACAGAAGGTTTTTTGTGTAATGAATTTGAAGGCAGCTGTAGGTCTGTGTGGTTCTGGTTATTATCATAGCATGGCAAGCTGTGTTCCATGTGTAGAGCTTGATGCAGAACCTGGAGATTTTGTGTGAGAAGTGTCTACCAAATAGATTCTCAGCTTCAGCCAGACAGTAGGTGCATTTCCAGAACTTGCACAAAAGCTTACTGGTTTCTTAAACAATGTGCCAGGAGGATGTTGTCATAGTGCTCAGCTTAGCTTGCAAGAGCAAGCAAGAGCTGGAGTTGATGAGATTCTGGCCTTTTCAAGAATTAGCATATTTATTTTGCTGATGTCTTAAGCTACTTTTTTATTTTCTTCATGTTTATTTAGTGGGGGAATCACAGTGACGTATATGGTAAAAAAATCTGTAAATGTGATTTCATTCCAGTTTTTAAAAAGGGAAATACTTAAATCTGGGGCAGATCTTAGGAATGTCAAGGAGACTTTTGCCTCTTCTTTGTAGTTTTCCCACCACCATTGTGAGAATTTCATCTGTTTCTTGACACTGAGTATAGAAGACACAAAACAAGGTACAGACCAAAAAGATGGTCCCATCCTCTGAAGATATGACTGATGATGAGACAAAGTCAGCACACTCTCAGATGAGATATGGTTATCTCTGTTGTCTACAGTGGCCCTTAAATGCTTAGGGAAGAACAGCAAGAGCTCCCCTGGACTGCTCTTTTAGCTTCTAACAATCAGCAATTTAAGGACTTTCTAGTCAGCCTGCATCTGGATTGTCAGTTTTAACAGACACTGCTAGGGCTAGTCCTCAGTTACACTAAATATATGTTTCTTTAGGTATGCCTGTATTCGGAGCAACTGTTTAAAAATCAAAATAAAGGGACAAAGAAAGCAACTGCTCAGTTGAGATTTCAGGTCTGCAAAGGACTGTGTCTAAGGCTGAGCCTTGCTGGGGCTAGTTCTGGCTAACACCAGTACCTAAAAGCCATAGTGAAAATACTGAAATGGCAGGATAAGATACCAAAGTGTTTATATGGGCTGTCTGTGAGGCCCTGAGTCACACCTAGGGAGAGATTTTCAGGCTCTGCTTTGGTTATAAGACTCTTGAGACCATGGAGGTCGCTTTAGCTGCTTTAGGGACAGAGCGGGGGGGCTGAGCTGAAGATCCAAACAGATCTATCATGTGGAAGCAGGGAAAGAAATCTGCATGTCCTATTCTTGAATTCTCCAGGTGTCCCTGTTCTTCTGCCCACCCATATTCAATGTTGTCTCTTCTAGAGCTCACAGAATCAGATAACAGTCATAATACAAGAGATCTAAGAATACAAAAGATTTATGGGTGAAGTCACCTAGGAAACTGGTTTCATAGTAAATGTACTCCAGACTCATTAGCTATTCTGTAATACAAGTATTTAAGATTAGGTTCCTGATGTCTAAATGGTCACATTGCTTTTAGCAAACCAATGCACTAAGTTGTTCTAAGCATGCAAAACAGAGATTAAAAACTACAACTGCAAAGCACAGTGTAGGCTGGACAAACCACCCGTGATGGAGTACTGTCCTCTGCGGCAGGAGCAGCCTTAAATTATTCATCATGTGAGTGCTAGCAGTAAGAGACCACAAGGTGAATTTAACAGATCTTTTAATGTACATGGGGGACTTAACTTTGGACTTGTTTCCTGTTGTGATGATAAATATGGTGAAATAAACCCTATTTGCTTTTTTTAAATGGGGATGAAGGAAGTTAGGAGAGACCCACTTGAGTGTAGTCGATATCCCACTGATTAAGGCATTCATTTGAGAATCTAGTTAAAATCCTTGCACTGTGCGGCAGCATCCCACAGTCCATGGGAGTGCCCTAACTGCCAGGCTGTCTTCTGAGAAGAGAAAACCCATGGATAATTCCTGGTTTTATTTTAAAAAACAAGGAAAAAAAAAATGTTGTTTAGTCAGAGCTGTCTGCCTATAAAACAAGGGGCAGAGTCAGTCTCACTTTGTTAGTCCTTACAACAGAGCAAGTGTAGAGGTGCGGCTTCCAGGTAGATTGGGAGGCCTAATTTAAGATGCTGTAGTTCACATGTTGGGTGAGAAGAGGTGGTATTTGATCTTTTGTCTCATGAGCCCTAAACTTGCAGCTTGTCTATAGGGGGCCTGAGATTTTCTGCTTTACATCCACATCCTTATGAATTAAAGAGTAAGTGTTCGTTTGATCTGGGCATTTGGGATTTTGCAGCTCTGTATCACAGTTCTCCTGTGCCTGCGTGTGAAGCTAATACTGAAGTCCACATTGCATTAAAGGTTGAAACCTTTGAGATGCCCTTGATATCAAGGGTGAGAGTCCCACGTGGACATGTTCCTGTGTAACCTGCTCTAGGTGTCTCTGCCTTGACAGGGTAGTTGGACTAGGTGATCTCCAGAGGCCCCTTCCAACCCTAATGATTCTGTGATTCTTTGAGAGAGTCCCTTCCTCTAGAATTAGCTTTTTTTTTCTTATTGGGAAAAAGCCAATAGTACAAAAGTTTGGGAATAATACAAAAGAGTAGGGGAAACCATAAGAGAGAGAAAATCTGTGCCTTTTGCTGAATTTATATCTGGAGTGACTATGCATATCAAAGAAAAGCTCTGCTGCTCTGCTTTTGCTGCTTTTCTTCCCTCTGCTATTTGTATACTTTAACACTTCTGTCAGCTGCAGATGGGCAATAAGTGAAGGACAGAGAAAGTGGCAGGTGTCCAATCCTTCCAAACCCAATCTCGTTTTAGCAAAATAAATAAGAATTTGGTTGCTATGATAAGACTAAGTCACAATTACTCTGGCTTGCTGCAGTGCTGTCATGGGACTGCAGTCAGGCTGCTGTGGTAAGGCAAGCACCTTACTCCCAATCCTTTGGTTTAATTTGCACAAAATGCTCGTAAAATTTGGATTGATGATAAAGTTGGGTTACAAATATACATTTTGCATTCTTCGTGGTATTGAACATATCTATTTTCAGAGCAGCTCAGGCTTTAGCAGTATTCCTTCCCTGCTCCCAATACAGCAGTGAAACACTGCAGTGTTGCTTATATTGGTTCACAAAGCTGGCAAGTGAAATATGCAAGACTCATGGCAAATCCCTTACAGAACAAGCTGCTTCTCTACGTGTTTTGGTTCTGGTTGGTGGGTGGAGGCCAAAGGGAGACCAGAGAGGTCAAATTCCCCAGTGATATGGGCTGTCCCTGTGCTTACACTGCTGAACTCCAGCAGTTTAATTCACTGCCTTTTTAATGCAAATCAGCAATTGAGACTATAAATTTAGGATTCCAATAGTTAATTCCTAGATATTTCAATCCCATTTCGATCCAGTTTGGGGTCAACTGGTTGGAATGCCCACCTTAGCCCCTGTGCCATGTGTGCTTGTTGACCAGATCTTTTTAAGCCATTGCCCATGCCAGCAGTCAGTCTGTCCTTCCTCTTTCTCATTATCCCCTTTGGAATAAACAAGGGTTTGGGATCTCGGGTGGTTATTTATTTGCTTTGCTTGGGTTTTGTTAAAGTGAAATGGATGAAGTTAGAGAAGAATAGTCAGCACATTGAAAGTAACTTTGGGGTTGTGATGTGATGGCCAGGGACTGTAAAAGGGGAGCCAGAGCAGTCAGTGATAGGGGAAAGTATAAAGTCAGTTTTAAACAAACAAAAATGGTGCTCTGTATTAATCTGCATTAACATTCAGCCCTTAGCTGTCTGTGGCATACAGTGCTCTAAGGAAAAGCTAGCCTGGGTAAACAAAGGAGGCAAAGCTGGGGAGCTTTTCACACTGAAAGTTGTTTATTTGGATCTATATTTGTAACTGTTTTCTTTAATAAATATCTCTGTTTAGGAGGTACTGTTACACCATATGTTTCAACACAGCTAGTATCCAACAAGTCCTGATGGCTGAGAAGCATTTTATGAAATGTCTTATCTTTTTTTGCCTTTTCAGTGGGTAAAAGCAATATATGAAGTCAGGCATAGAGTATCCAGGTGTTACTGCTCTTCTGAGGTCTAAACCCTGTGCTGTTTTGGTGGTTATAAAAGCAGAAAAGCTGGAAATCCAGGCTTGTTTGAATTTTCCACTTTACTGGTGTATCCAGGATAGCAAATAGCTCTTTCCACAATGGCAGTGTGGTGTGAATTCCATCTTTCTGGGGTTTTTTCATTAGTTCAAGCTACTCTATTGCTTTGGGATGACAGGCACTGTGTTTTTCACTCTGTAAGTTTTATATCTAAAATGAGTCTCTAATGAGTTCAACTTTTCTTTTAAATGCAGTATATAAAGCATCTCCCAACAAAAGCATCAGCTTTCCTTCCATATCTGGCCATCACCATTTCTCAAGATTTCTATTTTTAAGACAAAATTTTAAACTTTTCCTATACAAGCAAATGTGTCCTGGACACATGTCTGATCCAGTTATTATATTTTCTAATATATTTGCTAGATTCACCTATTGGTTTGTCCTAATTTGGTGGGGGGGGGTGTGGAAACTGCAGGGAATTACTTTCTTTTCCATGAGATCAGCAGGAGTGATCTCCAGCAGCAAAATCCAGGGATGTGGTTTGTGTACTTGGAGAAATTGAGAAACCTTTTCTTTAATGGTTTCCTGCTGGTACTTACTTGAATTGCACAGCCAGGAGTGTCATGACACTCAGAATACTGAGTTACATGACTGTTCAGTGCTTCTGTCAGGTGAAGGATAATCATACAATCTTGGAGCAGTGCCATATAACATGCAGCATCTTGCTACATGGAATTGTCATGGCTGAAACAAATTCCCTCCATGTCATCCATCATTTGTTCTCTGGTTTAAAATGGATCTTTCCATACCAGAAAGTCTGGGGTCACTTCAGTAGGCACTTGTCACTGTGGTTCGACACTTAGATTTCCATATTTATTACAAAAGAAGTAGCTGCTCATGAGCTCTAAGTCCTGTTAAGACATCTCACATTGAGTCATCTTGACCTCCTGTATTTCACAGGTAAAGCAACTGTGACTTTACAGTCACCTGCCACAGCAAAGGGACCCGATCTCCAAAAGGGGCCAAGCATTACTTTTTAAAAGAAATAGCAGAATTCAGACTTTTGCAGTAGCCACAAACTGTTTTGTAGCAAAATCACTAGTCATCTCTGACAGTCGTCATCCTGTGGTACGCTTGTGGCTTTCTAACTGCTTCACACCTACTCACAGCTCCCTATTGCTGTGACTCAACAGCAGGAGTGCTTCTGCACTTCTGTGGCTGGCCTAGAGCTACACGAGTCACTGTGTTTTGACAATTCACATCTAGGCAGTCCTCTTGGTTCTGAGATATTCTGATTACTTGATGCGACCCAGTGAAGCTCTGCACAGGCTCATGCTTGTCCTGAGCTTACTGTGAAAGGGAAGGTGTTGGCTGCTAAGTGGTTAGTGGGATTCCAGTGTACTCCCAGCCTCTTTGCTTGCTGACAGGCTGTCCCTGCTGACATTTCTCAGTTCTCTTACAGCTAGCTGGGCTAGGAAACAGATAGTTTCCTATGGAAAAAATAAGCACTCTTACTCTCCAATTTCTTGCCTGTTTCTCTGGGTGCACTTCTCCTTTGCCAGTGATCTCAGGGTGTCTTATCCAAGCACTGGATTGGCTGTAGTGATTTCTTCTGTATCGGTGTATTGTGTCAGCAGAGTTTCTTTGCAACAAAAAAAAGAGGCATCTTTACATGCTACCTGGATATCTCATTCTATCAGCTTCATTAATTGAATGTGGAAGTCTTAAGAGCAGAATTGACAGAGGTAAACTATTCAACCAGCTTTCAGAATTTATCTCTGTAGTTTATAATCTGGTTGCTAAAAGAACATTCTGGGGAATAAAATGTGGTTTTGTTACTGAAGTGTTCTTCTAATGAAAATATGGGAGTTTTACACAAAAACAAGAAAAAATAAAATGAAATACCAAAGTCCTTTTTGTTGTTGTTGTTGTTTTAGTAGCACAGAGCTAATAAATGTTTAACACGAAAGGAAATATAGATCAGATTAAGGTAATCATTAACTAAACTAGTTTCACTGCAGGAACTTGATTGAATCCATTTGAGACAATTGCTTCGTGATATCTTCCTTTTCAGAGTGTGTTTTAGGTTAAAATACAATTAAACACTACTCAATCACCCAAGGATATGATGAAAATAGGATTACTGCAGGGTTTTTTGAGGAAAAGAACTGGTGCTCTGTAATTTGAGTGTTTATATACTCGAAATTGGCTCATTAAAGGTTACTCAATAACAGTGAGTAGTAAGGCTGCCTTAAGTTATTATCTAGCAATTACAAGGATTTTTTTTTTTTTATATAAGATATTTCATAGGTATCTTTGAAGTTAATAGAAAGTTTTGGCATAATTTTGTGCAGCAATAAAAAAAGATAGAGATTGCAAGGCACAGAATTGCCCTGTTCACAGGGCTTCTTAGGGTGCTTGGTTGAGTAGTTAAGAGATTTCTAGGCTTAGCAAGCAAAGCAAGGATGGTTTTGTTCTCTGGAGACAATTTACCAAAATCATTTGTGCCACAGTCTATGCTATTAACTTTCATTATGTTCTTCCATCTCAAAACACCAAATAAGACAAGCAAGCACTCTTACAAACACAGAGGGAATTCTTTGTTCATGCTGCTATGCACAAAGCCCCGAAAACTCCTTGGCTCACATCCCCAGGAATACAAAAACTCATGGGCAATCACAGAACAAATTACCAGGATTTCTGGCCCATTGATTTGTTGAAGTGGCTGTTGAGTCTTTCTTTCTTACAACTGGTTGCCTATACTGCTTCTGCTTTCTATCCAGATTAAGCTTTTCAAGTTAGTACAAGTGACCTTGTGAATTTAGACACACATTTTTATATCCTACAATTTGTCCTCTAAAGTGACTAAGGTGTTCTTTCTGGATTTCAGGACTTTGGTAGTTCTTATCTCCAATCCTGAATCAGTGTCCTCCTTTTCCTCCTTGCATTATTCTGACTTTGTGAAAGACATTCAGCAGTATAGAAAGCCCGAAAAAATTGTTAGAGCTCTTTGAAGATCTGCTTCACTTCATCCCAGTAGTGGATTGACTATTATTAGTCCAAGCCCTGTTGTACTGATCTTTATATCCCTTGATCTTTTTAGGGAACTGCTTCAAGTGATGTTCACTCTATTTGGATTCTCAGGTGCCCATGATGTGCATATATTGTTGCTCCTAGGAAGGCTGCTTCTGAGCCATTGTAGTGGCAAACACAGCAGAAAGTTGCTGGAAAAGGGCAATAGCACACAGGCAGTTTTCATTTCATACACAGCAACATTTGAGGCAGTAAACAACTTTCCACAACTGTGACAGTAGAGTATGAACTACCAGAAGAACTCTGAACATAAGGCTGCCCTGAGAGAGGACTAGGATAGAGAATGAAGACTGAGTCTGAGATCAGGAAACTGGGAAATCTGTGAATTTGGATGAGAGATTTTACTATTCTTTGGGAAAGAAATTATTTAAGGAAGTTTCCTTTTGGAATCGAACAAAAATATCATAGTTGCTGAGGTTAAAAAAACTCAAACAACTGGTTGCTTAAATGATAGAAGCTAATGTTAAAGATCTAAATCAACTTCCAAGAAGTAGCAAGTGAATTAATTCGGATTCTTTTCTGTTAGGAGGGTTCGCTCTGTTTCAGTTGGATCGCTTCACTTCAGCCTTGTTTCATCTTGTCCTGTCAGTTTTCACAACATCAGCCAAATGCATTCCTGGGAAGTCATCCACTCTGATGGCATTCCTAATTATTATGTTTTAATATACTTTCATACATGTGCATGCATATAAATGGGTTTTGCTTGGGGCTTTGGTCAAGAGAAGCTGCCATCATGAAGTGTTAATCTCAAATTGAGTCCAAATCATCTCTGCAGAAGTACAGTGGAAAACCAAAAAAGTACCATTTTGTTAATCTGCTCAAAAATGTGCTATTACTTTTGACATATTTGGATCATAAATAAGTCCTGTCTCCTCCTTCACATGTGTGCTTGTGCAGCTAATAGAATTATAGTGAGGACATTTTATATGTAACAGAGGGCAAATGCAGGCATTGTATGGCAAGAAACCTGTCCAAAATTCCTTGTTTTCGGATAATCTGTAACCTTAATTTCTGCTTAGATAGTCTGACGTTCATGCCCATTTACTGATCTTGAGTGTCATCTGGGGTTTTAGAGTGTGCATAAACACCCATAAGCAGTTCCACCCTTTGGCAGCAGGAGTTTTACTGTGTATCTGGCTAATTCCTCGTAAATCATGGTGCAAGTGTCCACTTTTCTTGTTTAGGAAAACTGGAGTACTCCTCTACTGCAGTGTTAAATAATCAGATATAATGATTTAACTTGGCAGGTACAAAATTTAACTCTTGACATTTCTGGCTTAAAGCAGTGGAAATAGGCAGAAAAGGCATAACTGCACTTCCTACAAGAACTTTTATGAGCTTGGCTTCTTCCTGCAGTTATAAACTCTTGGAGTCCCATTTTCATTTTAGAATAAACCAATAAAATCCATGTGCACTGGTTGCAGTAAACAGAGAAACTTGAAAATATGAATCTGACAGTTTCCAAGCAGGTGAAAAACTGCAACTATAAAAACAATCTTTTGTCTACCTTATTATAAAGCAGGGAGGAGGCACTGGAGGGAGTTTAAAAGTTTTACATGACTAATACTGGTTTTTGAAATGGGGGTTAGATTAGTGTATGTGCTAGGGAGCTCGTGTGGGGAGCCATGATAAGTTTTGTCCCAGAGGTACAAAAGGAGCAGATTTGCTTTCCCCGCTGATGTTCACAGTGAGACATACTTTCCCATAGCACATTTGGTCATGGCTATTAGCTCTGTAGCTGTTGTGGGGGGGGTAATTTTTCTCCACCCCTAGCCCTTGCGCTTTCCAACTTTGCCATGTCCATTCCAGCTTGAGGAATTGGACAAGTCACCTTTCTTCTTCCCTGAGGGCAGTGAGCACAGTTCTTACTGGAAGCTGTAGGAAGCCAAGGGAACAGCCTGTTCTCCTCCACTGTAGTGTTATATAAACAATGGGCTCCTGAGACCTCTGCCATCTCTGCAGTGAGATGACTGACATGCAGCCAAAACAATAACCGGGAGGTATGGGGGTAGAAGAGGACCCTGCTGTTTTGGAAGGGATGGCAAATGCCATTGTTATCCTGATGCTGTCAGACAAGATCTGTGGTTTTGTTAGGGTCTCGTCAAATAATAGATACACACTAATTTGGCAGTAAACAAAGTAGATTCTCTCATAGTGTTTCACTTTTTCTTCTGGACATGAGGAGATTAAAAACAGAAGAAGGGAGAAGGAAATCAGCCAGATCTCAGTAGTTGTCCATTGTCAATCTTTGTTGCTTTTCCACACTATCTGTGTGGCAAAGATAGAAAGCAAAACACAGGATGGGTATTTAAATCTGCTCTGGTTTGGGGTGTGGGTTTTTTTGGGTTTTTTTTTATTTTGGGGGAGAAGTTGCTGGTTGTAGAAGGCATAAATGGGTCATGTAGCTGCTGCATCTTAAAAATAAAATCATTGGCAGGCTTCCCTGCCTGCAATGTAGTGTGCTGAATTTCAATGAAAATCACCCAAATGTACAGAGCTCATAGGCAGCTCAGAGTGCTGCAATATAAAATGCTGCAGCATACATTTCTAGGCAACTTCCGTGCCATTTGATTTGCTTGTTCATAAATCTTTTCTCAATCAAAGTAGTATTATTTTTGTTTTCAGGCGAATAGCTACATTCTGAACCGAGCAGCATTAATAATGCTCTCAATTTCCTCTTCCATACCCATACAGGGGATGGCTGTTTCTTTGAAAATATTAAATAGATTCTTCTGAAAGCAGTCAATCTAATGGGCAAAAAGCAAATCCAGGAGGAATGGAAAAAATAGTTTGTCACAATTTATTTTAACAGACAGATGTGAAGACTTCGTGTTGCTCAGACTGTTGAGCATTGTCTTGTCCCTTTGTTTTTTCAGGGATTTTTTTGGTAGTGCTGTGTATGTGCCAAAACTACCCTAGATGTGAGATAGTGATATAGGGTTATCAGAATATTGATAATGCCTCCTGGCTGGTTAATAAACTCCTGGCTGGTTAACAACTGCCATGTTGGAATTGTTCTCCATGCTACTTAGCCATTACCATGCTATATGTTTCTATCACAGTACTGTGCCAGGTAATGTGTATAAACATGCTGCAAAGTGTGGGTGATCATCAGCTGGGCTGGGATGAAATCTCTAGAGCCTCTCTTGAATTTTCCATTGTTATCTCCTATTAGCACAAAGTGCAGACTGAACAAACCAAGCACTAAGTCTTCATTTCTATGTTCTTCCCACCAGCCTCAGATTTTTTTGGCTGTTCTTCATCCACAAACTGATCTTATCTGAACAACATTAGTACTAAATTAGCATTAGTACTAACTTGTATAATGTGAAGGAATAGAAGAATGATGTGTGGCAGTTGAGTATCGGTCTGTGTATCTCATCTAGTAGCTGGATCTAAGTCCTGAAAGAGCAGGAAGTGTTCTGATTGTGGTGTGATCTGTAAGTGAATTTCCTAGTGGAAGGTGTGCATCCTTTTCACAGGGAGGAGTGTCCCTTCAGAAGTGCTAGAACCATTTCAGGACATTCCCCTAAAGTCCTGCCACTTACGTCTGACAAACACACAGCAAGTTCTCACTTTCCCTGCTGCTGGATAGTGCAGCAGCATCACAGAAGATGAAGATGGGTGTCTGTCTTTTCTCCTTTGACAACACATCATGCATGAGTGATATTAATGTGTTTTCAGTTCTGTGTCTCAGCCTAAACCCAGGCAGTGGCAGACCTAAAGTATAAGCTTTAGAGGATATAGTGGCTGTGGTTTGGCTAGATCATTTATGAGGTTGCTCAGGAATGGAAATCATGATAGTGGTCAGCAACTGGGGAGCTCTCTCTGACTGCTTCATCTACCAAAACCGTCAGTGAAAGGAAGAGCTCTTCTCTGAATGCTTAAATCACATGATTTTACATTCACTGGATGTACAGAGTATCCAGCTGCCTTTGCCATTGTATCTAGTCACTGCAGACGAAGTATTGATGGTACATTTTTACACCAGTTAGCACTTGCTCTTGTGAAGTTTGCTTGTAGTAAGAAATGTCTGATACCACTGGATTGTAAGGTCATATTCTCCAGATATAAGCATTTTCATGTGTAATATCTGAAGGCGATGTTGTCCACATATCAATCTAAATTAGTCTCATTTATGTTTGTTTTGAAAACACTAGGTGTCCTGTCTTTCCTTCTTCCCCTATATTTATTCTTGCTGTCTGATGAATGTCTCTGTGCTAGTTGTCTAATTGGCAGTTGCCTTCATTTAAGTTGATAGAAGACCTAAGTCTGAAGGGAAGCATGTTATCAAAATGCATGGACTAATCTTATTAGGTGGAAGCATCTTTGTTTAAATGGAAAATGATTAGACCATATCTTCAGTATCTCTTCAAGAGCAGCTATAGCTGACTGCTGTTCCTGGAGGCTCATGTGTTATTTACTGAGTCATGTAACTGTGAACAGAGAGGCAAAGGAAAATGGTTTCCCCTAATTCTAAGTGGTGAACTCTGTCTTGCTTCCCCTGCTGAAAATGCTGTATTGTGTGTTTTCAAATATCATTGGAATAAGCAATAATACTGTGCATGTTGAGAAATATGAGATACTAAATTTCCACACACCCCTCCTTTTTTCTTATCCTCCCCCTAACTGAATTCACTCTGTTTTATTCCTGGCTGTGCCTGCAGCTCAAGTCATGTGGTAGTACATCTGCTTTACACCAATAGGACCATTTTACATAATTCATTATGCGCTACCACGATGTCAGCTGCTAATCTGGGCTAATCCAGCACTTTTCTGAAGAGCTGCATTACCAAATCTTGCTTCAGCATTTTCAGCTCAGATCTGGAATGACTACCGGCCCACTAGACAGCATGTGGTGCGCAGAGGAGGTCAAGCCAGGGCACTCACAGCCACTAGTCTCCATCCATCCCTGACTGCAGCCCTCCAGGGCAAGGCTGCAGCAGAAAGCCATCAGGTGCGCTGCTGGACTTGCTCCTCATCCTTCTGCCTGCAGAGGCTACAGTGACACAAGTAGATGTGGGGCCTGGCAGAGCCAGGCACAAAGAGCTGATGTGCCAAGACAGGCAGAGCCCCTAGTCTGCATCAGGGACCTCTAAAACAAATCCTGATGAGCGCATCTTGGGGGGATCGTAGACTGTGGTGCACCATGTGTCCTTGCATCCCTGCATGGCCAAATCCAATGCCTGCCCAGAGATCCTGTTTGTTTCTCTGTGCCGAGCAGAGGGTCACAGTAATTTCTGAAAATTACTGGAAGAATATAGTTTGGGGATGTGTGAAGGTTGCGGGGATTTTTGTTTGCTTTTTGTTTTGGAGGTTTCTTTGTACCTGTGCTGTCAGGGGATGCCTCCTGGCATCTGGGGAGAAGGAACTATCCTAAATGGCAATGAACACCTCAACATATGCTTCTCACATGGAACCAGCAAGAGCTAAGAGCTCAGGCTGTACTCCCACAGAGATTGTTGAATTCCAGGCTGCTGCTGCAGAGCCCCTTCTTTCACTGTTATGGGTTTTAGCACCTCTTTCTTGAAAATGACAGAGTTGAACCTGTTCTCATTCTGAAGTTACCTTTAAATCCTTATTCTAATTAAATTTTTCTACCTATGTATATGGCCCTACTCTCCTGGTGTAGGCTCTGTATATATTGGCCCTGCCTGAAAATTAAAATGGAGCTTATTACTTTTAATTTTTCTTCTTTTGTCAAATACAGATATTTAGGTCTGATTTTTGTCCTGAGACTGCTCTGATGGAGATGATGGTACAATCCTGCGCCTCTAGAGTCAAGAGAGCATAGCCTGGCATAAAGCTGTGCCACGGATATGGAAAAGGCTGCCCAAGGAGGTTGTGAATGCCCCATCCTTGGCAATGTTCAAGGCTGGGCTGGACTGGGCTTGGAGCAACCTGCTCTAGTGGAAGGTGTCCCTGCCCAGGGCAGGGGGTTGGAACTAGATGATCTTAAGGTTTTTTCCAACCCAAACCATTCTATGATTGTATTATCTGATTCTATGTGCAGAAGCAACCACTACCCTACATCTCCCTACAGTCAGGAGCAACTCCAGGTTAATTTGGTGCATTTTCGAGTAGCATTTGGCCCAGAGCTATAGGGATCTCCTGAAGGTGTCCCCTGCCCAGGCACCAGTCCCTTGGAGCAAAACTAGATGGAACATCCCTAAGTGTTGCTGTTAGCTCTCCTTATATCCATATGGTTGTGATATGCTGTAGCATGTGGGGGTCAACATCAGAAACCCAATCACAGCTGAAGATTATGTGCTCTGTTTAACACTTACTACCACTTGTACAGCCACGCTGATTTTAGTGGGGCTGCTTGAAACAGGGAGAAATGTTCTCTTCTCATCTGAAGCATTTGTTCCAAAAACCAGCAACAACAAACAACCCAAACCTCAAGCTGTGGGAGCATGACTTCATCTTCTCAGTTCCCTCCATGCTGTGCTGGGCAGAAGAGCAGCTGAGGCATTTGCAGATGCAAAAATACACTTCTGGGACTTCTCCCTGCGGGAAACCATTGCTTCACAGAGGAATGATTTAAACAGCTGTAGTTTGTCTTGACAGTGTATTTTCTTTAGTCTGAGCTGCAAAATAACCTTTTTGCCAAAGTTACTCTCAGCTATGAAATCAGGTGCTGCAGGATATGCCTTTGCAGGTGTTGGGTGTTTCTTGAGACAGAGATGATTAAAAAATGGAGGGCCACTTTGGAAAAATTTGTTCTTTTGCTGCCAAAAATCAAAAAATTTGAATAGAAAAGAAAAACAAAAATCTAGTTCACATAGAAACCAAGGTAAAAGTTACAGAATCAAAAAACCAAACCCAGAACAGTATCTGATCCAGAAATGCTGCCTTTTTGTTCTATAGAAGTTGCTGTCCAGGTCTTTTGTGCACTTTCTGGTATTAAAGTTTTATTGGGGTTTTGGTTTTGCCTTTTTTTTTTGTGTGTATGTTTAGTTTTTGCTTAGTTTTGGGGGTTTTTTATATTCGTCACACCACCACCACTTTCCCACTCCCCCTTCCCCTCGTTTGCAGACATAATCTTCCTTTTAGTACTTCCTATTACTTATGACTGCACCAACAGTGCGTTATATCCCCTGTCAGCACTGAAATCCAGATCAGACAAAGCAAAAAGAACCAGTGGTGGCAGTTGTTAAGTTTTGCAATCACTAGACTTTGTTTTAGGCTTGTCTAAACAAAGTGTTGGATTTTGTTTGGGTTTTGTGTGTGGGTTTTGTTTTGTTTAATAGAGCAATGAAAATTCTTTCTGAGAAGGAACTTCTTAAAAAAGAATGCTCAAAAGACTTAATTTCTTTCGTGTATAAACAGATTTAATGTGGCTGGTCATTTAAGTAAGTAGAAAGAGATGTTATAGAAAGTATCACCCATGGTGGGGGTGAATATCTGTGAGGATATTCTGTAAGATATGGACCAAACCCAAAGGCTATACCAGACCTGAGAGGTTTTGGGTTTTTGTGTTACCTCTTAAGTGTTCTATTCAGGCTGAAGTTCTGCCAGCCCTCCCCAGTGAAAAGATGGACGGGGCTTGCTTAGAGCTGTCCCTTCCTCACCTTGCTTTCTGCTTTTTGTTTCCCTTGACTCAATTATTAACATTTCCTATGTTTGCGTGACTCGCAGGCAGCAAGTCAGTGTCCTTGTGTATCATGCGAGCATTTACTTGTACATTTCCATCATATTTGATTCTTGTAAATTCCATGATATGTTGATTTGGGGTGCTTTGCGTATCACTAACTTCATAAAAAGCTGATTGTACCACAGTTTTGTACAACATATGAAGTGGATTCTTAATTGTAGAGAGTTTTCACAAGACAATGAGAGTTGTTCAGAGTTTTTTTGTTTGAGGAGATGCATCTGTCAAAGTGCTGGTATGGACCTGCACCTTCTTTGTTTGTCAGGTTAATTTTACTGTTACCTGTGTCACTTTATTGGCTGAAGACGCATGTCCCTGTTAGTTTCCCTTTAAGTAAAATCAGATTGAGAAATCCAATTTCAGACTTAGTATTGAAATCAGTTGTTTTGCCATGCTGGCTCAGGATTGAATATTTGACTAGCAGTTGCTGTCAGAAGACTCGGGAAATAAAGGAGAACAAATGTTCTGCTTAGGGCTCTCTCACGAATTCATAAACCCCATAAAATCTCTAGTCCTGTCACCCTCATCTTGCACTTTCTCTACATTCAAAGGATTTTCCATATTTCAAAGGATTTGCAGAAATAATGTTGGAATTATGTTACAGCATTTCCTACCTCTCGTGTTATTCAGAGCTTTGGGAGTTTGTCTTAGGCAAGACCTATCAAACTGAGCATTTCCAGGCAGCGCTGTATGGGGGCTGGCAAGAGGTAAAGTGTACCTTATAGATCCCTGTGGTGTCTGAAACCCACTCATCATTTCTCATGTTCTTCTTAGTATTTTGTTGGACTGGAACTCTAAATGACTAATAACATGCTTGGTTGTTTTGGACAGTTAAATAACAGGTGAAAATCAAAGCTGGTACACAGCATATGTCTGTTACTCCTTTAATAATGCTCTCAAGTCTCAGTAGCCTTTATCACTTTTAAAACTCTGCAGAAACCTGCTGTATGTTTTGGACCATCAATTGCAGGTGGATTTTGATTAGCGTAGGATGACTTGCAGCATTGCAGGGTCTCTAGATAGTCATGAAAAACCAGAACTGTGTTCACAGTGACTTCAGCACTGTCAACACATTTGCTAGCCAGACTCAGCTAAGATGAACCTTTATCAGTAGAGTTGATTGAAAGAAGACAGCCCTATGCCACTTCAGTTTCTCCCTCCAGCATATGGGTATTGGCTTTTGAGCAAACTGCCTTTTGTATAACTCCACTTTGCCTGCCTTGTCAGCTTAGGCTGTAAGCTTGTTGGTGCAGCGATGGGCTGTGTGTGCCTCTACCAAAGGGATGCTGACCTCAGTAGGATCTTCGAGGTGCTGCTGTGACACAAGTGCTGTTGGTGGAGCAGATTTGATGGGCAGGGAGAACATCTGGCTGGCACCTAATGAACCTAACTCAGACCTTTTGCTGCAATAAACTGCTACTGACTTCAGTTGAACTAAAGATTCAGTTCAGTACTGACTTCAGTTGAACTGAAGAACTAAGGTTCTTTAGTTCTCCTGACTGGCTTTGAACAGAAGTATTTTAAAGGGAGTTATAACCAAATATTTTTAATAAATTACCAAGATACTTAGGTGGAGTTTTCTCCCTCCCCCAGATTGCTTTTCTTGGTTTAACTTTTACTGTTAAGCATAATCAGAATTATTATAATTTCATAATGCAGCAATATGCAGTCAATAGGTTTCCAACTCAGTATCAGTTGAGCCCTTAACTTTACACAAGTATTTGCTCGCTCAATTAACTGCTCATGTTTACAATGGGCTCTAGTATCAAGTCCCTACTGCCTCTTTGCTTTCTGTGTCTTTAAATGAGGTCACTGCGGAGCACAGCACTGTTCTGGGGCTGTGGCTGGAGTTCCCACTGTGTCCTCACATCCACCACAGCAGTTCTGCTTCACAGCGTGTGTTTTATTGTGTCCATTTTCAGCTTTGATTTCTGGTCCTCTGCACCCTCCTCTGGCCTCAGTCCTTTGCCCTCCTCCAGCTGTCTCACCGGTGCTTCTGGTGTGTGTTTAGGGGTTTAAAATCTAATTATACTTTAGTTTGAAGGCAAACAGGCTTTTTCTCTTCTTCACTTCAAGACCCAGGAAGAGTCAGTGAATATGGGTTGACTTCTGAGGGTAAGGCTTTAAGGATCGCCCAAAGAAGCAGCAGTTCATTAATTTTTATGTTTCTGGTTAGTTTCCTCTTATATCCTAATTTAGTCCAAGAAACAGAAATGTGCAGTGGGCACTGAAAATATGGTTTAAGATAAAGGCTTAAGGCTGAATGTCAGAATTATAGCTGTTCTCTCTTAAAAATTAACTTTTCCACATGTCTTTTCATGGAGTTTATAAACTGACTCTAGAGTCACCTGGCCTTTTAGGGGTCCTACAGAGCATCAAAAGTAGTTCATAAAATACTGTCATCAGCTGGATTTATTATTGTTGATATAGTAAAGTCTGGGAGTACTGTACAGTAAAGTCATAATAGGTAAGGTTTCTTAAAAGCTACTTTGCTCTTGTTTGCATACTGTTGGGTTTGGTGCCCAACAATACTCTTTGTGCAGTGGGATTTATGCATATTCGTGTTTTGGAGGTCTAACCAACCCCCACCAATATGGAAAAGAGCCATTTTGTTCCTTTTAATGAACTTTTGATCAGAATTTAGATGGAAAAACTACTGTGCTGTAAGTGGAACTTACAGCTGCCTGTATTTAAGCTAACACTTAGTAAATTAACTTAGAACTGCCTATATTGAAGTTTACTAAACCATTTCCGATGTAGTATTTAATTTTAATTTTCTTATGCCAACTAGAGCTGTTCTGAATTTTGGATTAAATAACCCAGCACTGGATAGTTATCCTAGGTGGAGTGAGTGAAATCTCGTTCCTCTAACTGCTTTTTAAAAGCAGAAGTTTTAAAAATTCAGTAAAAAAACCAAGCCAAACAAAACCCCTCCAAATCAAAAGCAAAATCTTGGTAGTTTTAATGAATGAAATTTGGGGAAGAAGGGAAGGAGAGATGTTTTGCCTCTGTTAGAAAAGATTCTCCAGCTGTCTCATGGAGGGGCACAAGCATGGTGCCTTCTGGGACTGCCAGGGCTGAGCAAGGCTTTCTTGCAGGCGCCCCTCTGGGTGATGCTGGGATAGTGCTCTGCTGTGGAGTGGAAAGCAGGAGGATGTTTGTTCCTTTGTTTCTTCTCCTGCTGAAGTGGTGGAGGAAAAACCCTGACCGAAAGCCTAAGGATTTAAAAACGTGCAGGGATGTGAAATGAGAAATGAGGAGCTGAAAGCAGGCTCATTCAGCACAAGGAAAACGGGAAGGGAACAAGCAATTGGGTAGGTGTTCAGAGATGCGGGAGGGAGTGAGGAGAGCTGGGAGAAGCCAGAGGATAAGGGGGCAGAGGTGCAGAGTAGGAGCAGTGTGGAGGGAGCTGTGGTCAGGTAGGTGGAGAGAAAAGACAATTCAAATATGGGACTCTCCCATGAAAGACCCCTCTCAGCACTGTTTTAACCAAGGCAGTAACTGAGCCCAAATATCCTAGTTGCTACTTTTCACTTTGAGCGAGCATCTGTGAAGCCTACCAGGCAAATGAGCACCCCCTCCATCTGCTACCCACTGCTTGACCAAACTGTTTACCCTGTAATGTGCAGTTTTTGCATGGGCAGCAGCGATCTCGGAATAGATCCCGAATGTGTGGGAATCAGCGCGGTCCTACATAATGATTTATTTTGATTTCTCTCACCGCCATCTTGTGTGGGTTTTGGGGTTTTGATTATCTTCTTTTTTGGAGGGGGGTGGTAATTACAAAATAACATTCAAAACTAAACACACTAAAATTCATTGGTATTCTACAACACAAAAATAACCTCTCTGAATACGTGTACAGAGAGGATCCAGTGCTATTTGGCAAGTGCTTTGCAAAATAAATCAGCTAGAACCTGCCCCCCTTCACCCCATCGAACCAGCCCAACGCCCTAATGTCTCATCAGGGCTTATCTCCCATGTCTGCATTTCTTGTAGCTATTTGCAGATTGAAAAATACTCGATGTTCTACTAACTTCCAAACAAACATTCCTCATCTTTTTCTAGAAAGGCAACAAAATGGCTCAGAAGACAGCAGTCACATCCTACACATCTACGCCCACAGGCACACACAGCAGCAGTGCATATACTTAAGCTGTCTCTATCACACGTAATTTTACTTATTACTAAGTACTCCTCTCTTCCCCCTTCAATGCCTTGAAAATAAAAGATTTGTATGTGCATATGTACATGCAGGAGAAGAAAGAGGGAGGTAAAAAAGTGTGGGAATAGGTTTGGCTGCCTCTAGATCCCTCAAATAAAAGTATTGAGCAATCTCTCCAGATTCAGGTCCAAATCCAAAGGCTGTGGAGGTTACCACTTACTAGTGAGACAGAGTATTTTGGAGAATAATAGTAATCTATAGTTCTAGATCTTAAGTGTATCTGTAATAAGTGTGTCACATGGCACAAGCATCTCTCTCTACAGTTTGCACTCCAAACTCTGGCGTATTTAGGCATAAGGAAGAAGTTCTTCCCTGTGAGGGTGGCGAGACACTGGTTGGCACAGGTTGCCCAGAGAAGCTGTGGCTGCCCCATCCCTGTCAGTGTTCAAGGGCAAGTTGGACGGGGCTTGGAGCAACCTGGGCTAGTGGAAGGTGTCGCTGCCTGTGGCAAGGGGTTGGAACTGGATGATCTTTAAGGTCGCTTCCAACCCAAACCATTCTGTGATTCTATTGTATTTAAGCCATGTAAGCTAATAAAAATTACGTTTCTTAAAAAAACCCAAACACCTCATCACCATGTTTTAGTTATCATTTTCTGTTATATACAGTAATACCATCAAATCTTCAAGGAATTTTAGTCATTTATTTTTCACTCTGTACCTTTACCTCAAGTCCATCTGCTTTTCATAAGATGTGCCCTATCAAGCTACAAGGTGCTGCATATGATCCATAGTTTCGTTTCTTGCGTTTGTGTCAGTATGGAAAGCTATAACACTCTTTTGAGTTTAGAAGCTGTGTGTTTATGCTGAGGTTGGGAATCATTAACATCCCAAAAGTTTTAAGGTTTCTTTGAGATAAGCCACCTTAATTTTTATTTAGCTTTTGCAGTTTTCTCCCTTAGTTTCTCACTGCTGGAATCAGGTCAGATATTTAATGAAGGTCATTTTTATTTGCGTGAGATATTGCATTACTTATGAAATTTGTTCTGTTGAGGAATAACATTGAAATATACTTCTTTGGGATTACTTTGATATTTCCATTTCCAGCCTAGACTAGAAAAGCAAAAGAACACATGATATGAAAGAAGTCATTAATTGTGGATTTGTAGAGCTCAACAAAAGCTTTCTTTTAGTTGGACTTCATTATTTAAGCAAAATTTGAAGTAGTCTGGATGGGTTGTTCATTCAACTGTGGCGCTTGAGAATATGAAAAACCTTTTCCCTATGACCACCTCAAACCAACACCAATGTGAGGATCTTGCCATCTTAAAAACCTGGTGAAATTGCATTGACAGTCTAGAAATAAGTGATATTTCATGAAGCTTTGTCTCTGAGCACCCTCTTTTCTTTTCTTTTTTTTCTTTTCTCTCAAATCTGGATTTCCAGATGGCACTGGTACAGAGACAAAAGAAATTACTGATTAGAAAATATAACGTGATCAAAGGGAAACTTCTTTTTCAGAAGGAAAAAAAGGCTTTGCTTTCAGAAAAATCCAGAGTGTTTTTTTGTTTCCATGATCAATGTGACCATGTTATCCACTGGGAGTTGTAATTCCAGCTCCTTTCCTGCTTCCCTCTCCCTCTAGTGAGCATTGCCCCTCAAGCAGGTAACTGTGCACTGTGCGTGTTTGGCCTCAGGGAAAATACAGTGTGTCATGGGAAACAGGGGCTGACCTGAGAGGGGATGGGGGGGGAAGAGAAATGCCACATTTGGGGCAATGTTCTGTTCAAAATGTCTTATTTCTTTTTCCTATTGAGTCAGCTGCTACACCAGGGATTTGGTGTGAGCAACCCTTACAATCAGAAGTGGATTGTTCTAATAACAAACTGCGTGAGATCGATCCTTTCTTTGAATTATTTCAAGAATAATGAATCCTACGAAAATCAATTTCCAAAACTATCAGAGAAATGCAATGTATTAAACTTATTTACTTGAGTCATTCTCAGCCAGCTCCTAAGAGACCCTGATGCAGTGGGGGAGGATACAAAGGCAAATATAATGAAACATTTCAAGATTTCTATCCTTTAAAATTTTCATTTGGCAGAAAGTTCCAATACTTTGGGTTTTGATCTTTGTTCCAGATAAAAACTATAAGTCAAAACATAGTGATTTCCTTCACAGCAACAGCTTATGTTTTTGATAGCTTTAATGGCTTTTGTAAGTATAATCTTCTTCAGATAGGGTACATTTTTGTCAAGCAGATGAGAATAACACCTCCATCAATATCTTCATTACTTTTTTACATATTTCTTGCCCTTCTCAAATATCCTTGTATTTGTATGTTCCCATACTGACATGTTTTCCAGTACAATTATTGCTTCTTCAATGTCAAATGGCTTTGACATTGCCAAATGATAGTGCTGTCACAAATACTACAATCCCTGAACGAACAGGATTGGAAATGGTCAGCAGATTAAAAATGTTTGCTTCAAGTTTACTCTTTGGTTTAAAGGAGTGGGGGGAAACATTTGCATAAATGAATTTTTAATAGATACTAAAAATAAAAAGCTGCTAAAGAAAATACAGCTTGTCTGCATTATCATGCGATTTTAATTATGCAAGCATTTATGTTCTTTGTGTATTTTGACTTGGGGCCATGTGAGACACATGAGTGAACTGTCACTCATGCACAGTTAATTATAATTTGTCCATATAGGAGGAAAAAAAACCCTGGGAAAATATGATAACACTTTTCAGTGGCAGTAAACACTAGTTGTTGTTAGTCATTTGAGGAAATTATTCTTAGCAGACTATACAAACTCTGGAGATCAAAGTGTTCCCTAAAAAGAGGTGTATTAGCACATGCCTAGATCCACTATAGGAACAGATTTTATTGACTATGGAAATGTATTTTTCTGTACTGTAACATTTATTTCATTTTTTCTTTCCCTTGAACAAGAGAGTATATTTTGGTTCAGTGTTTGGCAATCCAAGCCAGGTTATTTAAAATAGCATTCACTTGGAATGCACCGAGTGTAAAATGCTATTTTTAGAGTAGTTACTTTTATACAGCATTGCAAACACAAAGCTCTAGTTTCCCACATAATACAGACCCAGTTTGTAAAGTGTCTTTAGACTTTGCACTTCTTTTCCCAGGTACGTGGCAAATAACTAGTTGTCACTGACACGGAAGGCAACAAATGGATAAAGGAAGCATGGATTCTGAGATCTATAATTTTTAATAATTTTTAAACTAACTACAAAATGTCAATCACTTCACAAACTGACAGGAGACAGAAGGAATTTCATATTACATGCTGTAAATGATATTTATCTCACAGTTTATCTAGAGTTCATTCATTTAGGTTTTTTTTTTCATTAGTTTTTCATTGTCAGCTACTAAACATCTCAGCGATTTGGTGTGCATAGCTCTAGGTAAGCAACAGAGAACTGTACCGATAACAAACCACATGGGGATAGCGACTAGTAAGAGAGAGCCTTATAAAAATTACATTTCTTTGCACCATTTCATATGGTAGTCGTTTCCTCCAAAAGATAGTCTTCAAAAGCAGCAGACAAACCCAATATATTACACTTATTTCTTTTTGTCTTTGACATATTTTCAGCCAAGCTTTTATTTTGCTGGCAATGGCTAAATGGTGAGTGCCAAATCCCTCTTTATTTTTATAATTAAAAAAAATGATAATGATTAATAACTATATATATATCAACAAGAAAAAAGTGGCACAACTGCAAACTTGCTGGTATAACATATTCCCAAAAGAGTCCGAATACTGAGCATGCTTTTGTTGTCATCGTTGGTGTGCTACTGCCATGGGAAAATTCTTGTTTAAGTAGGAGTCTAAAAGTCTATTTATTCCTCATGCATAAATGCATAAATCACATCACTTTTTAGTGCAATGCTTGTTATAGTAATATAATTCCACATTGTCTAATCATGAAATCATAACAACAGATAATGGCAATGAAGAACTGAAGACAGCAGTTTTTAAGTGCTTAAACATCATGATACCCAAAGACAGGAGCATGGCAGTAGCTCTGTGGAATGTCACAGTTTTACAAGAACAATACTGTATATTTAAAGGTTAACAGCACGTTTAGCATTCCAACAGTGTTGTCATTCAGCAAACATCATTTAAAAAAATATATGAGGAGAGGGGGGGAAAAAAGGAAAGGAATCTGAAACAGAAACAAGGAAAGGAAAAATCCCAGAAAACATCATAGTGAGCTATAGCCATCAAATCAGCACTATGTACAACCTTTGGAAAGAAAGATATCTAGAAAAAAATAATTACAAGTATCATTTTTGGAAAGCTGACAAACTACACAGGACAACATTTACAATGGGGCTGATATGTGCATGTGTGCAAACCTAGTAGATAAATACCATGATAAAAGCATGAAGGTACTGCCTTTTGGACAGCGTTAAAAGGAAACGCACTTCACTGCATTTAACCACTGCCCAGCATCTTTGTTGCACGCTGGTTGGCTTCATCAATCCTGGTTTTGTTGGAATCAGCCTAGGGAAACACAAAGGAAAGGAACAGATGAATACAGGGCAGAAAAAGAACATTTGCAAAGCTTTGTGGACACTTCTCTAGTTTTGGCTAGGTCAGGGAAAAAAGCAACTTGAAAATACTAGAGAGCTGGTTTTTATAGCGGTATTAAGGACCCAAAAGGAAATTACAGATTTACTGGGTTTGTGACACTTCAGGTAGCCTTTGAGTAGAGCTTTTATGTTTGTATTCAGCTTCACAGAGCTCTTGTGAATGCTGTCCCAGATCTGTAGCTGGTGCTATTGATAGCGCTAGCGGGATTGATGGTAATGGATGACAGGATGAGAACTGATCATGTGGATTTCACTGGTGAAAAGCTTCAGTGCTTTCTAAGATTTAGTGCACCTGGGCTCTGTTCTAATTTAGATCACCAGGCATGCAGCCAAAGCTAAAGTTTTGGTCAGTGTAGAGAACCACTGGAGCAAGGAAGCTAGATCATCTGATATAGCGAGTGCTGGCAAAGACAAATTTCTTTAAAAATGCATCAGCCTGCATCTTGTTGCTATGTGAAAGGCAGGGATGAGGTAGGAATGATGCCGTAATTCCTTTCTCTCACCAAAGTTCACCAGTGTAGTTGCAAGACAGAGCAAGTTCTCTCACTGGGCAGCAGCATAAACAGGAATTAAGGAAATGCAGGGATTCTACCATTTTTTTGAAGCAATCAAACTGGAATTTAGTCCAGCGTGGGCTGAACTGTTAACTTCACTGTTTTCCATGGAGTAAGACTTGCTATGATTATAAAACCATAGAATCACAGATGGTTAGGGTTGGAAAGGACCTTAAGATCATCTAGTTCCAACCTCTCTGCCATGGGCAGGAAAATGCTGTTAATAAAACACCACCACTTTGGAGCTTCAGGAGTTCTCTTTGAGTGGGAAGACACTTTAACCATGGTTTTCTGTAGCTCTGCAGGAGTTAGTTTTGGAGACTAAAGACTCTGTCTTAGCTGACAAAAACTGGCAAAGTTCCATCCAGGCCCATGTTGCCATATCAACTTAAGCTAGCAGAGGGACTAGATACAAAATGTTTTCAATTTTTTTAAATCAGACCTCTGGGAAAGGTGAGAATTGTGTTACTGCTTTAGAAGTATGAACTCAAATAGCAAACTCTGTTCTGTGATTTGATGGCTGTGTTTTGTTAGCTTTGATTGTTCTCACATCTCTGCGGTATATACAAACTGTACAGATTTATTTTAAATCTCCAATTTGCAAAGGCAGGATGGTGAAGCAACTGTCTCACATACATTTAAAAGTTCTTTTTACATGGTTATACTGATGTGCAATAAATCATTCTTAAATATCTTGGGCTTTTCTCCATAATTGTTTTGGCAAATGCTATGTAGATGTGTATTTTTAGTACAGTAGCATGTGCCAGATCCTCAAAAACCATAAATCAGCATAACTACTCATTATAAGCCATATTTTAGCCATGAGCTTGACCTTGTCTACCACAGTAGAGTTTGGTTTGCTTTTGCCCAAAGGCTACCTAAAATGTAAGTTAATGGTTTTGGAAGCAGTTACGTTTGTCAGGAATATTCATTAAATATTTATGAAATGTAATGTTCCTAAATAGGAATACTAAAGTCTAACTCTGGTGTGTGATGATGCATGAAAGTCAGTAGGAGTCTTTGTGCAGACCTTCCCACCTAGGTCAAGATAGAATGCTTTGAGCCCTTCCTACTTTCCTCCCAACCTCCTATTTATGGCTCATTTTAGGGCCAGGGTCTTCTGGTGATGATGTCTGGGCCATTTGATCATCATTTGAGGTTTTGTCTCTTTCTGTCTGATATGAGGGAAAGATAAAGTCTTTTATTCATTGCTACCCTGATTACTGTGGATAGATCAGATTACATCTCTGCATTATGAGATTACCCTGCTCTGGATGCATGCATCCAGTCTAACATAAATGCTTTAGGAGCATTTGGGTTAGCTTTGTGATGCACCCCAGCTTTTGCAAAGTGTGCCAGGCAAGGGTCTTTCCAATGGACATAATTGATCAAAAGCCCAGTGCTTCAGCAGGAAAAGGACTTCAGCAATACTGTATGCCCACAACAGTAGGGATGATGGTCTGCTGGCATATTTCGTTGCAAAATGGATGTGTATGCATTTGTGGTTTCAGTATTATCCAGCTAACTGCTATTTCTGTCTTTTACAGAGGCTTTCCCTGATATATTGTGCTTCTTTTTCTAGTATCTCATTACAGTCCTTACTCTGAGAAATTTGGCAGATTTTCCCAAAGACTGCCTTGGTTTCGTGCTGCTTTCATGACGACTCCCCTGCGTACAGTGCAAGTCCATCTTTCACTGTTCCTTAGCCAAGGGCTCTGCCTGACAAGACCTGCCCGTGAGGATGGATTTAATGAATCACATTAGCTTGCGGTGTAGTTTTTCTATTGCTGTATGAAATGCTTAACTCTGTAAGAAGACTGCATAGATGTGGAAGGCCAGCCCTGCAGTTGGCCAACTGCCCTCAGCATGCACTGCCCAGAGGTTGGGCCGATGTGCTTCATGTGCACGAGGAGCCTGGTTAATGTTTCCAAATCCAGATATCTGCAAGCTTGGATTGATGGGAAAACAGTGACTTCTTGGGCTTGCTGTAGTTTGTGATAGTATCCTGCAGGCACGGATAGGATGCAGCTGATTTCCAAACCAAACCATTCTATGATGTCCATCCACAGGGCATGTCTCCTTCCACTATGTTATATCATGAGTAGGGTACCTGGTAACATGCAATAGTGCATGTCCTCATACTTGCTTTGAGAAAATAACATTATGTTCTAGACTTCTTATTTAAAGGTAGTTATGATGTAGCTGTATATTCTTCCAGCCCCTTCTCGTAGTGTAGGTAGATGCACTGCTTTCTAGTGCTTTTCATATGAATGACAGCAGTAAATCCTTCCTTTCCATGCTCCTATTTTTCCCAGGAATATGAAATGCTGCAGAATGGCACCTCAGTAATACTGTGCTTTTTTTAATACAGTCAAACTAACAGATGCAGCTTTACAAAACAAAACTTTTGACCTATGCAAAGCCATGCACTCTACTGTGTTATGCGACTCTCTGTCAGAGATGAACTTTCCACGTTTAAGACAATGTATACTTCACCCAGTTCTCTCTGGAATCAATTTCCAACAAGGAAAGCTATCTGAGTGAGTTTCTCAGTGCTGCAGTTTCTTTTTCACTAGGATTGATGTAGTTAATTAACATGAAAATCGGGCATGGGCATCCTGCTTGTGTGAGAAGGCTTGCACGTGTAAGAAGGCTCAAGACTACAAGCTCTACCACTTAAGGTCAGAATTAACTCTAAGCAGCACATCTAAGTCCTTGGGTTAGATCCTCAGGTTGTCTAAATCTCAGTGGTGTATTGATTTTATACCAGATGAAGATCTAGCCTCTTATGTCGTTTCAGCCTGGCTGTGCCTGTGCCTGGAGCTCTGCCAGTAGGAATGCAGATGGCTTGCAGATCTTGGGATCTGAGGATGGCAGTGAGTTCCCAGATGGGTTTGGAGGGTGCTGGTATCTGCTTCAGATATCTGCAATGCAGGTCTGGCACTGGAATGGTGCTCTATGCTTTTTTAGATGGTGATTTTGAGAGATATACATAGATATAGATAGGTATACACATACCAAGAGAGCTGGTAGGTAGATCTCTGTACTAATGTGGTTATAAGCAGGCAGCATGGCAAGACTGGCTGCACTGTCACCATATGGCAAAGCCTTGCTTAATAATTCCCCATCCTCTTTTCGGGACTGGTCCTCCAAGCAGGTCATCCGGTTGTTCTATGCTCATGGAGTTTCCGAGGGAAGGGAAAGTCCAGGAAGGCTTAAACCTTGCCAGAAGGTGCCAGGGCATTCAGACCCAAGCCTTATGCTTCTGGATAGCTGAGGGCACTTTTCCTTTCCCAAAGCTGAAAGAGCCTTGATTTGTCCTAAGGGATCCCCTTGCCACCTGTTGTCTGGCAAACCCAACAGTATGGATTTCACCTGACCTGCACTGGATATTACTGAAGCCCCATGGCAGTGACCTCTGCTTTGGCCCAAGGAATTGGAGGGAGAAGAGCTCTGGCAGCTATTTCTCTCCCTTTTCCTTCTCTGAGCTGAAGAGAAACTGCAGCGTGCACAGCCTGTGCTTGCAGAAGGGAAAACACAGCCCCGTTTGGTGTCCTGTTAGAAATGTCAGCTCTTACCTTCTCCATGATCCTGTCAATCTGGCGGTTCTGTGTGTCGATCTCATTGCCCATGTCCAGGGCCATGTGACGTAAGTTACCAATGATGCCGCTGACCTGCTCGAGGTTCTCATCCATTTCATTTTCCCGGGCATCATTTGTTACCCTGGGAGAAAAGAAACAGTTATTTGAAGCAGAGACAGAGGAGGATCCCCCTGAAGCTCTGATTCACCCGAAACCTCCCCTGTGTCCTCCTTCACTTGTCACCTGAGGAGCACCCTGCTGCGCTCAGCTTTGAAGAAAAGAGATTAATAAGTAGTTAGCCTAAAAACATTACATGCTTATTTTTTGGATGTTGGGATTAATTGTCTGGGTTCATCACTGCTCCATTTGTATCGCTTGTGGCTGCTGCTCCTAGAAGTGTTGCTGTCGGAGCTTGCCTGTACCGCATACTACACCTCTCTGCAGACAGGTTTTGGGATGGTCCTTCTCGAACAAAGAATGACAGGGTGCTCCATTTGGACCTGTGTGTAGTTAGAGTATGTGGGAAATGCTGGAGGGTGGTGGAATTGAAGCTATATCAGCTCCCCTCCTTGAATTATGCATTGCTAATGGATACTGTCCAGTCCTTGTGCACTTGGGGTCACTCAAATATCACGGAAGGGCTGCTCCGGCTTTGAAAATCCTAACCTAACATCCTATTTAATTCAATGTATTTCTGATAAATAATAGTAGCAGCTTCTCTCAGATTTACTGGCTTTAGTAAAGATCCTTTGTTTCTTATTCTTAGCACTGTCTTTTTCAGTTGCTTGGTTTTTAGGAGAAAAAGTTTGTGCTTGAGCCAAGCCCAATTCAGCTCTCCAGCGTGACGAGAGGCACGCAGTGACTGACACTGGGACAAGCAAAGTCCATGGATGCCACTCAAAATCACTACTTTAAGCCTCTTGTGCAATTTCTGTTTATAGAAGTGTCAAAAGCACACTGCAGGCTATTTGCAGAGCGACTATGGTGTAGCCTAACTTCCTTCACTGCTATTCTGTTATCATGTCCCAGCCTTCGTTTTGGTGGGGCTGCCATCCAGAAATAATAGAAAAAAGTGAATGGCAGACCCAGCAAACTTAAATGGCAACTCCATCCCACGCTCCAGATTGTGTGACAGCATTGTTTCTATCACACTGATTTCCCTTTATCACAGCAGCCAAAAAAATAAGTGGATAATAGTTTTTGGAAAGATAATTACTTATTAATCCAGTGTCCTTAATCTTCAGAGATCAAAGCTCTGCCTACTGGTATGCCTTTATCCATTCAGCTGATAGCATTGTCATCTAAATACATGCTCTATAAGCACTGTAATCAGTATGTACTTATTGCTGCATCCCTATGGACTGCTGGAAGTTTGCAGTTTGGTTGCCATTAGTGTAGCTGTGTGTTTTAAACTGGCTTTCATTTGAGTGCACAGGGGTTGCCGCTAAAGCATCAATCTTTCTCCATGGTTATGGCTTTACAGCAGCTGAGGAATGGGGCATCATTCCCCATTCAGTGAGGTTTTCTGGATAGTTACAAGCAGGGAAGTGGTGTACCTCTAGTTAAAAGTGTGCTTCAAGTTCTGCACTTGGCTTGGTGCTCTGGCAGGGAGCCTGAGGCTTTTGTCTTTTTGAAAAGGAAGGAACGGGTGCTGGATGCTTTGGTGTGTCTTCTGACAAGGATGGATAACGAGCAGTACATATCTTGAGACATAATAACAATAAACTAGTATTTATCTGACACTTCATTTCTGAGGCATTTGACAACTGTCATAAATGAGACCCATAATAAGCCTCATAGGAAAAGTGCATTGTTTGTGCCAGGGAGCTGGAGTGCAAAGGGCAGTGCTGACTGGCTGTGACAGTCTGCAACCTCACATTGCTGCTGTGAAGTCAATAAATAGATATTATTTCTATTTCATTATTGCCGAAACTGGGCAGTATCAAGGGGGAATGTTTAGGGCATGTTTTCAGCCATCTTCTGGTTCTCAGGGCTAAGACCCTTACTTCCAGGATTTCCACCAATGTAACCATCCTTTGCACTACCCTAGACAAGCACCCACAGGGCCAGGGGAAGTCACTGGACACAATAAGCCTGTAGTACCTGTCTTAATTGCTGTCAACCTAAATCTGAGCACCCACCACTCCATGGCAAGCACTGGCTCCATTGCTGTACCCAGCACTGCTGAAGGAGTTAATGAGCACCACAGAACTCACGACCATATGGGAGAAATCTAAATATATCAGTGACAAGGAGAAGAGAGAGAAAACAGTGGATAAAAAGGCTCACCTGCGGATAAAGCCACCACTGATGGCCATCTGCTCCCGTTCATCTACGACACGTGCAGGCTGGCTGGCTACAACACCATCCTGATTATTGCCCCAGGCTTTTTTGTAAGCATCACTTGATTTAAGCCTATGCGAAAAAGACTATGAGTAACAAAGCATCAAGTGGACAAGGACAAACGCAAAACTCTTTACTTCTCCAAGCTAAAAGCTGAATCAAGCAAATGAGTTTTCAGATAGAGGGTCGCTGATTGTATACCGATATATCATAATCCTGAATAAAAGGAGGGGTTTGGTTTTTGTTTCTTTTTACTGCCACAACAACTGTGTTGGTCAGAGGTTTTTGTTTCCAATAGGGTGAATTGCAATTGTCAAGTCTACAACACTGCACACAAGTTTTTGGATGTTGACTTAGTTTCCAGAAAGAAGGAAGAAAAAAAGAAGGAAAAAAAAAAAGGAAAAAGAAATACAGATAAGTAGAAAACATTGTTTCATTTCAGTGACACATACATTTTGACATCAAACACAGAGAACGTACTGGCAGACACACATAAAAACAGAACTGCCAAGTATAGTGTGTACATCACATCACAGCAACACACCCTCTTAGATAGAAACGGATTTGGCTAGATTTTATCGTTTTACCATGCAGAAGATTGGGCTTTTGTTGATATTGTTCAACATATATGTGGCATAATAGGCATTTAAAGCCACTAACCTTTCCCAAGGCAATTTGGGGATGGTTTTATCGTAAAATTCATAAGGTTAGTTAGATTTTTCAAATAATATATCGGTACTTGAAAATAGTAATCATACATCGACAGTTGATGTACAAACCTTTGTCCACAGAGACAAAAAGTAAAATAGGCAGAAGTGAAATGAGTGCAGGAGAAAATAAAAGATACGAGCAATCTAGCATCAGAAAGGGAAATCTTTCTACATTTTTCTTCATGCACCAGCTACAGGCATGAATAAGAAGTGAAGCATTCTCACTAAGCACAGTTGCCTCAATAGTTCATCATACTCTTAATGCATCAGCAGTAACAGCCTTCACAATAAGCAAGACACAGGCAAAAATGGATCATCACTTCCTTCAGGAGCTTTAAACCATAGGACTTTAAAATAGCCTAGTAACTTGTAATATTTGTGCTTATGACAGTTACTTTAACTTTCAGAGCCATTTTTGACTGAGCTGCCGTGGATAGAAAATTAAAATCCAGGCATACCTTTAGTGGCAGAGTAGCATGTGCAGCACATGTAGGGTTGCTGTCACTGGGATTGTCAGATGAGATTAAGCACTTTGACAGGAGAGTGTGAGGTTTTGGGGTCTGTAGGTATAAGTTCTTGATTTTATCACGGAAATTAAGCAGTTTCCAGCAAAGCTGTTGGGAACTGCAAATCTCCGCAATTTCCCTGTTCTTCAGCCAGCTCCCATCATTCATATAAACAGCCCTGTGGCTTGGATTTTGGGGGAGAAACTGAATGTGCTTCTGGAGAATTTGGGAAAGGACACAACAAATCCATCTCTGCTGTTATGTTCTCTCCATGCCCCCTGAAGCAGCTCAGTTTTTATTGAGCATGAAGATGCATTGCATGCTCCAATACAGAATTAAAATGTAGATGAAAAGAGGATCTTTCCTATTCAGCTGTTTTGTTGCTTATTTCCTATTAAAGTTTGTGAAGACTTAAAAAGATGATGGTTGGCTTGTTTGTTCTTAGTTCTCTGAAAGTGTACATCAGATTTGGGGTTTCTAAAAATGAATGAAAGTAATTCTCTGGCTGCGCATACATTTACAGGTTTTTGCCTGTTCTTTAGACCTGCGCAACTTGGAGAGTGAGACAGCCTGTGTGTTTGAGGTGAATAATTTTACACACCCAGAACCTGATCTCTGTTTTCTTGCAGATTTCCCATTAAACAGGTGGGGTCTGGATCTGCTCATGGTCAGTAACAGTGGTCCTTTTCAATGCAGTCTGGTCAAAATTTCGTGTCATGGGCATTTTGGGTCTCCTAAGAATGTAGGACCAAGCCTTCAAGGCTCACGGAGTGGTGTATCAGAGTATAGTTATGTGTGAAATGGTTAGTATTTTTAAAATATATGCCATTAATCTGCCACCAGCCAGAAGAGCATTAAGGGGATCATGGTGATACTGATGCCCAGAACTGCAAGATTTCTCTCCCTCCTACGCTCCGCTTCCCAGAACACCATCTTATTTGTACCAGTTTAGTCCTGGCAAAGAGATTCAAAGAACAGTCTTTAAAAGTATTGTTCATCCATATTTTTGTTTCTGAACAAATTAACTGGCAATGCTAGTTTATGAAATCTAGCTGCAGACTGCAAAGGTCAGAATACTGCCTTCAAGCAGGGAGGATACAGCTTTAAAAATGAACATCCTCCACATGCAGTATCCTTCTGTTCTTGCATCTATTGATTTCTTGATACTGCAGTCATAGTGAAGTGGTAAATGTTTTAAGGCCATGTGTCAAGTGCTAACCCCATCCATGCCACAGACAGTTGGCACGTTCTGAGCAGCCTTTTCTATAGTATATAATATTAAAGCTGCTGTAAAAAAATGATGATTCCTGCAAAATGCATTGGAATTCTTTTGTACTCCAAGTGTGAACTTTTTATGTAGGCATTATGCCAGGTTTCTCCAGGAGGAGCAATCTAGGACAGTGTTCCTCTTCAAGTTGCAACAGCTTTTACAGGGTGGGAGATGTAAAATTTCTGCTGCATACTCTTGTACCTGCAGCTCTTCTGCACTGAATCTTCTGGTGCACAACAGCAGGGCTAAAGCCTAGATCTGAGCTGATACCGATTGCATGTAGTCCCACTGACAAAGGCTCTCTGTGAGTAGCTCTTTCTATTCCTTCTTGCGTATCCCCTATTGTGCACACCAAGGCAGTAGCACACATATTCTGTGCAAAATGTTTACTCCAGCAAATATTTGCGGCTTGGTACACAGGAGCAAAATTGATTTGTTTTAAGCTGAGGCAGTATCTACAGTGTGTCCCAAGGGAATTAACTTCAAAATAAATGATGATTGATAAGGCAGAAACCCAGTCCTACCCTTCCGATTGCTGGTGAAATACCCACCAAACTCTATGACAGGTTTTTTCCTTTGGTCTTGGTAATCATGGTAGGATCAGGCCCTGGCTGTGAACAAAATACCTGTGCCACACAGAAAAGGAGTATAATACTACACAGCCACTGAACTCTGCTTTGTTTCCTGTGCAGTCTCTGGACAACCCTTTATGAATGTTTTCACTGTAACCTGGTTGCGTGCCTACTCACTGCATGCTGGATTGGCCATTCCTCAAGGACTTCTTTGTCCCCAATTTCCTACACCCACATAACCGCACATCACATTTTCATTTGGCATTGAAAACAAGCTTTGCATTACTTGGAGGACGGTTTCGTTCAAGTGTGATGGCATGCAAGCAAATTTGATGCATTTCAACATTTCTGCTCAGTGTACGTGCTACCCAAACAGGAGAAATTTGGCATGTTCAGGTTTTCTCAAATTTATTGCCTATGGCAGGATGAACACCATTTCGAATTGGGTCCCAATTGGGAAACATTATGTTTATTTCTAGATCTCATCAGGGACTGTTTCTGTTGAACAATGAAAAAAGGTGTGATTTTCATCCATAATTTTAAGTAATGTTTATTATGGCCTCTTCTACATTTTTTCAGCTATTTCGTTTGTTAAACTAGTTTGTCAAAATATGTTTCAAAATTTAGGGTCTCCAGGAATAAGGTAGCCCCAGTGGTTTTGTTCACTGGAAAATGGAACCAGCCAGTACACTCTGTGTAAAATGTTGAAATTTTTACCATTAAAACGTGTCGACAGTGAAGCTTTCACTGCAGTATGCCTGATTTTAATGCATCTACAGTAATTCCCAGTCAGTTGTCTATGCTATGAGATGAATGCATTTGAATCAGAATCGTTCTTTCTGCATGCCACATGCTCATCCTGTCCATGTGCCTAGCAAGGATGAGCTTCACAAGGCCTTTTGGATCAGCCTTAAGTGCTCAAAGAGATGAGGCAGGCAGCACCTACTTGTTACATGGACAGACACAAAGACCACAGAATTTTCCTAGGTCCGTCAAATTCTTTTCTGCTTCTTTCATGTCCTTATTGATTTGGTCCATTCCCTCTTCGATGCGTTCCAGTTGTTCTGATTAAACACAAGTATTTTATCCCCACAGAATGAAGCAGATGGAAAAGGACAAAGAAAAAAAAGACAAAAAACTTCAGACATTCACTGTGACAAAAAACTGGACACCACATAGCAGAGCCGGTACCCAGTACCTACTTGTTACAAGGACATATGAAAAGGCCACAGCATTTCCCTAAATCTTTTAAATTTTTCTCGGCCTCCTTCATGTCTTGGTTGATATGGTTCATGCCTTCTTCAACACGATCGAGTTGTTCTGGTCAGGACAAAGGGATGACAGTGTGGAATGAATAGTATTTTTGTTTGCTTGCTTTTCTCTTCAACAGAACATGAAAAATGACCATGTAGAACTGAATTAATAATGACATTACAATGCATTAATCTGAGCTGATGCATTGTTGATAGGATGTATGCCGCACTGGATGCCGAAGATGGGTTTTACTAATATGGGAAGAGTAAAACAAAGGAGGAATTTGAAATATATTCATTTAAACAAGATGTAATGATATAGAAAGGAAGGGTTATAAAGTTCAAGGTGCAGAAACACGATACAATACATCCACTTACTAAGACACCAATGACATCCAAGAGAAAGAAAGATAGTGTTATTACTTTGCATTAATGTATGTTAATACAAGAGAAAAGGTGTCCTTCCATGGAAAATACTTTGGTTACTTACGCTTACAAATGCCTTGGAATTAGGTGATTTGGGGCAGCATAATTAATTTGGTTAGTGAGTGGGAGAGCTGATAATAACGGTACCAGAGATGGAGCGAGCTGTTAAGAGCTGTATCCAAGTACTCCCTTTCCAGAGGCTGAAGAAACCAAGACCTGCCACTTTGATTGGCATCGGATATTAATCTCTAATCCGAGTATGGCCTCAGGACTGGTTTTCTTTCTGGTATGGATGCAGCAAATCAGGAGTAACCTCAGTGAACACAGAGCAATTGCAACCACTCCAGGAGCCTCATGCTCACTGAAAGGCAACCACTGACTTTGACGTTGGTTGTCTCTGTGCCCAAGGGGTCTTATGGAAACAAGCATTGGGTGAAGACTCATGTTTTCAGTGAGGTCACTTCTGCTTTGCTCCGGGACAAGTTACAAAGCACCAATCCCAGTAACCAGCCATATATAGACACTGTCTCTCTGCTGGCATCAAACAGAATGTGGCTAATTTCCACCTAAGGCTAATGCAGATGTAGAGTTTTCTTAGTGACTTGGTAGCTCAGAATAATTTAATGTCTTAATTTCTTCAGTATTAAACCTTGGAAAAATGCCCTAGAGGAGCAGAATGCCACAATGTAAAATTGTAGGAATGGATCCTTTGCTGGTGTAAACAGGTATGGATCCAATGGGATCAGGGGTCTTATTCAATAGTGAGAGCATTTTAGATGCGTGGAAAGTCACACCATTTGTTTCATGAAAGATAAACCCAACTAAGTATTACCCAGGATGAGAAAATTACTTAGAGTGGCATTTCAATCCATTAAAACTTGTAATTGTACCTGAAAAGACAAAGTAAACCAATCCCAGTAAACCACAAATACATTCCTATTCTCTCTATTGAATAGAAAAAAATGTGAACACTACATTAGACTTGAGAGAAAAGGAACTGAGAGTGCACTGGTTGTAGGAGAAATATAATGTCATCCCTGATGTTAACTGAGTCTTATCCAGAAGGAAAAAAAAAGGCATTATAGAAAAAAAATCATGTGCATATTGACGTCAGTACAAAGCTCCTCTTGACTTCTTTGGGAACATAACTAGGCCTAATTTCTTACTTGGGTTTCTAATAACAATTGAGGTTTAGATTTTCAAAGCTTTCTGGGGGATTTGGATACCCAATTCCCACTAAAATTAATTTTATTTAATTAATTTTAATGGGAAACAGGCACCTCACCCCCAGAAGGCCTTGAAAATCCTGGCCTAAATTATTCAAGCTGAAATAATTCAAATATTGAACTTGTGCTCTTGGTTTAATTCTTGCATGAGGCTGGGCTTTGAGAAGGAGAGGGGCCATATCACTATTGTAAACTCCATCTCCTTTTCAGCTGTATGTTCTCATTCTTCTCAGCTGGATGTGCCCATCTCCTGATACCACAGGAGTTATTGATCCCAAATCCAAGGATATATATTTAAGGCATCAGTGTTACCTGGCGCTGTCCTCTGAACCAGGCAAATATAATTTGAGTAGAGGATTGGGAAACTAATAAGGAAACCTGAGAGACACACTACACAAATTCTGCCAGATAAAGTGCTGAGCAAAGAACCAGAAAGACAAGGTTGGATTATTTTAATGCACACTGTAATTTTACATTTTGGTTGGGAAGCTTTAGCAGAAGCTTTGGCTCGTGTTTGTTGCCACAGATTGTCAATCTCATCAGAAATGTGAGTAGGTGGTAGAAGGTGATACTCCTTTAAGTGCTCCTGCTCCTCACTAACTCAGAGTCCTGCATAGTTGGGCAACACTTGCTCTTGTTCTGGGAAGCAGCTGTGGGAGTGTCATCTGGGTTTTATGCTGGTTCATGCAGCGTGATGGGAATTGCTAAATTCCTACTGCAGATTCCCACCTCCTGCTTGCGAGAGCTGTGTTTGCAGAGCTTGGCTGTTTTCAGGGCTCCCAGTTAAAAGAAGGCTATTTCCCACCACGTATTTTGGCACTGGAAAGGTCAAGAGGTGCTGACTTCTCCTCCACTGATTTTGCTGCTAGTATTTCCCTAACCTTGGCTGGCCAGTAGAAAATGCCAGGTAAGACTGCAGGGATCAGTCCTAGATCTGGTAGCACTGGTGGCTTTCAATCTAAGCATGTTTCCTTGCTCAGATGCACATTCTCTGAAGCCAGGTATCTAGCAGGGGCCTTTTGAACTTTCTTTCCATTTCCTATTCTGCCTGAATAGATAAGTGCTAATTGAAGAATATACTTGACATGACTCAAAGACTTCCATTTAAATTATAGCTCTCTCCAGGAACCTGACTTAATTCATCCTGCTTCAGGATTTGTGTGTGATGCTTATGCTATTTCTGAATAGAAAAGGGATCCACAACTAATTTATCTTCCATTAAAGGAAACCTCATCAGTGTAAAAAGCTCATGTCATATCTGTAGCCCAGAAGCCTAGACAGCTGCCTGCTGGTCCTAAAACCATTTGCTAGTTGTTAGTGTTGTGGGCTGGATTGTTAACTGGTTTAAATCAGTGTAGTTATGCTGGCTTCATGAAGCAACACCAATTTGTACCTGACAAAAATCTGGTCCCACAGGCAGGGAAATAGGTTCATTCTCTAACCACAATTATTGAGGCATAAATATTTTAGAGGAATTAACTTAATGGGGTCACTATAGATTTGTTTCGGTATAACTGATATTAAATTCTGCCCAGAATGAATCAGATGGCAACAAAAAGGTTAATTTAATGTCTGTTTTCAGAGATCTTCCCCATTCCAATTTTGTGTATTGTATTAAAGGCTTTAGGGAAGGCAGTCTGCTGGCATATACTGCCCTGAACCTATACAAATTCATACTTACAAAAACTCATGTCCTTTACCTCCCTTTTAGAGAAGCACTTCAAGGTCAGAGTTTAAACATCTTTTGATAGCTTGTTTCAGATATTCTTTGAATATACCACATCTAGATACATGTTTATATATCACATATGATATGTAAGAGAATTGGTGTTGTCTGGAAGCAGAATACACATCAGTAGTATGTTTCATTGGGATTTCCTTCCCTTTTTTCTAGAAGCTATTTATTAGCCCTTTTTGCATACTGATACCCTTTTATATCTGAGAATGTTACTTTAATTCAAACACAGTGGCCATATCTTCTTCCAGACCTTGCAGCAAACTAGTAGCATATCTTAGTATACAAACAAGAATATTCTTTACCTGTATCATTATACTTCTGAATTATTTCTGTGTTAAAACCATAAGCAACTGAGGGAGCTAGTCCTGTTAATTTTACTGTAGCATTGTGGCCCTTTGCCGGTGGGTCTTTGCCAGGATCTTCTGTAACAGCCTGGCAAATTCCTACTCTGTGACTGATCAGGGAAGTGGCTGGGAGAGGGAAGCTGTAGCAAGGGCATCCCTCAGCTGCCTCTGTGGCCTCTTGAGCAAACACAGCTGCAAAAGCATCTTACACAGCATTGGATGCAGGGCTAGGACAGGGCAAGTGTGATGTTGCTCCACCTTTGCATCCTCATCTGCAATTTTTAACAAATGTTCCTTGAATAGTGTCCAGGATCTGGGGCCTGTGTTTGAATGTCAGTTAAATGCCTGTGGAGAAGGGAACTTGTTCCTTTGCCTGGAGTATTGTGCAACGAAGCAGTTTCCACCAATGACAATTTTAATTAGAGAAGAAAAAAAATAAAATAAAAGGACATCTAAGAACACGCTGTAGTCATAATTGCATACAAGAGCGCTGAATGTGAAAGAGATTAAGCAGATTAACTCTTTCCAATGGTACTTGGTGATCCCATTTTCTGTAAAGGAGAATCATATCAGAGCACAATTCATTTCTGGGACAGCCTTTACAGAAATCCTGAGTCTTGACCTAGCTCCACTCTGAAAGGCATTGCTGAGCACAGGTACAAATGGAAGAAAGCTGGTGGGGAATGCTTGTGAGCCCACGTGTAGCTGCACTAAAAATAACAGTAGATGAGGCACAACCTGCTTTTGTGGAGGGTGCGTTTGTCTTTTGTGCTGCACTACAATTGCAACAGAATTAATACCTTTTTCCCTGTAGAATCTGAAATAGTTGATAGTTACCTTTTTTTGCCACTAATTAGCAAACCGTTTCTGTCTGTGATCAGCTTAGCTCACAGGTGTTGATGGAGCGCCTCTAGCAACTCTGCTTTTGGCATCTCACTTTTCGTGGTGGCTGTTGAATAGGAGGTAAACTGGGGAAGGGGCCTGTGCAAGGGGCCATAATTTTGCTCTCTGGTGGAAAGGAATTGTAATTATCTTTGTATTTACTGAAGTTGTTTCTCCAGTGCTGTAGAAACAGGCCAGCCATAACTCTTACAAACCTATAAAACTAGGAATTCCAGCAAGAACAGTGGAGGTCAGCCAGCACAGGCACCATCAGTGGTGCCAACACTTGCTTGAGGGATAGCCCAGTTATTCCAAAGTTTCATCTCTATACTTTCACTTCATCTGGAGTACAGATCTGTTGGGTAGATTAAGCTGCTCCCCATGTTCGCTGGCATTGCTGCTTGTGCATTTGCTGTTGCTGTGGTTCAGGAAGGAAATTTCAATTGCATGGACGTTTTCTTTGTGGCTTATCAAAGCTGTGGCTATTTCTCTATCTTGTCTTGCATGAAAAATTGCTGTGCTGCTGCTGTTGTTATTGGAAAAGCTTCTTCCCTCCATGCCGTTTGGAATACAAGAACAAAATTCTTTTGTAATAAACTGAATGAGGACATTGTGTCCTTGAAAGTCCAAATCTCTCTGCCTGCTGATACTCTCAGGTGATTTTCCTTTGGAGGAAGATAGCTACCACTCTGGGATCTCTCCTGTGTCAGCAATTCAGGTTTATCTTCATATCCTCACTTTGTACTAGCAGTTTCATTTCTACAGTCTGCTTTTACCAACATGCATCCAAATATTAACATTTTTCTAAGTTAGCATGTTTCAAAAACATGTTTAATGAATTAGAGCAACTGCTACTGCTCAATAACCCTTCACAGCGTGACATTTTTAGTGTAAAATGTAAATATTTTAAAGTGTTATGGACATATTTATATTTAAATAATTAATTAAAGGAGCTTGAATCAAGGCCAGGTTTACAAAAATATCAGCGCTATGGATGCATATAGGGCCTGGGAAAGACTTCCTCACTGATGGAGAAAATCTCAACAAGGAGACTCTAACCTCTTGGCTCCTTCTTTTGGGCTCCCCAGGGGAAGAACTGTGTTGAAATGGTTTGGGTGACAATACCTGGCTCAAAAAATGGTTATTCTTGGTATTGCAGATGGACTGTTCCAACAGCCTACTCAGATTCCCAATGACATCAAAGGGCATTGGGGGTGGTTTTCAGTTTTCATGGCAGTCTCATTCTCTGTGAAACAGGAGTACTGGAAGCTCCTGTGAAGCTCCACATCTCTGTAGGGTCACAACAGACCAGTCACAACTTCCAGCTGTGTTAAACTTTTAGGCAACAGGAGCAAGCCAGACTGGCTTTATTGTATAAATACCTACTATTGTAAAATTATTTTTACAATCCCAAAGTCTTCTGCTTATTGATGACAGAAAATGAATTCTGCTTTGTGATATTTAGATTGAGATCGGCTCGAAGTAGTTTTCCTTGTTAAGTCTGTTTAACTTCAAAGCAAGCAATTTTATAAGGAAACCTAGAAATAGAGCTTTGAGCAACTGCAGAGATTAGATATTCTGCTCGCCGCCCACTGGAAAGATCAATGTCATGTTTTTTTGTATATTTAACACCTAATAATCTTAAGTGACTTGTGAAGTCAGCTGAAAAGAGATCACATGGCAGTGTTAGCAAATTATTTTCTTAATCTGTTAATCTGCTGAGACATCCGAGGGTTGCACACACTGCAGTAATTACAGAGGGCTCAAAGTCATCATTAGCGTGTTTTGCCCAATAATGTAAGTCTTTTATCACTAAAATTAAAAATAAATCAGGAATTATTACAGCTACATATGGCTAAAATGGACAAAACTTATTAAACATTTAGCATAGGACAGCAGTTACAATATACCCAGGGATTGTAGCATTGTTAGGCTGTTTTTCATGAGAAACCCATAGTGTATAGTCACAAGCTAAATTTACTGAACCACTTAAGGCATGACCATAACCGATTTAAAGAGGCTTTTAAGTTGTCTGATTCTTTCCTGTAAGTATTGACTAACTGCTTCTCTGGCCATACGATATACATTTCAGGTTTCACTGTCAATATGAGTTTAACACTGAGTTCCCTGGACTCCAAAGAGGTCAGTGGGTCCAGTCTCAGCCAGTCTTGGCTCACACAGACCATCCTTTCTAACAGTACTAGGGAGTTGCTTAGACAACTTCTGCATACAGGGGTTTAGCAATAGTAGAGCTCCAAAGTAGAAAACAAAATTCAGGGTTATAATCAAAATAAACCCCTCTAGCAATCTGTGGAAAAAACAGAAGTTAAAGAACAGAAACATACTTTCCCAAGACTGAACATAAGGGGAGTTACAGGAACCACAAAAGTTTCTGCTGATCTGCCTGTGAATTACATTTCAAGACACTCCTGGGTATTTACAGACTTTCTTTGACAATATTCATGATTTATTTCAACTGTATAATTCACTTCTGAAACAAAACACATTATTTAGACAGGTGCCATATCTGTTTCAACACAAGCAATTTCTGGTTTCCTGCATTCAGCGATAGTTCTTTTACTGCCGTTATCCAGAAATTCTTTTGAAGACAACAAAATAGTCGCTGTAATATTTTTCTTGTCAAGACGAATTGATGTCATAAAATTTGGTTGGGTTAAATTCCTTTCTCTAAAGGGGGAGAGGGAGGGGCAATGAGACATACATAAAAAAGGAAATAAGAGAAAATACTTTCTGGTTAGGTCCTGTTATTACTTTTCATTCATTTTGGTGCCAGAGAAGCAGGGACATTACAGATGCAAAGGGCCTGTCAGGTTCTGCAGTCCATTTCCCAACAGTGCTTATAATCATTGCTTATAATCATTGTCTGGTCTTAATGAGTGATGCAGCATTACCTCTGTAGAAAACATTTCCTAATACAGTTTTGTATCATGCCACATGGAAAATAATAATGAGGACTGCAGGGAGAGGGGGGATGTCCTGGTTTGGGGTAGAGTAGCAGAAATTCATACTCTGGTGATTTAACTTCTCTTTGAGATGCTGTTTTGCTGGTGCTGTGAGTCTGCAGCAAATGAAGACTTTGGTTGGTTGGGGGAGGGAGCTACCTGCTTCTTTGTAGTATTATGAAGGGCAAAAATGTAATTTCCTGGAATGTATTGAATGTATCTGGCTCTGGCTTTGTCGCTGTCATCCACAGACAGGGACTCATCCAAGCTTGAAAGCTCCTTTATGGTCAATTGTAATGAGCTGATCGTGTTATAGCTTTTAATGTGAAATTCCTGTTATCCTCACTGACATTTCTATACAAAAAGCAACTGAAATTCACACAAACTAAGCTGTTCTACCTTCTCTTGGGATGCGTTTATTGCACAGCTTTCACTTGCGGCTAAAACAAGTGAGAAAATTACAAAGCACCTGCATAAATAATGTTGGATTTTACACTTATGGAGGCAAATCTTCTCATCTTGTAGCTGGACCTTGACCCAAAGCTTGCTGAAAATAAATGGTGATTTGGATGAGTTCAGCCTGCAGCTCTCTTTGACATTAATGGGAAGCAGATCAAAAGAAGTACAGACTCTTATGCAGTTATTGTATGTTCCTCTGTCAGACAACGAAGCTAAAGGCAAAGAGGGTTGGGGGTTCTCATGCACAACCACATGTATTTTATGGCCCTCATTTTCAAGATTGCACATAGTTAGTACAGTACTTTGAGAATGGTTATACTTCCTTACTGAAGCAATCTGAACTTACCTCCTTGCTCATCCAACATAACCAAAGTCCTGATACCAGCATCTTTACTCTACATCCCAATAGTGGTAGCAAGGTAAGGAGAGAAAAGGGAGAAGAAAGAGAGAGAGAAAGAGAGATCAGTGAGGGAACTCAGCCCTAGGTACGGGACATAGGAAGACAAAAGAAAAACAGTGAAAGGAATGACAAGGTCATAAGGGGCTGGTGGCACAGTCTGAAGACCTTATGTGCCTGGACATTGTGTAAGGAACCGGCTACTCTCAATTGTATCATCAATCCTTCAGGATTCACTCGGATACTGAACTACTGCAGTCCTGGAGCTTGAGATTAAAATCATCACTTTACATAAGAGTAATTTCTGAAAAGAGAGAGTTCATCTCCAAGTTCTCTGAAGCAGGAGAAAGGAAGAAGGGCGTGTTGACATTGTGGGTATACGTTCATCCCAAAAGAGAAATTCCCAAGATAAATAGATCCAACAAAAACATGTTTGAGGAGGCATAGTGCTTTGTACATGGCCCTTGCATACAGAAGTCGGAAAGCTCACCTACTTAGGAAATCCTTTTTAAAGCAGGGTAATATTTAATAGGATTAAGCCATAATTTTTGGCTTGGAGATGTAATAGATATGGGTTTAAACCACGTTTTAATTCAGCCAACAGACACCTTTAGCATCGATTGACTTTGGACTGAGCTTGAGGGTAGGATTTTTAAAACACCTACATGCTGAATCCATCCTTGCTCCCACAGGTTAGTGGGAGTCTTATCATTGCCTTTGATGGACACAGAGTTTGAGCAGAGCCAAGCGGTTCAGAGCTCCCACCTGCTGAAGCCAGCAGCAGGGCACCTTTCACAAGTACAATTTCTGCATGCGTTATCATAGCTCCGGGATGTGATCAGGAGTCTCGGGTTTCTGGGTGCTGTGATACAAAGCTATATCACAGATCAGATTAGCTCCTTTTTAATTACAAAGGGAAAACTAGCTCCATTCTGCTTGGAGCAGTGATAACATCTGTGAATAATTAATGGCCTGGATGATCTCCTGACTGTTGCATGTCAATAGCAGGTGAAGTAAGTCCTCTGCAGCCTGACAGCTTGCCAGCGGAGTCACCTGGACATGTGCAGCAGTAATTTAGCTGCTTTCATGAACATAAAGCCATCCATAGTCCTGTGAAGCAGATAAAGTTGGTGGTGCTGATTTTGTTGAGGGCAGGGGAGATACCCACAGTTGCACAGGAAAATGAGGAACAGAAACCTGGAGTCCTGACTGTCTCTCTTGCTTTTCAGACCATCCTCCCCTTCCTTGAGGCAAATTAAGGACTTCATATCATGCTTCTTCCCAACTGCCCTGCTCATTGCCCTGTCTCATCTCTTTTTCTGGGAGCAGTGAAGTCTCTCTTGCCAGCACCACACTGCCCACATTGGCTCAGATACAAACTGGACTCTGCCACACTCGAGGGCTGTCTGGCTGGTGCAGCTGGTGCTTCTCTGCTTTGTTCCAAAAAGATCCTGCTCAGTTCAAGAGATGCCTCTTGTTGCACTGCCTCTGTCTGCACTCCCATTCTTGTCTTTCATGTCTACATCACTGTAGAAACTGGGAAGAACATCAGATGCAGCCTGGTTTGCTCCTTCTTTTCAAAACCCTCCCTGTGTGAGTTGCCAGGTGGAGAAAAAAAGCCTCCTGCCTCTCGTCATGCTCTGCTGTGCCTACTGCCCTCGGGTCAGCTGTCTACCAGATACCCGCTGCTGCTCTTTCTTCCTTCAAGCACATACAGTTTGAACCCCAGCCAGCTTTTATTTTTCTTTAGAAACTTAGGGTCCAAGGTTTGTCTTAAATTTATCTATTTCAAGTAAGGAAACTGCCTTTAATTATCTTACATTTTCTGTGTCGTGATCTGCTAAGCGCTGGATGTGCAATAGCTTTTTATTGTGCTCTTTTCATGCTCTTGGTACCCAGGGATGTCTAACCCCAGAAGATTCATATGCATTTTAAAAGCACTACAAGGGTGCTTGGGTCCTGAGTCATCTTGTGTTTGAGTAAATACAGTGCAGTCTGACATGAGATCCTTCTAAATATTGGGCTCGGAAACCTGCAATTGGTGGTGTGATAGTTGTTGTCTTTCAGTGACTCAAATATAGTCAGGCTGAGAAACATTTACTGCTCCTTAACCCTCTGACCTTATTTTCCTGCTCATTTCAATATCTGAGCAAACTGCATTTATGCAGCTAAGATGTACAGTGACCTGAATAAAACCTGTGCTGAGATACAAACTCAGCAATTGGACCTTATGGTTTATATTTCATGTTAAATCCTCGCACAAAGTGGAAGAGGTGCAATTTTCTTTTACTTACCTGACTATCAGTGCCATTTAATTTTACCAGGCAATAGTGTATCTCTTAAGAGTAGCCTGCCACAGCATTAACACTAATGTAAAAATATTAAAGGGTGTGCATTGAATATACTTCTCTGCATCTGAGGTCTAATCCAAAGCATATTGAAGCTAATAAGAAGATGCCAATTGACAAAGATGAGAGGTGATTCAGACATCAAGTGACAATCTCCTCCTGTTCCAAGTTTCTACTAAGCATTAATTTTCAGCTTTTTCACAAAAAAAAACCAACTGTGTAAAGCCAATTAAAAAAAAAAAAAAATCACATTTGTGCATTGAAACAGATTCAGACTTTCCTAAACGTTCAGCATTTCCATTGTGACTGATCTTTCAGATAGCTTAAAACAAAACATGTCTGTAAGATGGAACTATTCTAAAAATGTGCTCATCATCCAGACGTTTGAACAGGAGAGAAACCCTCAGTAACTGGCCCTCAACAGTGACAACAGACTGAGGCATCTCTGGAAACTACAAAACCTCTCAATTTAAAAGAATATAGAGAATTAAATGTGCCAAAGAAGTGTGTTTTGGGCCCAAACACAGAGAATGTTGGCACTTTCTGCACTGAAAGTATCGCAGAAACTGCCCTTGGTCTCAGTGGGAGCAGCTGTCAGCAGTCACTCATAATGAGGAGGTGAAGAAAGATGTATTTTCAAAGTTCCAACCCAGAAAACATGTTTTACAATGACTCATCATAAAACCTTGAACAACAAGCTCCCAAAAGAGCCACAGCAGGGCAATGGCCTGGTGACCATGCTTCAATTTGTCTGTTCCTGAGGGCTCATGAAGGGTTCCCACCCACGTCCAGTGCTCACCAACATCAGTGAGATCCTATGTGGGAAGCCATGAGTGGGTAGAACTAGAGAGGTCCATCTTGTTATGAAAATGTGTGCTAAATGTACACTTTCCTCGGGATTAAAGTCTTTCCTTCTTCCTGTGCCATGGAAGAATTTCTGAAGACCTTGCACAGGCAATCCTCTGTTTAGTTTGTGGCAAAATAAGGATCCTCAAAAACTGGGCTGTTCAAAAAATGGGTAGTTCAGGCCAGAGAGAAGAAAAGTGCATCTTTCGTATGACCCTACAGAGTCCATGGAGCACGTGCCATTTTAATCCAGCTCTTAAACCCGTAACTGCCTTCTCTCTCTCGAGTTACTTCTGATTCTCCCTGTCATCTTGTTGCACTTGAGAAGGGAATTTGGACTGCTGGATTTTGCCGTGGTGCAGCAAACATCTCACATCCTTGTCCTTCAGAAGAAAATGGCATAGCATGAATTGCTTTTGTTGAGACATTAAAGTGGCAGCTCTGAAGTTCCTCTCTTTATCCATAAAGCAGGTGTACCGCAGATGGTAAAGTGTATAATCTTTCCCAGCTCTTGAACATACTCAGCCCTGACTCTATGAATGAGCAGGTCGACCAGCATGTCCTCCCAGGCTGATTTCCATGGAGACTGCTGCAAGTTGCCAACCATTTGTCTGCAAAGATCTGCTCAATTTTGCAGATTGCACAAGATGGCCCCTCAGAACAGGAATTAAAAATTTCTCATTAGGTGAGACATCATCATGAATACAGACCCCATGAGGTTTGTGGAAGTCGATGTCCTTCAACCTTTCAGTAGTACTAAGTCCTAGTGTTTGGACAAAAGCAAACCAACAAGGAGTACTCATTTGGGTTCAACCTGCTTTCTATATGAAGCACATGCGCAGGTTCACATTGAACCACTGGCTAGGTTACTGATCAGAAAGCCAGAATATATGATTTTAAAACTCTGGGCTTAATTCAGCTCTTAGATACCTAAGATACATGTTAGTACTTCAGTGAAGTAACTGGGAAGCCTTTTGGAGGCTTAACTACACATTAGCCTCAATCTTCTCTAGCAGCTTTTTATAACTTTTTTGTATGAGGGTCTCACTCAAAGCAAGTCAGCAACAAAACATTCACTGAAATTTGCCCAGCACTTTGGACTATGCAAAAATGCAACACAATGCATTGCTGTATCATTTCTTATTTTCGCTGTTTTGTCACTTAATTTCCCAAGGTGGGAATAAAACTAGGAAGAGAATTGGGATGAATTCTCAAAAGGCCAATCGGTCCCTCCAGGAACACAGTGTGTTATGTCTTATCCATGCCTGCTGCAAAAGGCAGATACTCCCACCTGTGGTTTAGCCTGAGGGTTGATTTTCATAACAGTATAAGGGAATGATGTATCAGACAGAAAATCCAAATTCCATATATCGCTTTATCTGCATTTCAGGAGATACCTGGAAAAACAGTCATCCTGTTACTGCTTCAGTGTCTCTCTGTGCCTGATTAAAGACCCATGTTACTTCTCAGCCCGTTAACTCACCCTGTGGTTCAGATCCTCAGCTGATATGAATCTGTGACCCCACACCTGAATCCCATGTGCCTAGTTTTCATCTAGTGCAATGACTCTGACTCCAGTGGTACCCTGCTGGTTTACATAGATAAAGGAGCCTAATCCTACATAGGAAAGACTGAGACCAGAATTATGAATCCCATTTCCCTGTGCCAGATACGTATTTCTGTGGAATTACACAGATTAAATCAATTTTCTGAGTAGAACTGTTCCAATAGCTAGTAGTGTCAAAGAGATTTTTCAAGTTAGCTTTGTCAAGCTTTGGACCAAGCTCTAAATATATACAATATTTTCCTCTTTTATTCTTCAGACTAAGGAACATTTGACTATGATGATGTCAGGAGAAACTCACTTCCCAATCACAAACGAGGGAAGTTAGTAAAATGGCATACTGTGTGCTTGGTGTCCTGCATAGAAAAGCATCATGAGGTTATCAAACATTTATAGCTTACCATTTCAGCTTTGCTATGTCAGTAACCTTGACTCAAACTCCCCAGCATATGAGAGAAGAAGAGAGTCCTGTCTGGATTTAAATGTACAAATCAACCTTTTTGTTGTATGTGTTGCTAAAAGTGCTTTCTTGCTGGGCTTCCCGCAGTACTGATCTTGTTGCTATTTTTTCCCTTGCTGCATCATAGCTAGAAACCATTTTTTTCCCCCATCCTAAAATGATTGATCTTCTTTAAAGGCCATGGTGGTTCCACTGGAAGATGGTAGTGGACTCACAGCTTTTCCCCTTGCATGTGTTATTCTGTATTTCATAACATTGGCTCAGAGATAAAAACATGACAAGGAAATAAGAAGGTCAGCTACAAACTGTGTATTTAGTCTCACTTCTTCTGCTTCAGTTCATTTTTATGTTTTGGCACAAACATTGCACTGCATCATCATCAAATACAGGTATTTATAGCACTGAGTAGCTTAGAAGCTCAAACAAGCATTGGTCAGTGTAGATGTAACTGTGTTGCAAGGGTATGCTGGGTACCACAGAGCAAACCGATTTTTGTAATATGCCATCCCAGTACATAGCTGCCTTGGGGCAAAGCAGTAGCTACTTTGCAACAGCCACACACCACTACTTCTTGCTTCCGCTGTTGCAGAAGGACTGAAAATAATCAGCTTCTTGCAAAGCTGGGTTATAAAAATAAGAAGCGGTAACAGATTTGGCTTTTCTTGCTGACATTCCCTGAGAACAGCACCAGGGCTTAGTCTCCAAACTCAACCTAGTCTTCTTGAGCAAGGAGGGCATGGCCCTTTGGCGACATCAGTTTTGTCCACCAGGCTATGACCTACATAGCATTAAGGATGCCCTGTACTGCTACAGGGCTTCCCTGGGTGGAGAACCCTCTTCTGGCTCTAGAGTGGAGCCAAGTCAGTCTGTTTATTCTGTATTTTCCTAGTACCTAACAGAGCCAAGCAAACCATGACAGGACTCCATAGAGATGTATATAGTAATAATGCTTAAACATGGAGGCATCCTTTTCCTAAGTAAGGAATAACACATTTGCTGTATCAAGAGAATAGAGCAAAAAGCATTCTTTCAACAAGAAAGAGTATGTTCTATCTCTACTCACTAGACAGGTTCTTCTAAGCAAGGGAGTCTATTGGATCTTCGGGGTCTATTAAATCAGAGGAGTGCGAGTTCCATTTCAAAAACACTCACCATTTGTCTTTTCAGTATAAAGTCTCTCACTCCCTAAATGCTGCATTCTCTTAAAAGTACTTAGGAAATGGGATCAGAGTAATCAACCAGCTGTTTAGACCACAGAGAAATCTTAAAGGTCTTTTGTAGTCACATTAGTGAGAATAATATTCAGCTCATTTAGAATAATTCCCTTGACTGCTCAGAGCTACTTTTAGAAACTCCTCTATTTGGACAGGATGATATTGTAGCATCTGAATAAAAGGCAGGTCCAGAGAGACGCCAAGTTCTTCCAAGAAGTGCTAGAGTCCTACGTAAATTCATGGGTAAATTCAGCAGTCCCAGTTCTCCTCCTACTTTGCCATTTGCCATGATTTAATACTGAAATTCCAGTGGCATTCACAATATGCTGGTTCAATATGTTAGGAAGACTCAAGCAGTGCATAGGTCACACAAATACGGCTCAGGAGAGACAGAGCTGATATTTACTGATGGCTTGGCCCTCAGCAAATCACTTTGCTTTTCCTGCGCCTCTCTTTCTTCCCACTCATCATCTGCCTTGTCTGTTTAGATCATAGGCATTTGGGGGCAGCAGGCTCTCCTGCCTTGTGTTTGTGGAGTTACCCATATGAGACTCTCTTCCATATTGTTGAATTGACATCAGCAGGAGCTGCATCCATCATAGAATTGACAGAAAGTGATGGTTAGAAATGGCATGTCCAGGGAATTGAGCAGCAAAAGGGGACAGATTGCTCGTGAGACAAGACCATGTTTCAGCTTCAAGGGGCCCCGATCTAAAGTGTTTGTGGAGGAGAAGTGATGCTGACTGTGCTCAATGACCCATCTATCTGCCTATCTGTACACGGAAATTTAATTCTGTCTCTACTGGACTCCATTGATCTCCACAGTCGTGATTGATTTCAAGGCCACGGAGCCTACGGCTGGGCTTGTGCTTGTTCCTGAACGTGGGACCTGATGTAATTTTCTTCCCATTGTCTCTGCTGGAGACTCCTCTGGTTGTCAGGAGCAGTGGGACTGTCAGTGCTGATGACCCTGATTAAAAATGTCACCAGCTCCAGAGCCAAGGCGTGCGTGGTATCTGAAAATAATACGTCCTGTCGGGTGGGAGCAAAGTCTTTCGCCACCTGATGGCTGAACACTCTGAACTAAACTGAGTTTGGGGATTTCCAACTTTTAAAACCCTTTGCTATGAAGAGGGTGAAATGAAGCCTGACTGAATTGCTTTTTCCCTTCTGGAAGTGACCCCTCCAGGCGGGTATTAGCTGTGAGGACTGAGCCCAGGGCCCCTTCCTTTGCACTGTAGAAAATCAGAGAACTTCCGTTTCCAAAGCTGTCAATCTCATGAACCTTGAAAAGGGACATCTCATGAACCTTGAAATTCCAGATATACATAAAGAAGTGGCATTTAAATGCTGTGGTGACCAATGCTCTATAAATAGCTATGAGTGATTATGGAGAGGGAGGTATTTAGGGACAACAGAGCAAACAGACTGAGGGCATTTCTCACCTTCCCCACTCACAGTGTTATGGCAAGGTGCTGAATAGTGCCAGAATGGTCCTGGCATGAGGCTCCAGAAGCTCTGCAGCAAACTCAACCACTTGTCCCTGACTCCAGGTCACCTTCAAAAGCTGTTTCCTTGGTTTGTCTCAAGTAGCCTGTCTGAATGGATACTCAGGTATGGGCAAAACAGTGTCTCAGCAGCTGGTCTGCAGTGTGGCATTTGGCAACTAGGGCACAGTATCTTGAATGGCTCTCATAAGGGATACAGATAAGGAACAGCGCATAAAGCCATGGCCATGCCCTTGCAATGTGAGTTAAAAACACTTCCAGTGTTGGACTGTCCATCACTTTTGCTCACAACAGAAGTGCAAATAAAACGCAAGTCCTTACCTCTTCAACAAGCTGCAGCATTCGACGGGTGCTCTCAAGGGACTGAAAGAAACAAAGGGAAAACCACTCAGATTTGGCAAGATACACTTTCCAACACTAATGTGCAGGCTCATGCTGACAGTATGTTTCTCCTATCCTCTTTGTCTTCCCTCAAAATCAGGCCATCAGCAGGGTACTGGTGATCTCTTCCTCTCCAGCTCTCTGTTACAGCTCACTAATGCAGCAGTTCCCACCGCATCTCGAGGCAGCTGCAATCTCTAAAGCTCGTGCTCCCCTTGCTCATGCATTGCGGTGGTAATGCTTGGAACAGCTGGTGTTCCACTTTAAAAATGAAGTCTGTGGTTTTCAGCTAAGACTTTTCAGAGACCTAAGAGACCTAATTGGTGACTTTTAACATTTAATAGGTTTGGCAAATTGAAGGAATCCTCAGAAAATATTAAATTGCTGCTTTTTGCTCTGAAGCTGGTCAGATTGATGCAGACTCTAATACCTAAACCAAACTCACAATCAATAAATGCCTTAATCTAGACTAAACATGACACTAAATTTTACCCTGGCTCATTTAATTTCCAATTCTGCTTTCAGTGTAAAGGTGACAGAAAACAGAATCATCTCTAGAAATCCTGTGCCAGCTCAGCTCGTATTTCTGGGTGTGTGTCTCTCACACCAAAGCCAACCCCAAGTTTCCTGTTCAGCTCTCACTTCATCAGCAAGCTGGTCAGCACGCCGCTGCATTTCTTCCAACTCATTGCGCATATCAGCGTCTTCTGCCATTTTAGCTGTGGGTGTGTTTGTGGAAGCTGCAGATCAAGGATTTGCACTCAGCTGCTTGTGAGCCTGGAAGACAGAAAAGGAAAAGGAACAGTGTGGTTAAGCTCCCTGACTCACTGAATTGTGCTTAAATGTCAGTCTCACAAAAGGGCTCTTATTACATGAGTGCCCTCACCCAAACTCTTCCGTTGTGGACAGCAATTCCTACATAGTAGAGAGCACACAGGATTGTTCCAGGTGGTGCTTTATTCCTGTATTATTAATCACTCTCGAAGAACAAGGATCTATCCTTGTCATGTTCTTTGAGGAAAATCCTTACTTCTTTCTTAACCTTTCAAATGCTATTCACATCAAAGCTGGAGACTCAGGAGGTGTTATTCACTACTAGAAACAGTCTCGAGACACATTAATTCTTCTCTAGAATTAAAAGCCTAACATGAAGGAGGTCAAGGTCAAGCCTGTGCACCTCATGTCCTGTGTTTCAGCTGCATCTTTTGGAAGGCTGCACGCTAAGCCGATACATTTGCAATGAAATTACAGACAATGAAATTTTGTGGATTTTTATCAGCTAATGACTTGCCCCCCCATGCTATAGTTCAGACTCTGAAATAATATTTACAGCTAGACTGGAGAAGTTGTCTACCTGGGCGAATCCTTCATTACAGGGGAAGGCACGGCAGGACCTAACTGGTGTTTTCAACTTCTCCCCAAAGTGGGTCAGATTCTGCTCTTGGTTATCCCTCTCAGTACAGAATCATACCACTGAGCTCATCCTAACCAGAGATGAGGATGCAGCCCATTAATCCTCATCTGGGTAGGGTTTCTTTTTTGGTATAAAATTGAGCTAGCTCTGATTACTGAGCATGACTTGATTAAGAAAGGCGGGTCCTCCTACCATCTGTCAGGTCTTTATAACAACAACACTGGCTTATTTCTTCGCTTGATTCAAGCATGGCACATTGCAAATAAATGCCCACTGAATGTTAGGTTTGTTCATTGCAAGAAAACCTAATCCCAGGTGCAGAGGAGGTGGGGAAGTTGGGGGGCACTGAAAATAAACAGCCATAAAGCACATTCCATCATGCTCAATTACAGAAAGAGGACAAAAGCAGTCCGTTTCAGCAAAGCTGCTCTAAGAAGGTAAAATCCCAGGGGCTATTTTCTGTCCTATCTTTGTGATGCATGCAGCCTTTATGAAGCAAGATAAGTCAGGGCACAGCTTGGCTTTAGATTTTTAACAATAGCAAGTCTGTTTAAATGGAAGTTATCTATCGGAGGTGAATCCGTTCCTCATTTTGGCAGTGCTTGCAATCAGGACATCAGGAGTATGGGCTGAACAGGTACAGCTGTGTGGCAGGGATATTTCCTGGACAAAACCTGTTTGCTTAGGAATATAGAAGGAAAGCAGACAGCTCCTTGCATTTCCTCTGCAGCTTCAGCAACAGATTCGCTGTTTTTTCTTATCTAAGAGGGAATATGTGACCTTCACGCTTTTGCATTAGCTGTGCCCTCACTCATGGTTGCTTTTCCTCTTTGAAGCTATATCAGGAAGAAATCTATCTCAAAGAGTCAGCCCTGCAGCTACTGGCACAGCATCCTACTTTCATCACTGAGCACATTGCCACATCCTTGTCAGAGGGAGACTGACGCTTTGTGATGGGTCACACAATGTTTAAGAGCCCAAATACGTGCTGGAGAAGATGCCCACCCAGTTCTGCCAACCGCATGGTCACAGTAGTGTGAAGGACCAAGCTTAAGCAACTCATCTGCAGCCGCAGCTGATGCAAACATAGAGCTTGATTTCATGGCTAGAATTCAGACTGGTATCAGTCACTTCGAGGATGCTCACAAACAGCTTTACAAACACTGAGGTTTAGGAGGAAAAGATGAGGAATTGTTCTCCTCCTGAAAGGCAGGTGAAAGTGTGGGGATACTCTCAAGGCCACCCCAACCTTCCCACCCTGATGCTGCACTTGTGCTGCCCTTTATGGCACATCACGCAGCTCTGGGAAGAGCTCTTAATCAGCAAATGGAACATGCTCAGCTGGGATAAAAAGATCTTATTTTGGTAAAGAACTGCTTTCCAAACTCCTGTCCCACTTGGCACAGGCTGGCAGTAGCACTGGCCACTGCTTCACAAATTGTGTTTGTTCCCAGATCAAGGCAAAACTGAGCATCTAAATATTTTTGGCACACTCTATATGACAATAACAGGATTAAGTCTGTGAGCCTAGTTTTGGAATATCTGCTTAAAATATTCACCTCTGCCTAGATCCTTCCATACACTTGTGCTGGCAGAATAACAGCACTGAGCTTTAGCAAACATTAGGACAATTTCGACATGATTCTGGGACTGATCTAATTGGTATATACATTTAGCTGTGAGGGGCAGGAAACTGGTTCTGTGTTATGTCTGGTAGCATCTCACTAGCTGTAAAGTGGGAGGAGATACTAACAGGGAAATTGGTTCAGTCTCTAAACATATCTGATGTGAGCTGAATGATTACAGATCTGTAAGGGAGTGAAGGTGAGATGAGTGCTTCTACTGACAATAGCAAATAATAACAGTCTGTCAGACACTGCAGATAATATGCATGGAAAATTCACTTCTTATGTAGATTCCAGCCTGATTTCGATCTTTTACTTATTAATTATTGATCAGGAGCCAGTGGTGGTGTTGGGTGGTGCAAAAAACAAACAAAGTGGAGAAACTTTGTGATTTTTCTTTAGAGTTATCCTCCTTGGTTACTTAGAACCATCAGTTGGCATCTTAGTGACAGACACATCCTATTTTGCATCATGCTAAAAAAAGCCCATCAGAGCTTGTAACAAGAGACGCTTTGTAGCAAGTGATCGAACTTGACAGGTTTATTAAGATTGTTTGGTATTTGTAAAGCTCTTACAATGGATTGAGAAATAGCAAAAAGCACTCTTCCAGATAAGTCATTTTACATCAAGTTTTAGTCATAAACAAAAGTGCCCCACAGCAGTGCTGATCCAACTTTATTTAATAGAAAACCGTGCACTAGAATCAATTAAGATTACTGATTTGCACACAGTATGATAAACTACATATATTTTGCAGATAGCTGGGAATGGGTTTAATTTTTTTTTTCATATTTTGAAATTTAAACGTGGAATAGGACATATTAGAGAGAGGATTTTCCTTGAAGAGTCCCATTTCAGCTTAAATTCCTTTCCAGTGTTGTGAATTTCCAACAACAAACCCTGTTATTAATAAAATCCTGTAGAGAGCAGATTTATGTTTAAAGGGAATTACACTTTGTCCCTGCCCATGGCAGGGGGTTGGAAATAGATGATCTTTAAGGTCCTTTCCAACCCAAACCATTCCATGATTCTATTTCTCTCACAGTTTAACAGTTTTCCCTCTGTGGTGTCTCTTAGGAACACCTGTATATAGTCCTCTTGATGTATTAAAACATTGAAACTGAAAGATTACGGGAATGGCCAAGAAAAAATAACCCATAATGATTTTACTCTCACTGATTATGGGACAGGCTTTCAAAAGCATAAGGTTTTAGTCTGTCTTGGGCCCACTGAAACCTGCTCTTGTTTTAGCAGAATGGGAACAGGCCTACGATACTATTGAGGACTTTGGGTAATAAATTCCTTGTGCAATTTCTATTTTTTACAAAAATTGATATTTTGCATTCTGTTCTCATTTAAGCTGATTCAAACCAAGTATCAAAATCCTGTAATTGCTTAAGAATCTTGAATATAACTGGAAATAAACTTTCCAAAAACTACTCAGTACTTTCAAGTACAATTTATTTTGCCTACAGTCACTGCAGAGATGGCAGCTCAGAAAACCAAAGTTGTGATGTAATATGTTAAACTCATTAGATCTAAAACTTTGATTAAAATAACCAAGTTGCTACAGAAGTTACAGCCACTTGCACAAACTCAGTCAATTTGTGTTTACACTCACAATAATTATATATATATAAATGCAAGCTCAAATTTTCACAAGGATCTTGTGCTTTTCATTTCAGCACAGAGAAAGGAAATCCTCTGGGTTCACACACAAATATACATGGTGCTCTTTTAAAAGGAGACAAAAGTCCAAGCATTGCTACAAAAACTATGTACATCGTGTACTAAACTGTGCTCTCTGTCTTCTAGACAACACAAGTAACCTCAGGGACTTGGGTGACTTATATCAAATTCCCTATGAGCCAGCCTTATACATTATGCCAGTGCTCGTGCAGAAGCACAACAGATGGAAGGTTAAAGAAAAATACAAAGAGAGACTGGCTAATGGAAAAGCGTTGCCTATTGTACTTTGAATTCTGCATTTGCTATTTTAGTAGTGCTCAGATGCAATAAAGAGTCTCATAGCGAGAACATTATATAGCCTCGCAGTTATACTGAAGTCTAAGAGAGATCTACATATATTCCCAGAGGAAGAGAGATACAGTGAGTGACCTTTGAAAGCAAATATTTGCTTCACAGTGATGTAAACACTTCAATGCAATAAATACAGGAAGATGAAAATGCTGCAATTTACTGTGGTGAAGACAACACTGCAATAAAATGTTCTTTTTTTTAAGCACTCTCCCTGTTATTAAAGGACACATCTATTCTTCCTGTGGATATCTGTAGCCAGAGGATGACTGCATTGGCGTATTCTACTAAAGGAGTCAGAGTCCGTCAATACCATAGTTTATGCTTCTTTCTTGAAGGATTGAAAGAGCTTTCCCGCAGTGGTGTGGCATTAGTAGAGCCACTGAAAACCTAAAGAAAGACTTTGCACCAAGCATCTCAGGATGGGTATTGAGCCATTTAAAGCTGGAAGTTAGACTGTAGCTATTCTACTTTCATTTTTAATCTGGTTGGTGGTAGAAGGAGAAACACACGCTGTCAATGGTGGGGGTGAAGCTCAGCTATAGATGAAGGGGGTCATCCTTGCTCCTCAGTGTTGCCTTGCAGCCTTTCAGTTGGCCCCCCAAGTGCTGTGCAAGGCAAGTTCAGCCACCACAGGACCAGGCACAAGGCAGTTCTGGGGCTGTATAGGATCCTCCTGTCAAGGCGCACGTATTTTTCCCTGCTGCACCTCCCCAACAGCTACTACTGCCCAGTGAGGAGCTAGCTAGAGCTCAGCAGCCCAGCGTGTTGGCCATATCTTTCACAACCTTCACCAGCCTTCCCTAGAAGAGCTTTTTGCAACTGGGTTCTAAGAAATGGACTGACATTAACCCCAAAGCTCAGTCTAGACCAGAAATTGCCTTCTAACACCAGTAGGGAATGGGATGACATCAAAAATGAGAACCTGCTGCAAAAGGATGCTTAGATGCCAATACCTGTGTTGCTGACAGCAGCAGCTTCTCCCTGAAACTGTTCAGGACGTAGTGTTCAAAGGCAGACCCCAAGAGAAAGCCAAGAAAGACTTGTGTGTGCTGCCCACAGTCAGTTGGGAGCATAGTTGTTATAGATCGTGGGCTCTCAACAATGGCCCTCACAAGCTCTAACTTTTCTGGGTTTTGACTTCTGGCATCTCCATTTCACCCAGAGCTCACCACAATTAATACCATCTATAACAGAAACATTTCCTGCTTTTGCTCTTATTGTGTTTTAATTGATCTGAAAGCACTTGGAGAACAAATCGGCTGATTTTGTAATGAAAAACCCTATTTAAAGATTTTATGCTATTACTTAAAATGTAACAATGAAAAAATGCTCAAATTTGTTATTTAGATTTAAACTTTAAATACCTCTGAAATAAAATCTTGAGGAAAGTCTGCTTTTTATATCAATTCTGCAGCACAGCCTTTTGCCTGCATGTGATTTATTCACAAGATCTTCAGCAAAGTTCTCATTTCCAAAAAAACACCTTTGTTAAGGTTGTGTTTAAGCCAAGAAGCTACTTCTGTGTTTCCATAGGGTATGTTAGCATTAACCTGTGGCACAGACACCTCATTTCTCTTCTGTTGCTATCCCACAGTGTGTTGCTTGCAAGCCTTTGGGCTCAGTTCCATAGCCCAGGCTGACAGAATATAGTTATAACCGATTTTCACTCTGATTTTTCCGTGATATTCTGTAAAGAATAATACCTACTGGTGAAGGCTTGTCAGGGAGTGACTTTGGAAAAGACAGGCACTGAGATCTTGCAAATCTGAATTCAGGAGAAGCAGGCCGTTCCTAGTTTGTCACTGTCTTCTTGCAATCCCTTAGACAACTTATTTTACTTTTATGGCTTGCTTGTGTTGGCTGAAGATAGGTCTCTAGAGCTATGTAAGTTCCTGTAGGTATTTGGTTTCCTGCTGCTGGCCCTATCTGTCAGTGTCATGCAGATGTCTTGGATACCCTCTGATGAGCCTGCTTGCCCATGTTCAACAACTGAATCTGTCTCCCCTCTACAAAATACAGATAAAAATCTTCTTTTTCTTCCTGTCTTGTCTTTTTTCTTTTCTTTACTGAAATTGTAGGTGTTTCAGGGCATGGACTGGCACTCAGTTTGGGGATGTATGGGGTGCAGGACAACAGGGGCTTTTGAATAAATGCTAGTGAGCATGACATCATAAGCTCACACTGCATCTCTGTGTCAGAACCCATGCCTAGCTGGAACAAGAAGTCTCCAGTCAGAGGCCAAAATGAAGATGTTGAAGTATAATTAGACAAAATTATGACTCCTGATTATTTGCTTAATGCATTGGAAAACATAATTGGAAAGCAGTTTTCATATGGGCTTGTGTTGTTTATAATGACAAAAAGCTCAATAAAATGATTTCTTAGTGTGAATGCAATTATGCAACATAAATGTTCTACCAGGAGAATTACTTCCTGTAAACATGGGCACCTCTACCCCTGATGAACCCCTGATCATTAGTGGGTAGATTAGTGTGATTGTGAGCATACACAGTTGCAGTGCAGCAGACAAGTTGCATTGAAAAAACTGCTCAATGCTGCCTGCTTCTGCAAGTACATGCAATAGGATAAGGTTCAGGTTAGATATAAGGAAGAAGTTCTTTACTCTGAGGGTGGTGAGGCATTGGAATGGGTTGCCAAAAGAAGTGGTAAATGCTCCACCCCTGGCAGTGTCCAAGGCCAGGCTGGGCAGAGTCTTGGGCAGCATGGTCTAGTGTGAAGCATCCCTGACCATGGCAGGGGTTTGGAACTGGATGATCTTAAGGTCCTTTCCAACTCTAACTATTCTATGATTCTAAGTAGGGAACAATACATCCTATGCTTTCACCCAGGTGCTGCAGCCAGGAGCAATGGCAGATGGAAAAAGTTGCCGTTGAGAGCTCAGAGAATAACAGGCAGTCATAAAAGAAATGCCTGGAGCCACCCCATCCCAGTACAGAAGAAGTCATTGTTGTCCTGCCAGTTGTCAGACCGCACAGCTGTTTTATGAGGCTCCAAAATGTGCATGTCACTTTATCAGCCTCCTGCACCGAAAAAAATAGAAGCACAGAGCAGCCATTTCGTAACAATTTCAATTCAGAGTAATAACAACTTGACTTTCTAACCGTGTTACTGCTAACAAAACCGCTTTGGAAAATAAACCTTTCAATGTGTTATCTCTTCGCAGTCATTTCTACAGCTATGAACCCACACATTTTTCCTCTTTTGGTTTTTCTCTTTTTTCCCTTTCTGACAACAACAGAAATACATCGCAGGCAAAAATGTTTGGTTTGTCCATCTGGGAGACCAACCAGCCAGAGTGGTGGAGGGTGAAGATAAACCCTCTTACCAGGAGTGAGCACCTCACCTGGAGCGAGCTGAGGGCACTGAACAGAGACCTGGGCTGAGCAGGCTGCTCTGAGTCTAATTCCCTGTTGTTACAGGTAGCTGCCTCATGCAGCTTCATTTATAATCTAGCAAGCTATGTCCTATGGTTCCCAAAGTTTATTATGTTCCCACCAGTTCTGAGTCTAGACTCCCACTTCTGCAGTATCCAGAAAATATTTCCCTTCTAGCACAAATTGATTCACAGCTAGAAAATACCAGCTTGTTCCTGTTCTGGTCTTGTCCTGTGGCTTAAATAGTTTCTCTCCTTCCCTGCTCTCTCCTTCTCTCTCTGGGTTTATAAACAGCAGTAATAACCTTTCTCAGTATTTGTTATGACATGAAATATCACACTCTGTTAGTCCTTTCTTGGTAAATGGACTGTTTGCTACCCTAGTAGCTGTTGGTTATGCTGGTTCCAGTTTGAATTAGTCTTCTCTGGAAAAAGGTGGCTGACATTTCACAGGGCTTTTTAAATGAGAATATAGGCTTTGCTTGGAGGGCTTAGTGCTTCCCCATCTCTCCAGGAGATACCTGCTCCAAAATATCCTACAACCTCACTTGCCATTTGCATGGCTGGATCCTGGTGACTCAGGACAAGAAATCCAGGTATTAGTAGAGCGGATTAAAGAAAATGTCTTGACTTGTGATACAGCTATTTACATTCTGTGGCCAGCATCTGCGAGAAAAACAAAAGGCATCAGTTTAGCTGGAGGATGAGATTTCTGACTGCGTCACGATTTTCAGTGAAACTCACATCCTGAATTCATTCACGTCTCCCCCAAAATATTCACTCCCTACCACCGCAGCAATGACAAGCAGTCAGCCTCTCTTCTCTTTGACTATATTCCAACCTGGGTTTCTTTACGCAGCTCCTAAGCCACTAAATCTGATTAACAGACAATTTTAGAAGCCTGGGGTGAAAGTCACACCCCGTTTCAAGTTGGAGGAAGTTTTGCACTGCCATTAGAGGGGTCAGGCTTGCAGGTGGGGCTACCAGCCAGCAACATGTTGGTAGGTGCGGCAGTGTGTGGAGGGTGAAAAATGGAACATGAAGGGGGGGTCTATATGCAAACATAAAATGGGAGTGTTTGGCATCTTAGATGCTTCTGTGCCAGGTTTTCCTGGGGCTCTACCTGTTCCCTTCTGTTTCTCTTAGATGAATAGATCAATATATAGAGAGATGGAATAGATCTAGATCTAGATATAAAAATAAAAAAAAAAAAGAAAAATAAATACAAAGTGGAATTATTGCAAGACATTTATTGCTGGATTTAGGAGACAGCAAGGAATAAGAAAGCTGCATGGCAGATTTTCCTAGGGAGCATAAAGGGCAGTCCCACTAAGCTGCATGAGCCCTGTTGGGTTTGTGGTTCGTAGGTTTGTAGAAGGAAACTCTTCCCTCTGCGCAGTCTATAAACAGTGCTCAGAGCTCCTGGTCCTGCCCCTTGCCCCCATATACACACCCAAGCCTCTTCCCCATCTCCTGGTTTGTTAATCATCCCTCTGAAGAGCATCCCAAACCAAAATGATCTTTCAGGGTGAGGGCAGGATTCACACCTGGGTAGTGACAGGGAAACCAGTGTGGGGCAAAGGCATGCACTGGTTTCCTAGGAAGCCAAGTGGGACCTGCATTCCCCCTTGGCTCATGGCACCACAAGTGCTCAGCACCTATCTGCACCAAAGCATTATTGCTCCTTTTCCTCACTGTTTAAGAGTTGCCCATGGACCGCTACTGCGAAGTGCTGAGGTTTTGCAGGGTGTATGAGACACCTACTTCCAGCAGGCTTCAGGAAAGAGGTTGGTCTTAGCCTGGGAAGTCAGTGGGCAATGAGCAACAGCCTTTTTGCTCACATCTTTCATGCAGAGGCTAGATCAATCTGATTCAAAGTTGCTGTAATACAGAAGATGAACTGTGTCTGCACCTATTAAGTACTCCCTGGTGCTGCAGTTAGTGTCTGTGAGTCAGGAGCGCTTCAGCTACATAACAGGTAACACAGCATGAGAAAACTACAGTAACTTGGTCCTCTCTGTTTGTGCTTTTGGTCTTAGTCCTGCCAATGGGGATGTCTTACACATCAGTGTGGTGGCAACCAACCGGCTGCTGTTGGTTTGTGTTCGTGGCTGAAGGGTCTCCCTCTGTATCTCCATAAATCAAGAGGAGCAAACCCGGTGGCAATGGAGAAAGTGAGCTGAGCTTCTGCAAGAGAGCGTTAAACAGGAAGAGTTGTTCACAAGGCCTCATCCACATTGCCTCAACCCTTTCTAGGTCTTCTCTGCCTTTGCAAAGTCAGTGCAAAATGCCACTGTGCCAGAAGAGCTACACAAACATTACATGCAGATCAAATCAATTGCAGAAAATGCAAGCCACCAGAAATAGAGATTATCCTCAAATGTCTTATAATGATCCGAGAAAGCACACAGACAACTGAAGAAAGACTTTTTTAGGCTAAATGGATGATGAAAGGGAAACCCACAAAGTGGAGAAAGAGATTTTTTTAGGCTAAATGGATGATATAAAGGAAACCCACGAGTATTACAGGAAGAAAAGAGCACATTTGCATTGGCCTCTGTCACAAAGTAGAGCTAATTTCTGCTGCATTTTCTGGAAGTCTGCAAGTCAGGGGGAAATTCTGTGGTAACTTTATTTAATTGAAAATGATTTTTTTTAATTAATTTAATGGAACAGTGAATAACATTAAAACAGCCATAAAATTCTCCATTTGCATGTTAAAAATTGGTGGTATCCGTTCTTTATTAATCCTGATGCTTTCAGGACTGGATGAGACAGCTGTGAGTGTAACTAGTGCTTTTACAAGCTTAGTATGGAACGGCTGATGATTTAGGGAGACTGGAAAATATGGAAAAGGGTTTTGTGGTGAAAGAACAATAAGTCAATATTATAGTTTCAGAGATTGGCAGCAACATAGTTAACACCATCAGCATCAAAGTTGTCATAGCTTTGATTTCAAAATGATTGACAGGAATAAGGAGTTCCCCTGATGGGGTTTGTTACGGGCTGTCAGCAGCCTCAGGCAAACAACATTTCATGTCTTTCTGCCTGGTTCTTGTTTGCAAGATATCTTTGCACTGAAGGACTCACACCTACCCCTTCCCTGAGCTGTGTTAAACCAGGAAGGACTTACTTTTCTGTAACAGAACTTGCTAAGTGCTGCACAAGCCCCACTCCTTCACCCCTTCCCAGCGTTCTGTCTTAGTTTTATCTTCTTTTTACTCTCCCAGTGCCACTGGCATCTTGTAGGTGCTCTATTGCTTTGCCAGTGGAGTGCTTTGCTCATGTGGCTGCTGGACCAAAGGACTCTGGCTTCACTGTTGCTTCACTGTGGCTTTTGTAGGTAGGTTTCACCATCTTTCAATGCATCTGTGTGGGCACTGAAACAAACATGTGATGCCGAAGGACATCTTCTTCTAGCAAGAGTTGGCAGTGTAGGTTCTGGCTTAAGCAGCTGTGACCTTAACTTTAACAGAACTGAGTGAAAGACAACTAATGCAGCTATTGCTACATACAAACATTTTAATAGCAAAGTTCTATACACTGAGATCACCAAGAAATTAGGAACGCAAAGAGACAACTTTCTCCTATTGACATGTATTTGTGGTAAACAAAGCAATTCATTATGTTTGTAATATTTATCCTTTCCTTTCATTCCTGCCTGATGGTAAAAGTGTGGCCATGTTTCAACCAGTGGACCAATATATTTTTAGGAGAAATCTTCTTTAACTAAATCGCCAGAGTCAAATCAGCAGCTGACAAAATACGAGCATTATGAAACTGGGATGATGGCGTTATTTGTAGAATGGGATTTTTAGCTGAAGAAGGGCAATTTTTTTCAACTATGAGGGACAGCAAAAAAGATGTCAAAGAAAAGATCTCACTGTCTTTGAGAGTCTTACTTATCACTGATTATTCATGTTCTTTTATTTTTCAAGTTAAAGAGCCTTATCTTTAAAGAAACAATGTAATTATCCATATAACAACCTGTCCGTCCATCCTTCTGTTCATTACATCATACAGCATTTGAAGCAAGTAGCAAGAAGGAAGGGAACTTGCCAGCTTGTGCGTGCAGCCATTTGTGGTGAGGGCACTGTCATGTGGAAATGCAACACTGTAAGTAAAACAGAAAAGGCAAGAGAGATTATAGGCCTGAGCCAAAGCCCCATCACCTCAAGGAACTGCTATCCATAATGTGCCTGAAAGGAGTTTAGGAGACCAAAATGTGTCTGAAAGGGGTTCAGGAGAGCATCTGCACCTCCCCACTACTGCCAGCGGAGCTTTAATAATGGACAGCCAAAAAATAAACAAGGTTGACCTTTCCGAGGGTGCTCTGAATTACCCCTGAGGATGTCTCGTGCTTTGCAGACCAACAGCCATACTCTTAGCTCAGGGCTCACTTTCTACCACTTCCAGGACAGCCCAGCCTTACCCCCAGCTCCACTCTCCTCTACTTCGTACTGTAGTCTCCACTGGGAACTTAAACAGTGGAAGTAGGAGTTAAAGGTGAAGAAAGTCCATGAGCTTTGAAAAACTTACTTCGCTTCAGGATAGAAAAAGAAATAGCTGCAGGGACACTATAAAAAGAAAGGGCCTTGTTTATTTTTTAACTACCCTCATTCTCTGTCTATGTATAGGTGATAGACAGATAGACATGTGAGTACATAAAATGCAGCTCACACAATATAAGGACACAGCAGAGTATCTTTCTAAATGCAGTTTATATGGCAAAAAGGCCTGGAATTTAATTTTAAACCGATAAACCTTTTACAGATCTAAATTTTATCATTTCAAGGCTCTTTTATAGAGTCACAATGACAAAAAATTCTGCTTCTATTAAACAGCTCATCTCCCTGAAGTGAAGCTGGACCATTGATCAGCCCAGAACCACTCCCAAAAACCTGTAGCAATGCAGATACTGTCCAGACAAGGGGGTGGATCTGGATACTCCCTTCACTGGGCACAAGTGAGAGATTAAATAGGAAGATCCTAGTGTCATATCCACTGTTCATTACTGGTGAATATTTATACCAAAACCAACAAATTGGGAGCGACTGTTTAAGATGTATACTTACAATGCATTTACAGCTGTACAAGTCAAATATTGAAAGCATCTGACATTTCCAGGCTAAGTAACAAATTACATTAGCCACAGGAATGCATAATAGCACCCCATGGATATGCAAAACTTATTCACTCGCTTTCAAAGGCCACTGCTGCTTTCTGATTCACACCTACAACTAATTCCTGGCTGCTACTCGTTTCCCAGAAATCAGTAATACAAATTTGCAGAGGCCAAGGGCACACATGCACACTGGCTTTCCCTGGTGCAGGGTATGAGAGCTCCTCATTATTTATTACACGCTCACGAGGCTGATTTAGAAACCTCTCTTCTGAAGTCCATTTCAGCCTTCACAAGCTGATGAAAGAAAACCCAACGCGCTCCTCCAGTGAAGATTACCCAGACTCACAGGCTAGGATTTAGTTGTGCTAATACAAGAGCACAACTTCTATTCTCTTTTTTTTCTCCTTTCTTTTTTCGTTGACCAATCAATTCAACAACAGGCCACATAGTGCCTCAAGGGCATCGCTTTCAGCCACATGGTCAGCAGATTAACAGAGAGGCTGCAAAATCCTTTCCGCTCAAACTGTTTTAACAGAGGATCAAAACCTTTCTCTCTGCATGGGGATTTTTATTTAGCTAGTTCTTTTTATTCAGTTTGCACACGGTTGTGAAGGAATTAAGGCCTGCGAGGGCATGTAAAATGGCCTGGTTTGGCTTCTAACCTTTTCCTTTTAATCTGTGTTTGGGAGTAGAAAGTTTTCCAGTCCTTTGTGGGAATGTTGCCCCTTCCTTGGGTCTTACAGTTGCATTGTTACTGATTGAATCTCATCAACCCATAGGCTATGGCTCTGAAAGATCAGAATTAAAATGTTTTGCAAAAGCTTCCCCTTTTCCTTTCTTCAGTTCACGTTCTTGTTAAGTGAGATGGATATATTGAAATAGGCAGTGATGCAATATGTAGGGTAAAGGTTCAGGAAAGACAAGAGCTGGGTAGGTTTACATGAGATTTACAGAGCTCTGCTGAACAATAAAACATGAGATAAAATTCGATCATGTAAATAAAATAAACAACATTTGACTGATTCTTGGTCCCAGCAGCCTGGATAGCAGGAAGCTGATGTGTTAAGTATTTGCAACATAGAGGTATATGGGATTCCTGTTGAAACCCTTACATTAAATTCACAGATCTCTGAGGTATGCAGGTACGACTGCTGCTGACAGAAAGAGCGTACATTCAATGCTGTAGCAGTGTTTTTACTGGAGACAACAGGACTCAAAAAAATGACCAGAATAAAGCAGAAAAACAGACTGCCTTATAGTCATCTAAGGCACAAAAGCACACCTGGAGCTACATGCATTGAGGATCACATGTGAAGGTTACAAGCAGCATGGCCGAGAGGCTTCTTAGCTACAGCATGTGTTAAAACAAAACTAACCCATTCTGTCAGCTGCTGGATGATGAACCACAGCAGTGAGATGGGATGAGAGCAATTCACATACTACAACTGTGCTTGGATATTCCCAGTGTTACTGTCAATATCCTACAGCTCCAGATTTCAAGCTGGGGAGCAGAGTATATGCTACACAGCTGAGGGCAGAGGGATTTTGCTTCATTGCTTGGCAATGAAAGTTCCAATTCTTTTTCATTTAAATCCCTAAACCTTTTTCTGCCATCACTGAGACCTACATGGAGTGACTTCTGCCCTTTAAGACCAGAGGCTTTATAAAGAGCCATGCCAAAATGAAGGAATAAAATATTCTTTGCAGTAGATGAATAGTGAGAGCCAATTCGATTCTTCTAAACGTTAAAATGGTGCTTGTTTTACATCAGAAAACCAGGGTTTGCCTTCCAACCCCTACCTTCATAAGACTCTAATTCATTTAGGCACATCTGGATTCATTCACCTGAGCATAAATCCAGAGACATTCTGGGTTTGAGCTGACACAGTCTGCTGTTCAAGTCCTCTATATGACAGCACAGCTTGTCCCAAGGACAAGTGACTATCACTATCACAGTGCTGCTTCCAGAGCATTGCAGAGATGACTCACCCACATTCAGCCCCCAGCAGACCACAAGCAAGAGGCACCATTGCTTATGAAGCTGCAGCATAACAAGGACCACAGGGTAAAGCCCATGATGAAACCAAGCTGGAGGTGTTCAACTCACAGCACTGAGCATATTTGGTCCCTGTGACACAGAGGAAATGCCTGAACAAGAGGGACACAGCAGATGTCCTCCCAGAAGACATGTTCAGCAGTGGTGGGTGGCTTCTGCTGATGTTCCCAGTGGGGAGTTAGGGGTTGGTACGTTGTGAAGCATGATGAGAAATGGTGAGACACTGGAAAAGGTTGCCCAGAGAAGCTGTGGCTGCCCCATCCCTGGCAGTGTTTAAGGCCAGGTTGGACAGGGCTTGGAGCAACCTGCTCTAGTGGAAGGTGTCCCTGCCCATGGCAGGGGGTTGGAACTGGATGAGCTTTAAGGTCCCTTCCAATCCAAACCATTCTGTGATTCTATGATTAAGCCTGTGAGATCAGCTATAAAATAAGGAAACTCTACCCCACAAGGTGCTTTTACACTTTTAAGTGGCAAGCGGTCAGTGTTCAAGGCTGGGTGTCTCAAGCAGATGGTGCACCCAAGGATTTTGCTAGAGTCGTTCAGGAAACAGTAAATATGTCTCTCCTTTGAGACCCATCAGTAGAAATCCATCTTTTCCTGTTTTGGTAGAAATGCTCTGGTCCTTCAATATCAGCCAAAACCCCTTTATTTTTCCATCTGGTTTTAGTTTGGAGAGCTCTCCCTTCACTTCTATCCCTCCTGCAAATGTCTGTTTGAGGGTTTTTAGAAATGGGACTATTTTGAAGATGAGAACAATACTTGCTAATGAAGTCATTTGTAAGTAAAATAAGTTCCAATCAAGAATATTGACATGCTTTACTACATATTTAAAAATACTACTCCTGTAAGTAAAGACAGCAGGATGGGGCATGAACTTCGCTTGAATGTAATCCAATTTAAATCTAAAGCAATCACTGGGAGGTTTTTTCTGTATTTTATGTAATCTAAATTCCTGGATAAAGTAACAAGTCTTAATTCTTGACCTAAGAATAATATAGGAATAATTCCATGATACAGAATTTGTTTTCTGTAAGCAACATTGCCCTGTTCAGATATTTCAGCTTTCATGGCACTGACACTTAGTAAGTGAATAACAAGAGGGAGATGACTCCTTCCTTCATGAAGCCCCGATGACACATACAGCAGAAAATCCATGCCATGTACAAGATCTTGTAGAGCAGCTGCTGCCTTCACACTTAACCCAAGGGTAAATTGAAGACCACAGATTTAAATGAAGTTACCCTCTTACGCTTTGAAAATGCATTTAAAGGGTACATCTCAAGGACATACAGCCTGGACCCATCTGATAGACTAAAAGCCCCTTGTTCAAGCAAATAAAAAAACCCCAGCAATTGTTGAGGAAAAAAAGGTATATTTATGTCACTTAAATCAGCTAATGGCTTAAGAGAGCTTTGTAACTGTATTTCAGCCACTGTAAGCACAGAGCCCCAAGATTGACAGTCAAATTTTTGTCTGAAATGCCCCAGGCTTAGCCCAGATACAACGTAGCATGGGCAAAGATAGCAAGCACCTCTGTGGTCACAGCCCTCAGTCTCTCTGGTCTCCTCTCTCATGTGATGAAACCATAGAATCATACAATAGTAAGGGTTGGAAAGGATCTTAAGATCATCTAGTTCCAACCTGCCTGCCATGGGCAGGGATAACTCGCGCTAAACCATGGCTAGTGAAAAAGCTCCACTTCCAGGTGACCTTGATCTGAAGAGAATAGGGGCAAGAGGTTTATTTTAGGAGCTTGTGGGAGGGGCAGGCTCTATTTTTAAAGAAAAATAATCCATTTTGGGGGTTTATTACACTTTGGACCTGGGTGGCTGCCAGAGAAACAGGAGCACTCTGCTCCTCAGAGGGATATATCGCAAACCCATGGTAAGCCTTCATGTTTTCTGCAGCACCTGCTTGTCCTCACTGAGCTCTTCTGCTCTGGAGCAGCCCCATCAGCAGTGGGATGTTCTTCCGCTGCTCCTACCACTTGCAGCTGGACCCACAAATCCTTCTTTCCCAGGATGTCACCTCCTTGCCCTCATCAACATTCCCTGGCTCCTGCAAACCAGAGGGCACTGCAGTCTCTGCAGTGAGTGACTGCTCAAGTGCTGCTTCCAAGGATGCAGCAAAGAGCCTGAGAAAGAGGTTTTCTGGGCATTAAATTCAGATAGGAGTAAAGCAGGGAGGACATGCTGCAGTATCCATTCTAACATTCAATGCAATGAAGCCCTCTGCCTCCAGGATTTGCTGTCAGCTGCAGGATCCAGTGCTGGAGCCCTGCAGGAACCAAACCCAAGGGATTGTCCTGGGGGGAGAAGGTGTAGCAGGCAATAGGCAAGGAGAGGGGTCAGGTTCTGCAGGAGGAGGGAGCCTTAGTGAGACTTTGTGCTCTGTCCTGGTGAAAGGAGGCTCAACAACAAGCTGACAAGTTCTTTATTTTTTTTCCCTTTTCCCTACATTCCCCATTTCTCACCATGAGGCTGCCTTGAATCCAGGTTAAGTAATGCAGGAGAGCAGAGTCACAAAACCCCCTAATTTTACTTCCTCAAGTTTCATTAGACATCAAAGGTAATCACTGTTTGAAACTTCAGCCAGGCCCTGGATGAACATGAACCATCATCAGTGCCCAGCACTTCGCTGGCAGCAGTCTGTGGAGTAAACTTAGCTTCAATCTGAATTTCAAGCAACCCAAAAATACAGGCCATGATTGCAAACTTTGTCCTGACATATGGAAAGAACTGTAGCTGTGGCTGAAACTGGAAAATGTGGAAAATTCATTTTAATTTTATGCTGTATTTAAGGAAAAAATGCCAGCTTGTGAGGAAGGGCTCTGCACGCCTCTTTTTCTTCACTGCTGGAAAGCGCCTTGGGCTGGGTGAACTAATCTATTGCTGGGTTCATTGAGGGAAGGTTATAAAATCTGTCTCTTCTGAGGACTCAGCCTAAGAGCCTGGAAGAGGTCACTCTCTTTAATGAAACACTACATAGATCCTTCTTCCTGTCAGGCTAAGGTGAGAAAGAAACTCCTGCATAACATTTCTCAGAGGGAATTCATCTCCCTTCTATTGAAGTGCTGAAGACTTCCTTACAAACCCAGTGGTAGCAAATGTTAGCTCAAAAGGCTAATGTCCTAGTAGCTCATATTGACTGTCTTGACTAACTATAGATGTTTATTCATAATGAGAAATCAATACTTATTCATATTTATTTACTGTTCCTGGAATGCAGAGATTTCCCCTGCTTATCATCAAATAATACCCCTCTTTGGTAAAAGAAATTTCTCTATTACTAAAGCATGGCACTTCCTATGTTGCATCACAACTTGATGAGTCCAGTCCAGTCACCTGTCTCCATAACCTTCTGTGCCATCTTCTTTTGAGGAATATATAAAATTCCCTGAGATGGAAAACGATAGATCAACCCATCAGTCCTCAGTCAGAAGTTGATTAATGTCAGGAGTGATCATCCAGTAACAAATTTGTCCCGGTTATTTTATGTCTAAGACAACTTAGTGAAAATCTGCGTGACAGAGGAATCCTACTTCTCTGGCAAGCCTTGCTGCTTCAAACCTCCTTCTGACTCAAAACTGGAACAAGAATTAAAAAATATACCCCAAAGCTTAATGAGGTTATTGTGTTTCCAGAATATTTCAATAGGCCTTCAGCTAAGAACTAATGCAAGCTCACAATTAATACAGGCACAGCAAACGCTATGTTTTATGGCACAGATATGGAGAACAGAATAGAAGCCACATTTCTTCACCTCATTATGTCTCAGCGCAGCAATAAAATTCATATGAAAGCTCATTCCTAGAATTAATAAACACATTGAACTGCAGTGCTGGGAGCATTAGGTCATGAGCAAATTAATGTCATTAAGCCAGCGAAGCTTGACTAGGTAAGGCATGTGCCATGTTTGAGCTGCTGAGAAGGCTCCTTCGTTCCACTGCTGATTAACACTTGCCCTTAATCAGCAGACGTAGTAATGGTAAGTTGTGAAGACAGCCTGTCAAAAAAGTCTGCCTCTTGAGTCAGCACATGAAATTGTTAACAGAGCTGTCAGGGGTCCCTGCCCCAAAAGTTACCAAATCCAGAACAAAATCTAAAATCAGTCTTGTGTCACTTATACCCATTTAAGAGTAAAAGCAATGAGTCATTAATTATTCTCTCCTCTTCCCCCTACCTTGGAGTAGAGGTTTGACCACTAAGATTTACTGCCTCAGCAATTCTGGACATAAAGACCATAACCATTGAGGAGTGGTGTCACTCACACACCAAAGGTCTGTGGACACATCTCCTGAAGTTCATGGCATGAACAGCTGCTCACAGAGATCCAGGAATGAAAGTGGATACCTGTCCTCTGACTCTCAGTAGTTATCCACTCCCAGGGTGAGGGCAATCTCTAAACATGACCAATTCAACAGCTAGATGGAAGGAGATCACAAAATAAGAGTCTTTCAGGTATCCCCAAACATCACCTCTCAGCAAGTGCCTTGGCAATCTTCTGTGACTGATAGGTAGCCTCAGACCCTTGGTGGTCCCATCCAGGGCCATTAAGGAATAACAGTGCCTATCAGCTTGATTTCTTTTAAGACACACTGAGGCTTACAAGCAGAGGCGGCACAGAGTGTGTGGAAAGCCAGGGGAAGGAGAATTGTGTTAAGCTTTTCCAGCTGTTGTGGTGGGTGATTTTGCCCCAAGAGACCCTAAGACTTGAGCAGGTGCCCAGGAGGGGCCAGTGTACGCCATAGAATCATAGAATCACAGAATGGGTTGGGTTGGAAAGGACCTTAAGATCATCTAGTTCCAACCCCCTGCCATGCGCAGGGACACCTCACACTAGACCATGTCACCAAAGGCTCTGTCCAACCCGGCCTTGAACACTGCCAGGGATGGAGCATTTACCACTTCTTCTGGCAACCTGTGCCAGCACCTCACCACCCTCACAGTAAAGAACTTCTTCCTTATATCTAACCTGAACTTCCACTGTTGAAGTTTAAACCCATTCTCCCTTGTCTTAGCACTACAGTCCCTGATGAAGAGTCTCTCTCCGGCATCCTCGTAGGCCCCCTTCAGATACTGGAAGGCTCCTATGAGGTCTCCATGCAGCTTCTCTTCTCCAGGCTGAACAGCCCCAACTTTCTTAGCCTGTCTTCATACGTATGCCATGGTATAAGTAGAGTATAGAATTCAGCAGGACACCAGTATTAAAATATGATTTCTCCAGCCATTTGGGGTTTTTTTAAAGGTACTTCTTTCTGAAGCATTGCACAGCATTTGCTATTCCAGACAATATAAGTCTCAAGGCCATACATTTTGTGCTTAATGCTATTTCCAGAAGATACAGGAGTCTGCACTAGAAACTGCCAACCACAGCCTCCATATTATCCCAGACATCTGATGCATCGTCTCCAGAAATGTCTCAGCCATGGCAAGCCCAATCAGTCTTCATCTGCTTCATCTCATCCAAAAATGAGATGTAAACATCTCCCACTTTCACTACATTTCTGTCGCCAAAGTTAGTAGGCTAAAAAAGCTTTTTTAACATCTCCAAAGCACAAACAAAAAAACTTTGTCCCCTTCTCTCTCCAATTCTGATTGTATATCAGTATTTCTTGGCTCTGAAGTCTATAATCAGTCTAAATGTGTTAGGGGGTTTTGGACTAAACAACAGTACAAATGTCATTCATCAGTGTAGACTCTTTGGCAGGAGTTGAACTAAACTCATGCCAGGCACATAGATAGACACAAGTAAGCAAAGAAACAGAAAAAAGTTTGCCATTTCATTAGAAATGTGAAGTATACTGATTTTATAATAAATAATGATCAAAAAGCTTACTAAGATAAAAACTCCTCGTTTCTTACATAAATGGAAGCTTATCAGAAAATCAAGAAAGTGCAAGTATTTATTTCTAAAAATTCCTATTATCCTTTTCAAAGCTTTGGCAAAAATGATTCGTTTTCTTTCTACTAGCAAATCAAAGGTCCATTTTCACTGCCTAGGGATCTGACCATCTTATCACACATTCTGTACCCATACTTAGTCAACCAGCTACTAAAATAAGTGCAATAGGCTGTGTTTCTTCTGCAGGAAAGTACTGTTCTCTTTGATACTAGACTAGGTAGAGAAAAGATAACATTCCTTACTTAAAATATCAATTTTCCCCCAATTTTTCACATTCTGAGCTTTCAGATTTTACCACATAATTAAAATGTCCTCAAGTGAGAAAAACTAAGTAGTTTAAGCTGTAATGGAGATATTTATACAGAGTGAGGTGGTTAAATTCTGCAATAAATTAATTTCAATAGCATTGATAAAGCAATGTTTCTGTATTCTTTGCTGGTTTGATCTATTAAGCAGTTTGTCTCTCGGTGGCCCACAGTTAACACCTATACCAGGGTATCTTTTGACAGGACACAGCAACAGCACAGGTGAATAAACTTTACTGGTAGTTTACTCAAAAATCTAAGTCATCACAAACAATAATAATCCTATCCACTAGAACAAATATTTACACTTTTACTTACACAAAACTGGCAATATTGGGTTTAACAGTGACAACAAACAGTTGCAACTCTTCAATTTATCTTTTTTATTGAGTACTACAGAACCTCATCCTTTGGCAACTTACGTCCCTAATTCATTGTTAACCTCTATAAAGTTAATTCTTCACGTGGTTGTACAACGTGCTTCCCATGAAAATGGTACTTGTCCTTTGCTTTTTTATGAGTTCTAGGCAGAAAACTTCAAGAAAAGTTAGAGCTGTTTGCAGTCATGGCCAACTAAGCTGTCATCTGACCTAGAAATGGAACTTCTTGAATCACAAGCACAAGTGAATGGCTTAATTTCCTATGACATCTGCAGTTGCATCTGGACATTTCCCTTTGGTCCATCTGTATTTGGCAGTCCTGCAGTGTGTGTAATTTGCTCAAAGAAGGCCAGATTGCTGCTGAACCTTGAGAGTCCACATGCATACGTTTTCTCTTCCTTTGAAGAGAGACAGGTCTTGGCAAGTCCTGTTAAGTAATTTTAAATAGTGAATCACATGTCTGTCTCTCAGCTCGAAGTAATGCACCCCTGGCTTGAGATGGACACTTTTGTGATGCCATGCATCTTTTGCTGTGTTCCATCTCAGAGTGACCATTTGTGAAAATGAGACTGCCACCTGGGCAACAAAACCTTTTTACACCTCACTAGTTCAAAGCTGGTTTCACAGCTCTTCCCAGTATCACAATAGCACAGAAAGGGATTTTCTAACATTCAGGTTGAATGTTCTTATTCCAGCATTCCCTGCAGCTTGCTTAGATTTTTTCGTGTAACTGTATCATAGAATCATAGAATCATGGAACAGTAAGGGTTGGAAAGGACCTTAAGATCATCTAGTTCCAACCCCCCTGCCGTGGGCAGGGACATCTCGCATTAAACCATATCCCCCAAGGCTCTGTCCAACCTGGTCTTGAACACCACTATATGTTCCTCTATTTTCCTCATGTCAGACTTGAATAGCCCATCATCTTTCTCTAGGAAGCCTTTCAACAATGTTAAAGCATCTATGAGGAACGTTATAATCCAGACAAGCTAAATCGCTGTCCTAGATTTTTTCTTTGCTCAATGTGATTCTCTGTGGGCTGCATCTCTTGTGACTGTTGCTAGTTGGCAGCTGTTATTTCTGAAGAGGTGAATATGATAGCTCAGCTGAGAAAATGTGACCAACATATATCCAGCTGCAATTCTGCATTTTAATAGCGTCCTCCTGGTGCCTCAAAACAATATTATTCCATGTGCCTCTGTTAAGATTCGTGTCAAAAATCTTGTGGACAAAATTACTGGAAATAATGCTTGTGAAAGCATCACTTTTTGAAATGTTTAACTAAAACTATTCATAGAGGGCAAATTCTGGATTTGAAACACAAGCTTTTCTCTCTTCCCACATCTGTATCCCTTGCACACTCGGTAAGGGAGCAGAAAGCTCTCTGTACAAGAGGGAAGGAATGCAGCAGAAGTAGAGCTTCAATGTGTGCAACAAGCAGTCTGAAGACCTAGATATACTTTTCTAAGGAAAGATTCATCAAACGATTGCAAATGAAGAAGAAGTCAAGAAAAATCAAAATTTGTGGTGAGCATTCTCACAATACAGAAAAACTGTGGGGATTTCACTATATAATTGGTTTGCTGCAAATTGTTCTCTCTCTTCGCTGTACCTTGAGAGAATCTCAGCCTTGTGATTACTGAGGTGCTGATGAGCCGCTTTTCTCAGCCTTGCCCCTGCTTTGGACTTGAAGAACTGATTCCGTAAAAGTGAGTCAGTTCTGCTCTGCTGTGTTGGAGAGAGGACCTGGCCAAGTTCTGCTTTAGGTATATGATGATTCATAGCAAAATTCCTATTTCATTTGACTGATGCAAGGCTTTATAGCATAGGCTATGTTCCTGCCTAGCATAAACCACTGTATGTTTGCATATATGTAACTTTCTGCCTAGTTTCTTAGTCAGTCAGTTCAATTATTATTAACCCAGAGATTTAGGCAGGGTTTGTGCTGTTGGTTCTTTGTGGCGTTTCCTTAGGGCACATGAGCAATGGTGTTCAATGCTTCCTGAGCCTCCATCCTGCACTGTACGCTCCAGTTGCACACTGCATTTCCCTTGGAAAGGAGGGGCCACTCTACAGCTTGTCTTCTGCATTATGCACCTATGCATTATTAAAGTGTTTGCACTTAAGACATTTGCTTTCTGAATAGGCTCCTTTGTTACTGTGTCCAGAGAGTTAAAAAGTGCTTAATTACTGTCAAAAAGACCTTCCTCTTTCTCCTAAAGTGTGGTTTTAAGTTTGTTGTTGTTAGGATCTCCACATGGTGCCTGTCCGGTTTGCTCTTCTGATTGCGATGGTGCTGTACTGATTTACCCCAGCCAAGCATATGGGACTAAATATTCAGTTGAAATGGGAAGTATCCAGCCACTGAAACAACTTTCTTTTCTTGTATCTATTTCAGCTCTGTAGGATGGTATGTCAGCTGCAGAAGGGTTATCTCTGCTGGTTGGATGGCAGTTTCTCGGCCATCCTGTTGCTAATAATCTCCACGAGTGTTTCTGGCACATACCTATGGGCTTTTATGTGTCAGCACACCCCTAGTCCAAGTGCTGGTTTAAAAGACTTTGCAAAAATGTTCCTACTTGGGTTTTTGGGATGTCCCAATTTTGCTGAGGACTTGCTACTTGAAGATTTTTCTATAATCCTTCCTCATTTTTTTTTTCCTTGTCCTATTCATAATTACCAAAAGTGGTTTCTTACTTTCTACCCCACTGAAAGCAGGGATGAGATGGGAAGAAACATTCTTCCCACCCAAGTGAAACGTAACTGATTTTTGGAGGGTTTTTTAATACCTATATTTAAAGAATTGCTTTCTTAATGTAAGAACTGCCATTTTTCAGTAAGAACACTCTTAAACCTGGAATTTTTCTGACAAATCTCCCTGTTGTTCTGGAAGCCAGACCAGTTAGTGCTGTCCCAGCTTAACAGCCTATGGTGGGTTGACCCAGGCTGGATGCCAGGTGCCCACCAAAACTCCTCTATCACTTCCCTCCTCAGCTGGACAGGGGAGAGAAAGTATAATGAAAGACTCATGGGTTGAGCTAAGGATCAGGAGATCACTCAGCAATTACTGTCACAGGCAAGAAAGACTTGACTTGGGAGATTAGTTTAAGTTATTAGCAACCAAATAAGAGTAGACTAATAAGAAAATAAAACCTAAATCTTAAAACACCTTTCATTCACCCCTCCCTTCTTCTTAGGCTTAATTTTGCTCCTGATTTTCATTACCTTCTCTCCCTCAGCAGTGCAGGGGGATGGCAAATGGGGGTTGTGGTCAGTTCATCACATGTTGTCTCTGCTGCTCTTTCCTCCTCAGGGGAGGACTCCTCACACTCCTCCCCTGCTCCAGCATGGGGTCCCTCCCACGAGAGACAGCCCTCCATGAACTTCTGCAATGGGAGTCCTTCCCATGGGCTGCTGGGGGACATCTGCTCCACCATGGAACTCCACAGGCTGCAGGGGCACAGCCTGCCTCACCATGGTCTGCACCACGGGCTGCAGGGGAACCTCTGCTCCAGCACCTGAAGGACCTCCTCCTCCTTCTTCACTGACCTTGGTGCCTGCAGGGATGTTCCTCTCACATACTCTCACTCCTCACTCCAGCTGCAGTTGCACAGGGTTTTTTCCCCATATTTAAGAAGAAATCTTCTTAAATACGTTATCCCAGGAGCGCTACCACCATCACTGATGGGCCTGGCCTTGGCCTGCGTAGGGTCTGTCTTGGAACCGACTGGCATTGGTTCTGTTGGACATGGGGTAAGCTTCTAGCAGCTTCTCACAGGAGCCACTCCTGTAGCCCCTCTGCTTTGTTACCAAAACCTTGCCATACAAACCCAATACGCAGCCACATTCATTTGACTGCTCTGGTGAGTTCCCCTGTCCTGGTGGTTGTGTGCTCTATGACATTTAATTGTAGCTTGTGCTGCTGTACAGTTTGTCCTTGTCCTGAGCAAAGCAGTAAACTGAGAGACATGATCTTCAAAAGGACTCTTGACTTTTCTCCTTTCTCTCCTTCTCTCTTTCCCATAAAAGCATTCATCTGAGCAACTGCTTACAAGCACGAGCGCAGTGTTCGCAGATCCCACCTCACAGTGGGATCTCATCACTTCTGGTGATACCCTTTTTATAGTCTATCACTTTCATTCTGTCTCATGTCTTCAGCTGTGAGGCAGTAATTTAACCCCCCATCTGGTGCTATTAATTTGCGCTGATAACTTCATGTCTCTTCTAAAATAGGCTTCTATTTCTAACACACTTGAAAAGTGTGCTTTTTTTAGGCTTTCTAGCTAAAAGAAAAAAGTCTGGGCTCTACCTTGTGATATCGCAAGCACTGGTTTGCAGTGCTGCAGAGCAAGCGCGTGCCTCAAATACCGCAGTGAGTAGATAGCAGTTGTTAACATTTTGCTCAGCTGTTTGTCTCTGAACCACTGAGTACAGGGGACCAGTTCTCACAAATGCTGCCGTCCTGGTGTCTGCATGTCTGTATATGCACCTGTAAGACTTCACTGTGGTGAAACTCTGGCTGGTTCATCATTTCCCCCTTTTCTATTAACTTGCTGCAACCCTTAAGAGTAGCATAGCTTGAGTACATGAAGAACATGTACTTCCTGCACGTTCTCCAGACAATGTTGTGATCATAGAATCATAGAATCAGCTTGGTTGGAAAAGACCTTTAAGATCATCAAGTCCAACCATTACCCCAGCACTGCCAAGGCCACCACTAAACCATGTCACAAAGGGCCTCATCTACATATTTTCTGAACACTTCCAGGGATGGTCACTCCACCACTGCCCTGGGCAGCCTGATCACCCTCTCAGGGAAGAAGTTGTTCCTAATCTTCAGTCTAAACCTCCCCTGGCACAGCTTTGAGGCTGTTTCCTCTTGTCCTATCACTTCTTACTTGGGAGAAGAGACCTCCTGGTTCTCTGGTTCAGCCCCCTCCTGGTTCTATCCTACTTTCAGGTAGTTTTAGTGCGTGACAAGGTCCTCCCTGAGCTGCCGCTAGACATCATGCCAAGTTGTAGGCCTGCATGTGAATGCCACCCTTCTGCTTCCCTCCCCAGGGTCTGCTCTTCCTCTGTCTGGCAGCAGGACAGAAGAGGAAGAGGAGGACACTCTGCAGCCAGGTCTTTGCCTTCCCTGTCTTTGCCTTTGGTTTTTGGTTGGTTTGGGGTTTGGTTTTGTTTTCTTTCTTTATTTATTTTATTTTATTTTCATTCTCCTAGTTATTTTCTTCTCTTTTTTATTCTCTTGTCGCCTTCTTCAGCCTTATTGGCACAGTGGATCATTGGCTATGATACAAATAACTTGTCTAATCCCGGGATTTGACCTACCATGTTTGACAATAGTGGAAAGCCTGGTAAAATTTTGAAGTGTCTAACTTCTCTACTATGGGAAGCAGATTGATTTGAGAAATAGGCTGCAGGTATGAATGGAAGAGTTCTTTGGAGAACACCTGAGTATAAAACACATCTCTTGGACGTGTCACCACAGAAAAAGGCTAGACCACAAAAAAGAAGGGATAGAAACCGAAACCTGTAAACAGCTCTGGAGTCTCACATTCTGCGCTTGAAGGTCTAACCTCCAGCACCACAGAGTATGTCCTGGCCATTGGATTAGTGTTTTATCTCTTCACCTGCCAGGCTGGAGAATCTTTTTAAAGTTCTTTGAGTAATCTCCAAAGTGCAAGAAAAGGCTTTCTGGGGGCAAGGAAAGAACAGAAATGTAAAGGTATTCTAACTGGGAAAGAATGGAGCTCTCAAGAATATGAATGTTAAAGAGGAAAGCAAGTGCTACTCCATAAAGGAACAGAGGTAACCATGGGAAAACCACAGCAGGACAGTAGCAGAAATGCTCATCAATCTAAGTAGCAGTTTAATAACTCTGCAGATAAGTGGTTGCATCCACAGTAAAAAAAATACTGGATTTCACTGTTCAATTAAAACCCATATATTGTCACATTCTCCACCATGGACCATTTCTGAAATTGAAACTGGATAATTGTGCTGCTGGAGAAGCAGAAATATGGAGAAGCCCTATAGTCTGTGGGATGTTCTGTTCTATACGGGGTTCAGCTGCTGGCAGGTAACCTCTTCTGGCCTCATACTCAGTGAACCAGTTAAAGTGGAGGGAAGCACTGGAGTCCTTGCAGCTGAGGGTGCTTACGTAGCCGGGAGCTAAGAGGTAGCTCTTCTTCTCCACCTGCACTGTGTCCCTGTCTGCCCACTCTTTCCCTGTTTGTCCCTTTGTGTTCTGGGTGGCTCACTGGCTGTAATGCCTTCTTTGCCCATATCAGCACACAGAGGCCCCTGTCCTGAATGGGCCTGAAAGGAGTCTTTTCTTCCATGTCTCTCTCTTGGCAGGGTGGTTTCCCTTAAAGCATCTTGGGAATGAGAGGAGAGCAGAAAGCTGAGGCTGGGTAAGGTGAGGTGGGGCTGGGAGGAGACCCCAAATGTAAAGAAACAAAAAGGCAGCATAGTTACTGAGGCCTTCAGAGGACAAGAGATGCTGCTAGGCTCTCCTGACCCATGCTACTGTCTATCAGCCTGCTTAATGCTGTAACATTAAATGCCCTGGGCACTAATCTGGGAATCGGGGTACTACAGCAGCTAACACCTTTTTTTTGTGATGTCAACCTCTTAGAAATGCATACCAGTTCTTGTTTACCAGGCTTAGAAAATGATCTCCATTACCTAAAAGTTGCTCCAGGAGAAGCTGTTTTGTACTATTTAGAACAGTTAATCAAGAAAAAGGCAACTAGGATGCAATGATTTAAAAATGCCTTGCTAATTTTGACAACCTGAGGCCTGCAGATGGCCCTACTGTTGCGTTACTAAAGTGGTCTAGAGCATTTTCAATTATACTCAGTGCATTCCTGGTGCCTCGAGGGTTTTTTCCACTGTCTCTTTCTTGACGTGCTCATCTCTAAAATGAACTGAACTGACAGGCCTCCACCACAGCAGAGAGCCAGCCAGGCCTTTTTTTTTTTCCCTCTTCTCTCTTTTCTTTTTTTATATAGGAAAAACCTCTTAGGAAAATCAGACTCGAAGAGACTTGCTGCCTTATCAAATCTAGTCTCTTGTGGCCACCAACAGCTACGTCATATAATCCCCTTCATGAATTCACCAAGCGCCATCTTAAAGCCCTTTGCTGCTGTTGGCCTTCCTGTCCCTTGCTTCTCTTCTTGGTGTAATAAAAGGCATCTATTTTCAGGAATTGCAAAAACAGGCACCATATCCCGAGAACATGTTTTTAATGTCAAAAAACCTGTAGCAAATCCCTCAAAAGGCTAGGCAAGCAATACATGTCTCCATACAGCTGAGCAAATAAAACAAATGCTTCTCTGGGGAGAACGGCTGTTAGAAGTCAGCAGTGAATTCCAATTTAATTGGGTTTGCATAGCTTAGTTTGTTTCTTGAGGGCTTTTCACGTACTTGAGTGTCACTTAGGTGAATACTCTCCAGAAAAACAAATGTTTGGCTGAAATACTCAAATATTCACAAATGTATTGGGGTTGTATATTCAGCTGTCATGTTACCAGTTTGGAACCGATGCTGCTGAAGAGCCAGGGCTCAGTCCCACTCTCCCCCTGCAGCTTAATGCAGCTCTGGCAAAACCCACGGCTCTGGCAAACTCCTTGTCTTGTTTTACGCCTGGCCACAAGAATATGATCAAATGTGTGAATGTTTCATCTACCTTCTGGTCTGAGATAATTTTCTTCCTTGCTGTTGTGTATGTAATACTAATAATCTGGGCTTATATGACACCTTCCAGCCAAGCCCTTTACAAACCTGAAGGGAACAATTATGTGTAACCCCCCTTTGAATGCTAAGTAAATGATAATCACCTCTGTTGGGAGAATGTTGCATTTGTGGGGTATCCTTTTTTAGGTCACCAAGCCCAGGCAGTGGAGACTGCTATGCCCTGATATACATAAAAATATCTTTCCAAAGGTACAGGATACTTGTCCTACATGTGAAGCTGAGGAAAACAAACTAGAAGTTGTTTTAGTCTCAGTTCTTTCTTCTGTGGATGGAGGTAATTGAGGCACTTGACATAGGTTACATTTATTTATTTACTTGCATCTGAATCCAGATATTCTGGGTGCAGCCCCTGTGCTTTAATCACTAAACCACACTATCTGAAGTTAAAGTGACTGTTACTGAACACCTCTAGCCCAATAAACTGTAATAGCTTTCTTACTCTTTTCTGCAAGAACAAATTATTCCTAAGAGATGTCTGTGCCTAATAAATAAAGAACAGAGATTTCTCTCCTAACAATGTCAGTCACCCACGGGGTCAGCGCTGCTCGGCGCAGGCAGCCCTGAGCTCAGAGAGGTGCATGTCCATGTGGGCACACACAGTGCAGAGGTGCACCGGGCAGGAGACCTGGGTCAAACAGCAATCCACTGGTGCCTGCAGAAATGCAACCTAGTCTGAAGCCTTTGGAGGTAAATGGTGAGGTATCTAAGGAGGTAAATGAGGGCCAGACTGAATCAAAAAATACTGATGCAGGAGAGAGAAAGAAAAGTTGCATTTTAAGCATGGAGAAGCTAATTTTAGTACCTTTTCTTCCAAAAGATGCTTAAATATGCACAGAAGACTTCTGTTCCTGTTCTAAAAAAAATCAGTGAATCGTAACACTATTTTGACAGATCAGCTCTTGTGAAGAATTATACTTTTGTTTCATGACGTGTTTTAGAGTAGCTAGAGGAAATACATTTACCTCTATGGGGCAGATCAGTGAACTGGCACCTGCACAGTTCCACTGTGAGCTGTAATTTCCAGGAGAGGGGAAGGAACCAAAGGAATGGTTGGCATAACTTCGAAATATCTGGGTTATATGAAAGAATAAATAAGTTACTCTTTCTGGCACGACTGTGTTGCAACCAAGAAACAGGATTCCTCTTCTTCAGGTGGAAAGTAATTATAACAGGTAAATAAATCATCACAAACACGTGATATGATTGAAGCCTTTAGTTTTCGAGCCATTCCAAACCAGCCTCTTGGTCTCTTTGACAGGCTAGTGACTGTGAAAGCCTTTGGAGGTTTGCTCCCTGGCATTTATAGTAAGGGTATGCTACAGAGCAAATACGGGAGATGGAAGTGATCCACGCAAAATTACAAATATGCCCTCCAAAGCACTTTGCAGTGCCTTGTATGTGCACCTCCCTGTTATTTGGTAGCTTTTGAGTAAGAAACAGCAAATGTTACATTAATTTACAAAATCACCTACCTGAAGCATCCTTTTGTAATGTCTAGGATATAAATTTTCATTGTTAGCGCTGACACAGACTGTGATAACTACCATTTTGTTCATGGATTCTACCAGTAAACTCTGGCACAATAACTTTGTCACATTAAAAATTACAGTCATTACAGTAATTAAAAATTACTATAGTTCTAATAAAAATGTATAAGAACAGTTCACCTCTTTCCATTTTAGAAATGTGTACAGTGAGAGTAGACTTTGACCTTTTATGCTTCTTCTCTACCAATAATCAGTCTGAGTAGATAAACATTCAAAATATTGCCTTAAAAAATTTGGAGGAAGAAGCAAAATTTTCCTGTGTATTTGTCAGAATGCAGGAAAACTTCCCACTACTTCCCAATTTGGAAATAAAATTAATAGCCACTGCTAGGAAATGCAATCTGTGAAATCAAAGTGCGCCTGTAAGCGCAGGTTTCATTTTGTTCCACATCCATTTGTACAGTTCTGGCTTTTTCTGCACACAAATGTGCCTCTAGGAAAAACTCAGCTTGTCCTGGGTTTTACACCATATAAAAAGTTCTGCGGGTGTTATGTGCCAGCAGAGTGCAGCAGAACCCAACCTGAAATACAGCCATAACGTGCGGTAGTCCTCCTTCGCTGCTTCATCATCGCTTACTGTCACCATTTCCCAGGCAGACCAACTGCATGAACCTGGGCTGCGAGAATCTGTGACATTGAAACCAGGCTGGTAAAAAATAGCATTTGGGAAGGGGGGTGTTTCAATTCCCATTTATAGAAAAACCTGCTCCTTCAGCAAGTAAACCCATTTCTGTTTTAAAAACGATGAGCCCCAGCTCCAGAGCTTATCAGCCTGTAATGTAGCACAGTGTTCAGTTATACTAAATCACACCAATTGACAATGTGGCTGAGTAATAAGTTAAATCCCATGTAAAAAGCGAAATAGAGCATCCTTAGCTATGAAAATAAAAAAAGAGATAGATAGATAGATAGAATCCTTTTCTTTTAAATAGCCAGACAGAACACAGATTGGTCAGCACTGACTTTCAGCTTTCAAAACCAGGAACAGCCATGATTAATTACGTGGTTGGTATTTCCTTCTTCTCCTCCCTGTGCTTGTATTAAAATTCAGCTTTTTCCAGTGTGTCAGATAAGAGACTATATCTCTCATTATTAAAAAACAAAAAAAGAAATTAAACAGGTTATAATGCAATGATTGAATTCTCTTTAGAATTACAGCGTGCTAGTATATTTCAGAGGGAACATGTACATAGCACTTGTTTCCCTTTGGAAAACCTAAACTGCTGAATGTTCTCTGGGTTACAAGTGCCACAAAATTATGTGCAGGGTTTCTTTTTTGGCTGCAGGCCTGATCAACACACACCCATTGCTGAAAATTGAAAGATTTCCATTTCTAGGAGCACACAGCCTGACTGGTGAGCTTATTCAGAGCCTCATGCAAAGTCTGTCTCACCAGTAGAAATATTTTCCTTGATTTCAACTGACTGTATATTAGACTCCATGGAATAATCAAAATCAGAAAGCCACACTCATCACCCTTCATATCACAGTCCTAATGCTTTGCTCAAGTTTGTGTTTCTTTCATCACAGTGCTCTTTAGCGGTAGTCAGAAGAGGAATGTAGGTGAGCATGAAGATGAGGAACCAGCAAGTGAAAACCATGAAAGATGTAAAGGCAAAGCTAAATTTCCTTCCAAAATAAGAGGGCAAGTGGTCTCTCAGCATCAGACATAGGGCCATCATAAACCAGGAAAAAATAATCTTGATCCGATGAAGATGGCTTGTCTTTGTGTTTGGTGGAAAGGAAAGTCCTAGAAAATTCAGTGGGATGTGGGACAGCACACTGAAAACTGTGATCTGATAAGAGGCAGATTTTGCTGGTGGGAGTGTGTATCTAAGTATTTGTGGAGAGAGTAACAAAGGGGTGACAGACAAGAATTAGGAACATAACTTGTGTATTTTGGAGAAATGCTCATTGCAATACGATGCAGCAAGCTAAACCTGCAAGGTCAGTAGGGAAGAAAGCCAGAGCTTATTGAAGCTAAGGGCAAAGATATCATTTAAGGTTCAAAGATAATGAGCTATAAAGAAATAAACTATTCTTTGACAACCAATGGCCTTGACAAACTATATCCAGTACTCCCAGAAGTAGATATGTGAGCTCTTGTGCCCGCTCCAAAGTCCAGTTTCCTAGAGGTAATCGTAATCTGCCTGAGATCTGCATCCTGCTGCAGCTCTCAAGCAATGCATCATTCTTCTCTCTGCTAGATGCTCTCAAATGCTTGAACAAGTCTATTGTTACTGACTGCCTGGCACTCGCCCAGCCCAAAGGTGACTGCATTGGCAGTGCTGGATGAAACTTCACAGAGAGGAAAGCGCACTCTTCTCAATGAGGGCTGCAAAGTCAGTCTACATTTGTTGTGATTTTACCTGACTTATAACCCTTGAAATCTCTGAAATATGTGTGTATAAATATGTATAGAGGAAAGTACTGTGCTCATATTATAAAGAGTTATGGCAGAGATTCAGGAAAAAATACAAGAAAAGAGTAGTTGTGTGACAAGCCAAGGCAAAGGAAAAACAGTGTCTTCTTTTCCTTGGCTTCCCTACATTCCTGAGAGAAGGAATCTTTAATGAGGTGAGCCCTACTCTGTGCCGTACACTTGCCATTTTTCCTTGTGGGTTGCTACATATGCAGAAGCTGTAGCCTTGCCACACATAGACATAAAAATTGCTGAAGTTGTTCATGCAGACAGGAAAGTACTTGGTTTCGTTACCTTGCTCAGTTAAAGCAGCGCAAGCATTAGGTAGAGACCGTGCTTCATTTGCCTTAGCACTTTAATCTTGTTGTTTGTTGCCATATCTAAAGCATACAGAGACAAATGAAAACCTTTCCATTGACTCGAAAAGCTGCTGCCACTTCCAGTGCAGTAAATCTGCAAATTGGAGCTGTGTCTCATTAGATGTATTTTGAGGGTTCGGTATGGGCTGGGTTTTGCTGTTATTTCTTTCACTGCCCCCATGAGTTCAATGGACGCAGAGCCTCGTCCTGCATGCTCTTGGAAATGCCACTCTAATTTTCTAGTTAGTTGTGGAAAGAAAGTTAGCTGTATTTACATTTATTGGGGGGTTGCTACTTAGCTGCATTTTGTTTCATAACATGCTGAGCTTCTGCAACTCTTGACTTCAGAGGCAGCCCCAAGCTCTTGCTTTTGCAAATCAGACCTGCTTGCATCTTCAGTTTGGCCACCTCTGTTGTCTTTCTGGCACTCATCCTACATATCAAACTCTACAGTGGTCATCTCCTGCCTGACCCTTTTTGCGCTACACAGTAGCAACAGAAAAACACTGCTGCTTTTTCGTAGCCTGGCATCTATGCCCATGATGCAGGGACAAGCGAGGAGATGAGAGCCTGGGAGCAAGTCGCTTCCCCAGCTATGCCCCAGGAACACTGATCTCCCAGCTGGCCCCATCCGTTCCCTTGCCACCCCCAGGGATGGCAGCCCTGCACTGTCCTCGTGTTGCCACGGTCGATGGGAGAGTGGCTCCATGCCCAGAGCTAGGACGGGGTGGGCGATGCGGGACAGGCATGTCCTTGCGGATGCTGCAGCCAGGGTGGCAGCAACCAGGAGCGGATTGTGGGGCTGCTCCGCCACCCCCGGGCTGCGCCGCAGACCAGCACCCTCCTTTCTTTCCCCCCTTTTCAGCTAGGAACGAAACCAGCAGCAATTATTCAAGCCGAGCACGTAAATCTCGCAGATCCCGCGGCCCGGGTTTGACGCAGCTTAGCAGTGCAGTGTCTGGACGCTCAGCCCGATCCCCCCTTCTCCCCGTGTTTATTTACCCCGCAGCAAAGTTACCGACTTCGCCAGCGACGAGCCGCACCGAGGGGCTGTGGGAGATCGGGGCACCGGGGAGCCGAAAGGACTACCGGGATAGGGGGGACGGACCGCCAGCGCCGGGTCAGCCGGGGCCGGGAGTGCGGGCGGCTGTGCCGGGGCAGCCCGGGCGGCGCGTTACATAAGGTGCCGGGCTCCGCATCGCTCCGCACCGCAGTTGCGGAGGGCGGGGGGGGCAAACCGGACAGGGCTCAGCCCCCACCGTCTCACGGCTTGAGGAGCACCCGGGTGCGCCGAGACACCGGAGCACTCTGTGCCCGAGCCGCCGGAAGGGCAGCGGTGCTGCTCGGCGCGGAGCGCCCCGAGCGCGGAGCCTCCTCGGGCGCGGGGAAGCCCCGGGGAGCTGCGCTGGTCCCCGCGGGCAATGCTCGGTCCCGGAGGGACCCCGCGGGCTGGGCGTTATGTAACGAACGCCTCGCTTCCCTTACACAAGTACCTCTCCAGGGCAGGAGAGAGGCCAGAGTGCTAAACGCCGATTCATTTCGGGATCTGAAGCTATTTTCCTGTTTGTTTTGTTTTGTTTTAATCGCTCCCTCTTCGCATTCCGAGCTGCCGCGGGACCCCGTACAACCACAACTGTTTCTGCCTGCGGGCTGTCCCGGAACGAGTCAGCACGGCGGCTCTCCCGCCGGGAACGGTGCATCCCGTGCGCTATGGCGGGGCTCGGGCAGCCGGGGACGGGGGGGAGCGGAGCCGCAGGGCGCTGCAGCACGTCCACGGCCACGGAGTGGGGCACCGCGGCGCTGTCCGCGGTGCTGAACCCCGCCCCGCAGTGCCCAACCGCCGAGCACTGTCCGCGGTGCTGATACAGCCCCCCCCGCCGCCGCCGCCGCCTCTGTCCGCGGTGCTGAAGCGCCGCCGCAGCCCGGCGCGGGAAGGGCGCTGCAGTGCCCCGGGCGGCAGCAGCCCGGTCCGGCCGAGCAGGGCAGAGCGGCCGCAGACCCTTCTTCTAGCTCCCGGGTGGAATGGAGCTGGTTCCCCTTCTCCTCCGACCTTACACGGGCTTTCCTTCTCCTTCGGCCTCGGGCAACCCGTAACCGAGCCTGGCACGAGGGAGAGGCAGAGCCCAGCTCCCACCCCTAGCTGCAGCCGGCGATGAGGCTGCCCGCGAAATTACACCCCTCTCCCTGCTTTCCTCCATCTCCGTAGCAGCCCAGGGGCCGGAAACAAAAAGCCGAACAGGTCCCTCTTTAAATATATCCTTTTTTCCATTTCATTTTCGTTAATATGCCCCCCTCCCAGCTGCGCAGCCGGTCCCCCCGGTAGTATCCCACCCATACCTCGGCTTGTGGAGCTCTGCGCCGGGCCGCGGCTGCGAGGTCGGTGGGTCGGTTGCCGCAGATGGGAGGCAAGGACAGCCGCTGCTGACCTCCCCGGGTCTCGTTCTTCAATGGATCTGGAGCCGTGCCCTCATCAAAGATGGCCGTCCGCTCCTACGTCAGCAGCTTTTAATAGCCCTCCCCAGCGGGGGGGGGGGGGAGGGAGGCGGGAGCGGGAGGGGAGCAGAGCGGGGCCGGGCGGGCTTGAGTCATCGCCGCCGCCGCCGCACCGCTCCGCGCATCGCGCACCGCCGGCGGGGCCGCCCCGCAACCGCCCCTCCGCCGGCTCCCCCGGTGCGGAGCAGTGAGGAGCGGGGCGCAGGGGCTGGGGGCTGAGCGCGGCTGCGGGTGAACCGCCTGGGGAGGGGGGAAGGGGGCCTCCTGCAGCAGCGATTTCCTCCGCCAAAGGGGTGGTCCGAAGAGGGTATCCCTCTGAAGTCCCTGATACTCCATATATGGCCAATCTACGTGGGCTTCTATTTTTATGTGTGATTTCTTCCTTGTCTCCCTCTTTTTATTTCGCAGAACATCCTGCCAGGGGTCTGGGTGTGTTAATCTGATTATTCCCCCTCTCCTCCCTCCCCCTAAGTGAGAGCAGCCAAACACAAGGAAATTCACGGTTAAGGACATGTGTTGCAACTGATCATTTGAGGGATGGGTTAGAAAATGAGAGAGAGAGAGAAATTAAAAACAAACAAAAGCCTGGGCACGTACACACAGCAGTGAGCACATCCCATTGCTGCTTAGGAGGAAAACGGTACCTCTGTTCCAGGAAAGAGCCTGGCTTATTTATAATGGATTAATTAAAATATTCATTCAGAGCGTACCTAATTTGAAGCAAATGGAGCTGTCTCCTGTGTGATTTCTGATGCAGAGGAAATCCTTTCATTTCATACAAAATGCTGTATTTTTGTCAAATTTATCTCTTAATGAGGATTTTAATGAGGGATGGGGATTGCAGCTGGAGCGCGACGTTCTTTCATAACCTCAGTCATCCCTTCCTTTCCTTTTCATTCCACAAGCCTTCGTGCATTCACTTATGGAACCATCCAGACCTACAGACGAGTGGTGATGTCTCCCTCTACCCTGTCTGCGCCTCTCTTGTGAGCAATAACTGAGCACTGGCTACGTTTAACTCTGACACCACACGTACAGGCTTTTCTAAATAGTCTGCAGATGACACAGAGTCAAAACATCAGTCCCACATTAGCAATAATTCTATCCTCACCGTATTCCTCCCCCTTTTTGCCACGGCAAGGAAAACCGGAAGAGAGGGAAGGCTATGCAGCTGTATTTTGGAGCGTGTTCGTCTCGTGTTATGGTTGTATGGGGGTGTGGGAGGGAAGGGGAGGGGAGAGAAGGCGCGGGGGAGAAGAAGAGAGAACTGCGGGTGATTCCTCCTCCCCTGCTCTGTAGTTCCCCACAGAAAAACGTGACTGCAAATCGTGCTTTGTGATTCTCACCCTCTCCTACAAAAATATGTCCTTCAGTCTCATTTGGAAGGAAGCAGTCAAAAGTTTGCTAAATATACGACAAAGGAATTCTCAGGCAAGGGGGGCTCCCTGCTGCATTAGAGTATCTAATGAGCTGTGCACATGAAAACCACAGGGAAGGAGAGATCTTGTCGGGTTTAAGGACTGTAAATACAGACTCAGAGTAAGATTAACGCTGTGCAGACACCCCTCACCCCCTAGGTGAGGGATCTGGAACAGCAGCCTGATTAGGAAACAGATTTAACATCACAAATGGCAGTTTGGGAAAGCAAACCTTCCCTGGGCAGCTCATGCACGGGTTAACAGTAGCCAGCACTTCAGTTAGGTATGCACTGCAGATGGCAAGAGGAATCCCAGAGTGAGTCTCGGTCTGAAATCCGGGCTGTCCATGCGCACGCAGTGTGCTTTGCAAGTTCCTAGCACACACAGAAAGTTCAAAAGACATTTTCAGTCAGACAGCTTGTCTGGTTTGAAATGAAGTATGATTTTCAAGAGAGCAATACTAGTACTTATTTATAATTCATATTAACGGTAGATAAGGGAAGCAAAAGAGAAATTATAAACTGTTGTTTTGACTAAGCCACCAGCACTGCAAAATGCTGGCTGGGTTTGGATTCAGCCCAATAACGCCTCTGAGAAGAATTTCAGTCCATTGGATACCAGCAGGGAAGAATTTGGCTCCTTGTAGCAAAAGCCAGGGAGAAAAACGCAGTGAAGGCAAAGTAAAAAGCAGCATAACTTGGGGAAAGAGGGATGGTAAAAGGAAAAGAGGGGAGGGAAGGTGTGGGAGGAGGATGAAAGGTTTCCAGCGAGAAAACTGGGTTCAATTTAAGTTTCATTTTCAAGCTCTGCTGCAGAAGAAATCACGTATTTTAATTAACCAACATAAGGCAGAACCATTAAATACATCACAAACACTGCCCATTAAGCTTAATAGGAAACAATACCTTTCCTACAGTTGTTCTTAAAGCGAATGAGAGAAGGGATATACTCTGTGTTATTCAGGAACGTGGATGCCTCTATCCAGGAGATGCGGGGCGGGGGGGGGGAGGGGGAGCCTTTTGCACAGCAGCACTAGGATTTCTGTTGCAATAAGTGCTACTAGGCAATTTAACTGATTCTCTAGCATCTTTTGAGGATTACTTTTAGAGAAAGTAAAGGACACAGGGAATTTATTGACTCTATCTGATAGTATTTGAACACTCATTTCGCACTGTGTACAGGAAAGCTGTGAGAAGTGAAGCCTAAAAATGAAGTAGGAGGAGAGAGAAAACCGGAATTTGGTCTAAGAATGATTCAGCTCCCTCCTAATTACTCAGACAAGTATTCAGCAAGCTGAACAACCAGTACCTGTGGGCACAGCCCATGAACAACAAGACAGGGAACATGCTTTCCTGTGTGAGTGGCATGATGTGGGTTCCCATGTTACCAGCCAGGAGCTAGTGAAGGACACAGCAGGCAGAGCCTGCAGCACGTTAGCAGGGAGGAAACCATAGCCTTTGTTTTGTCCATGATTTGAGGTCTGATCACCAGCAGTGGAAGCTTTCAGGCTGCTCACAGTATCACCTTCAGCCTCCAACACACACGCCTGCATGCTGCAGAGCTGGGCTGGAAGGCAGGTAAGCGAGCAAAACACCAAAATGCTGAGCAGTGCCACTGGCTATTCATTAGTGGGCTCTCCTGGAGCCGGTTATAACACAAAGACCATCTCAATACCCTCCACCTCCCTCAGACATTTCCATGTTTGGGGTGTTTTTTTCAGCAGAGAGGGAAATACCTCATTTACCCAAGTGCTGCTCATCTATGCCTCAAGTATATGGCTGGGAAATAAACTGAACTAGGGCAGAGAGCAAAAAAGAGAGAGGGAAAATGTACCTGCTTTGGCACTGAGCATTTCAGAGCCTCTCTGGTTTCTGCATTTCCCTAGGCTGAGATGCCAAGGTATGCCCCAGTCTGTTGAGGGCTGTGCAGTCAGAACTATTTGAGGATCGAGCCCTTTATGCCAAACTCCTAATTACTTTATGTCATTCGCTGCTGTTTATGTAACTACTGAATTTTGACCATCAGTGGCACTTGCATCTATGTGCCCCAGGCTGCTTCTGATTAAATTTAAGGGAATAGCTAGGCCTAAGTTTCATCTTTTCCTTGCATTTTCAGCATCTCTAGACATATAGTTAAGCTGTGGGCTTTTTTAAGGACCTGTCTATGATAGGGTGCTCCAATTCAAGCCAAGCCAAGATTCCTCTGACGCTTATGTTCAGAAATAGAGATTTAAAATACAATTTTAACATAAACCCTCAGAGATGTCTCCCCACTGATTTCCTTATTACTCTCTTAGTTGTGCAGAGCCACATCCTCAAAAGTGTTTTGGTACCTGATTCCTGACTAGCTGCTTAAAGAGCAACTAGGACTTAAATGTTCAGTGAATTGGGGTCTCCACTGCTGATCCCACCTCCACCTGCCTTAGCTGGATGCCTTCCCACAGCTACGCAGACTGGTTTGACTGTGACATTTCCAGCAACGCCAGACTTCAACATCTATTATCTGATGTGCAAAGGAGAAGTAGTCACAACATAATCAAATCTCTAGGTATTATAAGCTGGTATGGAGGTGGGACTGATCTGAGGTTTCCAGGTGCCTTGCCAATGGGACTTTTTGGCCAAGCTCAACTGCTATGTAAAGAAGGCTCTGCACAAGTCCCACTTGGCACAGACTCTCTCAGGTCACAAGGGTATTGGACACAGAAGAAGGAGGAATAGGATCGTTTAGTCTGTATTCCATTTTGGTCTATGCCCCTTCCCTGGAAGTGTTCAAGCCCAGGTTGGACAGGGTTTTGAGCAACCTGGTCTAGAGGAAGGTGTCTCTGCCCATAGCATGGGGGATGGAACTAGATGATCTTTAAGATTGCTTCCAACACAAACCATTTTGTGATTTCTATGATTCTGTATTTTATAGAGGAAAGGGAATATAGAGAGAGGTATGTCTGCGTGCCTATGACAGAGACAGCAGTTAAGGATTAAATTCTATTTTTCATTGAAAACAGTCTCTGCTTTAACAAAATAAATTATCCTCAGGTTTGAGTTCTCCTCCTGCACATGTGACTTTAACTTGGGAAACATTTCAAAAACTTGTCCAAAAGATGAATTGAAGAAACAACATAAAGCAAGGCACAGGCTGGACTGAGAGACGTGAACAGCAAACCTTGGGAAAAACTTCTTCTGGCTGCTTTGCAAACCTAAAGGCATCTAAAGGCACCAGGAATTTCTGTTTGATCTCAAACTACTCGACACTCCTTCAGCTGCATTTCTGGGCATTGCTGGCACTGCCTGGGATGGCCTGTTTGGGTAAAGCTGTTGCCAACTAGGAGTTACATTCAAGCCTAGTTAAAGGAGGAAGATGTCAGGCACTTGGACCCAGCTCAGATTGCCTCGAGGCCATGGGCTGCAGAGCCAGACTCAAAACTCAGCTAGTTCCACTGTGACTGAGCAAGTGGCTGGAGCAGGGATCCTCCAAGTTCCTGCAGCCACAGAGAGTCAGTGCCTTGTGCACACATGATGCTCCACAAAGGAGTGTTGCAGGCATTTTCTGCCTGTAGAAACATCAACAAAAATGTGGGATAATAGTTCGAAAAATGCATCTTCAAGTTTATCCTTTTAAGGCTTCTTTAATGTCCCATCACTGCTAAATTTTACAGTGTACTGAGTAAAACTGACTGTTTGGTTCTGCAGTCTCCACTTCAGTTCCTTCTGCCTAACTTCTCTATGAGGATGAAAACACAGTAGTGCACACCAATATATTAGCACAGAATGCAATACGCTTGCAGCTTCCCATATAGTTTTGGCCATATAATCTATTTGACTACTAAGCTTAAAGTGAGTGCAAATTAACGTGCTGGTATAATCCATGCTTAGAATGAAGCTGTGCTTTGGGGGGATATTGCCTGTTTACAGGGAACAGGCTGCTTAAATCTGTGAGCAGACTTTTGGAACTGTTAAGTACAATTGTCTTCATTTGCAGGCTTTGAAACTGGTGGAGCTGTGACGAGTTCAGCAAGCTGCCTTGTGATTTTTAATACTCCACCTGGAGACGAGGGTATGGCTAGTCCTTCCTTTATGGTTCTGATTGCCACCCACATAGTACATGTATTTATTACATCATTCATTTCACCATTTTTGAATGGTTGAATTGCTGCAGGAGTCCTAACTTCATTCATGATGTGCCTGATCATACTGAGTGAAGTAAATATGATTTAAGGAAGGAAATAGAAACCTCACGAATCCTGAAGCAAAAGACAAAAATGTAAAGCAAACCAGAACATCCCTTCTCCTCCCACATACTGGTTTCCCTCTAGAAGATAGACAGCTCTTGGGCTCCTCTACAAACTCAGTAGTTCAGGGCCATCAGTTGTCACAGCAAAGGGTGAAAGCCACAGCAGATGAAGGTGTTCTTAAAGATGCCAACCCAAACCTGTACGAAGGCTAGAGCAGCCATGTCAGATCATGCTACCAAATCGAGTGATTTCCTCTGACATTAGCACATGTGATGCTACTTGTTGGCAGAAAGGTCAACCATTTCCCTGGGGTCTTGATGTGGCTCACACCCTTCACCTGTGAGGAAGCCTCAGCTAATGCAAACTGGCTGAGCTCTTTTGACAGTAATTTTTGGCACCTGGCCCTGGTTTGCTCCACCCCAACCAGGATACCTTCTGCTGCTCCACTCATCCTGGAGCTGTTGGAGCGAGTCCAGAGGAGGGCCACGAGGATGATAAGAGGGCTGGAGCACCTCCCATATGAAGACAGGCTGAGAGAGTTGGGGCTGTTCAGCCTGGAGAAGAGAAGGCTGTGTGGTGACCTCATAGCAGCCTTCCAGTATCTGAAGGGGGTCTACAGGGATGCTGGGGAGGGACTCTTCCTTAGGGACTGTAGTGGTAGGACAAGGGGTAATGGGTTCAAACTTAAACAAGGGAAGTTTAGACTAGATATAAGGAAGAAGTTCTTTACAGTGAGGGTGGTGAAGCACTGGAATGGGTTGCCCAGGGAGGTTGTGGATGCTCCATCCCTGGCGGTGTTCAAGGCCAGGTTGGACAGAGCCTTGAGCCACGTGGTTTAGGGCAAGGTGTCCCTGCCCATGGCGGAGGGGTTGGAACTAGATGATCTTAAGGTCCTTTCCAACCCTTACGATTCTATGATTCCTTACACAGGTAAAAGTGATGATGGGAGAGGTATTTTCTTTTGTTGTGGAGTTTCCCCTTGCACAAACTTTGTCCTGGAGGAATGAGTTTGTAGCACAAAGAAGTGCTGTTGAGTACTGAGCTTGTTCCTCTCCCTTGCCGTTTCTTTTCCTTGGAGTGTGTGGGAAGGTGTCGACTGTTAGTAGGTCTAGTTCCTGGTCTTCCTTTAAACTGAGTCACCACAATTTACCCTTCTATCTTCTGTAAGGTTTGGTTTTTTTTTTCTTCCTTCTCTTTCCCCTTTGATATTATCCTTCTGCAGCTCTTCTTCTCCTCCCCTCTTCCCCTTCCTCTTATTTCCTCCTTACACTAAACAGGAGGAAAGTGGGTCACTTCCTAATTTCGCTATTTCAGAGAAACCCAGAGGCATAAAACAGAACAAACAGGTAAGTGTCACTGATTCGGAGGAGCTTTAAAGATGTTTTTCTCTTGGCTGTCTCTTGGGCTTGCTCCACCTCCTCTATTCCCTTTGCTTCCAACCCCCTGATGTAATAGCTAGTGCTGCTGTCTGATTATGTAGTTAAAATTCAAGTTGAGACTAAGTGACTTGGGAAGCTGGAAGCAAGGTTGTTGGATGCTTTTTTTCTTTCCTTTTTATATTTTTGGTTCAACGAAGTCACTAAATTTTGCAAAGGGATGGGTTGTACTAAGATATGCAAAGGAGGGAGTGATTCAGTGTTGATGCAATAGTTTGCAATAATCTTGCACACCCATAGAAATGCTTCAGAAAAAAGGAGGAAAGACTTTCTTGCTTGTTAATAGTCTTTATCTGGGAGCTGTTTGCCACACAACAGCACTTTAGACCATTCTCAGCTAAACTAAACAAAGAGATGTGCAGTCCAGTCAAACACACAAGCATGTGGGGTTTTAATGCAGTCCCAGCAATTCTTTTGCCCCTGAGGCCTTGCTGTGTCAGGGCTATCTCAGCTATTATTTGCTGCTTTCGGTGAGAAACTTGATGTTAAGATGACTCACTCCCTGAGGAAAGAGTTGGAGTTTGGCTCCAAGTATAGTGTTAGAGGACTTCTGGGGCTAGGAGATTCAAAAGCTGAGGGCAATGGGCATGATCTTTCCTTATTTTGAGGTCCAGGGTTTACAGATCCTGGAACTGTACTGCTCACTATTAGCTGTTACTCCAGATTAATTAGCCCTGTTATATATGTCAGGCAGGCTGGTTTACTGTTCCTTATAGAGCCCACAAGTATTTAATGCCCATCAGAACTAGCTTATTGAACATACTTTTTTGCAACTTTTGGGTAACTCCTTTTGCTCCAATTTTCACTGTCCTATGCAAGAAATGGTTCTTTCTCCTTGGCAAATTCTGTTGCTATTTGCTGTGCAGAGTGGTGGGGCGGGACTTGGATTTTACTTCTAGTCTGGCTACTGATCAGCTGTACTAGTCTGGAAGAAGTCATTTCCACCTTGAAAATCAGTGCTCTGGGCTGAGATATGGAAATGGCAGTCTTCCTGTGAGCTCTGGCTGGCTCCTGGATGGTGTTTTACAGAACATGCTGCATTGATGCAGCTCCATGTTTCTTTTTCCCTATTTAAATTGGGGTTGAACCCATCCTGTTTCTCTTTCCCGCCCATATTATAGTTGGAAATGTTCTCAGCCTCACCTGTTGTTTACAATACATCTGCCCAGGGCTCAGCCCAGTGGCACTTGGAGCTGCCTCTCTATGTCTCCAAGGAGAACTCAGAAAGCCAACAGGGCAACTGCCTGGAGAGGAGGTTTCTGTTTGCTAGGTGAAGGGAAGACATGAGCTTGCTGATCCTTTTGGAGACTCATTTCTGTTGCTAAAGGCTCTTGGGAAAGCCTGTTTGTTTAATCTCTGCACAAAAGGAGACTACATCAGACAGGGAACCTACTTGAGGGGAAATAGCAAGTGCTCCTCTGGGCCCTGATGTCAACTTTGTCATGTGGGTGTGCATCTGCAATAATTCAAGTGACTCAAAGGAGGCCAGATTTGCTCTATACAACAGAAGAACAGAGTTCTAAGATGGACCAGGCTGAAGTGTTAACCCTTGTGTCCCCCAGCTTCCATATCTAGATCTAGAATTACTCACAGCGGTGTTCCTCAGCCTGGATTGAGGCAAAAAAGACTCTGAAGCATCCTCAGTCTAAGAGGAAGACTACCTCTGTGGATTTAAGGGTCAATGTCGTAATATATCTCTTAAATGGGACCTAACACACTCCTGGAAACTTCCTGAGAGTTATTTCAATTTCCCTTCCTCCCAGTGTTCTGCAAATAATCGATTTCTTTTTTAATGGAGAAGCTTGCTGAGAATTGCAAGTGAGGGAATCTGATCTGTCCAAAATTCCCCGACTTCTCAATGTGGAATAGTCTTTCTTCTCCTGAAAAACTAATGAACATTTGAAATACTTTGAGGAACCAGACCTCAGCTGAGGGAAACCCTACTTCTCTCAACCTAGTTCTTTCCCCTGGTGTTTTTAAGGTGTTTTAAGGAATGTTCTATGACCTGCTTGTTTCTAATACATGTACAATATGGAATCCTCTTCAGTAAGCATTGCTCTCATGTGATCTATATGAATAATTGAAGCTGAATCCAAGGATGGTTTACTGCCTCTGCATTTTTCATGCAAGTACCAAATGCTTGTGTGTGACAGCACTTGACAACCTGCACTATGCAAAGCCCAGTCCTGGCTTGGCAGGGATTCTAAAGGTCAGGCTTGGGTGTGTTAGCACGCTGAGGTGAAAGCTTTCATGTTGCTTGGTAAAGGTGCGTTCTTGCAGTGTAAGAAAGCAACAAGAAAGGACTGGAGAAAATGGAGGCCTGATCCAAAATCCAAAGGTTTTTTCCTGTGAACTTACTGCAGGCCTGTAGGCAGCTTTGGACTTGAGGGATCATATGGATGCTGTTGGATTGCTTAAAACAGTTCCTTAGAGATTGTTTCCTAAGCAGGAAAAATCCTCATTACTTGAAGACTGACTGAGCAACCACCCACAAGTCAGACTGCAGCTCTCCCTTGTCAAAAAAAGACCTTTTATTAAGAGGAATCTCTTGGAGCCTGCACAGGCCAGAAATGAACACCCCCATGTGAACATGATGCCTACTATGTAACCACTATTAAGCCCATTACAGTCCTTATCGAGCTCAGATGCCTTCCCAGCTCACATCAGTGCCTATCTACCTCTCTTGCTGTTGGCCTCCAAGCATGCCCGTGGCATTTCTCTCTGACTTGCCACAAATGCTTGTGAAAGGTGTCCAGAGACTTGGACCTTTCCAGAGCAAATGGATGAAGTTAAAAAGTGACTAGAGAAACGTATTTTAATTTGCCTTGTTACTTTAGTGGTGCTACTACAGCTGAAGCAATGGTTCCTAAGCCACAGCTCTTGAATAATACGTTCAAGACCACAACGATCCAGGTAATGGGGAGATCAAAATAGGCTATTGCCTTTGGCACTTCTGTTGCTGTTGTAGGCTCAAAGGATGCTGTGTGCTGGGGACTCTTCTGCTAGGAACTAGGCTGTTACTTTGACTCTGTAGCTGAGTAGAGGAGATGAGGACTCCTCATGTGCCTTTCTGCAGGCAATGTGGCTCTTGGTGGAAGAAAAGGCACCAGGTAAATGGAGCTGATGTCCCCTCTGTGGTGGCTTGCTAAGCAAACGACCTGGCCTTCTGCTCATCACCTGGGAAGTGAGAGGGCATTGGAGCATCTCCAAGGCATAATGACCTGCAGATCAGCTTCTTTCCCACACCTGACCTGATCATGACCTAGCTTTATGGTTTGCTATTTGACTTCCTACATCTGGAGGGTAGAGGTTAAGCCTTTGCAGTGTGTCTGTTGACCAGTTATTTTTTCCACTCCTAAAGGAAGGTCAAAAATGAAGGGTTTAATGTATAGTCTGACTCCCAGCTGCTGGGTGATAGACTGCCCCTCTGCTGCTGTTGGTGACTTAACTGCTCAGCATAATGCAGGGTGAGGTTTGGTGTGCAGAGATGCATTTAAGAAAGGCAGAAGAGATGAAGAATAGAAAATGGGAGAGTGCCCTGAGCAAGCAACTGTGAGTTGAAGCTGTGAGGTCTGTCTGCTTGTAAAAGCACAGCTGATGAGATGAATTGTTTCGGACTTTGCAGTGGCACAGGGGAGAGAGAAAGGGATGTTGTCAGCTCAGTGGCTTAACCCTGGAGTGCTATTGCTACTTCTGTTTCTCAGCGTTGCCTATAAGCCATCATGGGACTGCCACTCGTTCCCTGACATGCTTCAGTGTTGGTTTTTATCTTGTCCTTACCCCAAACTTTGTGAATGCTTACCCATCAGGGGATTCAAAGTAGACACCTTACTCATTTGTGGAAGTGATTTGTTCCTGTGGGGTTTTCAATCACATAGCACCCTTGCAAACAAGATTAAAATATGATGAGGTTTATAGCTGACTCTTGTTTGTAAAAGCTTAAGGAGGAGAACAGGAGAAGCTTCTGCCTGTCCCCAAAGCAGGTGAGAGACTCACATGAGCAGTGCTGAAAGCCATATTTCTGCTTTTCTGCAAGAAGAGTCTGGAAATGAAAATAGCCTCACTGCAGCTTGTATTTCTCCTCTTTTATACTAGGATGCTGCTCCTGCCTCTTCAGGAGGATGTGGTGCAGAACTCCCAGGCCCAGTAGGATTGTGGTTGTGTTGCAGCAGGGAGCTGAGCTGCTCTTCCTAGTGGGCAGGACCCTTTGAAGGCAGTGAGACTTCACCGAGTATGAAATGTCTGCAGGGAAGACCCAGATGGAGTAGTTAAGCTCTTTTATTGGTTTCTGAGTATCCCCTTGTTCCTGTGAGTCACCTGGCACTTAGCCCTGGTGCCTTGCTATGTGCTTTGCTTTCTGTCTCAGCACTGGAGTCTCTGCAGAATGTACCCTTCAGCTGATCTGAGATCTACCCAAAACACCCAGCAGGTTTGCAGAATCGATCATGCTAAGACAGAAATATCTTTGTGCTGGAGCCAAGGTCCTTCCAAGGCAGGAGTCATTCATTTGGGAGATTTTAGCAGCAGTGGGTTTGTTAGTAATCTCAGCTATTTGAATTCATTGGGAGTCCAGCCCCAAATACAGAGTACTCTAAGAAATTAAAAATGATCCCTTTGGAGCACACTATTTGCTTTCTAGCTTTCAGTGATTTAAAAGCTGTGCTTCCAGCACTTACACCTCCAGCCACAGGGGGTAGAAAATGGACCAAAGATTGCAACAGTACAGAGCTTGCCAGAGCAGGAGCTGCCCTGCTGGTGCTGCGGGAGCTGGATCATATGCTAGGCTTTCTGCCTGATTAGCTTTGTGGGCTCCTCCCAGGATTCTTTTCTGGGCTTCTCCATTTCTTTCCCTACTCCCCACATAACTGTGCTGCTGATAAGAACCAGGCTGTGACCCTGCATGGATAGGGCAGCGTTGATGTGCCCTCTTGTGTTGGCACGGAGGCTATCCACAAAGTCCAACTATTACTACTTTATTGCTCAGCCTTATTCATATTAAAAGCTGGAGAAGCTTCTGGGTGTGAGTAAAGGTATTGGAATTTGATTCTGAAATTGATCTGCTTGGAGATATTGATTTGTTTTGTTCAGGAGGAGGGTCAAGGCTCTGCACAATTTGCTGGGTTTTTGTTTCCCCTAACAAATGGAAAACATAGCATAGGCTGGAGGGAGAAGCAGCCTGTGTGTATTATTGTCTGGCATGACATTTCCTTGTATAAAATGAGATGCCTTTAGTTTACCTGTATGAAGAATTAGCACTGGCACTGTTTTCTTCCTGCATAGAGACTGGGATTGCTGCCATCCTATGCACCAGTCCCACAGCTTATTTGGCAATAAGATAGTGAGGCCTTGCCTGATACTGGGTATGAATCCACAGTAGGGAGGAATTTTCCCACACACTGCCAGAGAACAGATTTATTGCTATGTATCCACACAAGGTGCTGAATCTACCTTAGTGTCTTCTAATGTTCTATTTTAATTGTTCATCTCAGCCAGCTAATAATAAATCACTGCTAAATTTGCAGTGGGGATGTGGGGGATAGAGATTGAGTGAGATTTTATTGATATTATTAAAAAAGGTCTTTTCTATCTTTCCTGTGTAAATGAATTCTATCCTTTTGGTTGTATTAAAGATCTTTCAAAAACAATCTGCTAGCAACCCTCCCTGCACCCTCTGAGCAATCACTGTGCAGACTGCTGCATCCCTAGCCAGCATAATGCTGTGTGCTGGCTGGAGCCCTCAGCTCCACCTGCCTGCACTGAAAATCAGAATGCAAGAAAGGGAGAGAGGCTTCCAGCAGTTGTTTTTGTTTCAAACCACCCTATAGAGCAAACCTGTAGTTCTGCAACAATAAGTGCTTATGGGACAGTATCTGAAGAGTAACAGAAGAGCCGTGTGTGAAGCAGTTGTGTTTCTCTTTCAATGCAGGAGCATTCAGCAGGTCATAATCTGAATTTTGGAGTTCAGCTATTAGTTTTATAAGTTGATTTTTCTAAACACTCCATTGAAATCCTATATTTTTCTTTCCTAGTATATAGCTCTTTCCAAGAGGGGGTAGCACTGGAGTTTCTGGGAGGGGTGGGCGTATCATAATTTGAACGTAACACTGCCATTATAAATACTTAACATGACAGCAGTGCCTAAAGCAAGACTAAGCGCAGCTTCTCTTGTGCCATGTGCAAATAAGGCTGAGATACTCTATGCCCCAATGAGTTTCCAGTCAAATATAGGTAGTGGAAAATTGCTGCTTCTAGCCTATGCTTTTCTGTTTTCAGTGGACTTCCCCTGTATGCTGAGAACTCTAAGGCTGTACAAGGTAATGGTTATTTTTAACCCAAGAGACCTGGGAGGTATTTCAACTGATATGCTTCAGGTCATAACCTCTCTCTGACAAAGAAATTGTTTCCTGATCTTGATTCTGTTTTTCATAGAGGTAGCCTTGTAACTGCCTAACTGGGGAGATGATGGGAAGAAAAAACAGTTCACCATGTCTCCTCATTACAGTTCCTACTTGACATATTAGACTGCCACCAGTGTGGTACAGCATAGCTTTCCTGTGTACATATGCTGTATGTATCTATACAGACTGTATAGAGTGTGTTCTGTGATAGGAATGTTGCATTGCTAAATGGCCATGCAAGCAACCAGAAACTGGCCAGCCCACTGGGTGAAGACACTCACCCAGTATCCCATAGGCTCCTAGCATCTCACTGTGAGCTGTGTGTTCTATGTAAAATGCAACTGCACATGAGTCTTCAAATAGTAAAGCCTCCTCACGTTGGAAGGCTTGTGGTGGACACTAGTTCAGATCATATGATAAACGCCTGAGGGCTCCTTTGGGATGTGGTCAGAAATGCTGGGGAAACTCCCAATATTCACTGAACCTAAATGTCAGATTTAATGAATACTGAGCCAATGGCTTCAGAATCTGAACCTCTGGAGAACCAATACATCGCTGTGGCAACTCTGAGCCTATGTGCAGGCTGGGATGTCTGGTCCAAGAGTCATTACCAATTTTGCTATAAACTTTGGTGCTACAAAAGGCTGCTTACAAGGATCATTGGGTTTTTGGTGCTCTCTAGATATGTATGTGCAAGTGAAGTATTAATAGCTTGTTTTAGATGAGGGAAAGGAAGGAAAAACAATATCCAAACAAGGAGAGCTTTTTATGTAGGAAAAGTCCATACTCGTAAAGACTTGAGCTTTGTTCACAGTTCTCATACTATTTGCAGGTACCTTGTTTGGCAGGACAAAGCCTGTGACTAATGTAACATTGTTTTCCAATCTTAATATATTTTTCGTTGTTAGGTCTGGCATTTTTCACATGAGCTTACTTAGGTACTAGTAGTAAAACAATGCCAATGAAACCCTGAATTCTCAATGCTTATCAGGGCCAACAAAAGCGCAAATTCTCTTCCTAATGGCTCCCTTCCTGGGGCAGCGCTTCAGGTCAACATCAGGTTCCAAACTACTTCCATTCTTGATGGAAGCTGTGAGGAAAGGGGAGGAAGGAGATCATGATATTCCTGTTCTGCTGCAAGAAGTTTTGCAGGTAACTGTCTACCTGTGAATTACGTTTTGTTATCTGAGAAATGGGGATTAGATTTCTCTCCTGAGATCTAAAGTTGTTGCTTTCATCACGCTGTACATCTTGGCTTGAAGATGAAATACCTGATCGTTGTGTACAAGTGAAATTCAGAGCTGTTTTGGAGAATCCACCCAGGTACTGCAGAATCCCCAACTTTATTCTCCCAGGACTACTGGTTACAATTCAGTAACCACAGCAATTCTTTTGCCTTTAATTTTTAAAAAAGGTTGATCTAGTTTCTCTGCTTGTTCAGTTTCCATTTTGTGCAGTGAAAGCTGAGGGCTCTTGAGGATATCCCAAGACCTTATGCGGGGGTAAAGCAAGGTGGAGAGCAGAAGTATGTCATAGAAAGTGAAATGTTAAGTGCACTTCTGGTTGGGAGAGCTAGTCACACTTGTGACAGAGCATCCTCTGGTTTCTGAGTATGAAGCTGGATATTCACGTCTGGTTATTTTTGTGCAGAAAAACTGGAGTTGGAGGGGGAGAACAGGTGAAGTGCTTGGATTCTATCCCTCAAAGATGGAGGAAGATATCAGCTAGGACTGTTAGCTTTGCTGGTGATACAGTGGTTCACTAAAAAGTAGGTAAAATCACTGCTTTGGCCTCTAGAGAAAGGCAGTAACCCATGAGGGGGTTTTTGCCATCTTCACTAGCTACTTATTTTGAGTGTAACCTTGGACCAACTCAAGCCTTAATCTTCCATGAGTTTAATGAACTTTTGAGACAAGACACTAAGAGGGCAGCTCAGCCAACTCCTATTAGGCCACACAGTGATGGGGACTGTTCTGCTTGGTCAGAGGTTGCAATGTGCCCCTTGCAAAAAAGAAGCTGTAGGATAATGGTCTTGGCTTACCTTGGGGGGAGGCTGGAAGGAATTGCAAGGATATATCTGTGGTGAGTTGTTACAGTTGCTCCTCTGTGAGACACAGTACGGTTAAAGAGCAAAATATTGCATAGCCTGGTACTTGTGGATACTGTTAGTTTCTTTCCATGCAGAAAACTTTGACGCATGGTGCTTGATAGTGACTAGAGCATATTTCCTACAGTGCTTCAGTGAAAAGTGGGAGATAATAGTGATGATTACAAGACCAGAGGTGTTTTGGTGGCTGGTTTCTTGTTTTAAGGTAGTATAGTTTGCTCTTCCATGAGTTCAAACCAGCTAGGAATATTACATTGAAAATATCTTGAAGCCTGCTGCAGGGAACATACTGAGTTCTCATTAGATCACCCTTGTAGCTTATGAAGAATTATATCAACAGTAGAGAATAGGATAAAAATCCTAGGTGGAAATGAACTAAAAACCTTAACTTGCCTAATTATCGTCTCACCACATCCAAGGCATAATTTATCTGGTGGAAGAAGTCCCAGTGCATTATTATTTGCCATTCTTGGGGCGCATGATCTAAGACTGGTTTGTTGACTTGTGCTGAGAGAAGGGATTGGCTTTAGTGTAACCTGTATGTACATATAGACCATATAGGGAGCATTCTGTGATAGAAATGCTTGGCAGAACTGTGCTGTAGCAGCATGGCCTAACTAGCATCAAAACTCTGGTCAGAAGAAATAGGACTGTGGGTATAATGTGGGTCTGCTGTCCTTGTCACTTTGTTCAGAAGCATGGTGAAAATAAATAATAAAAAGGGGTACTGAGATAAAGAAAAATAATCTGTGCTGACATTTTCATTTAGGGATACTTGAAACATCACAAGAATCTAAAATCCAGTGGGGGAAAGGAGTCTGAAATGACAGGGGTGCGCAGGAGTTGTTCTGAGAACTGGAGGAAGACACAGAGCTAAAAATAACAGACACAACCAAACCCAAAGCAAGGGAAGATGCTGCATTAACTTAGCCCACTCTCTATTGCTTTTGTATGGGTGTGGGGGAGATGGCAGGCAGCAGCTGGCTCCTTCAGAAAGCCTATTTTTATTAAGTCTTGCAAGTATTAAGAGGAAAAGACAACAATTTCCAAAAGCTAAACTAGTCAATATTAGGTGAAAAACCTTTAAGATGTATGATGGTGGAGCATAGATTTTTCCTCTTTCTTTACTCTTGCGCTTCCTGACCTAATAGGAAATGACCCAAATGGCTTTTTCTATAGATTCATTTTTCTGGAGTCCTCCTTGGTTCTCAGTGTACACAACATGTTGCTGAGTCTCCTCTTCCCCTGGGAGAAGCCAATTAGAGATCTGATGCTGAATGAATTCTTGATTGCAGGTTTCAATCTAGTATGAAGGGAACTGCTGTTGTTATTTAGCCAGGAAGGGAAGAGCACCAGTACTGGCACCAGCTTGTTAGTTCTCTGCAATGATGACAGCTAGCATTCCCAGGAAGAGTGGGTGACAGTGAGGCTTTTGATGAGGGACAGCTGACTGTTTCCTGTGTGAAAACCCAACTGCATTGGTTGGGCTGGCTATAGTAGACTGTATGGGATGCTGCAGATATACTTTTCTGTCCCTGTTAAGGGCTCTGCAGCTCTTAGCTGTAATCCCACACCAGTTGTAGGAGGGTGATGCAAAGGGAAAAAAGTGCTTCCTTGTACCCACAACAGGTTTGTGTCAAGATCTGCTGGAAATAGTTTAAATGAGCTTTCAAAAAAACCCACAGACAGTTACTAACTGGTGTAGGGACAGGATTAGCTTACTTCTTGGGGAAAATCCATCATGACAGGACCTATTTCTGTGACCCCTATTTTTTGGGGGGGGGGGGGGGGGTTTGGCAGTTTTCTCTTTGATTATGTTCATCTCTGAAGTGCTCTCAGTCTAGCTAACAGAGCTGTCTTGGTGTTCCCTGTGGTTCAGTAGAGCAGATCACACAGATTACTTCACTTGCAGAGTCCTCTAAAGCAGCATGGTTTGAACAAGCCCATTGCTTTGTTCCCTCTTAGAGGAAGAGAAGTCCTTTAATCTTTCAGATGTTCCAAAGCACAATGTTGATGAGGGATGGTATCTAGACAGAGTGCAAAAAGGTGTCCAGGAAGGGAATAATCTCTCTCTTGTGGAAGGGGTGCAATGTGGGTTCATTTGTCTTCATTCTCTGCCAACATGCCTTATCCTTCTTAATACGTAAAGTGAGGAGAGTTCACTTCTTGCATCCATTTAGTATGTGGCCTTTCTCATAGATAGCCAAGTAGGTGCCCAATGCTGATAATGAATGTTTTTGGTCTGAACGTCTTCCCTCTCAATTATCTCCAGATAATTTTGTCAATTACTGAATGGACATCAGTGACCTTGGACAGATTGAAGTGTTGTCACAGGTCCCATTTCCAACTTCCTTCAACAGTTTTCCTTTACAGAACACCACTGTATTACAAGTCTATAGAATATTAGTTTGCTACTGAACAAGAAGAATGAGGAGGTTAGGATAGCTTCTCTGCTGGCTTAAAAGGACCTGCTCAGGTAGCACTGGAAGTGGGCTATATAGTGCCCCTGGGAGAGAGACTTGGTGTATTGGCCCCTCTTCTGTCTCAGAAGCAATATTGAAAGCACCTATGCTGCGCAGGGTACCAGGGATGTGTATTTGCTTATAAACAGGTTAGCTGAACTGAGCCAGATCTTAACCTACAGGCCAGATCATTTGACAGACCAAAACTAGCCTTGGCTACCAGCAGAGTGATGATATCAAGGTTTGACATCTGTCCTTTTCGGAGGACAAGATTGATAAAGCTGGAGCTAGCCTGGATCTGGAGCAATTCAAATCCCTGGGCATGGTGGACCAGTGGGGCTGAGCTTTCCAAGCAGCCTGGAGGTTAAATCTTCAAGCTGGCTAAATCTCTTCTTGGGTCTAGTTTGGTAGAGGGTCTCAAAGTTTTCTTATATATATGTGAAGGTAATTGTTGTCTCCTCTTCTGTGATTATCCAAGTTCTGAGAGTCTGAGGGTCTCCTGTAGAAACCAAAGTACCAAAGGCTACTCTGATAACACATTCCTGAAGTGGGCTACAAGATGCCTTACCAAAAGCAACCTCATCCAGCTCCAAGGGTGAAACTCAGCAGTGCCCCTTACTACTCACCTGGGCACAGGTAAACCATGAGTTTGGCAGGAGAAACCGCCAGGCTACAAGTTCACTTATCTAACAGCCTTTCTCTTTTGCATTTGAATAGTTGTATTTGCCCTGTAAAAATACTCAGATACAATATTTTTTCCTTCTTTGCACCCTTACTCATATCTTCCCATGTGTTGCAGCAGCTGTCCTGTAGGGTGGTGAGAAAGCATGCAGGTAAATATTGATCATCTCTTTGTAGTAATTCAGCAAAGAAATGTTTCTCTACTTTTCACCTGAATTGCATCTCTTCTCTCAAATGAGTTAGTTACTGTGGAGTATCCTTGGGAGAGAAATCCTTACATTTGTGAATGAAACAAGCCTTTAAAATAGGCACAGAATTTCTAATAAGTGATCCCCAGAGTCCTATAACCGTTTTGCTTACTTCATTAGTGCCTAAATAGCAGGGGATATTGTGTGGGGAAGGAAGAGGAGGTGGGAGGCAGCTGACGAGAGGAGTGATGTACCCTGCTAACAAAATTTATCTGAATCAATACAACCAGGACCTCTGCTTCCTTTCAACTGCCTCATGCTGAGCAACCATGTTAAGGGGGAAGAAAAATATTTAAAGCTGTACTAACTAAAGCCCCATAGAAAAACAAGATACATATGAGCAGAGCTGGTGCTGCTATGGATGGGAAGCCCACACAGCACTGGGATCAGCACATCGCTGCCATGTGATGGCATCGATTGCTGCAGCCCTGGCTCAGTGCACATGTGCCACTGCTCCCTCGCACTGCCTTTCCTTTGCTCCAGTGCAGTGTTCAGCAGCAGGGACTTTAATTTTTTTTTTCTTCTAGTGCTAAAGAAAAGTGCATCTGGAGTAGGAGAGCTGGAGGGGGAGGAAGAGCTTGCCTTAAACACCAGATAGGGCGGTACACGTGGCATTACTGGAAGAGGCCCCAAATGATGACTACCTGTCCTTGAGGCTTTTCTTATTCTCTTCAGAGAGCTGCACTTGCTCAGGAAGGAGCTAATCCTGTCAGTCATCAAAGGCCACCAAGGCACTAATGTGTGAGTGTATTTTAGGGCCAGCAGCACAGCACGGTTCACCAGAGCCTCAGCCCTCTCACCCTCCCCTTCCACCCTGTCAAAGTCTAGGCTGCTTCTCCTGCAGCACTGCCCTGCTGGCAACTGTGACTCTCTACTGCTTGACGTAAACTAGGGCTATCAGCTGAGGATATAGCAGCTTAATAACAGTCTCTGCTTCTGGAAAACAACTATGGTAGTCCCTCAGGCTACCAGTGCTGCTTATTCCTTCCCCAGGGTCCAAGGGAGCAGATTTGATGGCTATATGAGGACAGCAGTGTAAAAGTAACTCCTGCAGAGGTCAACAGGCTTCTGTTTGGCTGGAAACTGCCTGGTCCTGCATCAAATGCCAGTGTAGGGGAGATGAATTTTGTGAACCAGGAAAGGTCAGGAGAAACGCATCCTTCTTGCGAAGGAAATGGACAAGAGTGAAAGACTGAGGATCTTTCTGGCTGAAAATCAATCGAAATGGGGATACAGTTTTAACCTGTTAACTGTTCCCCAAGACAGTGGTTCTTCCTCACCAGGATTTCTCCATCAATCAATTCTCTACTACAACACTGTCTTCAGGAAGAAGACATCATCTTCCTGGTGTTTGTGATGAAAATTGTACTCTTTGCTCTCTGGGGGTGATTTCCCCTGAGGTGGAGTAATGGCTTCCCTGCTTCCCTAAGCATGGTCTTTGCCTGCTCCTCGTTTTCTTCCCTGAATGCTTGTTTCCATGGGAAAAGGTGGGTTATGCCTCACTCTTGCCAATGCCCTGGTGAGGGCTGTCAGAGTCCTTTTCAAACTGTCTGCTGATGTGGGCAGCAGGCAGTGACTGCTGCTTACAGTGGGGGTTTTGTGGGGCTTTCAGGAGCAGAAACTCTGTTCTGTAAACTCCAGCAGCACATAGGCTGTATGTTGAAGTAATCAGCATCCTTGATCTTCCCCACTGAGACCCAGCAGTCAGCTTATTTGCACCCAGCTGCAGCAAAAATACAAAGCTATGAAGAAAACAAATATGAAATTCTTATTTAATGAACTCTGGAAATGAATAATGAATACATCATTTTAAGTGGTTCTTCAGTCTGCTACAGAGTGCTGCTATCCTGAGATATGAGACAGCATGAATCTCGAGTAATGTGAAGGAGGACAGTCATTGATTTCTGAATGAAGGGATCACAGGATGAATGGAAGAGCTAATTGTTTCTTGAAGCAAACTTTTTAGACCTTTGGTATCTAAGAAGAAAACTTGGCAATGTGCTGAGCCTAAATTTTTAAACACAGTGTGGAAGATGGGCTTGAACTATTGTTGCCTTGAGTTGGTGTCATGCCAATGATTTCAACAGAGGGTTTGCAACAGTCATATCAGCTCCATGCACTTTGTTGGAACTACAATGAGAAATAGAAGACTAAGTTTTTGCAGCAAGATTCCAATTTTCTGGAAGATCCTATGATGACAAAAAAGGAGAACATATGGCCTACTTGAAGTGATTTCTTACATGTCTTGCGTTACATATCTTTGCCATATGATGTTCAAGTTTAGGCTTTACTTATAAAACAAGAAAGCTAGTTGGGATCTTTACCTGTTGGGAGACTGACTCACATTTCAAAAAAGTCATACAGCATTTCTTCCTAGCCCTGAAAGATTCTTACAGGTCGATCTTTGGTTCTTACAAGTTGGTCATAAATTATTGCTTATGTCTCAAGGTTCTTAGGATAGCTATTCCTTTTGGATTTAGTCTCCCTTGGCATCCTCAGTGGGTAGACTCATGATAGTGAATGCACTTTGTAGATAGATGACTCAAGAAGTATTTCCTTTTTAGAGTGTCTTTAAAATAGCTTCCTTCAAATTATGGAATCTAAATGATTCTATAAAAATGTGAATGTGTATAGAAGTATGAGTGTGAAAATGTATGGATAAAAGAAGACCAATTTAAAAATTAACAAACCAGGAAAATAAAATTCTTAGAGTTCCTATAGCAAAGGTGCAATGTTTTCAGGAGATAAATGTGCAAGTAGCCAGCGGCTCAGCATTATCAAGGCGACAGTTTATTGTAAAGGCATCTTTCCAATCTGTGTTTTACAGACTTGTCAGGCAATGATGTGAAGGTGGGGATGAGTGGTGGAGGTCAAGGAGCCTCAGTGCGGTTCAGAGTGCTGCCTGTGTTAGTCTGTATTGCCCTTTCTGCCCTACCATCATGGGGCTATGCCTGATCCCCATGATGTGATAGTGTCTCTGGAGCTTTGACAGGCAGATTCCTGCAGGAAAAACCTCCTTACTAAGACTGGTTTCCATTTCTACTCAATAAAGCAGGCATTGGTTAGATGGTGTGGAAGTAGGCATCTCTTGTAGGGCTCCTTGCCAAGCTTCTTGGGAGCCAGATGTCGGTGGCAAGTGAGTTTATCTGAAGTAAGCCCTTTGCTGAAGCACATGTGATGTGCTTCACTTGCTTTCACTCTTGAGAGCTAATTACAAACCAGTAAACTCCTTGGGGTAACACATGGTTGCTATTGTCATGTGTGAGACACAGTTGTGGCCAATAACTTTCCTTTCACACCAAGGTTTGCATCTTGCTTCAAGGTCAAGTCTGACTTAAATCACTCTGCTTACTTCTTAATGCTTTTCCCCAGCCTAAAAATCAAGGGTTAAATTATTGTATTGTTACATGTAAAGACAAAGGAATTTAATTCTTTAAAACATGCCAGACATCTATTTGAAATTGGGAGCTAGGTCCCTAAATATCTTTCAAAATCCGGAGCTGTGCACCAGATTGAGAATCAGCATTTAAAGAGTAATTCCACAAAGGAAGTGGAGCATCTTAGTGAAATTATTTCCTTTAGCAAATAGTTGCACAGCATGAAGAAAGCAGAGCCAGCATCTTGCATGGGGAAATCATGCTTATTCTCCCTCTCCTCAGGCATCTTTTCTAGTCCTTTTTCTGCTATAGATGTATCCAGTCCACGTCATGGTGCTATGCACAGAATGTACCAAACTAGGTATCAACTGGTCTCTTTGGCACCATGTGGCAGGTCAGAGTGAACTTTGTGTCGCACAGACGATTGAACCCTTGTTATGTCCTTAAGGGATTTTACTGTAGGTATAGATGACATAAATACACTGAAAAAGAATTACTGGCCTGAAGAATTAGTCCAAGACAACATCAGAGATGCTTAAAAGCAGACTGTTAATATGGTATGTCAGGCTCATGTAACTGGACGTTGAGCCATGTTATCTATATACACATCTGAGGTTACATGCAAATGTAGGGGCTGCAGTTGGGGTCAGTACCCCAGGAAATGGACAGGAAGATCCTATCAGTTACTGATGTCTGAGTATCAAAGATTGATAATGTACCTGGTAGGGAAAACTCAATTCCTGATCATCTTTAAAGGCAATATTAACACGGCAGATCGTGGTTAATGTGTCAGGAATTGATAACAGTCTAGAACAAATCTCCAGAGTTTCCTTATCCTGGATGCTGGGAACATGTGATGTACAAACATATTTGCAGTGTCTGGAAGGGGAAGGAAACCTTCTAGACAGGTGGAGCTCACCAGCTTTCAAAAACCTAGCTTCTGCTTCGAGATCAAACAACTGCCATATGGTGCTGTTTTTCCTATAGCACCAACATATTTAGCTCTGCCAGGGAAAGTCTGGGGAGCTGATTCTTGGTGGCCACGTAGGATATGGCTAAAATTGGAGTAAACCACCACCGAAGCACGGAACAGCTCTGGAGAAAGGAGGCTGAATAGCAAGTATAGCAAGTGCAGGAGGGAGCGATGCAGTGGGTCGTTTAGGGAAGGAGGTACTGCTGAATTTGACCCCTGAGCTTTATTTTATGAAAGCCTGACAGCTGCACTGATACAGGTGTTAAAATAATATTATAAACCGCTTTATATAACTAAACTCCTCCACCAAGCTCTGAATCAACATCATTTCAGCTTAAAAATAAATAATTGCATGCTACTGCTTTGATTCTCAGCTCTAAGACCAAATCTTATTAGGAGCTTCAATAACAGCACATCTAACTAAGAGCAAAATTTGGCTCACAAACTTTCACCTCTGCAACACCCCCTTTTCATTTGAATGTTCAAAGTTGCAGCAAAACATATCTTTGAAAAATTAACTATTAACTGCATGCTGTAGTAATTTTTCTAGTGGTAACTGTTACATAGTACAGCTGCACTGTAATAAACTTTTTGTGGTACCTTAAATTTATCTTGTTATTGTCTATCAAGTCCTGTTAATGCTCATCTTGTTCCAGTGCTGACTCAGTTGATGAGCATAATTTCATGATGTAGGCAGCCCTAATCGTGATCTTCAGAGTATCCAGAACCTTCCTCAAAAGCCTTTTTGCAAGTGACTAAAGCATGAAAGATCTTCAGGCTTAAGGTAGCTCTATAAATGCAAGTAACATATCTTATTTGGGCATTACAAATGCAATTGTAACTCAGGCTTTCTCAATACTTCATTAATAAAGGGATGCACGCAGGCACCATTTGTTACTCTGCGCACCTAAGCAGCTTACTGTGTCATGTTGGGAAATAAAAAAAGCAAAGCATAGAGTATTAAAGCCTGAATAATGTTTTTTTCCCCTTTGTCTCCCTTCCCCCTTTCAGGCTTTCTGCTCCAGTAGCTTGTATTGTAGTCGTACTATGAGCAACTTGAAAGCATCCCTAATGCTGCATCCCTGGCACTGTAAGCAAGTAAACTATTTTTGTGCAGCAATCTGTAAGCTGCACTTCAAGAAACATTTCCTCATCTGCTGACAGACACTCAGGAAGGCTCAGTGAGGATTGAGCAAAGAGGGCACTGGCAGAATGAGGAAACTTACCTCATCTTCTTTGATGCATTAAATTCAAAGCAGCAGGAGGAAGGGTCTAATAGCAATGGATTTTGCCTGTCTGGCCGTCAGCACTTTGAGAGTGAATGGTTCTGCTGTTGTATTGAGTCACTGTTATCCATGGTTCATATTCAGTTTGTGAGCTGCAAAGCAGTGAGTGCAGAAGAGAGGAGGAAGGGAAAGGTACTGGCCTTGCAGGATGGCTGGTGCCCATAGCAGACACATGCCAACGCAACCAGCTGAAGCGCATGAAGTGGAGTGTCAGGGGATGGCACCTTGCAAAACAACTTGGCGATAGAGGCTACCCAAACTTCATTTGTTTTTCTATGAGTCCTGTTCTAAACCTGCTCTGTTTACAAATTAGGAGATAATTTTGCCTTACACTCAAGTTTTGACCTGAGAAATAAGTTGCTTCTTCTCTCTAAGTCTAGTATCATCTCTGGTTATGAGCAGGGTGGGTGGAGACCTTCACACCAGCTGAGGGCTGGTAGCAGCAGGCTCATCCCGCTGGAGTGTCTTGGCACTAAGTTTAACTGCACAGAGGATATTGGGCACCTGCAAGATGTAATCAATGTCAGAGTGAGCTTTCACATTAAGCTGGTTTGGTTTGCCCTTAGATCTGTCCCTCCTGGGCAAAATCCTTTCCTTCCTGGAAAACCATGAGTCTTCCTGCCCTAAAGTCACATCTGGCATCCAGGAAAGCTGCTTTTCCCTTTGTTTTAGTTTCCAAGCAGTTTCCTGTAACTGTCTTGGGATTTAAAGCTGGATTTGTTGAAGTCTTATGCTCTTTCCCTCCCCCTCCAGTATTTCACGGGAACCTTCTTCTCTTTTCCTGTCTTCTGCTAAAGAACAAATTGCTTTGCACTGTTGGAGTTGCAGTTTGCTGTGCTGTTCTTGTACTAGATCCTTTCAGAGACTGGAGGGTTGGACCAGACCTTTTGAACACACTCCCCCATGCAGCACTTTCAAGGTTCACTTGCTTTTTAGCAAGCCAGAGTTGACACCAACTTACTTCAGTGCTGATGGATGATTCTCCCCTACTTCTTGGTCTTTGTGAATGAACTGTTGGCAAATGTTCCTGGCTGCAGCTGCTAAAGCCTTAATCTCTCTCTGTGTGGAGATAGAGAAGTTGCTTTTAGTGAGTCCCCAAAGTCTATTGCTGCGGTGTCAAGAGCTTGGTTCATCACAGGAACAGAGCAAAGTCTGCAGAAGCCAAGTTCACTGAACTGATGTCAGAGCTGGCTTTGATGGGACCCATTGGGAATTGGTACCTGCAGCATCTTGCAGCATAATGTGTGGGCTGCATTTGGAGGTCTGGTGTCCCAGTTAGCTCTAGTTAATGTATGAAGACTGGTGGTACTATAATCTAGGATAAACCTACCCTGCATCCTATAAAAAAGCAGCAACACTCCCTGAGATGAGGAAAAGCCAAAAGCTTTAAGCTGAGATCTTTTTAATACCTGTGTTGCACTGCTTGACTGCAGGTTCTTGGAACTGGTTTGAATGGCAGCCTAGGGAGGAGCCTAGAGGAGAGCCCTTCTCCCTCCCAGAGTGGTCTGGCCTGGGGTGGAATTAACCTCTTTGTTCAGTGCAGAGGAAAAAGAATACAAAGGAGGCCAGGCTTGACCTACATTTGATCCTTGCAACATGCAAGTTCTGCTTCCTGAGCTTTTTCTTGCTGTGACCTTTTGTTCCTAGGAGGTAGGTTAGAACTGCTTTGAGGCATTGCTGTGTGTTTTGTACAGAAGAACTTTCCTTCCAACAGGAAAGGATAATTTGAAGATTGTTATTTCAGGAAAACTTCAGGAAATCCCAAAGTCAAATTAAAAAAAGGAAACTTGTTCTTGTGAAGTCTACAAATATCATAGGATTAAATCACTCTTTAGGTTCTGACATTATGGATGGGATGATTGCCATTGATATATCATATGTGCCAAGTGCTTCAGAAGAGGATGTTTTCCCAAAGACTCTTTCACCACCAATTAAATCTCAGTGAGTGGGGAAAGAGACATGGTCTGCTTCAAATCCAGCAGAGTGAGGGAAGGCCAAGGTGCTGGCATTTGAAATGTCAGGTGTTCTGGCTGAGAGAAGTATGGATATTTTCCTCCAGTATTTTGATCACTGCATGTGAAAGAGCCGAGGACAGAAATGGGTTATTCAGAGGACAAGAGATTCAGAGCAGCATATGGTAGTCCGAGGCAGAGCTGTGCCAATGTGGGTTTTTTTCCACTCCCTTCCTTCTGTTTTCTGGAGGAACAAAGGCATGGGTGAGGGAGCACTTGAGGAAAGCTGTCTGGGGTTGAACAGGACATCTGACCTGAAACAAAATGCCTGCATTCATTAAATGGGGAGCTGAAGCTTAGATCAGGAGAGCCATTCACAAGCCTTAAGTGATGACTTCTCCCCTGTACCTTCCCCATCCTTTCCTTAGCTGCCACTTACTCCCAAGCTGCTTTGGGTCTTTAGTTGATGAAAATAAGGGTCTGAAAAGACCCTTATTTGATGGGAGCACAGACAGATACCTGAGGCCTTGGGCCTCTTCCAACACCACTGCAGAGCTGGTGGTGCTGTGTTAGATTTACTCCAACAAATGCACAGGACCTCTTGCATAGTTCCTATGAGGAGTCACTGGCAAGACTTAAAGGCCACATTAGGGCTTTTTGAAGATGTGATCCGCTAAGCAGTGACTAGGCCTCTAGCTGCTCATCTTTTATGAGTCAACATGAGAGAAGGGCATGCCAAGTTGCTGCGCAATTACATGTCAATGGATGCGTTTTGTTTCATTTTCTCAATGAACAAGGGGATGGAGGAGGATGCAGGTGAAGATGGACAGAAGGGGCTATTCCTAGCAGCTTGCCCACTGCAAAATCACCTACCTCTGTGGTGGCACAGCGTGCGTGCTCTAGCTGGCACATCATGGTGTTTGCAAGCGTTATTTGTCACAGCCGATGTGCTGTGGAGGGAAGCAAAAATATTATGCACAAAACCCAAGATATCTGCAGGCAACAATGTCTTCAGAAGGTCCCATCTATAGCAGGACTCACTCATGAAGCTGAGCTGACCTATTTTACCTGGCTGGCTCCTGACATAGGCTAAATGCTATCCAGTCACGAGTTATTTTCATGAAGGCACTCAATGGCTTTTGACTGGGGTTTTCAGCCAGCCCTTTTCCCCTTCTGTGCAGTCTACCCAGGTGAACTCCTCTGAACAGCAGTAAACACCTCAAGGGCAGAGAGCAGCCTGACCTTATCAGTGGATCTGCCCCTTTTTTTGAAGTGTGCTAAGGTTACCAAGTCAAAGGTAGGAGATGGCAAATGGTGTTTCCTGGAGCAAAACATCAGCTCCTATCACATTGCTCTTCACTGTGAAGCGAAGCAGGAAGTTGTGACTAAGACAAGGGTGCAACTGTACAACTCAAGGTTTTCTTATAATGTTAAGAGGGCTGAGTTAAGGCTGCTGAATTGCAGGCTCGCTTCTGGCACATCCTAGCTTCTGAGAGCTTGACTGTTGGGTTTCCATGCCTTTTCTGTGTGCTTCTTTAAAAAAAATTAATAAAATTGAAGGATGAAAGGGAACTAGAAACCAGTAAGTCTCATTGTACTGAATTGAATGTAACACCCATAGAGGGCTGAGAGATTTTGATTAGCTTTACTTGCTTTTATGGACTTGCAGAGCAGTAAACTAGTGAATTCCTGGGACAGGCACATGAGGGCGCAGAGTCTTTACCAATGGGTTTTGTGGGCACAGGGTGATGTTTGCCAGGCTCTGTTTCCATTTCAGGATCTAATGTGATCCTGCAGGTTAAAAGGTCTTTCATATCTGATCAGTCTGGGATGAGCTGTGTCCTTGTCTGTTCCAGGACTGTTTCTTTTCCCCTTTCCTTTCCCCTCTTGCTGCTTGTCCCATCCCAGGATTTCAGCCCTGCTGTTCCCACGAGGGTGGCCCTGAAAAGGTTCTCTTCATTTATACTCTGCCCCTGTTTAGTTTTCTCTTCTCTCTGTAGCGCCTCATGCTTCTGAGAGTCTATGCTTGGATCTCACACAGTGCCCTTCTGGTGTCCAATTCCTTCTGGATCATGAGCAGTTAACACAATGTATTGGCTGTGAAATACAACTTGTCAGTGGATTTTTCTCCTTTAACATGAAAAGGCTGAACCTAACACAGGCAGTGCTGCCACTAAACTTCACGCTATAAACTCTCCCAAGCAGTGATTTGTACTTGCAAAGTATCTCCCTTTATCCCTCTCTAGTGGCCAGTACATGAGCAGAGATTTATGAGCTTCCATCACCAGAACAGTTTGCACAGTAGCTGGCCTTGCTATCAAATGTTGTGATTGCCCCTTGATGATAATCATCCAATGTGGAATATCAAGTTATGGCTGCAAGGGAATAGCAAGTCGGAGCCTCTGTTGATATCAGTCTCTGCAATCCCACTGAAGGCAACACAGCTACACCATTTCACACCACACATGGTGTGTGCCAGTCTTTATCTGGCATCTATAGCTCTAATAGGAACATACGCTTTGCTAAATTAAGAAGGAATATTTTTGTGCTTTCGTACAAGCATGCTAACAATCCTGGCTTATTTTAAGGATGTGTCTTAAAAGCATTAAAAGGGGCATAAAATAATAATATATGTAATTTACCACTGTGGAGACCGTCAAGTGTTGTCATGCTACTGGCGTTGCATTTAATACATGGGCTCCAAAGAGGTATTGCTAATAGAATTTGCATTAATATACACAGGTTCTTTAAAAATTAATTAGCCAAAGTAGAGCATCATGAGCTGAGACTCTCAAACCGGAGAGAAACATTAAGCAGTAGTGAAATAAGCAGTCTCAAAGCTGCTTGGAAAGCTGAAGGAAGCTAGAAATATTGCCCCAGCCATTCCCCCTTGCCCATTGCATCATGAAGGGGATGCAGACATAAACTGACAGTGTGAAGCACTGCAGTGGAAAAAATTGAAGGAAATAATAGATTTGGACTGGGCCTGGAGGCTGTTGTGCTGGCGCCGAAGGCTGTTGTGTTGCAGCTGTAAGCTGGAAAAGCTGCAGAGAAATATAAGGAATCTTTTAAATCTCTAAAGGAAAATGTGATATTTCATACTGCTTTCCTAGAGTTTGGGAGGTGCCAGCACTCTGCAACTTATGCAACACACAGAAGTGTGGGCATGAGTTGATGTGTGAGCATGCACTGAAGACAGATATGTTGCAGAAGATTTGCATAGGTCGAAATGTCCAACAGCAGCAGCGAGACATTGTGGAGCTCAGCAAGGAAAGGTGTGATAACCCTCACCCAAGAGTCAGATCCCCTAGTTTTGCATTCTTTCATCAGCTTGCAAATGCAATGGCAGATTAATTTGAGATGCTGTTTACTTGACTGGTTTCATACATTAGTACAAGACATGAAACTTCAGTCTCTAATTTCAGTTTCTTCATGTGTTGGAAATGGCTGGAGATGCATTTTGGTACTCCATATAGAGGAGAAAAAGCAAACTTCTGCTGGCCATGTGTATTAGATATCTCGTCAGAAGCTGAACAAAGGTAATGGTATTTGGGCTAATGGCACTTTGGCAAGCTGTGGCCTGTTCTGCTTTTGTACTTTAGCCCTGTTGGGTTATAAGTCTGAGCTGTGGCATGGCCATGACGGATCTGACCTCATTGTCCATCCTTTATACCAGCTGAGCGAGGGGAAACAGGCCCTGGGCTGAGCACTGCTAGCAATGAGTTTCTCATCCCAGTTTTACAACTTTCCTACCAATAACTTTACCCAGATATTTTCCTGCCTATAAGCAAATGCTCTCTAACTGTTAAAATTATGAATAATTCCCAGGCTTCTCATGTGCTGTCACCTTGAAGACATTTATAAGCTGTGATCCTGTCCCTTTTGAGACAAGGCAATGCCACTGTTTCTATTGCAGTCACATATGTCTCTGTCCAATTTCAGAGTTCATTACTCAGCAGTGGAAGTTCTATCTTGGGCTGGAATCTGTAAAGTGGAGTTTCAGACTGGGAGCAATTAGAAGAAATCAAATAGAGCTATTAACTGTCATACTTAGAGAGGAGCAAGGGAGATGAAGGTTTTGAGCTGTAGTCTGGCTGCTTTTGATGAGTTGTTGTAAATCGGATGAGTTTCAAGCAATGCAACCTTTGTGCTTCTGCTGCAGCTGCTGTCCCCTAGCATCTCCATTGCACAATGCATGGGTGCAGCCTGGGAAAGGGAGTTCGTGTTCAGACACTGCAGCAGCCTTGGTGGGCAGCCAGCTCTGGGCTTAAATACTGTAGGTTAAAATGTAACTAAAGACCATAAAAGCTGCCCCTTTTTGGGACAAATCCTATGGTTTCTCTGAGTCCAGCCCTGGTCAGTACTTGAAGGCTCTTCTGCTCTCCATGGATGGAGAGTAATGCTGGCTAAAGACCCCAAGAATGTGGTGGGTTTGTTTTAAAGGAGCTTCTTACCATGAGATATGACTTCTTTCATAGAATCATAGAATAGTTTGGGTTGGAAAGGACCTTAAGATCATCTAATTCCAACCCCCTGCCATGGGCAGGGACTCCTCACACTAGATCATGTCACTCAAGGCTCTGTCCAACCTGGCTTTGAACTCTGCCAGGGATGGAGCATTTACCACTTCTCTGTGCAGCCTGTCCCAGTGCCTCACCAACATCACAGTAAAGAACTTCTTCCTTATATCTATATTATCATATCTATGTTATTATCTATATTATTGAGCACATGTTTTTCTGATTCATCATTTTGGACTTGTGTTTATTGATACAGCGGTCTAGGTCACCTTCCCTCTCCACTCCCAGGAAATTATGGTATTGGTGATAAATGCTGACACTGCCAGTAGCATCTGAGTATTTACTGCACAGAGTGAGCTCAAGGGACACGAGTGTCCCCTTGGGAGAGCTGAGGAGGTGGTTGGCAATGAGAAAACACCTACACTCAGTTCTGCAGCAGAATGAGATACAAATCAAATGCTTTCTCACCAAGCAGGGAAACTCAAAGGGCTCTTTTATTGACCGGACGTGTTGAGCAGCAGAAGGGGAAGGCAGAAGAAGACAAGTATATCAAGGGATCTGTTGATGTGTATACAATGTGTATTGAACAGGTAGCTGGGACATAAAAAAAGGGATATTGGAGATGGGTTTAGCTGGACTCCAGCTCTCAAAGAGAGACTGAAAGTGCTGGAGTGGGTGAGGAGAGAAATGAGGCTTTAAATCTAGCAGGGTTTTGCTTTTGCATCAGAGTGAAAATAGACACTTTTCCTTTCTTTCTCTGCCTACACTGCTAGAAAAGCTGGTCTGGTGATTGTCCTGAGGACCTCCCCTCGTTATGTTGCTTCATCATCAACCTGCAGCCCTGCTCCCCAAGCCATCATCACCAAGGCCAAAAGAGGATGGAGGTGGGCTGGCTCTCTGCTCCAGGCATGAGAACTGAGGCTGCACCCAGAGTCTGGGGTTTGCTGCTGCTCCCAGTTTTTGGTCAGAGACTCCTCTGGATCACTGCTCAGACTGCCCTGTGCATCTGCCAAAGCCAAGATCCAGAAAGTACAGATAAGACACCATTGACAGTGGGCAATTTCTGCCTAGAAGATGATGAACCAGTCAAGATCTGAGGAAGCAGCATCTTGGAGGACTGCAGGCAACAGGCAACTGAAAACATCCAGGTATGTTGTAAGAGGGTGAAAGAGAGGGACAGAGGCTGAGATGTTGGGAAGGGCAGGAAGCTTTCTCTTAGAGAGATTAGACTCTTGGGACAGGGTTGCACATCCTCAGTTGCTCAGTGCAGTTCACTGAGCATGAGCAGTGTTATGGAAAGGATGTCGCGTGCAAAGCAGCTGCTCTGTACTAACATTAAGGATATTTATCTTGCTGGTACTTCCCCATCTTTGATTCCCCCAGAAATAAAGTCAATCTTTTCCTCACCTTTCTCCTGAAACATGGTTATTTGAAGAGATTCAGGAATTGCCTAGTTTCGGAAAAGCTTCCAAGGGAAAGCAGCTTGTGAAGAGCTGGGCATGTCAGCTTCCGTCTCACCCCGCGACCAAGCCAGGAGCACCCTGGGAAATACTGATCTGGTGCTGCAGCAAGTGCCTGTGGTAGTCCCTGTTGTAGTCCACAGGGATTTAAGTCATCAGAAGGCCTGAAAGCACCAGCAAAACATAGTAGCAAAGAACCAAGATCATAGCTAGCAAGACGTAAATCCTTGCTTTTTGCTCCAATTCCAATAGCATCAGTTGTTCAGCTTCAGATTTTTCCTGCTGCAGGTCCTTAAGTTCAGCCAAGCTATGGGGACAGACCTGGCCTCCCAGCAGCAAGGGAATTGCAAACCCAAACCAGACCTCACCCTGTGTCTGGAGCAAAACTGCTGCTGTTCCTGGGGGAGTCCCAGTCCTGGATGCAAGGCGCCATGCACATCCATGAGGGATCTGGCAGTGTGACGAGCAGGAGGGAGATGGGGTCGGCAGAGCAGTTTTCTCTTGAATTATAACCTGGTCCTTAATTCTATCAAGGACAAAATGGAGGTTGAGTATTTTTATCCTTATCTTTTATTCTTTTCCTTGGGTTTTAGTAATTCTCTGCTGCTGTTTCTCACTGAGGTGACTGGGAGCTGCATGATCCTGGTTGTCCCAGGCCCTCCTGCCCTTAGAAAACAGCAGCAGGCTTTGCAGCTCATATTTAAATCCATGTGCTACCCGAAGTCCCAGTAACGTTTCTCTTTGAGTCAGTGTCTCTGCGGGAGCGTTCTCCAATATAACTTTGGTACTGTAAATACTAGAGATATTTACCTTCTCTTTCAGGGGAGTGAGGGCTTTGGTATTCCATCATGATATTTATTTCCTTAGCTTGGCTTAGCCTTTATTGGCTCTGGGTTGTTGGACAGGGGGGAAGGGGAACAGTAGTGGTTTTCTGCTTGTTTTCTCATGTACATGAGGTATCACCCACACAAGCAGATGGCTTTGGAAGAGACAGTCTCTAAGGAACGCTGCTGACATTGGATGTGGCCGAAGACACAGTGCAGAAATATTAGCAGCAAAATCACGTTGCAGATGTCATCCTCAGCTCACCATCAATTTCCTCCCTCCAGAAAGGCCTGTCTGACTAATGCTTGTGGCCTAAGAATGACAGACCATAATACATGGATATTGTGAGCAGAGAATCTGTTAAATACAAACACTGCCACTGAGGCATACGTTGATCTAGAGGCTTTTGCAGCTGTTTGCAGAGCAGTGGTTCACAGCTCTCATGGGCCAGCAAGGAGCTGGATGTGGTCAAAGACAGCCAAGGTATTACCCCAGCTGAAGGCAGGGCCAGAGGAAGGGCCTCTCTCAAGAGTTCTCATGGCCTTTAAAAGTAATTTTTACAAACTATGGCCATCAAAATGTTTCCATTTTATAGGAACACATTTTCAGAGATCACCAAACAATATGTGGATCATTGAACACTTAATAAAAAACTGTAACTTTATCATTCTCCCCCCCTTCCTAGTTTCCCATTAGAAGTGTAGAATACTTGGAACAGAAACTAAGCATACCACTAGATTTGGCTGAAAAGGCCATTGTTTGTTTCGAAGGATGAGTTTTTGTTATTATTCAGAAACAGATGCCTAAAGCAAAGCACAAAGTTTAGGCTTGGCCTGGACATGTTACAGTGCTGATCTTGCATTAGCCCTGAGCATCCATAGCCTCTCACCATAGAAGGTGAGTGCAGACTCAGTGCCATGCTGCAGTGTGTGATGGAGATATGCCTGGATGACACAGACTTTCCCATCCTAACCCGAACATGTCTCCTGAAACACATGGCTGAAGCAGGAAGGGCTGAGATGCTGCACAGACACTGTGTGATTTACCCACTCACACAGGGAGCCAGTGGCAGTGCCAGAAAGTGAGTCAGGTCTCCTCTGCTCCTTAAATTTAGACTTGTCAGCCTTCATCTCTCTCTGCAGCTTTGTGAAGTGTAACAGGATCCAAGGTGGTTACAAAACAATGTCAAAGGTGTTAAAATGATTACCATAAAAATACATCTGTTTCCTGCAGTAATGCCTTGAAATGCTACAGAGCTCTTGGAAATGAGAAGGGTGGAACCTGCCTGCAGGAGCGTGTCTTGTGTGGACTTGAAGCCTGCTGAAACAACAGGATTTTCTTCCCTTTTAGAATCATTACTGCAGTTAGAATAAAGCAATTCTACTTCCCATGTGATGCAGATCTCAATCTAGCTTCTAAATCTCTCTAACCTGATTAGGGCCTTCAGAATTTAGACTAATGAAAAATAGGAGGGTTTTTCATATAAATATCTTACATTAATGTCCCCAGTAAAGTGAATAAAATTAGGTGCTTAAGTCTTATCTTGAGAATTTCAGATAGCTCAGCCTGTAAGGATCAAAGGCTGTAAGATATGTATGTATGTGAATATAGTTTGCATATATATAAAGCTTATATACATATATGTAAATGTAGTTTATGTACTGGGCAGTTTACAGCCAATCTTGAAAGGGATTTTCTTTTTACCTTGTATGAGATCTAGTTGGACAAACAGAGCCTGATCTAACCCAGGCAGTGTTGAGGTGTCTGTTGCCTTCATCATCTCTGGATTGCACCTTTGCTAAAGGGAGGGTGAAACTCAGGCATATGGATGGTGATCACAGAGATGCTTCCTCATCTATGATAACATTTACTTTATCACACATACTGGAAAGGATGTTAGTACAGGAGAGTACAGAGATCCAGGATTCTGAGAAATGCGCATGGCGTATATTTTCATAGAATAACAGAATGGCTTGGGTTGGAAGGGACCTTAAAACTCATCTGGTTCCGACCCCTTGCAATGGGCAGGGACACCTTCCACTAGAGCAGGTTGCTCCAAGTCCCTGTGTCCAACGTGGCCTTGAACACTGCCAGGGATGGGGCAGCCACAGCTTCTCTGGGCACCCTGTGCCAGCGCCTCAGCACCCTCCTAGGGAAGAACTTCTGCCTAATGTCGAATCTCAATCTCCCCTCTGTGAGTTTAAAGCCATCCCCCTCTTGTCCTGTCACTACATGGACAGTAAAAAGTCCCTCTCTGGATTTCTTGTAGGCGCCTTTAAGGTATTGAAAGGCCACAATAAGGTCTCTGGAGCCTTCTCTTTCAATTTTCCATTGGAAGAGAGCATTGCAATTTCCAGCTGAAGTTACTATGCTTTTATGGCTTGCCAAGTCCTTGTGTGCAGCTTGCCATACTCTTTCTCAGTGCCACAAGGCAAAGGGATATGTCCACCACAGCTTCTCACCTGCATCATGCTGGCCATGGGGGTCACTGAAGCTCCCAGAGCTGTGTGTCCTCTCGTGGTGGGAGTGGAGATAGGTCTTGGCAATGCCACCTGGTGAGAGCATGAGGGGCCTAATCTGGCCAGCTTTAAACCTTGGGGAGCCACCATTCCCACCAAGGAGGGAGTATTGGGATTCCTTTGAAGTAGGGGAGACCATGGACATCTCATTCCTATACTGATTTCTTCACTACCATCCAGGGTACAGCTTGGGGTTTGGCCTTTGAGTGTGGTGCATCCAGCACGTCTGCAGAGCACAGTCAAACCCAGAGCAGAAGAGAGGAGGGGAGCTGCCTGGAATGGGTGGTTTTGTTGTTCTCCATGCTTTCCATTCCCTGCCTCCCAACACAAGATTGTGGAGTTGTAAAGGTCAGAGCACTTAAACTCACCAAAGGAAATGTGGTATGTAGTAGTTGACTTTCCAGAAATACAGCATGGTGGCAATGGTTAAACCTCCTTCCTCTCATGCACCAATAGCCCCTGCAACATACGGTGCTAACAGAATACCTTTAGAAGCAGATAATGAAGCAGAAAGTGAGTACTGAAGAGCTGAATGTTGCAGCCGGAGGGCCAGGGCAGGTCTCTGCAAAGCTGGAGGCGAGCGGCCAGGGCTGTCCTGCAGCCTTGAGGCAGGGCATGTGGATGGAGTACGGGGTGTCTGCATGCAGGGAGGGGAAGGAGGGTGAGAAGAGAGTGACAGCACTGGTGGGGATGTGTCTGCAGGGTCTCTTGTGCTGCCAGTTCCCCTCATACCCACCCTCACCTCCCCAGCAAAGTGTTGGCCAACCCAGGCAGCACTCCTTAAAACCAGCCCAGAAGGTTGTGTCAACACCAACCAGCTGCTTTCGGTTGGTTTTGACACAACCTTCAGGTACATCCTGCTGGTCTGATCTGAAAATGCAAACCCAACAGACTCCTGTTACAGTGTGCAACGTGGGCAACACCACTCAGCCACACATCTGGATTACTTATAGTTGGAGTTACTGGTATGTTCCCAGCTGTCCCACAGTGGTATTTGCATTTTGGCAGCACAAATGCAAATTGTAATCCTGCCAATGAGACAAATCTCATCATGTGCCCTGGTGCCTTCAAAAGTACAAGTTTCCTTGAGACCTTCCTTGTTGCAAATGTGAGATAATCAATGATCGCTTTGAAAGTCACAAGATTCTGATTGATCTGTCTTTTCCTATGGAAAAATATTAGGATATATGGTCTTGGTATGTGGTGGTAACAATGGAGGAGCTATTGGCAGAAATAGAGAATACTCTTGAGGATGCTTGCTAGCTGGCAGCTGAAAACTTGTCTGCTGAGCTCCCTTTTGAGTAACCAAAGGAGACTGGCTGTTATAACGGTGGGAATGTGAAACTGTACCCAAGAGCTGCGGAGAGCGCTCACTCTTCTCCAGTGTGGGAATACCAACTGGCTGCCTCATGCAGGGAAAGGAGGGCCAAAAAAAGAAGACAACCGTGGGGAGGAAGAGGCAGATGCAAGAGGGAGAAGCATACGGTGCTGGAAGTGATGTAGCGGAAACACTGCTGAGAGTGGAGGAAAAAACCAGAACAGAGCCTGTCTTGGGAAGGGAATAGGAAGCCAACATGAGATGCAGCTGAGGAAGGGGAGAGTGATGGATGCAGCACAGGTGAAACAAAGCAGGTCCAGTGGGTTTCGGCTGTTGCAATGAGGCAGGATGGCATGAAGGACAAAGCAATGCCAAAGGAAGCATAACAGCAAGTAGCAGAAACTGAGAAAGTCTGTTCTCCCGCAAAAATTACAGCAGTAGGAGGCCACTGTGCTTTTACCATCCAGCTACACTAGGAAATGCAGAAAATGATCCTCGTGGATGTCATTTAACAGCCTTTTGGTTGACCTGAAATCTCTGGATTATTCACAAGCATCTTGAAACATCAGTGCTGAGCGTGGGGTGTTGGTTGTACTGTCTTCACATCTGTGGTACTTATAGGTAAAAATAATTCTGTACAAATATAGTTGTGTCTGTCTTTAAGAAATCAAAGTTGTTGTGATGCCTGGGGCTGTGACAGAGTGAGAGAAGTGCAGGCAGAAAGCTGCTGCTGTGGGGAGGCAAAGAAAGCTGGAGTTAAAGAAACCAGCTCCAGCATCACATTTCCACCCAGCCCCTCTCTGCTGAGCTTGCAGTAAATCAGGATGTGCTCCTGACAGCCCCTTCTGATACATAAACTAGTGCAGCACCCTAACAAGGAATGCAGATAGTTGTGCTTCAGCAGCAATAAGCTGAGCCTTTCTGACTGCTTCAAAGCAGGCTGCCTCGTACTGAGCTTTCAGCCGCTGTCGCAATAAGGGATAGAGGAGGATGGTGGGAACTGGAGAAACTCTCATGTCTCAGTGGAGGGGTGGCACAGGCACTCTCTGCATGCCAGCAAAGCACAGCAAGCCAAAACATGGAGACATCCCCCAGCAGAGCAGCAGCAGTGAGCTCTCAGGAGAGCTCCTGCCACCAGCCTATTGCCTTTTTAATCTGGTCAATAAGCATTAGATGAAATGGATGTTTCTTTGCCAATGTGTTTATCTGAACTTCAGTTACACTGGACACTAGCCGGGAGCCATAAGATGTTTCATGCTGGTTTATTAAAGAGGAACTTTAATTACCTTATTAAGAATTGACCGTTCTCTCCCAGTATATGAAAATCAAAATCTGTCAGTGCACATCGATGATTTCTTGCATCCTGAAGAGCAAAGGGCCCAGCGCTGCTGAGATGTTCCAGTGCACGCAAACTCCCATCACAGCGAGGGCATTTTTATGCCTCCTGCTGCAATGTCTCCTGTCTGCAGGTGCCATCTGTCCAGTGTCGCTTTGTGAACGGGATTCAAAGTAAAACAAATGTGCTTGAATGAAACCTCAGCTTTAGAGTCTGGAAGCTGAGCACTGAGCCCCTGTTTGGGATTGGATTTGGGTTTAGATGCAGCGGTAGGGTAGGACGAAGTGTTTGGAGGTGGATTGCTGGCTCTGCTGGGATAAGGAAATGAAGAATCCTGTAGCATTGCTTCCCAGCCTAACCAGCTTAATTCAGATATGGGGGACCAAGGAGGCGAAGCACAGGCGGTGCTGACCCTGGACTTGAGCTGTTTCATACCGGACCATAGACTGGCAGCTCGGCTACTTGAAGGAAGGCTTGGTTTTGTGGCTGTGGCCAAATGATAACTGCATAAACAAAGCAGAAACACTGCTGAGTGGTCTGATGTTTTATCTGTGCTTCCTGAGACCTTTCTCTTCAGTGTCTCAGGCTCTTGTCCTTCACACACTCAAACACATGCACACAAAGGATGCTCAGGGAATGTGCTTGTGGCAGATTTGCTTTCTTTTTTTTAGTATTTGTTATTAATCTCACTAAGCTGAATGGTAAAGGTTTTACTGAAGGGGAAAAATTGCCTCTTGTTATCCAAGTAATGCGAATTTAAGAAGTGTCAGAGTCAGAAGGTGTATTTTCCAGGTATTAACCCACCTCCTCGCTTAAAACCAAACACCGTAACCTGAACAAGACGTCTCTCTTTGCCCTGCAGCCCAGATGATTAAAAACCTTCTTCTTAAGGATTAAAATGAAGAAGCTCTCCACTGCACAACCCATAAGCCTTTCCCTGGGGATGCAGAGTGGAGGAGCACAGGACAGCAGAGCTCAGCAAGGGCTGTTGAACTGGCACAAGTCATACAAGCAACATGTCTGATGAGGAATGACCTGCTTTAGGGGCTACCACCACCCGTTACTCTATGCAGAGCTCATCAGAGAAGGATATTCCATCCTTTTAAGTATCACACGAGTTAAATATGGCACTGGTGGTTGCGGTTTTCACTTGTTGCAAGCACTGGTCCATGGGGATAGTACCAAAAGGAACGAGCTTCTTTTCAAGATCTAATTCAGACTGTAAATCCTCTGGTGATTATGGCTGACTCTTCTCTCTCTCTGCAGCTCTGAGCACCAGGGTCCTGCTCCAGAAACACAAGGTCCACACTGAAGGGCTGGTGTTAGTTAACCGGTAATAGCGGCAGGAGCCACAGAGTCTGCGAAGCAAAATCAATGGAGCAGGATCTAAAAGCTGTACTAAATAACTCCTCAATAATCATAAATCTTGTTACCAACAGCTCTTGAGCTGCTTTACAGTGGAAACGATGCCCTCACTTTGTGAAGGTGGAAATTCAGGCATCGAGGAATGAAGTGGTCGTTCCTAGAGATGCAGGAGAGAAAAAGGGTCTGGAGTGCTAGGCTGGTGTGTTATTGACAGGACTACATTGCCTCCCTCCCGTGACCAGAGGAATCAGTGTGGGAATAGCCTGCTGGCAATGTTTGCCTCTGACAGGTGATTTAGGGAAGCATTTCTCCCTGGGCCCTGCTGAGCAGTGCTGGGCTGTGGAGGCCAGCTAGGATAATGCTGAGTGACACAGGAGGAGCAGGTTCAACACCATAGGGCTCATGGTCTGCGCCTTCAGCCAGGAGCCTGCCTAATGGGTTCTGTCTCCTCTAAACTGGTCTCTGAGCACAGGAGAAGCAGAGAAGTCTATTTAAAGATCTGTTTTGCAGCAGGTGACGGGGACAGCAGAGCCTGGGAAAAAATGACGCCTGTTATTCCACATGGAGCAGTCTGACTGTCCCTGCTTGCTTGTAACAGTGTTTATCTCAATTAAAAAGGCAGCTTTTGTCTTAACTGATTTTAAAAGCACATCAGGCAGGAATCAGAGAATATACCACTCTCCTCAGGGCCTGTCTGAGCCCCTGCAACAGGCACTCTCTTCCCTGGGCATTGTTTAACCCCAGCTAGCAAGTGAACAGCGCCCAGCTGCTTGCGCACTCTCCCTGCATTGGGATGGGGCAGAGATTCAGAAGAGTAAAAATGAGAAAACTGGTGGGTTGAGATCAAGGCAGTTTTAACAGGTAAAGCAAAAGCTGCACACACCAGCAAAGCAAAGCAAGGAATTAATTCACCACTTCCATGGTCAGGCAGGTGTTCAGCCATCCCCAGGACAGCAGGGCTCCAAGTAACAGTGACTTGGGAATACAAACACCACCACTACCAATGTCCCCCCACTTCCTTCTCCTTCCCCAGCTCTATATGCCAAGCATGATGCCATATGGTCTGGGATACCCCTTGGGTCAGTTGGGATCAGCTGTCCCAGCCGGGTCCCCTCCCAGCACTTTGTGCCCTCCCCATCCAGCTCACTGGTGGGGTGGGTGAGAAGCAGAAAATGCCTTGGCTCTGTGTAAGCACTGCTCAGTAGTAACTAAAACATCCCTGTGTTACCAACACTGCTTCCAGCATAAATCCAAAACACAGCCTCGTATCAGGTAGTATGGAGAAAATCAACTCTATCACAGCCCAAACCAGCACAAGTGGCTACTGATGGAAAACAGTTGCCTGATCTCAACTGGGGGTTGTAAGCAGCAGTGGGTGGGCCAGCTCTAAGTTTCCTGGAATGACTTCTGGTACAGGGAGAAATTCAAATGGAAAATCCTAACTGAAGGGACCCAGCTTCACACCAAACCCTTTAATCCTCATCTTACCCCACTTCTAAATTTATTATTTTTTTTTATATTGAAATTGCAAATTGATTGAACCAATATTTACCTGATGTGAGGTGTGATGAATTAACTCCAAAATCACTGCCGTGTGATTGAACAAGGAATCCTTCCCCGAGTGACAATACCTTACGGCTTCAGAGTTTGTGCTGGGGACAAAGAAGAGGAACTCACAGGCTGTGACTAAGCTGGCTTCTTAGCGAGGGTAGGGTGAGGGTGAGCTTCCGCAGCAAAAACCTGAGGCTTTAGCTCACTGCCAGGGCTCTCTGGCTTGGCTTTGCATCAGCAGAGGGCAGCAGAGATTGGAAGAAAACTGCTATGAAAATCCTGCAGCAGTGGCTAGAAAAGGGGGGGGAAATATTCCTCCTGTACATTCGCATGAGCAACCTGCGTGTGGAAGGTGGGAGCAGAGATGGGTGCACGTCCCCCTGTTCCCGCGGCAGCAGAGAAGCTCTGGCGAGGGCTCCCCAACGGCTCAGCCCTGCACTGCTGATGCGCTTTGAAGGAATGCAAATGTATTTCTGTCCTTCTGACCTGTGCTTTGCACCAGGATCTCACTCCTGTCAGCAGCAGGAAAATACAGTGATTAAATACTTGCAAGGGAGGCAAAAAGCAGCTCAGAATGACATCTGAGCCCCACGTCTTGCTCTGGGCCGTGAAAAAAGTAGAGCATGCAAAGTGCTTGTTCCCAGCCGAGGCAAAAGCCTTGTGGAGGGACCTTTCCCCTGACCGTGACTTCTATTCATGACACAAGCTGCCCCTTTCCCTCCTCCTGCTGCAGCCACCACTGTGCCCCCAGGAGCAGACCTTTGCTTCCCTTACACTAGCAAGCTTCTCTTTCTGCCTTTGACACTACCAGTGGCTTTCTCACACCTCCCACTCTCTTCATGCCTTTCCCTCCATGATTAAAGCCTGTGGGTTATAAAACCAGCACAGAGACAGTGTGACCCCACCGTTCACCAGGTTCCTGATGAACCCTGCCCTACTGGGAATCAACATCAGCAGCAAACACCTGACTGACATGGTGCCAGGAAGCTTTACATTATCTCCTTAGATTTATCTTGGGCAAATTTGCAATTGAAGGCCAAATTTTTATGGCAGGATTAAATATGTAGCAACGAGTGCCAATGCACATCACCATCACCCCATTTCTCAGGCTGCTGCAGAGAAGCAGACTCTGCACATCGCTTTCTGGGGGTATCACCCAGCAAAACAGCCTGATTTTACCAAACTGAAGGGGCTGGATAGAGATTGCTCCAGCTTTGCTCCTCTGGCTGCCACAGACACAGGGATTTCCTCATAAAGTAATTCAGTTGTATGGCTGGGAAAGTTACTTGCTGGACTGTGGCTCCCAAAACAGGATTGGATCCAATTATGTGTGTTGTATTGCAGTTATTGCTATTAAATTCAATAATCGTAACATGTTATTATTAGAAGCTCCAGCAGAAGGAAGGCACCAACATTTCCTTTTCTAGGGATTGAACCTCTCACTGAAGCAAAGCTGTCTGCTGAAGACTTGCATATATATATTTGGTATATATCTGAAGGATTAAACAGTCTAAAATATCCACTGGGCTGCTGACTGCTTTGGCACAGCGTCTTGCCTGTTCAGATCTGACTTTCAATTGTGCCTTTCACTTGTGCTTTATTTTTTTGGCTTAGTTCCTTGCTTCCAGGCAAATTCTTGACTGTTGTCAGTACCCTAGGGAGAAAACCCAGTGAAAAAAGTACTGATGTCTCAGCTGCTGTGGCATAAGCCTTTCTAAATTAGAAGGCATTTTGTACTACAAAAGGAAGGAGCAGGGTGTTTCCTGCCTCACTGCACTGTGATGGTGTACACCAGAGTAGCATCCTTCCTTCTCCTATGCTCACTGGAGGCCTTTGCTCTGGGCCTGATCAGATAAGAATGTACTTTATGTGGGGAGAGAATAGGCATCAAAGAGTGAAGAAAGTTGGGTGATTAGATGTGGTGCTAATGCATGCTGGCATGGTCCAAGTCCTTACCTGCATGAATTCTATCTTTTTTTCTAGTGCCTCTTTAATGCAGGATTCACAAGCAGGCTCTAGATACAGATGTCCATATGAGAAGTGGGGTCAGCACCATCTTTACCACAGTTTCTTACTGTAGCTGAGTTTCAGACTGAAAATGTTGGTGGCTGAAGAAATACTGAAGACAGGGGTGCTGGAGAGTTTCTCAGGCATGTTCTGTACATGGTACCAAACTGGCCCACAAGGTGCAGAGCATGAGATAAATGACCTGCTCTGCTAGATGGGGAGGCAGATGGGGTTGAGTGGTGTTTACTGAGATCTTAGAAAAGTTTTTGAAGATTTGGGGGAGGTTTTTAAATCTAGGTATCTAGAGGCAGGGGGTTGGAACTGTATGATCTTTAAGGTCTCTTCCAACCCAAACCAGTCTGTGATTCTATGATTCTACTAATCTAGCAAAGATCTTGCTTTACACCTCTTCCAACATATGTAATTGGTGTCATTGTACACCAAGGCTCCCCAGCTAGCACCAGGACCAAACCCAACAGAGCTCATCAGTGTGGCATTAAACACAAACCAGCTCTTCTGTCAAGGGCTCAGTCATTGCTTGGAGTGATCTGACCTCTCCAAGCACTTGAGACTGCTGTATGCACTGCTTGTAAACAGTAGTTAACATTCAGACTTGTGACTGAAGAGTTTACTGGTGATGGGCCAGATGTGTCATGAGCAATTGTTTCTCTTCCCTGACTGCATAAGCAAATAGAGTCAAGTAAACAGAACCATCCAAAGCCCACAGACTTCTTATTGATGTGTTAATGACAATTCTGAAAGGTCTGTAAGAACAGAGACAGTAAAGACAGTTCCTTCCTTTTCCTTTTCTTTTTCCTTTTCCCCTTTCCTTACCTTTTGCTTTCCTTTCCTTTCCTTCTCCTCTTTTCTTTCTTTTCTTTTCTTTTCTTTTCTTTTCTTTTCTTTTCTTTTCTTTTCTTTTCTTTTCTGTTTTCTCTTCTTCTTTTCTCTTTTCCTTTCTTTTCCCATTCCCTCCATTCCCTTCCTTTTAATTTTCCCTCTCCTCTCCTCACCCTATTTGGAGCTGGAAGGAAAATGGTCAGTTTTGAAGTTTTGATTACAAGCTTCATCACAATTTCATTTAAGAGGAAAACATTTCAACCTTTTTCAATATTCCCCCAGCAGATCTTGCTGTGAATGCTCAAGGCTCATTTTAAAACTGGTTTCTGTAAGCAAAGCAACATGCATCTCTGAAATTCATTTTCGCTGAATATCTTTTATATTCAGGAGTAGTCTCCTCCCACAGTTGTTCACCAAAAGCACACTGCAGAAGGTTAGGAGCAGATTCATTTTTAAGCTGGTGCAAATCAGTGTTTCACATGTGGATGCTGCCTTGCAGTACCAGAGGTTTGACTGTCAGAAGGTGGATGTTCCTTATATGCTGAGAAATTTAAATCTGTTCACCCAGGTAGGCTTCAAGAGTCACACAGTGACTAGAAGGAACTATGGAATGACAAGGCTGGTAAGGGAAAGCCTTGGCTGTTGGCAACTAACAGCCAATTCAAGTCAGCTGGGAGAGGGAAAATCTTTATAAATGTGATCCCCTCAGCTGGGGCAGACAGAAATGTTGGGGGAAGGAGAGGGAGAAGCTGAGAAGGGAGAGCTGCTATGAGGAACAAGGTATTGTGAAGGGGGGGCTAAAAAGCACAAGAGAAGGAAACTCACAATGAAGTGATTCTTTAGCTGTTTCTTTTAAATGATGGTTATATTTGATTTCTTCTTTTGCCTTTAGCAGATGCCAGGTTGCTCTGGCCCAACAGATAATAATTGCTGACAGACATCCAGAATTAATAGGCAATTTGGAACTACTTTTGGCACATGTGGATGTTTCTGGTTGTCCCTCTGTAATGGCTGTACAGCTCAGCAGCTGTGTGTGCTTGGTTTCTTTTGCCTTCTTCAGTTACCCCATAGGAGCTGAACTGCGCAAAATTAGCAGGTTCCCATTTTTGTAGTTTGCTCTTTGTCTTTCTACAGCTCTCCCATCTTCTCCCTTTGGGGTACCTGGTGCCCATTTCTCTTGTAAGCAGCAGGTTGTAGGCTGTAATGGTTGGACAGATGTAGCAGCTCCACAGTGTCTGATATTCCTGCAAGCTCTGTGCTACAGAAGAGCTGTTGGGTTGTACAAGCACTGTTGGTAATAGGAGAGGATAATCACCTGAGAAAGATCACACTTAGTAATGCTCTGTTATTTTATTTTACTATTTCTTTTATTTCTTTGCATTCTTGGGGGAGGAGGGGGTCTCCAGGGCTTATAATGACAACACACTATGGCTTAGCCTTGTCCCAGTCAAGTCCATTTTGGGGGTGAGGAAGTGGAGCCTGCCCTTAGGGATGGGGAAATCCTCCTTCCTCCAGCCCCTTAAAGCCAATTCAATTCCTCTTGCTGGAATTCTTCACCAATTTGTTATTACAAATGAAATGTTCCTGGAGTGATGGCAAGGGGGTTGTAGCAGTAGTAAGGCTAAATTAAATTTCCTGGGCTCAGTCTCAAACAATTGATAAGCTGGGCTATTTGGGAGCCACTCAAAGGCCCTAAGCTGTAACCATATTTACTAACCCCACTGCACTTAGAGCAGTTCAAGAATTCCACTTGGTGTCATCTGGTTTGCATTACCGTAAAGGCGTTGATTGCTATGACTGGAACAATATTATTTTGCAATTTGCCTTCCATAGAAACACCAACTGTGAATGGGAAATGCATTGAAAATGGGGCAAAATCCGTCTATTTCAGTCATAAATATGTATGTCACCAAACATATGGTAAATTGGGGAAAAATACATGAGCTGGGTGTAGGAAGCCTGTAAGATAATCTGAAGACAGAGGTGGGAGCATGTCTTGTCAAATGTATCTTATTTTGTGGCCTTCACTGAAGCTGTTGTCATCAAAGCGATGATTTGTTGTACTCTTTGTTTAGCATAAGATAACTGATCACTTCTCCCTCTTAGATCAACAGTGATAGTAGAGGCAACTGGTGAAACTATATAGGAACTTAGAGAAGCCTCAGGGACAGAGGAAAACTGCACAAAGGGACATGTTGTGCATGTTTGTGTTCTGGGTACAAATGTGTGTGCTGCTGCAGTGGGGGGGTGTGAATCTGGCTGTCCCCATCTGTGAGAAGGAAGGACCACAATGGTGAGGTGGCTTTTTCTTAATCACAATACAATCAGTTCAAGAAAGGCCTGAAGCAGTTGATCATTCATTGAGATCTTGTCCCTTAAATATCTCTTAGTGAAGTTACTATTGTGTCCTGCAGTATCTGATGAATTTAGAGTCTGCTATTCAGCACTGGGTCTTCCTACATAATGAGTAGCCTTTAAAAAGCACTCTGGGGTTAAAGAGCTGAGCATATAAATGTGTGCCATAGTACAACAGCAATACTCAGCCCTAACTAATATCCTGTGTTTTGCAAGTGAACTTAAAATAGCATGTGTTGGAAATCAGGGGATGAGAAATGTAATTGCGTGCGTTCTGCAGTGGAGTGGTACCTGAAGCACTTCTGGATGCCAGCAGCAGCTAGCCCAAGGTACTTATGTGAGTTTGAAACAATACTTGAAGGCTTCACAAGTGTCTTGAACTTTAAAGGCAAATCCCAAAGGGTGAGTAAGGTTAGATTACAGCCTGGTTGTGAACTAGAGCTAGCATACAACTCATCTAGTCTGAGTCAACGTAGGTGTGCAGAGTTCATCTTTCCTTCCAATGCTGCTGCCCTCTGTCTGCTTAACTCCTCTGCAGTGGTTTCTCCCTTCAATTTATTTTTCACTTGTGCTACCTGTCCCAAGAGATTGAGTCACAGCCATAATGTGTTTGAACTCCCACCTACAGATTTCCGTGTTCTTGGTACATTTGCTGGCACACAACTGATTCAGCTTTCCCGAAAGCTCTCTCACTTGGGAGAGTGGTGCTTTGCTCTCTATTACCGAGGTCTCTCTCTGTGTACCCCTTAACACCATCCACCAAATCATCACACAGCTTTTCCATGACCATTCCATTAGCACAGTCTTTCCTTCCCTCCCAGCCCTTTGCTGAATATCCTTCCTTCTGCTAATGTCAATTTTAAGCTCTGGAGCTACATCCCTTCACTCCCCTTGTGACATCTGCTTTCACATCCCTAAAAACTTCCTACGCTGCTATCACTGCTTCATGCAACACTCTCCTACTCCACTTCTGGTGCACAAGGGGAAGTCTGTAAGAACATCCTCATCACCACTCTTGAGGAGGACAGTCTCGAAAGATGCTTCTTGAGTCCAGTCAACCCCCTTGGTTTGCTCTGATGTCTCTATGCTACCAGGACCTGAATGAGCCAGCTATTCATGCCAAAATGTTTTCTGAGCTCTGGATTTCCTGATTGGGTGTTAGATACCAAAACACCATTAAAGTCAGCAGTAGATACTTATACTCAATCCTCTGCAAATGCCACAGGCTGTGATGCTTCATCTCACCTCTTCTGCCATTTTCTCTTATGTCTGCTCCTGCTCCTGAGGACTGAGTGGGAGCTGGGGTGGTATCCTGTGAGATGGATCTGCCAACTCTTTGGGCAGCCTGCTATGGAGAAGACCAGGGAGCTATGGAGAAGCCCAAAGGAGAACAAATGTTCCTTCCTACTCAGCTATTGCGTTGTGTACAGCAGATGTGCAGCTCTTCTCTTTTTCCTTTTTGTGGGACAACATGTAAAGACTCTGAGAGCTTGAAGCCCATGCTGGCTGGGAGGAAAAAGCATGAGGATAGTGCTCATAAGCATTTCCTATGGGAACAGAGAACAGCCTCGTCTCAGTGTGCTCTCTTCCAAACAGTCTCTTTCAAAGGCTATCTGCCAACAAGCATGATTCTACAACGTGATCCAAACTGGAGCAGGAGACAGCCCCTTCTGCTGGCCAGGTTAACCTTTTCCATTTGCATTCAAGTTCTCCTCCATTTGTTTACAGCTACCCTAATGAACACAGCCAGCAGAAAAGTCTGTACCTTAATGTGACGGTAGTTACCCGAGTGAGGAGCACTTCTGTGGTGCTTCCACAGAGGAGAGCTGAGCAGCTGGCTTTAACAGCAAAGAACTCTCCCAGCTAATCCCCAGGACATAACTCTGCCTGAAACAGTTTGACCTCACAGGATGAGTTAGGAGTTTCTGACTGCCTGCTTGACTACTTTGATGGCTACTGTTTAGCAGATTGACCCCATGCCTCTCCTTCTAGAGATGCAGTTTAATTTACAATTGTTCACAGGCATCCTGCTCCTCGCCTGCACTGCCTTCTATGGTTAACTTGAACACTATTATTTTTGTTATTGACAGTCATCTGCAGCCAGCAGAAGTTCTATGCTGACAGGCAAAGATGATATGCTGATATTAAGAATTCGAAGGCAGCTGAAATGTGAAATGGTATCTCACTTGCCTGTGAAGTCTGTCTTTATACTGAACCATATTAAAATGCTAGACAGATTGGGGTGTTTTCTCAATGTAAGCAACTTGTCATAAACTACTCATGCACAACCATGTCCATACACATAATAGGTTGAGTAGTGGTATTTGAAAATATCTCACTAGATATATCTACTTGGTTTGTATTTGTATTGGTTATGTATTAAATACCACATTTACATTTGGATGTGGAGCTGGAGTCATGCATGCAGTGCTGGTAGCTTTGAGAATGTGACCGCACAAGCTTTCCCTAGCAACTTTCCTAGGCAAATCCAGGCACAGAAATGCTATATCACATGCATCAACCAGGGCAAAACTTGGTTTTACTGCAAGAAATGATGAACCAGAAGGAGAGAATCCAGTTTGAAGCTCAGATTCTGGAGAAAAAAATAGAGTGTGTTTGAAAACAAATTCTCTAAAGTAGCTGTACTCCTGAGCCAAACAGCTCTCCCAACATTAAAGTGAGTTTGAAGGATGGGTGCTATCCAACCAGAAGCTGATCTGATTTAATTTACAGTGTCTAAGCCAGTGCCATCCTCTCTTCTGTGGGACATGCACACCACCACACTGGACAACTGGGGAGTGAACTGCATTGCTTCATCAAGTGCCAACAGTAATTAGCTGAGGTCCTGAAACACGAGGGAGTTTTATCCCTTATGCATTAGCTAACTAGGCTCTTCTCACAATCTATGTAAATATTAAGTTTCCAAGGATATTGGGCTAGAGGGTTCCACAGGCTATTTACACACTGCAGAGTGTTGAATGTGTGCTGCTTTCTTTTTTCTGTAGTCTGACTGTTCTCGTGTCCTGTGAAAGAACAGACAGGAGGTTTCAGTTCACTTCTCCATGCTTTTTCCTTCTTTAGATATATTTTATGGCATCCCCTTCCACTTATTTCTTCCCTAAGCAAAACATTCCCAGTATTTCCAGCCTCTGCTTACCCAAAACATTACTTGTACCTGCCTTTTTGAAGATCCAAATTGATCTAGCTTTTGTGCTGCCAAGTATTTTGTGGATGAACTCAACAGAATTCAATAGGTGCGAAGAGCAAAAGAGTTCCCTCAGCAGAACCCATACTGGTTTAGCCTGGTCCTATCACATGAGTCTCTACATTATATACTTCCCCATATGATCTTTCAGTACCTATTCTACATAATAAATTACTGCTGCCTGGTCATTTAATTTCTAACACACCAATTCCTTTCCAACCAAAGAACTCATTAAATAACAGGGACGATGTCTGCTGACCTCGCTGTTGTGGAGGTAAGCGCTGATTTGGACTTGCTGTGGATGTAGCTGTTAATGTAAGAACCTGCATTCATAGAGTGGTTTGGGTTGGAAAGGACCTTAAGATCATCTAGTTCCAACCCCCTGCCATGGGCAGGGACACCTCACGCTAGACCATGTTGCCCAAGGCTCTGTCCAGCCTGGTGTTGAACACTGCCAGGGGTGGAGCATTCACCACTTCTCTGGGCAGCCTGTTCCAGCGCCTCACCACCCTCACAGTAAAGAACTTCTTCCTTATATCTAACCTGAACTTCCCCTGTTTCAGTTTAAACTCATCACCCTTTGTCCTATCACTACAGTCCCTGAGGAAGAGTCCCTCTCCACATCCATTCACAAAATCTCTGCGTGTTTTTCAAGTTTGCCAAAAAGATCTAAAGGTCTGGATAAAAGCTTTGTGGAGCTGCTGTTGGGAAATACATCTTCAGTGGGTAAGGAGAAAGGTTTGTGCACTCTTGCGAGTACATGGGAGAATATGAAAGCAGTACACTAGGCCATAGTGGTCCTAGTTGTAAATTGTGTACTTTGTTGCCTTTGAAGACAACCAAGAACATTGTTGCCTTAAATAACTACTGAATGCTATCTTCATATCTTTGTATTTAATACCTTTTTAGTAGAAAGAGTAATGTCTCTTCCAGGAAGAAGTTCTATGGTGGGTGAAAAATAGCCTCCTAAAGCCATACCTCTAAAAGGATAAAAAGATAAAGGACATGAGTGTGTCCTAACAACAGCCATTCCATGAAATCTGCTGAGCCAGCTCCAAGGCTTAGAATCACATGAGGATAAACTTTTTTCCAGACTAAGCCCTTAACAAAAGATTACATGTAAGCAACATAATCTACAGAGGAAAAACTTGCTACAACTTTTTTTTAATCATAACTAAGATGCATTTACTGAGCACCGCATGATTCCTTCCTTGCAGAGGAGTAGCCTTTTAGATCTTTATCCCCTCAAAATATATGCTGAAGTAGCTTCTTCCAGCTGGTGTGCTTATTCCACAAATTTCCTATCAAAGGGGGTTACAGAGCTTTCTGACAAGCCATCAAAAGCAGAGCGTTCACGGAGCCATTCTTGCTTCCTTACTAGCTCCTCTGTTGCGGCTTCAGGGACCCAAATCTACAAAATAAAGATACTTGCAGTTATTTTGGACTGCAAGTGAAGTATTAAGGTGATACTGTGAGCCAAACAGAGCTGTGTTCTAGCACTCCTTTCCATCTTGAGACATAGAAGAAAACTGCTGTGGCCTCCTGGCGGAAGATACCACAATTTGTGTATGTATAAGCAGAATATTCTCTTGTTGCTGCCAATCTCTGACATGCCATAGGCTCAGATGAGGGATAATGTAGGAAAGAAGATGCAAAGCTAATTATTTAGAATGACTGAATTGTTTCGAATGACTCGGGCCCAAGATCCTCAGAGTGGAAAACAGTCATTAGCCATAGAGTCACTGATGATGTAGCCTTATTCCCCTGAGACCATTGCAGAAACTGGCACAAATCAGGCTTAGGGAAATGGTAAACAACCTCTAAGCAAAACTGCTCAGTCAGCAATGGTGGTGTTTTCCTGTTTAAGCAAAGGCAAAAAAAAAATTACTTCTCTGTGGTCATCTTTCTCTGTTTCTTGGTTATTCTTGAATGAGTATTAACAAGTCCCTAATATAAAAATTGTATTTCCAGTACTCTAACTCAAGGAAGTATATATTTAGTCTACTGTGATCCATTTAGATCAGTAAATGTTACTTAAGCAATCATGGGATAACTAATTGAGAAGGCAAGTTAGAAGATGCTGCTGGTCCCATGCACAAGGACTCGTATCCTTTAAGTGCAGGAATGTAAAAATCCATACAATGAACATAGTGGCATTTGTAGTTTTATTGTGGGTCCAATTTAATCCTATATTAAAACCTGATAAGGGCTTGCTTTCCAGGATAATTTGTTTTTTATATATATATGTGTATATATATAAAATACACATATACATGGACTCTTTAGTTTCCTGTTATTCTATGGCTATCTTTCTAGCCTGTGTCACATCATCTACAAGCTAGTTGAATTGTGAAGTTGTTGCATCATATTATTCTTTGTTTTGATCTACAGCAAGGTCTACCTTTACATTAATGCGAAACCACGCTCATGTTTTGCTACTGTACGTACTTTTCTGGGTTTGAATGTGATGTCCTCTTTCTTGGTAGCACCACTGGCTATCAAAGAGTTCAGATAAACAACACTGTCGTTAAGGGATTGTGTTGCCTTTTCAAGAATGGATGTTTCTTCATCTGCCAGTGATATCTGTGAAGACTGAAAGAGAAGTTACCAGTTGTACATCATGTCCAGAAGCATGGCACACATCCTACATTTTCGGATACTTCTGTTTTCTATTTACCATGGGTGTATTTTTCTTAATCTGTTCAGAATCTGTTTTTCTTAAAGCTGCTATTTATTTTATAACCAAAAATTGTGAGGGGAAGCCTTTTAAAAGGTTTCTTTGAGTCAGTGACTCAAAGAGGATGACTCTCCTTCTTGGACACTAAAACATTAACTGCTCTTCAAGACTTGAGACAACCACCTTGCACCACTGGTGATCCCTTCCTGTGCCAGGTCATGACTAAATTAGCACCTACAATTCTCCTCTTCCTGCCTAACAAAGTCCTACACTACCCCTAACATTCAAAATACCTTCAAAAGGGGGAAACCAACGTTTGGCTACTGGGAAATATTTACTATACCATCCAGGGCAGGACTGCTGAAGGACACTTCCAGCAATGTAGATACAATTGCATTTTCTCCCTAAATGGCATCCTGGGTCTGACTAACAAGTACCACTGGTAAATCAAGAAGATCTCCTCCACCATAAGAGAACCAGGATGTGGTCACAGAGGCTGGTATCAGCTTGAACTAGGGCAATGGTAAGGTACTCGAGACTCCTGGGAATGCTGGAAAAGCATTCAGTAGCACAACAGCCAAACTCAGCGTGGGATTTGAGAAACAGGACTTGTGTCAACAGTAGAAGAGGAAGGTTAAGAGACAAGATGGGAAATGAGAAGTCAATGATCTGATATTGCCTCGATGAGTTCCATTAGCAGAATAAAAAGACCTTTCTACTAATTTGAAGGGCCTTGGTCTTACCTCTGAAGAAACAGGTGCTCCCTTGAAGAAATTATGCTTACAGGTGGTTTGGTTTTTACAACAGAGCTGGATGATTATAAACTTCAGGAGGAGGGGGAAAAGCGGAAATATTTTTGTGTCCCATCAGTGATACAGGACACAATTCTTAAGTGGGGAAGACATGAAGTTCATATAATTAACATGTCAAAATGTCAACCAATGAACAAGTACTAGTACTGGCAAGAACGAGTACTGGCTTCTGAAAATACTTTAACAAAACTGCCTGATTTATAGCTTTAGAGAGACATGGATGGCAAATAAATGAAAGGAAGAAGCATTCTACTAACTATTAGCAAATCAGTCCTTTGTTACCATCTTTCATACCTCTCTTCTCACAGCTTGTTCCTCTGCAGGCATTGGTGTAGAAGATGGCTTTGGCTTCACAGATTTTTCTTGCTTTTCTGGTACTTCTGGCAAATTGTCCAGTTTATTTTGGAGCAGATCAATTATTCTAGAATCTGCAAATACTTTAGCAATATCAAGAGGATTCTTTCCTGTATTTAAAAAAAAATAAATACCTGCATAACCTTGGCACTTGTTCTTGCAACTGGATAATGACACCACAGTCAACTGAATTTAATTAGGCCTCTATTTTATTAACCACTCAGTGTGCCAGCAGCGTGCCTGACATCGTGTGAGGGCTGGCACTCATCAGCACGGTTTGCCAGAAATAAGACCTTGCAGAAATGAAGCTTGAAAGCAAGTATTGCAGGAATTCTTGGAGCAGTAGCTTTGCTCTTAATGTCCTGACATTTGCAGCTTAAAATATTGGTCCTGCAGGTTGTGATTTTGACCTCTGAGAGCATTTACCACCAGGAGATGGCTAGCACAGTAAAAGGTTAGGAATGTAGACCAAGTTATTGTAGGTATCTACCTCTTCCAGTACTTGCTCTGTGGCTGGCAAGGAGTCAGGGGAAAGCCCCATGGTTTAAATGGGGCTGAACACCTTCAGGGCTTAATAGAGGACAAACTCTTCTGGATCTTATAAGGTGAGACCCTGTGGCTGTAAAGTAGTTGTGAGCCTAAACTGCTGTGTGAATTAGAACTACACAGAAATAGGGAATACACATAGCTTCTACAAGCAGGGTTTCACCTACTGGGCATTTTGGCAAGGAAAATCTCATTATGTAGTAATGTTGCTTCCTCTGTTAGAGCAAGAGCTTAAAATGTGACAAATGCTGTTTAACTTACTCCAAAAAGAGAGGAAATAATACTGCATGAGGGATCTGCTGTGAGGAGGCAACACTTCAGTATCAATTTGATTTGGTTTTCTGTTGAGTATTTTTTCTCAGGGAGTAATATTTCCATGCTAAGCAGCAAGAAATTTGTTTAACCTGTGCTGCCTGTGCATAAAAATAAATGATTTAAATGGGTGGCAGAGTATACACTGGCCACAACTAAAATCTAATTTTCCATCAAATAATATTAAAAAGTAGATAGATTTTTTTCATTAAAGCCACTTACAACTGTATATCTCTTGTGAGGGGCAACAGACTTCTTAATCATGTAATTAATCATGTTACTTTATTTTCTAGATGCATAAAACTCAGGAAAGCTGACTACTTACAATAGTGATTCCACACTGTAGAAAACTAATTGCACCTCTTACCTTCCTCCTGGTCCTGACAGTGATCATAAACCCAGAACACTTCTCAGTGTTCCAAGAACTTACGTTTTGCTTGGGTTTTTTTAATAAAACATGGATACATGTAAGGAAACAGGCCTTTTTGGGGGATGTTGATATTTACCATTGCTGTTTGTAGCTTGGATGTCAGCACCCTCTTCAAGTAAAAAATAGACAATATCTAATCTGGAGATCTCAATGGCTCTCATTAGTGGGGTTGCATTGCCTATTGCAGGTGCATCCACTGCTGCTCCAGCCTTCACTATCAGTTTGGCAATATCAAGGTGTCCATTATAGCAAGCATGGTGGAGAGGAGTCCACATGAAATTATCTGTTGCATTTACATCAGCCCTACAAAGGAATAAGAGAAGTTGGGGCAGATGAAGCTACCTACTAGATACAGGAATGCCAACACAAGCAATGTTAACTGCCCCCTGCAATGGTATATTCAATGTCTGTAAGTGTTTTCATATTGCTACTGCTCCTCTGAAGCCATTTCAGTATCCAATACACACTCCAATATATTGCTTGTCATGTAAGACACCATAGTCCTGTAAAATGCTGCTTGTGTTTGTGCTCCAGCTTCACAGATAATGGCAAAAAGCAGATTAAGGAATTCAAAAAAGAATAATTCTGGGCCAAGAGCAGGTGGAAAAATTGCCAATTTACAAGTGAGTTAGAGAAAGTCTCTCAAAATTTGAGCATTTAAAACTTCTTCAGCCACTGTTTCTGCTCCCAGGCTAAAACTGGCTTGTTCCGGAGGGTGCAAGGGCTAGTTTGAAGGAGATATTAGCAGTCTGCTGCCTTTGGATGAAGCTGAGGGGAAAAGTGTTACCAGCCCTTTAGCGACTGGCTGCCGTGGAAGCTTTTGGGGTCATGCAAAAGCAAGGCTTGAGGAGCCACAGCCACAAGAGCCCCTTAAAGGTGTTAAAAAATGAAGAAATATGGTTCCCCCACATGTCTGAAGAGAGCATAGTCCATGACCGTGCCCAGATCTGCAATCTGTGTGTGCCATATGTGGGTTCAGAAGGGATCAAAGCCTCCTGAGGGGATTCCCCAGTACTCAAGCAGAGTGAATTACTTGTGCCTTGTAGTTAAAGACAGCCTAGAGGTCCTGAACTGAGTTAGGGTTGCTGTCCCACTGGCTCTAGGGACAAAGAGCTGATGTCTTCCCAAAAGACATGGAAGGAGTGAGAAGGAAGAAAATTATGAAGGAGTTGCTTCCAGGGAGAGCTCTTTGCTCTTCAGGTCAGATGGTTAATATTTAACTCTAGATCAAAAAAACAGATTCATCTGTTTTTCTTTACTCATTTTTAACATTTTTCAGTATTCTGCCTTTGGTGAGATCTTATCCCAGTAATTCCCCCATCCTACCAGTTTTACCTTTGTTATGTTTCAGTTGCTTAGCCCTTACAGTTTATTTGTATGCAGCGTTCATTGCCTTTGTATTTCTCACTAAAATATGCAGTTACTCCACTTTCTCTCCCAACCCATCCTCAATGCCTGTACCAATACTCTGCCCCTGAATCCTTTTCACTAACTTCATTCTATCAGAAACAAACCAAATTGACTTCTGTCAATTTAAAAACCTCAAAATTGATACTATTTTTAAATATTATTACATTTCTAGGGCTGTTAAACATGATGAGATGTGACTCCAGTGCTGTCTTGTGAGGCTTGACAAAAGCAGCACAGATTAATCTGCTAGATTAATTTGCTAACTCTTACATCTTTATCCAGGATTGCCTTGCTCATTTCAGGCAAGTCACTTGTACTAGATTTCCCCAAAATCATTCACCTGATTTTGAGAGTTCAGTTTTGAGGATGCACTATTAGGGACCGCAGTTCTGACAAGCACTCTGCCTCTGATCAAAATGCTAACAGCCCAGGCACCCAAAACCTTCAGACCTGGGGAACTTACCTTTTGGGTGTTTCTATTTCCTTGTTACTAATGTGAAAAATAATAAACTATAATAAACTAACTCTCTGTAACTCAGGATCTTATTGAACTAACTTTAATATTAAATATTATACAAATAAAAACCAAACCATGGTCTGTTGCATCCAAATGTTTGCTGGAAATTCATGCTTTCGAAAGCCTCTCCAAAATAGCAACTTAAAAAAACCCCTCTGAAATGATCTTACCCCTTTTCCAGAAGATACTGCACAACAACTATGTTCCCACTTGCACATGCAACCATCAAAGGCGTTTTGTAATATTGATCTTTTATGTCTACGTGCACACCCTCCTCAAATGCTTTCTGCAGAGACGGAAAGTCTGCTTCTCTGACAAGGTAGTTAATGTTCATGTACGTTTTCCTTGGCTCATCTATATACCAGGCACGGTCATCATGCACGGGATGGGCAGATGGGTGCTCTCGGTTAAAATGGGAAATGTCAGCAAGGTTTTGGATAGCCTCAACCATGTACACAGGGAAACCATCTTCTCTAAGGGGACATGCGCTCTTCGGCATAACACAAATCGGCACGGGGACAGCAACGCCTTTTTTGCCTCTTCGTTTCTTTCCTTTCTTCCCCTTCTTCCCTTTGGGTCCATAGGATGTTATAAGGTAGTTTTTTGGCACGTATTTAGAGCCTTTTAAAAAGTCTTCAATGCCAATTCCATCAGCCTGACGTCCTTCGTGCATTTTAGCAATAGTTTCTAGTTGTTCAGTGTCCACAAATGCACAGTGCTGCCGAATAACCGATATAAAACTGTCTTTAGTCACCTTCCCGTCTCCTTGGTCGACAGCCTTGAATGCCTTGCGGAGGGCAGCCTGGTGCTCTAAGGACCAGTCGTACAGCCTCACGGCCCACTGGGGGTTTTCCTCCTTATCATCAGTCTTGGACTGTTTTGCAAAGGTTTTCTCAATTTTACGCAATTCTGATACGGCTGCTTTAAAACCACCATCCTTGGCGATGGCTCTTGGTGTCTTTTTTGCCAAGTTTATCCATGTAGGATCACAGCCTAAAAATATGGACACAATTTTGCTGGTAATGCAGTGAAATTCCTAATTATGTAATTATTTATATGAGACTTGTACTGTACATGCAACTAATTGCCACAGGTCTACAGTTTTATACTGTCTTAACTATAAATGGCGATAGAAGATGGAACCACGTCATTGATCCCAGACATGAAAGTTAGCCACGTGCCCGTACTTGTTTTCCAAAGGGAGGTTCATGGGGCAACGCATGCTTTACCTATCCATCCATTCATGAATATGTATAGACAGGCAGAAATCCAGTGGAAACTATATTTTTTAAGTGATGAGAAAGGTTAAGAAGAAACAAACTAAGATTAAAGTATCACTTAGTGTTCTATATCCCAACCTTGCAATCTGGCATTGGATCACTAGCTAAATGTTTGACTCACAAGAACAGAACGCAGGATTTTGCATGGTCCTTTTGAAGTGCTATGATCATCTGATTAAGTTAGAACATGATCACAGCTGCTTTGTAGTCTGTTTCAATACCCATGGGCATGAAGTTTTCCCCACGACTACAGAGATTTATTTTTTTAAATGATCAGCAAACCAAAAATTACATGTCTGTTGGAAGTTTCAATGCGATACATCTAAACCCAACTAAAACCAGAACCACTTAAGACAGTCCAGTTCTGAGTTACACAAACCCATGATGTTTCTGCTGCTTTCTTTGAGAAATGTTTTATCTCGGCCACGTGTGCATAAATAAATCACAATAGCCTATGTTAGGCACTTCTTAATGAGAATTACATTTGCCACATGATACCCAAGAGTCAAATCCTTCATAGATGCCCAAATAAAATCTTCCCTTTAGCAAAGAAATTGAATGTACATGATAGTTGCAAAGTAACTTATTTTTAACGTACCTCTTTGTCCTATAAACTTGCAGCAATTTGCAAATCCTCCCTCCGCAGCGTAATGAAGCGGTGTGTTACCATTCATAGCGATCAGGCCCACATCTCCATTATAAGCTGAAATAATCCTCAGAATCTAGAAAAACAAAGACAATACCACCAAAATTTGGTCTGTTCCTTAAGATGGGGAAGTGTGAGAATGATTTCCAAACAATTGCAATATCATAGATTCCCAGTTTATTTAGTGAAGTTCTCTCCTGTGCCCAGCTAATCAATGCACATGTCACATTTCGTGTTTTCTGTAGCACTCTGCTTATTTCACGGAGGAAATAGAAACCTTGTTCTGTTGTAAACACTACGGACAATCTTCATTCCTGCCACCTCCCTGCATGCCACTGTCTTACAGTAACTCTGACAATGCATGCACAATCAAAACTGTGTAATTTTATGTACGTTGAAGGCTATTTGGGCAATAAGGAAGAAACTGCCTAATTGCAGCTGTTTGCATCTGCCCCTCTTGTAATGGTAATGTTTCATCTAAGTTACACAGCTGTGACATGCTGCATCTTGAGCATGCATGTTGAGCTTCAACAGAGCTGTTCACACCAGCCAGCCACACTGGCATGCTCAGAGATACCTTGGCAAAAAAGGCTCTGCAATTATGAGAGAGATTCTATCACTGCTGGATCCCCTTTCATACTTAAAAAGAAGTTGCTTTTGATGGCTGGTTCTTAGGCTTTGATCAGCTCAGATACTGGACTCAAAAAAACCTAATCCCACCCAACCCAAAAAAAACAACCAAACAAAAAAAAAACCCATTCCTCGTTTGGCTTTAACACTACAAATAGTGATACCTCAAAAAAGCCTCCTTTGGCTGCGAAATGTGCAGCATTTTGTCTTTCAAAGTCAAACAGGTTAACATCAGCTCCTCTCTCAAGCAGACCACGCACCAGCTCGAGAACACCTTCTCTTGCGGCTTCCATTAAGGCTGTGCGACCCGTAGCCTGCAAGGTAGTGAGAAAGCAATTCAGTTTGTTTCCTATGCTAATTCAGGTTGGAACAATATGATCTGCTTGTTGCAAGGTGGCATCAAACCAAAGGTTTCCTTCTAGGTATTACCACAAAAAGGAGACCAGTCTAATAGTTTCCAAGATGCTTGTAGGTAAACTTTAAGAATCAAACCATAATGCTGCTAAAGCATGAGCAGGCAAATCCCAGTGACTTAGATACATTAGTAGCTTGAGTCCCTTGAATAGTCCTCATGAAAATCAATTCCTTAGTTAAGGAATCCTTTATTCTGTATGTATGTGTAAACATGCTTTCATGCGTTTTACAAAACTTAACACAAAATCCCACCTCTATCATTAAAAAAGCATAAGGAGCTATGGCTGAAGTGCTACAAGGAAGGCGGAGCAACGGGGGAATTTCACTGCTGTTCTGTGAGGAAAAGTTCACATTCTAATATATTTTTATATATATATATTTCTAGATAACAGTGTATGTTTGTGATCAGCAGTACCTGTTTGTAATGGCTGAACTTGGGTAGACCTGGTGACCATCCCAAGAACAGAGCACATCTTGGGTCAGGGATTGCCTGCTATTACCATATTGGCCCACAGCAACACTTAGAATATCTGACTTGCCACTCTACAGAAGGGCAAAGAGAGCAGTGAACCATGGATATTGTCCCACTGAACCATACGTTCTTCCTTGTTACCTGTTTTTCTAGCAAACCATTCCTACTATGTGACCAGATTTATGCCCATTGTATTACAAAAATAAAAGCAGGTTTCTCATATTGTAGGTACACTGAGTGCCCAGAGATGTGTGAGAGGATGGGATAAGCATGTCCAAACACTGAGTTTGCTATAGCTACAAGCTAGGAAGGATAACTGCAAAACTAGGACCAAAGCAAAAGCCACGGGTGGCTCTAAGGGAAAGCTTGAGCTCCTTGACTTGATCAACAGCACAAGCCTGCAGTCTTTCAGGTCTTTGTTAAATTAAGGAAATAAATAAATGACTATGACATACAAAAGAATGAAAATAGTTTCTTATGCCTCGTTCCTGCCTTGATCCCCCCCATCAGGTTTTTCATGCTGGATTCACCTTTTAGTGAACAGTGAATTATTTCAACTCTGAAAACCTTAGAGTACATGGAGGCAAAGTACAAATCAGCCCTGCATCACTGAAGTACAGCAAACTGCAGCTCCTAAGAGCTGGCCCAGTTACGCTTTGTGTTTGTAAAATAACTGCACTCTAATCAACAAAGATCTAACTCAGGATATGTGGTTCAAGCAGACGACCTAAATCCCTGCTCCTGCAAAAAGGGTGGTGCAGAAGAAGGAAACAGGCATGGCCACAGAGTTAAGCACTTGTCACTGCTTCATTATTTTAATGTGAGGATTTAAGGTTCTATAGTTATCTGGTAACTATTCTACACTTTTCTATATATGTTCTTAGTTACAGAAATATTCATACTGGGTTTCCTGCACTGGCATTTGCTCCTCTTTCCATGAAATTCAGACATATTTCTTTAATATCATGAGCTTGCTCACAGGCTTGTAGAAATACAGGCTTCCCATCAGTGGTACAGTTGTTAACATCTGCACCAGAATCCAAGGCAATTTGCGTGCAGTGGTAGTGCCGTGTTGTAGGTAGAAGGCAGTAAAACAAAACACCTGCAAAGAAAACCAGCAGGGATTATGGTGCGATACTAAATTAGTAGAAAGGTTACTTAGGCTGTGAACTTCACAGCTGAACAGACAAAATCCTTCAGTAGAGACCTGTTCACTTCTCTGAGGGTACATACATGCAAAAAAGACTTCTGCTTTAGGTAGGGCCTTCGAACTTCTGGGAGTAAATCAGGATTTAGTGTGACAGGTCATGGGAGGAACACGATCCTCCATTACAAGTCATCTTTCAGCTAGGTACTAGAGAGACCTAAAAGCATAGACTTAGAGGCATAGACTGCTCAGGGAGAATTATTTCCACTGAAGCTCTTATGGCAAATAGCTTCTGCTGAGCTGTAAGGACTACCCTCAATCATATTCTCTATGGATGGCACACAACATACGTAGCAAGTGAGTAACACAGCATGGGGTCATTTTATGGTATTTCTGGTCTGATAAGGTTCCCTTTTACTTACCTTTCCCTTCATTATCCACAACAGTCATGTCTGCTTTGGCTTTTACTAATATACCCAAAATGAACTCATGGCCTAACTCAGCTGCCTTCATTGCTGCAGTACGTCCCATTTTGTCCTGGATATCTGGATGAGCTCCCTGCTCCAGCAAGAAGCTGCACATGTCAGAGTCATTTTTAATGCAGGCCAACTGAAGGGCACTATATCCTTCCATAGGCTCTGTGAAATTAATGAGATTTGGGAATCCATTCTGGACCAGCTTTTCTATTTGCTTCTTGTCTTTTTGGTGAACACACTGAAGAAGTTTGTACACCTGTAAGTTTCGAAGTCTGATATCTACTGGTAACATCCTGGAATGAGATAAAATGGCTTCTTTGAAGGAAGTGATTTCTACATGGAGAAAGAAGAAAGACTGTAAACTCAGAGATGAGATTATAATTACATGCCAGTTAGAACAGGAATCAAACCACATTCAAGGCATGAAAATATCCACTTTAACTTAACAGAGCACTAAGCTTTGAATGAATTTCTCTCATTTAGTATATACAGCATAGTTAGAGACTATATAAACACGTATAGCACTTTGCAAAATTGTTCTTTCTAGTCTTCAAACTGTTATGAAGAAGTCTCACTGAAGGTGAAAATTAAGTTAAGAAACTGTAAGGTTAACTGCTTTCCATTCAAGGAACTGTTATAATCTGCAGTTACTTGAAAGCTTAAGGGGAGGCTGAACATCTGTCATTTTAGTACTACAAAGAGAAAAAAATCACAAGTCACACTGTTCTCTGTACTTGCTGAAACATAAAACTGATACTAGCATCACCTCCTTGGTATCTGAGCACCTTCTTTTTCGGTAGCTGAGGCATGAACTTCCTGCTGGGCTACATACATAACAGAGTAAACTGCTTTTCTCTGCAGGAAATACTCTTAGGGTAGAGAAAAAGAAGATGCAGACAGTGGGGCACTGGCCTGAAAAAAGGTTCCCCCAGGTGACAAGCTGACAAGCTTAAATGTCCTCTTATATTCTTGTTGTATTTCCCACCACCCTGCAGCAGTAAGGAACTTGGGTTTACTTTCAAAAGCTGGATCCTCTCTTCCCACTGTTACTCATTATTTGCACCTGGATATTTTTTCAAGAACTCATTTAGGATCAAATCTTGCCTTTTCTTCCCTTTTTTCTCCCTCCCCTGCCCGCAAATCTCAAACATTAAAGAAGTAACATTCTCCATGGAAATAGTAATGCTACAGAATGTAAGCAGCATTGCAGCTGGTAAAATCTGTCAGTAACCTTCGATGAAGGCACAAATGGATATAATATTCAATGCATATGGATTTGGATTTATTTCATGGATTATCCTCGAGATTCAGAACAGTGCTAGTTCTACCTCTTGCGCAAACATGACACTCAGTCTCTGAAGTACAATCCAGAATAAGGATGTCCCAGAGTGCTGTGTCTTCCAGAGGGTGAGATGACACACTTGCAAAAGAAGTGTGAAACCAAAGTGAAATAAGTATGTGATTAGGCATTACTTGTTCCCCACAACCTTCAACTCATTCAGGACACGAGATTGACAGCACACCTTACACTTACTGCACGCTTTACTTTTTGCTCACAGGGTAATGTATTACATTCCATTACAACTTTAGCCTCAATTCAGCCTGATCAGTTTTTCCTGAGACTTTGAGATGCTTATCGTAGTATTATTTTAATACTTCACACACAGTAACAAAATCATTTCCGTAAACTTAAGCAAAACTATTTTCATTATAGTGGTGGAGTATGTTGTTATCACAATTCAGCCACCAGCGAGATCCTACCCAGTTTAAAGTCTTTGCTTCAAAGCATTAAGAACCAACAATTTACATGAAAACAACCATAACATTTTAACTGTGACAGTTAGTATGAAAGTGACTGGATCAAGTTTTATTAGAATTTTCTACAGTAACAGCATCCAAATAAAACAGGTGGGATTAGAAAGCTCTACCCAGTCAGGTGAAGCTACAAGCAAGTAAAACAGGCTTCTATAATGAAAATATCACTGCAGCATCTTGCAAATTTTCATTAAGCAAATACTACCAACTGTATGTACTTGATAGAGTTTTTATCACTTAACCTGTAACAGATGTTTTAATGGAAAATGAGGGATTGTTAATGTGGTTTTGAGACAGTCATGCTCTGGGGAGGGCTTCATGAAGCTATAATTATAAATCCCAAGCTTGTAGAATCTGCTTAGCAACAATTTTATCTGTTGACAAACATCAGCAGAATCGCTACCTTCATTCTGCCAGCTTGTATCATTGTTTTGGTTGAGAGCATGAACTCGTTTCAAATTCAGATTAATCCTTTTCCTGGTACACCTAGTATTAAGAAAATCATTTCAGTCAGATCCTTGTTTCCTCACAAATCTTTCCAAGCTGTGACCAAGGTATGTTGATGGAGAGGGAAGGTCTGGTGGCCAGTGCTCTCACCCAGTGACTGTCTAAGCCTGGTGCCTGACTGCTGCTGCTGGAAGCACCTGGGGCTCCTTTTTTAAAGTTTTCAACATTTTTGAGTTTAAACTTTTCAAGTTGAAAACATCCCTTTAATTATCACTATTCACAAACCAGTAAACGAAATTTTCATGTGTTTTATCTCTAGTGAGAGAAAATAGCTTAGCACTTTCTAAATTTAATCCATGTGCCTGCTGGCCACAGAGATAAGCATGAGCCCTACGTGCCAGTATAAAAGAAACCGATGCGGTAACAGTGCCATACTATATTTACAGCTTTATATGAATAATTGCACTGGATTCTTGGCTGTGACTAATGTTTAACAAGAATGATGAAGCAAAATCTTCCTAAAACTGAATTTCAGTTTAATGAATAGCCTATAATGCTGAGTTTTCTCTTGAGCACTTCTTGGTGCTAACTCTCAAGAAACACTTTGCCTTGGGCAGAGGCCATAGCTTAATGCTGAGTGACAGTCGCTTCCCCGGCTCTTCATGTCTGAACTGAGCCTGTTTTGATGTGGAGATACAGCCCTTTGGGAAACTGGGCCCAGTCCTGAGCACTGTAAGGACATTCCCAAGGTTATGGCTGGATACTCGGATGGATGGATGGATGGATGGACGGACACATGCATGCATACTCAAAAAATGTGCATTCTTTTCAGGTTGCCTTGCAACTTCCAGTCATAGAATCACAGAATCACAGAATGGTTTGGTTTGGAAGGGACCTTACAGCTCATCCAGTTCCAATCCCTGCCATGGGCAGGGACACCTTCCACTAGAGCAGGTTGCTCCAAGCCCCTGTGTCCAACCTGGCCTTGAACACTGCCAGGGATGGGGCAGCCACAGCTTCTCTGGGCACCCTGTGCCAGCGCCTCAGCACCCTCACAGGGATGAATTTCTTCCTAATGTCTAATCTAAGTCTCCCCTCTTTCTGCCACTTTGGTGTTCATCCAAACTGGAATATAATAGAGCCCCAGTGGCCAGCAGCAGGCAGCCCTTAGGGCCAGCCAGTACCTGGCAATCATGTATCTGAGCAACACCTGCTGGGACAGGGGCTGAGAGAAGGCTGCTCCTCAGCTAGTAGAGCCCCACATCAGGCCTTGGGCTGCCGGTGATAAGGTTCTGCTGCGCCTGGGAGCAAGGAAGAGGGTGAGCGACTGCTTCCATGAGCCTCAAGTGCTGAGAGCCCCGCTGGAGCCAGGTAAGGCACAGATCTGGTGTTAGCTGATTTTTCTTGGGTTGCAACTCAGAGGGATGGGTGACCTGTAGAGCAGACTGGCTTTAATGGGAGAGAAACTGCTTGAAATACAGAGCTGGCGCTGACCTGCGCTGGACTTACGTGGTAAGGGCTTGCTTGTCTGACCATGCAGGAACACAAACTGAGGTAACTTCCAGCCTGTTCTCCTCTGAGGGAGGCGTCAAGCACAAGGGAGGGTCCTGATGCACAGCGTGGAGTATTTCCCTTATAAACCTGAAGCACAGCAGCTCCGTGGTGCCGCTCCCGCTGTACCCCCCTCCTTTACCTGAGCCTGTATCACCTGCAGTGCTCCACACTTGCGCTCCTTGCCGAGGGGCTGAGTTCAACCTTCACAACCTGGCTTTACCCCAGCCCCTCTCGCCCCGCCTCACCCGGCCTGCCCCGCACCACCAGGCGCTGCGGTTGCCCACCCTCACCGCCGCCCGGCCCCTGCGCGTCCCTCACAGGGCACCCACCTGAGGAACCGCGGGCCCGCAGAGCGCGGCGGCGGCCGGACACCCCCCACCCCCCGGCTTCCCGCCTCAGCGCCGCGCCGCGGCCGCCATTGCCGCCCGCCGCCGCCTTGGCAACGGGGCGCCGCCTGGCCTGGCAACGGCGGCGGGCGGCTGTGAGGGCAGCGAGGCGGGAGCGGGCCGTGAGGCGGCGGCTCCCCTCAGCGCCCCGGCGGGCTGCGAGGTACGGACCCGCCCGCCGCCCGCTGCGTGAGGCCGGGGTGCGGGGTGGCGGGCAGCGGCGGCGGGGAGGGAGACAGGCGCCGCGGGGCTTGGTGTGGCGGGTGAAGGAGCCTGGCCTGTGGCGAGGGCGGTGTCGGCAGCGCTGGGTGTGCAGTCCGGGTTGGACCGGGCTTGGAGCAGCCTGGTCTAGTGGAAGGTGTCCCTGCCGGTGGCAGGGGGTTGGGACTGGGTGAGCTTTAAGGTCGTTTCCAACTTGAACCATTCTATGATGAGTGGCTGGAAAGCTGCTCATGGAAAAGGACCTGGGGTGCCCATTGATGGCCATTGAACATGAGCAGCTTGTGCCCAGGCAGCCAAGAAGGCCAAAGGCATCCTGGTCTGTATCAGCACCAGTGTGGCAGCAGGGCCAGGGCAGTGATCATCCCCCTGTGCTGGGCACTGGTGAGGCCGCACCTCGAATCCTGTGTTCAGTTCTGAGCCCTTCACTACAAGAGAGACATTGAGGTGCTGGAGCAGGGCCAGAGAAGGGCAACAGAGCTGGTGCAGGGCCTGGAGCACAAGTGTGATGAGGAAAGGCTGAGACGGGGGGGGGGGTTAGTCTGGAGAAGAGAAGGCTCAGGGGGGACCTTATTGTTCTCTGCAACTGCCTGACAGGAAGATGGAGCCAGGAGGGGGCTGGTCTCTGCTCCCAGGTCACAAGTGATAGGACAAGAGGAAACAGCCTCAAGCTGCACCAGAGGAGGTTTAGATTGGAGACGAGGAACAATTCCTTCCCCGAGAGGGTGCTCAGGCACTGGAACAGGCTGCCCAGGGCAGTGCTGGAGTCACTTAAAGGTCTTTTCCAACATAGTTGATTCTATGATTCTATTACTTCCCCCTGTTGCTTTCAAGGGGGAAAAAGTATTCGGTGTCCTTCTATGGTACCGTGGGGAAGGGATCGGATGTCACGGCCTTTGTTGTTTTCTTACTGTTGACTTACTTTCTTGCCAAACCTCCTCTTCCTCCCATGTAAATCACCTCTAAATTTTACTAGAATCACTGGCTACAAAAACAGAATTACAATATCTGTGTATAACCCAACTTCATAGCCATCCCCAGAGGGTTTGTGTAGCACTGTAATATAAATGAGGTGTGTTAGACTTGAATTGAAACATAATTTTTCATAAACCTGACTGGAAGGGGAAACCTATTTATTAACAGGAGAAAAATGTCAATGCCAATGAATGGGGAAAAATGCTCAAAACTGTTTAAGCAAGTTCAAGCATAACTCATTCCAGATGGCAAACACCATTAACACAGGGACTTCTCAGGTTCTCAGTATTTAGTGTTTAATTCCAAGTGCCACAAACCAGCTGGCCCTTGGTGCTCCTGTTGGGTCAGTAATCATGTATGGGATAACGGCAGAGAGGCCAGCTCCTGCAGGGAGACTGTTTGACTTGTACCTAGCGAAGGCTGGCTGTTGAATTATTTGCAAAACACCTCTAAAATTAGTAAGTTCAATTAAAAAAATAGGTTTTGATATGAAATCTCTTCTGCCAGGGAAGTGGTGGCACACAGCTGGATGCACGCCTGGCAGCACGGAAAGGCGGGTGATGCAAGGCATGGCACTGTGTGGTGAGTCACAACGAGAGACAACATCATTATAGCATAAAGCATTTCATTATTTCTCCTGCCAGGAGTGTCGTTTGTACAGTAGCTATCTTGTGGTAGCACTTTGTAGTGTGCATTGGCTGGATTTATTCTTGCACTGTTCTGCCTTGGTGGATTGCTTTCCTCTTTGGAAAATATATCATCCAGGCCCTTCTCCTCAGTCATACCAAATAGCTGCTGCAAATACAGCACAGCAGCAGATGTTTCCCTGCTATTCTGTGTTAGACTTCTTGTTTTGCTGTTGCCACAAACAAGGAGACACATGTGGCTTGTCCTGAAGGCCCAGGTGAATTCTCCTTTTCCCACTTCATAGGGTAAGATGCACATTAGAAAAGCTAGCACATGTATTTTGAAATTCAGTCCAATACAAAAACACTGTCTGAAACACTTGCATGACTTGACTCTGGAAATTGTGGAAACTCTGGAGCTAGACTATAACAAGTGTGGCTACTTGATATTTCACCCCAAGTGTGGATGTGTGTATAAGTGCATGTGTACTGAGGGGGGTATTTAGTTTTTTGTGATAATATGTATTTTCTCATGATGATCATCTTTGTATGAGCTTTTTGAGAGAGATAATGAGGACTCATGATTCAAGAAGCAGAGCATCCTTTTTCAACAGCTGAACTGGTGTTTGAAAGCAATGTGGCTTCAAGAGCAGAGCATCTCTGCCTTGCTGGCTGCTGCTCTGGTGTTAAGGTACTGCAACATCTCCAAAATAAATAGGATCAAAATCCTATTAGAGAAACTCACAGTATTCCCTGCCTTTCTTTATCTCCCTTTATTTATCTCCAAGATAAGTAAAGCTCCCCAGAGAATATTATCCCAAGGTCTGAAGTCTCAAGCTGTTTGGCTCTTTTTGCCTGACAGCTCAGTTTTGGTGGAGTGCCAAGGTAATGCAGGAATACAAGTGGGATGGTGGCACTAAAAATGTAACTGTACTAAAGAAAGAAAGGTGTAAACTGCCCAGAGCTTTGGAAATACCCTAGAGCCTTGTAGCTGGAGATTACAGCTCCCAGAGGCAAACACAGCACAGCACAAATCGAGACACAGTTCTCACATGGTTTGGTACAGACCAAGGTGTCTGCACACCACCTGAGTCTTCGTCTGAGAGCAGTGCTGCCCAGAGGTTTGGTGTGGTAAAAACTGGGGTGGTCTTGAGGCTGCTCTGTCCTGGATGCTCTAAGCATGTACTTTCCCCTCACACATCGACATCTCTAGCAGCTCAGGGTCAGGAAGGAGCAATGTCTGCTCCTGGGACAATCCCAGAGGTGCTCCACTTCATGGTTACCTGGATAAATGCAATCTCTGGAGCCCACAGCAGATAGGTTTTGCCCACTGTGTCAGCCTTTGAGAATAAGATAATCAGTAATAAATAGTTTCCTAACCAAGATTATTCCAAAGAACATTTATTACCCGGGAGCATGTATGTCTTCCCCTTGTTTTACACACTCCTAAACATTAACCTCCATTGTTCCTACAACATACATGCTTCATCATGATAGGTAAAGCCCCCATTACCAGTATGTTCACTTTATGGCTCCAAAATGGTCCAATTCCACATGAATAGATTTCACTGCTGAACAGCAGCTTCAAAGTATTTAAATACAAAGGCTGTGAAGTTTTGTTTGGTGCTAGCAGGAGGTGCCAGACTGGCAGCACTGCACAGTCCCTGCATGGAACAAGTGGAATAATATAGCTGTCATCCTCACTGTTACTTGCCGTCTTTGTGTTGTGCTGGGTTTTATCTGTCAATGTAAAAGCACGTGGATGTTCCGACCTCTGGAAGGAGACTCTGCACTCTAAGGACTCTGGTGCTGGTTGGCACTGGAGCACTGCTGACATCAGTGGGAGCTGAGCTACATGATAGCTTGACTTCAGCTGGAAGTGTGCTTGGGGATTGCATGGCTTTTACTTAAACCTTTTACTGTGCAAGTAATTATTCCTGTTACTCATCTCTCTGGATTCTGATGCTACTGCAAAAAATCTGCTGCATGGCGCATTACGCCCAAAATCTCCTTGTTCGGATTTGTCAGCTTGGGAGAATGGCACAAACTTACACATTGGGCTAATTCTGAAGGTCATCTGAACTGTTTCTGCTAGCTGTGAGTTATACTGAGGGAACATGAGATCAAATCAGGGTGTTAATATTCCTAATCATCAATAAAACTCTTTGCTTAGCCCATCCACAACACTGCAGTGGGAGCGAAGTGCTGCTGCAGCTACTTAGGGTGGGTGTGTGTAACTGGTGGTGATGCCCACAGCAATGCTCCCTACACGTGCAGAGGTACAGGTCTTTTACCCACTGGAACAGCCCATGGCCCAGGCTGGGGAGTTGTCATGGAGGCATTTCTCAATCTACACCCTTTCAAGTTAGGGAAATAGTCTCCTTCTGGAAGGAGCAATGAGTTTCTGGAGATGATCTTTGTTTCACACAGCAGCACAACCACCTCAAAACTGTGCTGGTAGGTAATACCCTGCTATTCCTCATGTTATATGTGTGTTTCCTGGGCTCTGCTCTGTTTCTTTTTTGATGACACTGATTGAAGCTGTTAATATCACTCAGATCAATGCATAACTTACTAAATCGATTTAGCTTAAGTTTATTGCTCTTTCTGATACTCTTTCTGTTATCGCTTCCTGTCAAAAACAATGCTTATTCTTTCTGCCAATTAATATGCACTCTTAGGAATAAATCTTGCATAGAAGAGAAAACCCATGGAATAACTGGTGTAAGTGCCTAGTAAGAAAACCCCACGATGGCTGGAATTTACCTCCTGACCAAACCTTTGTAAAATCCATGTGCCTGTTCATAGGGCTAGTAGGGTGCTCCATAACCCATGGTAGTATCACGTCTGCTTTCTGTACTCGGTTAAGTCACTTAGTTACTGTGTCCCTGGAGAAGATGCTTGGGAGGAAAGCTGCATCTCTCTTGTGGTGGTTGTTTTCAAGGGAAAATTTAAGTTTTTCCCAAGCTGTTAGCAGGGCTTGTAAAAGCTGAGTAGTGATAAAAGCTAATGTGTTCTGCCAAGAAGTTCCCTGTTGAATGCAATCCCAGGAGAGTGTCTACAGCAGGTTAGCTGCGTATCAGGAGAGAGAAGTATTTCAGATTTAAGAGTTGTGTCAACAGAGTATTGTTTTTTATCTTCTTTTTTTGTCACCTCAGGTTTTCCTAAAACACTGTAACCATTGCTTGTTTTGGATGTTGTAAGTACAGGCTTCCTGTATGCGTCTGCACCTTAACTTGACTTGAGGTAACTTGACTTGACTTGAGATTTTGGGGTTACTGGATAAGAGGGAGGCACTTCTCATCCAACTATGTGGCAAAGTAGCAAAAGGAATGATGGGGAGTCCAGCAACTCTGCGCTTTCCAGGACATGCTTCCAGGTGCTGTGTGGCCAGGGTGAGGGCTGGGATCCCTAGAGTTGGGTGAGCTCTCCAGTGACACATGGATGGGCAGGAGTTCAGCTGAAGAGCCAACAGCTCTGGGGGTCCTTGGAGTTTGTCGCTGACTTGGTTAATGTTTGTTCAACAAAAGCTTCTCTTACTAACCCCACAACTTCTGTACCCAACAAGACATGTGGAGGAGGGAGTGCTGAACCCCTCTCATCGCTATTTCTTATGAGGGTCTCTTTCTTATTAAGCCCAGGGACTCTGAAATCATTCCCTCTCCTTTTTTTTATGTGTGTTTGTCTAACACTGTGCCTTGGAACACATAGAAATCAGTGGGAGGGTTCCAGATGACTTTCAGTGGGAGGCATCAGGCCTGTTAATAACTGAAGCTCTGACTCTCTCTTGATCAGTTCTTTATATGCAGATCACAATATTAAAAAGCTGAGGGGGAAGCAGAAAGATAATAATTTTATAGCTGTTTTTCAGGTTCCATGCTGACAGGTGAGACAGCAATGAAAACACAAACTGCCTTCATTTGTCCCATCTGTTCCCATCTGCCTTGTCACTGTACCCTGTGTGAGATACTACGCACTGCAAGTTCTTAGTTTTCAGGACGAAGGAATAAATGTTCTGGAGTATTGCTCATCTGATGTTACATGAGGCTACTGAAATATTGGTCACCTGCTTCATGACATAAACAGGAATTTTCAGCCTGAATTTAGTTCATGTCGTTGGTATCTGGGAGGGAAATCTTCTGGTGGTGCTGGCTCTCGTCAACTACTTATTGCAGGAGGTTTCAGAAATGCAAGGAGAAGGGAGGCCATGTAATGGAAAGTGTCATTGTCTTTGAGGCAGAGAGAAGCACATGTGTCCTGGGCCTGATGGGGAAACATCTGGGCTTCAAAGCTGCTTGTTGAGTTCAGGAAGGAAGGGTAATCCTTACTGTAAGGAAGGGTAATCCGCACAAAGAGCATGAAAGCAACTCTTCCAAAGCACTGTAAGCCTGCTGAAATCCCTGAGGTCAAGCAGGGGGAATTCCTATACAAGAAATCAATTGGTTTACTTGGAATAAGACTTGTTCCTATTCCCTTGCTTGGCCTTGCTTAGCTGTGGTTAAATGAGGAGAGTGGATGATAATCATCTGATTATCTTGCTGTTGATGGGCTGTGGAGTCAGATGGGAGCTCTGACTTGTCCTCTTGCCAATGCCAGCTCCAGGGATGGGTCCAGCATTTGGAAAGAGATGTTCCACAGTCTAAACCAAGTGCAGTAAGATGGTGGTTCTGCTGCTGAGTGTATCAGGAGAGGACCTGGAATAGTCATGTTTGCTCATCTCGCCTATGTTCCTGACTCAAACTGCCCACTACAAGAGGGGAACTTTTCTCAGTTATTAATTAGACATATCAGGAAAGACTTTGCAGGTTTAGGATGCAATTTCTGGTTCAGACCAGAAGTAAGTCAACTAGGTCCACTTACAGCAGTGTCTTTGATTTGATATGGGAGACCTGGCTTGGGGGAGGCTAATGCCCCATGCTACCAGTGTCACCACAGCTTATCCCAGCTATTCTGGGGTCTTTTGGCCCCAGAGTTCTTGGATTTTGTGCCATGCCACAACCAAACCAAATTTAAAACTGTGTATGTGTAAACCAGCAGTCTTTTCCACAACAGACTGCTAGTGAAGCCACTGTGCTCAGTTACTTTCATGGATACATGTTACTGAAGTTTTCCTGTTCCTATTAATAGATTTATTATTTCATCAGGTAGCAAAACCAGAGCTCCAGAGTGAATATGATCTTTCTAAGCTGCAGGCTGCTACTGCATACTGGTATCTGTCACCTTAGTGTTTAGCTACGTTTTAGGTTAACGCACGGATTAATCCAGACATTAGATAGAAGATAGAGTTTATTTAGGATTGAATATTTATTTGTAAATGGAATATGCTACTGATTTTCCAAAGCCCATGACGTACTGGCTTTGTTACAGATTTATCCAGAACACCTGAAAAAGTACTGAACTGTAGTTAGCAAAGACACTGTTTCCATATTACTTTATTATTTGACACTTCCTAACTTTCTACAGCCACCTAACTCTATTAAAAGCCTTTCAAGGTCTGTATCTCATTCCTAACTTTTCCATTAACCTCTTCCCATCAGCCCTAATAAATTACTACTCAGTATCCTACAGATAAGGTATTTTCATGTCAGCTGTAATGATTTCAGATGTGCAGTTGTCATGTAGGAGATGCTTCATTCTGTCTCCCTCGTGTCTGTAGCACAGTAACCTGGTATTGCATTAGAAAAAGCAGCATTAAATTTTCTAGGCAATACCTAAAGCAGCATAAGTGGATGTATTTTTTTTTCACATGGGAGAAATAAAGTCACCCAGACAAATGTATTAATTTTATGTGGGGTCCTGTATGTTTTTCCTTAAGAGTAACTGACAGTTCTGACTAGGGAGACCCTCCAAAGTTTGCATCAGTTTTTCGGTGTCATTATACTGATCTCAGGGGGCGTTAGATTCAGCCCTGGCTTTCACATCTTTAAATGTTCACATCTGCCTGAATCAGTGAACTGTACCAAGTTTTACTTTACTCAGAGCATAAGACAAAACAGAATCCATCACAATGGTTGGGAACAAAGCACACACAAACACCAGTGCTTTTTCCTTCAGCTTCGCTACCATGTAACGCGCCTTGGGTGCAGGAGACATTAAAGCATCTACCATAGCATCCACAACTTCATTGCCATTACTGCTTCCTTCACTCAGAATGCTGTTGAAAAAGTTTGCCCGCTCTTGAACATACTCCTTATTGTAAACTGTCTTTTCCTCTTCACTGAGTTCATTCCAGATCTCTTCGGCACTGAGTGGTGGCTGGATCTTTGTGAAGCGCGCATAATTTCCTGGCTGGATAACAGAGACCTAAAAGCAACACGTAAAACTTATCAAGGTGCAATCAGTCATTCTGAATCCAATTAAATACGACAGTCAGTAAAACAGATCAAAAGCTTTCTGCAGATGTATTTCTTCCAGAAAATGCTGCTTTATTGAAACTTTAACCTTGAAAACTTGACTGAAATCAAATATATTCCCATGAAGTGTTTAAGATTGCAGAGGTGCTTTATTCTGACTTCCTTATTTCGCTCTGATTTAATGTTCTTGTTTTGACTACTCAGCATATCTTCACAGAATGCAATTGTGCATCTTTGAGTTTTATAGAATGCTTAAATGTTTTGACAGTACTGAGACAAAGCATTTCAGTATGACTTCGATGTCTCCAAAGTGGAATATTGAGGGGGTTTTCACTCAGTGGTGGATCTGGCAATTGATAATTTTTTGCCCCAGTTTAGGACAAAAGGAGATGTCGAAGAAAATTAGAAGGTCCTGGGGAAAGAAGCGCTGTTTTCCCCAAGTATTTCTAATTAAAAGTAAAATAGGCCTTATCAGCCAAGCACAGAGGGGACAAAACGTCCCGATCTGGCTCTCACTGAAGTCATTAGCACATTTCCATAGGTTTCTGTGCATGTGGATTTAAATAGAAAGCACACACATCCTTTGCTGCTCCGCCTGTTTGCTTTCCGTGTGTTGCTGCTGCTGTTCTTCTAACTCCTGGGGCTTTGAGGGCTTTCAGAGCATGCTGAGCACTCCCAGTATGCACGCCTGTCTCAGTTAGCAGCGGGCTTGTTCAAACTCTTTGTAGCTATGCAACATTAAAAACTCTGTGGCATTTAGCTGACCTCATTTCTAAAGACTACAACACAAGGTGAGGAAAAATGGTGCTGAGCCATGTAAGATACTTGGGGATCTGACAGGCATCCTCTGGGAAGTCTGTGGTGCTGCAGAACCTTTATGTCTCTCATCTGCCACCCAGCCCATCTACCAGAGGCTGCAGTGTGTGTTGGGACAGCACGTGCCTGTCGCAGCCTGCAAGGCAGTCGGTGTGCTGCATACCAGAAGGGTTCAGGTATGGGAGCAGGAAGGGATGTGGATCAGCTCCAGCAGAAACAGTGTGCATAGCTGGGGCACCTTATGCCTCAAGTTTGTCAGAGGACATCTTTGGGAGCCCCCCCTTTGGGTGCTATTAGCCAAACTAATGCCAATAATAAACTTCCCACATTTATTTTTAAACAAAGGGGCTTTGAAAACTTCATGTTCTGGTAGTCTTTTGGAGTTGGCTTGGAGGTAAGAAGAGATGCTACTTTTTTTCCCTTCCTTGATTTTCTGTAGCCTTTCTAGTGGAAGACACATACTTTCCTGCAGGCAGCCAGCCTGCCTGGCCAGGTGCAGTGGGACAGAGCCACAGCTCTGTTCCTTGCAACCTCTGGGTGATTTTCTGTGGGAAGGACAAAAGGAATAACAGAGCAGGGGAGGGAAGCACAGGGAAGAGGGACTGTCTGTTCTGCTGGCTCTCTGCAGCGTAGGTTCTCAGGCAAATGCCAACCAGTGTCTTGCATACAGTCAGAAATAGAATCATAGATACTCTGGAATGTTGTCAGCCTGGCTCTCTGCGTTGCGTGCTGGGGCTATTCCTGGGCTGGGGAAATGTAAAATCCCAAAACGACCAGAGTAGCTTACCTGTTAAACTAAGCTCTTCCATGCATTTGGGATTATCCTCAGCTAATCGGTTGGAATCCTCATCATGCTGTGTGGTATTAGGGTATGTAAAATCACTTGCATTTTATAGCATTTTATATTTATCCAAGAGGAGCAGTTACTAGATGCATAGCTGTAATTTCTTCCAACACAAAGCTTATGAACAATGCTGCAAATCTGTGTACATAAAGAGTACACCAATGTAAATCCTCCAGGGAAGACTTAGTGTTTGAGAGGAGTGTTTCAGCAGTGGAGTGACTCCAAGGAAAGAGCCTAGTGAAGCTACTTAGTGATCTAAGCTTCAGGTTTGACTATCAGCATTGCTTAGACAAGGCACTAAGAGCACTATTAGAGCCTCTTAGGCTAAGAGAATAAAAACATAATTACTCTGCAGGATACTGCCTCTTGCAGTGCTGCTGTTCCCACAAAAAGGAAGGATCTTTTAAGCACTAATGTTGTGAGAGAAGAAAAAAACCCTCAGGTAGGTGACAAGCCTTCCTTCTCACTGCACAGACCTCAATATCTGTCTGGGCTCTTTGCTCCCAGAGCCACCCCAGAGAAAGTTTCATTACTTGGACTGTTAGGAGCTCTTCCCAGGCCATGGCACTGCTCAGGCAGTTTCTCCACCGTAGAGGATGTGAAGGAAGGGTGGAAGTGGCAGTGTTGGCACAAAGAGAAGACCTGCTATCCCACAGCTTCTCAGAACTGCAAACATGACCCAGGTCTGCTGTTCTCAGGGATTTCCAACTGACTGATCAGCCACAGAGAAACCACCGCTTTCCAAGGGGAAGCTGCATCCACAGATTCAACTCCAATCTTAATCTCTGTCATTTGGATGCATGGAGCTTACTCTGCACAAGATTAGATATTATTTTGCATATGTTTCTTCTTGTTCCCTTGGCTAAAATTTCCACTCTGGGCTGGTTTTGGCTGGGATAGAGTTAATATTCTTCACAGTAGCTGGTATGGGGCTGTGTTTTGGATTTGTGCTGGAAGCAGCGTTGGTAACACAGGGATGTTTTAGTTACTGCTGAGCAGCGCTTACACAGAGCCAAGGCCTTTTATGCCTCTAATCCTAGCCCACCAGTGAGCTGGATGGGGGGGCACAAGGAGTTGTGAAGGGACCCAGCTGGGACAGCTGATCCCAACTGACCCAAGGGGTATCCCAGACCATATAACACATATAACATCATGCTCAGCATACACACCTGGGGAAGGAGAAGGAAGTGGGGGGACACTGGTAGTGATGGCATTTGTCTTCCCAAGTCACCGTTACTTGGAGCCCTGCTGTCCTGGGGATGGCTGAACACCCACCTGTCCTTGGGAAGTGGTGAATGAATTCCTTGCTGTGCTTTGCTGGTGTGTGCAGCTTTTGCTTTACCTGTTAAACTGTCTTTATCTCAATCCATGAGTTTTCTCACTTTAACTCTTCCAATTCTCTTCCCCATCGTGCTGGAGGGCAATGAGTGAACAGTTGGGTGGTGCTTAGTTGCTGGATGGGGTTAAATCACAACACGCCCTCACACTGTCGTCTGGTGTTCTTTGTGCAAGTTGCCTCTTATTCCCATAAATAGATGCATTTCAGCTCTCTAAGAAGTTTCAGGGGTGAAATGTCTCTCTCACATGAAAATCAATGTTAGAAATAGCAGGGAGTTTCATACAACAGCTACTCATTACGGCACTTACCTGGACACCAAACTTCTTCATTTCCAGTCTTAGAGCATCACAAAATTTTTCAATAGCTGCCTTGGTCATAGAATAAATGCCATTTCCCAGAGTAAAATAGGCATTAATGCTGGACATGAAAACAATACGTCCTGGAAAGAAAAGAGTGCAAATAACTTCGCTCTCAGTCTTTAACATAGAATTATTGATCTAACCTGAGTCTTCTGAACTGTTGATAACGTGATATTTAGCATGATGGTCCTTTCCAACCCTAACTATTCTATGATTCTATGCTGGTTTACTACATACGATGCCAAAGCTGGGCCCTGTAAGTGTGCAGAGCCAGCACAGAAGTGCACTCAGCTCTGCTAAGCAGAGAACTTCACACAGAAATCTTTCTTCCATCTAGAGAAAGATGCTGGACTAGACAAAGCATAACACACTCCCTATGTGCTGCTTCTTCCTTCTGAGTCTGAGACAGGATGAAAAAGATGGAAAAAAGCAGTCTCCTAAAAACTTTAGACCGAAAAATAGTCATGAAAGCCTATGCTATGATACGAGAAGGACTGCAGAGGGAAGGAGCAGATGGTTTTTCCTGCAGTGAATGCAACTAACAAGTTTTTTTCTGCACTAATGATGTCTGCACTGAGACCTGGCTTACAGCTGTGCACAGAAAGTCAAAATCAGACTGTACAGGGGTAAGCTTCACCAGAGAAAGGTGGCTTGACAAAATCTGTGCAGCCTCACACTGCCTTGATACAATTTCACTGATCTGTGCTGACTTCTCCTCCTTTATAACTCCTGCCAAGTACAGGCATGCCCTAAATATCCGGGATTTCTGACTTGAGGGTCTGAGCTGTGATTCTTTTCCATTGTTTACTTGTAAACTTCTATCACACAGTCGTACCATGGAGTGAGAAATGTGTGCATGTGGATATAGCAATACCAGAGCCGAGACAGGAGATGGCTTCATCACTAACAGTACAGAAAACATAGTTGCCACAGATCTAAGCAAATTATTTAGGCTTTGGGGGTATCAAAAGGCTATCATGGGAATGCAGGGAAATCTGTCACTCTGAATTAGGTTCCCTGCCTTCCTACACAGTGTCTGGAATAAATCTTGTATACAGTAACAGGAGAACAACGACCAGCTTGCTGATCAAGATGCTACATTAGCCTGGCCAGGTGGAAAAGTTATGTGGAAATGTTGCTCCTTTCAGAAGAGGATGCTTAAGTTCGAGGCTGGAGGGCAACACCTCCCTTTACAAATATTAATAATCTGGAAGTTTTTCTTGGAACAGATGCTTATCCTAAAATGGCAGGAAGCCCTTCCTTCAGAACCCATCCTGCCCTTCAGAGCCCTTCAGTTAGGAAGGGCTCCTTTATCCAGTAGCTGAATGCTTTGGTACATGCACCCTGGATGTGCGACACATCATTCAACTTCTCTCTTTGCCTAAAGTTATTGATACCCAGCTTTTTCCAGGAGATTGCTCGAACATCCGTAATTCAAGTTTTTCATTTGGAGAGGTCCCTTGCTGCCCCCAAAACCATGAGTTTTAGCTGTCCTGGCTGTTCCTGCAAGGAAGGAGACAGGAAACCTAGAATTCTTCCTAGAAATGCCCTGGTCTCCTCTCCTGCATGGATGGGACTTGAAAATGGGAGTGTGGGCAGTTAATAAAGGCAGCATTGGCAGCCAGGAGTGAGATGCAGAGTGCTCCTTTGAGCTAAGGCACTATGTATGCGCAGCCATCCAGACCTAAGTCTGAAAGTTTATGCATCAAACACACATTTAGTCCCTTTCACTTCAAAGTAACCCCTTGCAATTCATGAAGTGAGACAAATGCTTCTGGTGGATCAGCACCACAGAGTTTTAGCAGTAAGTAGGACATCACAGGAAGAAAAGTGGCATGTTCCCGCGTAATAGCCACATAACACACTCACTGGTACATGCAATAGCACATTGGTTTACAAGAACACATCCAGCTTGCAATATTTAAAGGTTTCTTTCTTCTTGCATCAGAATATCATAGACCAAAGGCAACCAAGCAGAAAGAAGCAAAGGAGCCAGAAAGGGGATGCTTTTATCTTGCGTAACAGTGGCATGTGGGGCTTCCAGATGCAACACAGCCCTCACTTTAGTTGATGTTGTATACACACAGAACAGATCCTCACCTTAAAGAGCTTACAACTTAAACAGACAAGCTTAGCAAAAGGGGGAGAAAGGAAAAGGGTATCTTTCCTCCCCAAATACAGACAGGGACAAGTAGAGAACAAACCGCAAAGCAATCGAGACATGCTGCAATGCCGTAGAGGGCTGTTTGAGCCATGCAAATGCAGTTGTTCCATTGGATACCCACGTGGCTCTGTACTTGAAGTTTCCTGCCCAAGGTCATAGAGAGGATCTCGCTAGGCCTGGAACTGGAGACTGGATGTCATCTTTCCTCTCCTAATTGCCAAACAGTAAAATAGTAAAGCCTAAATAATGAAGTTAAGCAGGAGTTCATGGGATCTTTGTGTTTTCTGACTGTCAGTGCTTACAAAGTCTTGCCTGGGCTTAATAATCTACTGTAAGCACTTTTTCCTCTCTGTTTTTGAGTCAAAGACGGAGCTAATTCATTATTAGTAAACATTTTTTCTATGTATTTTAAAGACAGACTCTTTAAGGCTACTTTTCCCCCTTACAACTTGACCTTCTTTTCAGGATCAAGAATCAGGATTGCTTTTTCAGGCCACACAGGAGGAGCCTGTCATTTCAGTTCAATGAGAGACAATTAAGGCTTTTTTTATAGATGCTACATTGCCCTGATTATAGTAAGCTAATTATTCTCCAACTCTAAATAACAGTGGATTAGCATTACCCTTGTATTTCCTTAGAAGGGGAAGAAACTCCAGGGTTGTCCTGATGCTCCCAAGGAGATTCACATCTGCAAATCTTTCATACTTCTCCATAGGCAGCCACCCTGTCTCGCCAAATGTTGAGATTCCGGCGTTGTTGACCAGCCCCCAGAAACCTACAGGAGAGAAAAGGCTCAACAAGCATCTTTCACTGCAAAGCAACCACCATTTGGTGACAAAACAGAGATTTGGACCCATGGAAACAAGTTTTTAGTTGTGTTATCTTTTCAGCTTTCTGCTTCTAAGGGCAGGCATGTTTTGTTTCATGAGGGAATGCAACTGTGGTCATTATCTGGACTATATAAGTCTCAGTGCTATTTAATAATCACTCACTTTTAGTCGTCTTAAGTTATTTATGAATAACATGATCTGAGAGACTACATCTTACTGCCAATGCAATGTACCATGATATTTTAATTACTTTAATCCCACTGTGTGCTATGAGAGGCTTTGTGGAAATTACATTAAGCAGTATAAAGGCGACAGGGTAATATTTTCAAAGTGCCTGACTAAATTTAGGAGCCTGAGTCTGGGATCCTTTTCCAGGATTTGAGCTTTGATTCCTTCTGAAATCAGCCAGAATCAGGTACATGCGTGCAGCACTGGGTAAAGGAGCCAAGTTAGGTCAGTGGCTACGGTGTTTTCTTCTTATTTTGTACTCTTGGACAACTCTATTCCTCATACAACAGTGGGTTTGGTGCTAAGGAGCCCAGATCCCTGAAATGCAGTAAGATTCCAGTGTTTACAAGCCGAAATTTTTCGGCAGCAAATTGTCACAGAGAGCTTGTTGTGACACAGGTCTCTGCCACAAAGTACAAGCCCTTCAGCCCACAGGCACAGAACACTTTGTGTGAGCGCTGCTCACTGCTAATAACCTCCACTGCTGGAAATGCTTTCTTGTTGAAGTGTGGGGTGCGTGTCAGTTTGGGGCTGACATGCTGACTGCATGCTCATGATGCCAGGCTGACTTGTCCTTGCCTTCATAGCACACACCTCTACATGTACAGTAAAGCAGTGAGTGACACGGTGCTTTTGAAAACACTTTGTTTCTGTCCTCAAATCCTGACTGCTACTATTTGTAGGGTGACCAGTGGTGTGACTAAGAAGTACAGGGGGTAGCCTGACTTGCATGAAATAGCTGTTTGCAGCCTGGTTCTGCCACTCTTGACAATTGTGCTTATGCTCTTTTTTCAAGCATTGCTGAATATATCTGAGGCAAATTAGTGCTTTCTCATACCTTCCTTCATACCTGCCTACAGGGGAGAGTTAGGTTGGGTATAAGGAAGAAGTTCTTCCCTGTGAGGGTGCTGAGGCGCTGGCACAGGGTGCCCAGAGAAGCTGTGGCTGCCCCATCCCTGGCAGTGTTCAAGGCCAGGTTGGACACAGGGGCTTGGAGCAACCTACTCTAGTGGAAGGTGTCCCTGCCTGTGGCAGGGGGTTGGAAATGGATTATCTTAAGGTCCTTTCCAACCCAAACCATTCTGTGATTCCACAGCATCTACTCTGCCTCTCCAGAAACCCAGGCTTCCTTCCTTCCTTCCTTCCTCTGGATGCAGAGTCTGGGCATGGGTGTGATGCCAACCCAGCTGTATGCTCCTGTGCCTCTGGTAGCAAAGAAATTCTCAGAAGACCTTTGGTCACCCTGGTGAAGGTGCTGCAGAAACCCTTGGGGTGAACTCTTTTCTTTCTGTGACAAAGCTCCTGGGATGATTTCATGGTGTCTTGTCCTTCCAGAGCCCTGCTAAGAACTGCTAACACTGGGTTTCATTCACAACAAAAGTTAAAGCTCCAACAGGAAATCTTTTGCATTAGTTTGTAAAGCAGAGCTCTGTAAGCTTTGCTAACATATATACACTACTATGTAATGAAATTGGTGTTTAAACAGAGAAAGAAACAAAGTTCTTCCAGTGAATGTCTCATTTGCAGAGAAGAACACTCCAAATCAGGAATTTAACACACAGAACTTGGATAACTCTGTCCTCCAAAGAGAATAAATCATTATTCAGTGGTCTGTCACACAGCAATCCTTGGCACTGCATCTCTCTTATAACTTCAGATACAGGCTGACCACTGTCCTAGCAATGCAACAGTTTCCTGTGTACTCACCTCTTCTCCACTGTCCCAAATATTAGCACAGGAGAGGAAATGGGCCAAAAAACTGGCCACTGGAATTGGGCATCCTGGACTTCCTTCTTCCTCCTGCCATTGCCCTGTTGTTCCAGGCCTTTTCCTCTTCTCTGGCGTTATTTCTCCTTCTTAAAATGGAACTAGCCCCATGGCACTGACCTCCCTGTAAAATGCTTCCAGATCAATGGATTAGAGAGTCCTCTGTAAAAGCTAACATCAGTATTTGCACATGATCTGATCTGCAAAGGAACTGAGTAGCTGCACCCCCTCCATTTCTACTTAAAGCTGGAGGTCTCTGTACTCAGGTTTATTTTTACACAAGCTAACTAACACAGCACAAACTAAAGCCTGGCACCAGTGTCAAAGCTGTTCCCTCATCTTCTCAGCTTCACCTTTGCTAATAAAAACAGTCATTTTGCTTCTGCCACTACATCCTGCACAGCACAGCAAGAGCACTTGCTCCACATATCCCTGAATTCATTAGGGCTTCAGAAATCCAGCCATTAAACTTTAGACAATTGATTTTCTTCCTCTTTCTCTCAACTGTGGAACACAGAATAGAGCCTGCAAGGCTTAAGTTTGCTTTCCAGGCATTTGCCTCCTGCACTTCAAAGACTCCATGTGATTAGTGGTGAGGCCAACCTGTGCCTATAAACAGGCAGAGTTCACAGACTAATGGCTCCTTCTTTCTTTGCAGTGGCCAAATCAAAAGTCAAGAGGAGCAAAACTGGCTTGAGTTAAACTGGAACAGACTTTTCTGAGGAGAAGATGAAGTAAAACTTAAAAAAGAGGTTTTGCTCAGGGTCAGCTCAACACCTTCTGATTGCCCTCAAGTGAAACGTGTTGTTTCTTAGAACGTTTTGGCATTCCCAAATGGGAAATGTTCTGATATTTTCCCAATATTTTCCTGCAGTTTTGTTTAGTTGAATCATTTTGCAAAATTCTACCCAAATAACGAACAGTTCATTATTCCCTTATGCCACTTTTCCAGCAAACTTCCTTCCACCTGCGAAACAAGCTGCGTACTCAGGGTTCTTGAACCTGCGTTGGTCTTCCTTTTTTTGTTTAATACTATAAACTTGCACACAAAATACATCGTGTATTTGCTTAGACAAATGCAGCTCAGGTAACCTGGGAAATACAGTCCTTAGGTGGAAATCAAGAAGGACAAGGCACAAGTAAGAATCCAACAGCTGAAGGAGAGAGACACTGCATTTCCTCAGGGTGTCCATGCACAGACACATGAAGATCAAGCAGCTGATGTTTGATCTGGAAGGTCAAGCACAGTTTAGGAAGAAGGGTGTTGTTAGATTATGCTCCAGCAGCTGGGGGATAAATAAACTGGAAAGTAGAACTGGATGTCAAAGATATTTTCACTGATCTCTGTGCTGGGAAAATGGATCCTGAGGACAAAGATTAAAAGATATAGCCAGGGATCTAAAGAATCACTTCAGGAGTCCTAACTTAAGCTTAGTGAGGCTTTCAGGAGACCACTAGCTCTCACATAACCTCCCAGAGAATTTCTATTTCAAGACATGTTGACCAAAAGGCACATATTCAAAGTCCTTATTTAGGCCCAAAAGATGCCTGTTGTTTTTCCAGAAACTCTTAGAAGTCCTCTTCCTATGCAAGTCAATCAAGCTGTGTGCTTGCAAAACCTTTTGGAATCAGGCCATTTCTCTGTGGATGCCCACGCACAGATAATACCTGAATTTGGCCAGATTTCCTAAACTCAAACGTATTCTTGGAATCACTGATCTTTGGAGTTTCTCATTTTAATCTGAGCACATGCAAAAATGACAGGCTCTTTCCTGAAAGATTCCAATACTAAAGGAAATTAGCCAAAGGAAGGACAGTGTGATTTACCGTATTCCTACAGAAGAATGAAGAGAGGGAGCAGAACAATCTGTGTGTGGCAATGCAGGGTGTCCATGGTAGCAGGCCAGCTGAGACTCCCAAATTTGATACATACGTTCATGACTCACCATCCTTTGCCTGGAATGTTTTGCTGTGGTTGTCTTCATTGCAAGGATGAGTCTATTTCTACAGGAAGTCAGGCCTAAAATATGGTAGCATGGGCCTCCTGGGTGGATTCTGTGAATAGGAAATCTTCCATGGAGAAGAGTACTTCATAACCTTGGAGTAGGAGGTAGGACTAAAACTAACAGCCCTCCCTTCCAACTAGCTCCATGTCACCCACTCACAACAGGCAAGAAAAGGGAGAAAAATTCATGTTTTAAACAGGAAAAAGAAAAGAAGAAAGAAAAACACTGAGGTTTGCTGTATAGCTTAAGAGAGTTGCAAATCAACATGCTCCAAAGTCCTAGTCTACTTCATATTTGTTTTAATGTGCAAGTGCAAGAAGTTTCTTCTTTCTAAGCAAGAAAGACATCTTAATGGCGACATCTTAATGGCATCATCTTATGGCACACAAGCCATAAGAACAAATAAAGGCATCAGGGCCAGCAGATTTTCATGGAAGAACAGTTAGTTCGCTCTAGAGAGTGAGATACCTACCATAGAAACTGATTTACCCTTCTTTGCAGATTGATGTAATTTCATAGTCTAGAATAGGACAAATACTTCCAGGGAAACTACCTATGGAGTGGCAGAATATCCAGCTAGTGTGTTACCAGTAGTTTGGATTTCTACTCTTGCATAACAGAGAAAGAAGACAAGGTAGAGCTTGGGTGTTATCTCATGGTTATGGCATATCTAGAAGGTGAAGATACATGTCCAGTGGAGTCCACAATCAGGTGGTTGGGTTCTTCATCAGGTTTCTAGGCAAAAAATACAGGCCTTGCAGTGCAGAACTGCAGCCTCTTCAACTTTGGGCTAGGTTTGAAGTAACTAAAATCTGCTGAAAAACAAGATTCATGAGAGACTTGAGCTCTGTGAGCCTCCGTTCATCGCCAGCTTCTTGTCTAGAGAGCCCTCTGTTGTAGCTGGAACACTTTTCAGGACAGAGACTCTCTTACTTTGTCCATGTATAAGGTCTAGAACAAGTGTATGTGATGCTGACAATAGGGATCGAGATACGTAATGGAAATAAAAGCAGAAACAAGAGCATTCTGCAAGTTTGAAAGGAAGAATATAGTGTACAGAGACATAATGAATGTGAGAAAACATGTTTTTTCATCAACTACAAGAAAAGATTTCAGATAAAGGACATAATTTGGACATACTTGTCTGAGATGCACAGACCATGGAAAGGATGATACTGTAATAGTAAAGAATAACTGTTTAATCCCTCCCAGGATTTACTCCGAGCTATTTAAACACAGCATGCAAAAAGTAATTGTTGTTTAACTGCTTCCTCTCTGTTTTGGTACATCTTCTGAGGTTGAATTTGGAGCCCATAGCCTTTACACAGTTACCATTAAACCTGGAGAATGCTGAAGTGGTTTCCTGGTTTCCCTGTGACTATTTTGGGAGCCATACAGGAGTGTTGTAGTGACCTGAATCTATAAGTCCAGCACGCTGATGGTACCCGAGTGAAAACTCTCACTATGGAGAGTTCTTTAACTGGTGGGACTTCGAGGCACCTGCTCTGCTGCCCACCCTTTGGGAACCTTTGGGTAGCACATCACATATTCTGCGCAGTCACATAGTTCTCTCATCTCTTTGGTACTTTCACGACATAAATGCAATTACAAATGGTTCCGAATTCTCTTTCATTTAGAAGAATCTTTGTCTGAAATGTAAAACACCCACAATTCCTGTCTTTAAAAACTAAACTGGTTAGTATGAGAGCTAACCTTCAGCTGAATCAGGAAATTGAAACTGGTTTATAAAGTTAAAATACCAAAGCAAACACCACGTCTATTTTCAGAGGTGCCAAGAAGGAACACTCCTACTGAAGTCTTTTGCTTAAAGACTCTACATAAGTGGAGTATCCTCACAGTTTCTTTACATTTGAGATAAAAATATTTATGGCCCTATATTTTATAAATTAAGAAGAAGAGTTGTGCCATTTTGCTTCTTTTTACTTAATAAGCTTAGGAGGAAGATTACTTCATAGAATCATGGAATAGTTTGGGTTGGAAGGGACCTTAAAGCTCATCCAGTTCCAACCCCTGCCACGGGCAGGGACACCTTCCACTAGAGCAGGTTGCTCCAAGCCCCTGTGTCCAACGTGGCCTTGAACACTGCCAGGGATGGGGCAGCCCCAGCTTCTCTGGGCACCCTGTGCCAGCGCCTCAGCACCCTCATAGGGAAGAGTTTTTTCCTAATATCTCATCTCCCTTCTGTCAGGTTAAAGCCATTCCCCCTTGTCCTGTCACTACAGTCCCTTGTAAAAAGCCCCTCTCCAGATTTCTTGTAGGCCCCCTTTAGGTACTGGAAGGCTGTTATAAGGTCTCCCCTTAAGGAGCCTTCTCTTCTCCAGGCTGACCCAGCCCCGCTCTCTCAGCCTGGCTCCAGAGCAGAGCAGAGCTCCGGGGCCTCCTCTGGACTCGCTCAAGCAGGTCCATGTCCCTCTTGTGTTAGAGGCCTCAGAGCTGGACACAGTACTGCAGGGGGGGTCTTACGAGAGCGGAGTAGAGAGGAAGAATCACCTCCCTTGACCTGCTGCTCATGCTCCTTTTGATGCAGCCCAGGACATGGTTGGCTTTCTGGGCTGCAAGTGCACACTGCTGGCTTATGTTAGGCTTTTCATCAACCAACACCCCCAAGCTCTTCTCCTATTATTACTCAATAATTGGGAGTTTTCCCAAAAGGCACATGTGCTATCTGCACCTCTAAAATTTGTTTCTCTTTTCTGCCTTTGCAGAGTGCCCTCAGCAGAAGAGCTGACCAACAGTGGGAAAAGGTTTCATACAATCTGTGCTCTGGCTGCACAAGCCCAGCCCTGCAGCAGGGGCTGACAGCCCAGGAAAACCACCCTGCACACGTTGTGTCCATGCTGCACTTCAGCCCCACTTGTGCTCAAGTGTCTTTCCTGGCCCCTCCAGCAGGCCCTGATGTCCCCAGTGTGATTTGTCTTGGTCTGTAGGGACGTCCACACGCCTATAGGCAGCAAGGACTACCAGCAGGTCAGTGCTGAACTGTAGACTTGAGAGTCTACACAACAGCATAAACATGACCATTGCATAAACTGCCAGAATTACAGGATAAATTATCTCTAACCCAGAATTTCAGGTGACTTGGTCCTCATCGAGCCTCTAAGAGCTTTTGTGAGTCATCTGCACTGTCTCTGCAGCTTGGGAAAGAGCCTGAAGACACTGCCTCTTAATCACATAAGGTCAAGATCAACCATAAATACATGTACTCCATGAGCAGCATCAAGGCTTTTTCGTACTCCACTTCTTGTCTCATCCGCTTCCCAACATGTTAATGAACCAGGCAGGCAGAGGTCTTGCATTTCATTATTGTTCCACCTGCTTTATTCTCTGCTTGTCTTCCTTGTGTGAGCAGCAAGTGTCTGTAATTCTGAGGGAATCTTACTTCCAAGCCTGCTTAAGTGTGCTCTGTGCCAAGTGTATCCCCAGCATCACACTGGGTGGCTCTCGCCCTGCAGCTGAAGGGGGAAAGGAGGTAACTGTGGCCCATGTCCTGCACTGTGTCATGTGTTCTGAGCGGATAACACAGGATTCCAGTTGTCTGCAGTTACTTTGCAAGTTAAAGTCTGTCCCCTCCGCTGGGTGTATAATCTTTATAGGGGGTATAACGGGACAGGTTTCCTTTTAAGTGACCCTTTGAGGGACCAGCTTGACAAACTCCAGTTGTACTAAGAGCAGCTGCTTTGGTGTGGCACGGCAGCTGCCCTCTCTGCATCTCCTTTATTTATTCACAAATCATGCCCTGCAATACATCACCTTCCCACCTCCTCCAGTGCGTGCGCGGCTGCTCTTCGCTTTGCCTGCCGTTTACTCCTGTCGGATACCTGTAGAGGGCTCCAGGGACCCCGCACTCGGGCATTTCCTCACCCATTTCCACTGTCGGCACCTATGGATGGGCCCCAGTTTGTGCCGCTCACACAAGCGCCACCGTTACGGACAGCGGGAGCTGCCGTAAGCCCCGTCCGTGTTGGTGCTCGCTGGCCACAAGCCGTGGCGGCACAACGGACCCCCCCTCCAGCCCCGGCCGCCCCGAGGGGCGGATTTCGGTGCTCACCTCGCTCGGGCAGGTGGCTGAGCACCAGCTCCTTGGCGGCCAGCACGTCGCGGGCGCTGGTGACATCGAGCTGCAGGATGTGCAGGCGGCCGCTGCCGCCGGCCTCCCGCTGCAGCCGCTGCGCCCCATCACCGCCGGGGCAGAGGCAACCGGCGAACACGGTGAAGCCGAGGCGATGGAGGCGGAGCGCCAGGAAGTGCCCGAAGCCGCTGTCGCAGCCGGTGATGAGCACGGCCCGGCCGGGCGGCTCCAGCGGCACCGCGCCGCGCCGCCACAGCCGCGGCAGCAGCAGCAGGAGGAAGAGGAGGATGAGGAGGACGAGAGGAACCGCGGCGCACATGCCGCCCGCGCCACCGCCGCGCTGTGTGGCGGGAGGGAGCCCGCGGGGCCATCCCAGCATCCCGGCATCCCAACATCCCCTCCCCGGGCAGCGGCGGCCGCACGCACCGCCCTCGCCCCGCCCGCCGCGGGCTGCGAGCGCCGGCCGGTCCCCAGCCCCGCCGAGCGGCCGCGGTGGAGAGCGCTCCCCGCAGCATCGCTGCGGCTCCACGGTCAGCCTTGTTCTCATGGGGTACCTTAAACACCTCCTGTAGCTGGTTGTGGCAGGGGGGGTTCAGAGCTGGTGGTGCTCTGCTGGCCATGGGTCTCCAGAAACGGCTCTCTGCAGTCAACTATGTGTCATGTTTGTGTGTGAATGCCTTTGCACTGACATAGAGTGTTTTGAACAACGTTCTACGGAGAAAGGGAATCATTATTGTTTAAGTCTCTTTTCCATGTGTTTTTTGTTGGCTGCTCATCTGTCTAGATGTACTTTAGCTTTAAATCAGTGAGTCCTCTCTCTTCTGCACTCCTCAGGTCTCCTGCAGACATTGCATAAGATGACTTAAAGCCTCAAGTGGCTTGGAAAAGGAGGTTCTGCTTTACTGCTGGGAGACAAAGTAGGAAGTGGAATGGTTAAACCCCAAAGAAGATCTCCAGATACTTCTCCTCAGTAGGATTTCTTTGATCATGCTCCATCATGCTGGGAGATGCTGCCCTTTTTTAGCCTTCAAAGATCAGTCTCCTGCAACTACATGAGTCACAAAGCTTTGTCTTTGCATTCAAAAAATATTATGCAACCCTCCAAATCATGAGAGTTGATAAGAGCCTGTCCTCCAGCCAGCTTCCCTGTCTGGTTCCCTCCAGCATAGAAAGATAGGGAGGCATTCCAGGTTCAGCTCCTCCATGCCTCCCACCCACCTCTCCCCTGCGTCTGCCGCTCTCTATTCTCTCAGCTTCCGCGTCCCATCAATAACATGAAGATCACAGGCAGCAACAAAACCATTCTCCCAAAGAGTAAAAGGTGGCCCAAGTCACCTCTGGATCTTATGCTGTCTCGATTCCAAATACACTTCAAAAGGTATTAAAATGTGGCACACAAACGTGGCATCTGAGGACAGGAGCAGTGTGTTGTTGTCAGAGCAACAGAATAATTTAGGCTGAAAGTTATGGATTAGAACTGTATCCTTCAAAGAAACAACTTCATGACTGCCTAGTCCAGTAAATGAGGCCGCTTAGGTCTGCAGTGCAGAGGATTTGCACTAGAATTCCTCTATTTGTTGGAATGGTTTTCCTCTGGTTTATATCATTCTGTTCCTAACTCAAATATACACAATATGGGTACACACACACATACACATGAATACACATTAATAGTCATATTGGATTCATGACTGGGTTTTGTCTAGTTTCTGAAATTCCTTTTCTAAAGAACTCGTTTTAAGTAAAAACTCTTTAAGTTTCTATCTCTATCTTGTACCTCGTATGTAATTCAACTCAGTCGTGGTTTACCTGTAGCAAGTTTAAGCAGAGGTCTGGATTTTGAGGGAGTACATGAGGAAGTGGAAGATGCTTAGAGGCTGGTACTGATGAGGATCTGGACAAGTCTGCACCTAGAACATGCCCAGGGAGCTTCCGCTCTTCCTGGGAGCCTTTCTGGGAACAGCAACCTGTGAAGTTTATGCCTAAAGCTTCCCTCCGGTGAATTTCACAGTGTGAAATAACAAGTTGCTACAGTTAAAAAACTGGAGAACAAGCATCCCCATCGTCATCTCTTCTTAGGTGATGAGGTAAGCAGATATTCAGAAGTGCTGCATTCCCGAGGACCACGGTAGCTGCAGTTCTTCCACACCTTTTCCATTTCCAGAAGTGCTGAACTATGGATTTAAGGCATTTAAGATTAGGTTCCTCTTGGGAAAAATACTGCTCAGATCTTCAATCTCAGATTGGTCCGAAGAAAATTAGATAGAAAAAGTGGTGCTATAATTTTTTTGTTGAGCAGGGAAGTGTTGCCATGTTGTCCCTACCCCCAAAACCCAGAGTACATCTCTAAGGGTCTGTCAGTTTGTACTCAGGCAATGGCTGGAAAGTACCACAATAAAGAAGAGCTGGGTTGGGCTGTACTCCTCCAATGCAGCCCAGCACTTCCAGCTCGACTTCAGGAAAGAAAGATCTGCTTTTTACCCAGTTCCTGAGCAGAGGGTTAGTGGCTGTGAGGAGCAGAGCTTGCTACAGGACATACAATGATATGCAAAGGTCTTTGTCCAGCATAGCTACAATAGAAATGAAGATACAAGGGAGGGGAGGAGGCAGTGTAGCTTTTCTCTGCCCTTAATCTCCTTCTGTCCCTTCTCATGTCTACCCATCTCTGTTATTTCACCCATTCTCTTGTTCCTGTTCCCTCTATGGCAGTTGTATGGCAAATTGGAGCTGTCTCAGAATTTGTGTCATGCTCAGTGGTACCCACTCTCAGTAGTGGGTAGGAGGGGTGATGTTTGATGTCTTTATAACAGCCTCAACTCTCCAGCATTATGTGGAAGTCATTACTGTTTTTATTTCCCGAAGCAATGATGAAACTCTGATGTCTTTTCAGGTAACTGCTGAGCTTCCCTTGGTTTCACAGGAGTCACTTCTGGTGCAAAGTGTCTCTTTGTCAACGCTTTAGGAAAGTGCTGAGAAAGTGGCAAAGTGCCTCCTCAGAGCTCCAAATAACCAAGCAAACCTAGGAAATGATAAACACAGAGCCCTCTTGTTTAACATTCTTATGCTTTGGAAGCCACTTTTGTGATTTCTGGGGTGCAAGATTGGGATTTCTCACCCAGAGGAGCTGGCTGTGTTACACACCATTTGCTGTGAACGCAACTCTTCTCCTTGCCATCATAGGATCATAGAATCATAGCATGGTTTGAGTTGGAAAGGACCTTAAGATGATCCAGTTCCAACCCTCTGCCATGGGCAGCGACACCTCACACTAGACCATGTCACCCAAGGCTCTGTCCAGCCTGGCCTTGAACACTGCCAGGGATGGAGCATTCACAACTTCTTTGGGCAACCTGTTCCAGACCACAGGCCATTTAGCTTGCCTCTTGCCACTGAACAGTGAATGCTGCTGGCCTTGGCTGGGGCTTTTTGATACTGGTACAGTGAACATGATGCTTATATAACAGAAAGAAACATAAAACTCATCTTGACCAGCCAATCTGGATAGAAGTTTAGCAAAATACATTCCTGTCTTCTGACGCTACCATGCAAATGGCACCGCTTGCTGCAACTATCCAAAAGCAGAAATGGAATCTGCTTCTGCAGGCAAGGCTTCAGGACTGGGAAAACTAACTTTCCAGGGAGAAAATGAAAAGAGTGTATTTTTGGTGCAGTAAGGCAGCCAAAGACACCCTGAACAGAAATGCTTGCAGGTTTTAGAGCTGTGTGTCCTAGTTCAGGCTCAGGCAGCGAACGCTCCGCTGGGGTGTCAAAGGAAGGGAGCCAGCTGAAGGTTGTCATTGCATGTAATTAGACAGGAGCAGTTGCATGTGGGCTGTGCATGGGGAATATCAAGCCTTTGAAGACTAAGCAGGGTATCTGGTTCTGGATAATGTGATGAGCTGTATTAAAATCTTACTGTATGTTTTTAAAACCCCTGGGCTCAGTCGACAAAACAGATTTAGGATGTCACGTGTATTGCTCAGCGTCTCAGAAAAGGGAGATGGTTTCCATCTAAAGGGCAAGGCTGGAGTACAGCTACCCAGGAAATGTTGTCAGATACTGCCTACAATATCCAGTCTATTCCAGAGATGAAGTTTTCCATTTGTCAGAAGCTATTTTATTAAGTCCCTAGGATTAAGTCCTTTCTGGCAGTATTGGAGTAGTAGCAAAACAAAGAATGGGAAATAGGAGGGAAATTCTCTTAGAAGCAGGAAAATCCACCTTCTCCGCTAACCTGAAGTGACTGATCCTATTTAAACTGGAACAGCCCCAGCTCAGGGACAGATACATCATGGTTCAGCTGGTGTATCCTTGTGCATGGGCAGTGTGGGAAGTGAAAAGAGACCCTGAACCTTCCAATTCTTACATTCCAGAAGCAAACAAAAACTTAAAAAGTTTGTTTTTCTCATTTCTAACTTGCAAGACAAATGTTGGATGACTTGAAAATGCTACTTCAAAATGACCCAAAGGGAGTAAAAATGCTTAGACTGCGTCTCCACACAGACTAATGCCCATTTCTATCATGGAAGGATTACCACAGCGTAGCAAATTGGGAGCTTCAAGTGGAGGTGGAGGAAAGGATGAGGGGAAGAACAAGTTTCCTTCTCTTCTTGGTGACCAGAGCTATTTCTAGTCATCAATATTTCTAGTCATCAACCTGGCACAGAGCACTTGATTTCGTGCTGAAATCAAAGTGGTTTCCTCCAACCCATGTTTTCATCTTAGCCACGTGGTAGGAACATAGTTAGATCCATCAGGTAAATTGTTTTACACCTAAAGGTTACTGAAAAAGGCACAGCATTATGAGATTAGGATTTATCTCTGCGTAAAAGTTAATTCACCTTGAGAAAGTTGGGGCTGTTCAGCCTAGAGACGAGAAGCTGCGTGGAGTCCTCAGAGCAGCTTCCAGTGTCTGAAGGGGGCTACAAGGATGCTGGAGAGGGACTCTTCATCAGGGACTGTAGTGATAGGACAAGGGGTGATGGGTTCAAACTGAAACAGGGAAGTTCAGGTTAGATATAAGGAAGAAGTTCTTTACTGTGACGGTGGTGAGGAGCTGGGATGGGTTGCCCAAGGAAGTTGTGAATGCTCCATCCCTGGCAGTGTTCAAGGTGACATAGCAGCGGGGTTTTAGCTGGTGTGTAAGAGGTATGCTGAGCTTGCTGTTTCTGACCTCAATAACCATGCTGGCACCTATGGATTTGTCTGTAAAGCTCTTATTTTTATAGAAAATCTATCCCACCAACCAAGTTACAAGCTGAACAACTCCATCATCTCTGCTCCTCTATAGTCTCCCAAAGCCAGGGACCTGAAGGTTTGCACTTTGCTTAGATCAGCAGAGCAGAATAGTGCCAGCACCGCGTTGTCTGCACTTGAGAGTTGTTATTTCCTGGGAATGCATGTGCGGGACGATGCCCACGAGATGGCAGCCTGTGCAGTGGGAAAACGGGTCCTGCTTCTACCTGCAGGAAAAGAGGATTTCCCTGTGCATGTGCCACCTTCCCTCTGCAGGCAAAGGGAGTCTCTGCTCTGCTCCCCAGCAAACTCGGCACAAGGTTGAAGCATCTGGATAATGCCGTACAGATGTGCCGGCTCTTACCTGCGCCGCAGGAGCTGGTGGATGGGAAGCAGCGAGACACACTGACAAGCATGGAAATGCCACAGAGAGACCAGGCAAACTGGGGTGTTTTAGGGGTATATCCCAGAAAACACAGAGCCTGGAGGGGAAAGCAATGAAAGAGACCTAGGAGGCACATGGGCAGAAAGTACTTTGTGCTGATTAGCGGCAACAGAGCTCTGAGTCTGCAGTGCAGTAAATACACATGAGCACAGGAGGGTGCTGGTCTTTCTCTATCTTGGCATAAAGCAGGAATGTCTCTTCTCTGCTTGTTTATGCCATCGACTTACAGGCTTCAGAAGACATATGTCCATTCATCCTGGACGCAGACCTAGGTGAGGCTAGCAACTGGAAAATCCCAGATGACTCCATCTCTCCATCTTTCTGGAGTACAGTAACATTCACATGAAGGGCAGATTGTGCTTTTAGGTGATGACCAGCCGTCAGTTTGCTGGAGAAGCACCCAGGTCTTTCAGCCTGCAAACTGGTGTCCTAAGGGCTCAGTGGTGGTACAGGTGAAGGTGTGGGCAATTTTACTGTCATGCCTCATGAACTAAGGGCATAAATCACAGGGCTGGTGGTTTAAGGTCCTATTAAGGTCCTATTGGATTGTTCAAGGACAACCACAAGTGTGGCACATAATTTGCCAGGTGCTCTGAACTGGAGGAGTCCAGACACTGATTTCTACTAGAAATAGCTCTGTGGAAATTTCTCTGCTATTCTGTTCTGAGAATCATTTGCCTCTCCTTAGCACTGTGCCAGCTAATAATGAGGGCACAAGGATGGGTAAGGAAGGGGGAGAGAAGTGGCCTAAGGGCACAGGGCAAAGCAGAGACCAAGTGTGACAGAGGAGCCTGGTTTCCTTCCTTACAACTCTGAGTTGCCCCGTGTGCAGGACAAGCTTAATAGCTTCCCGCCACCAAGAAGGGAAAAGCCCAGAGGATGAAAATGCAGGAAGGTTTGCATTTCTTAAAATAGAAGTCAAAAGTCAACTCCATGGTAGAGTTGGAGGGGTGCAAGGAGAGGTATTGTAGACAGCAGAGGTGCTTTCAATAGAAGAAACAGAGATATGAAATCTGCTGCTAAGCCCACTGATGTGATATGAGCCCCGCAGAGAATGTTTCAAGAGACCACAGCTACTACTCACCCACCTCACCTGGTCCCAAACCTCACAGTATGCAGAAGGAATTGATCAATAGGTCTGGTTTCCTCCTGAAATGTAAAAGCCCACAGAAAAAGTTTGTCTTCTCTGCTGCAGTGCAGCCTCCAGCTGTGAGGAGTGCTGGCAAGCACTGCTATCTCTGAGCAGCTGCACGGGGTTACCATCTCGGCCTTTGACTGAGAGCTCATAAGGCCAGTTTCTGGGTCAGAGGGGGTGTACACGGTTGGCAGCACCAGGTTTTAGTAGATAACGGGATGTAAATGTTATTCTTCAGGGCAGTTTCTAGCCCTTTTCCCTATAACCCTACTTGTAAGGGAAAATAGAGGACCCATTTTCCAGAAGCTGTGTTTAGCCGCACGCCTCAGCTGAGCAGTTTCCCTGACTCAGGATCCTTGTTTCCTCTAACAGCTGCATCACTGGTAAGGAATTGTAACTGCACTATCACAGAGATATGGGGGCTCATTTTCCAGCCTCGGCAGCACATAGGATATCATTTGGACTGGCAGCCTCCCAGGCATAATGTACTGAAATGTCATTCTGCTCCTGGGTGAAGCTTGGATTCTTCCCAGCTTGTCTTCTCCTTTGGCCAGCAGCTTCTGTGCATCTTGACCTCATCTCTTGGCATGTAGATGCCCAAAGGTGTAGAAGAAAGTGCTCATTAATGCTGGGGAAGTGAGACTAGATGGATTTTAAATCCTAAAGGGCTGGGGGTTGCTTAGCTCCTCCTGATTTGTTCTTGCCATCATGAAAATGCACACTTTTTGAATGGGAGATACTTTGGGATGTTCAAGGCGTACTGACAGGAGTCCAGCTGCTCAAGAGTCGCTCTAAACTGGGTCAGTTTTAATACTCCTCAGAGGGGGCTCAGAGCTTAACTTTAAACACTTGGATTTGGAAGTTTGGATTGAAGGTTTTAATGATAAACTCTGCACGTGGATTTTGGCCACCTCTGGTGTTTGTTCTTTTTGTAGATTTGCAGGTGAACAGGGAGCAGGAATTTGACTCAAATTCAGACAAGGTGTCACAGAGCAGCTCAGTGCTGCGATGATGTTTGTACCTCTGAGACCAGCTTCCTTTCTGACAGTGCACAGGGATGTCCACACAGCCCTGTTTCAGAGCAGTGAGAATCAAAGCCCAGTCAGCAATGGGAGTGTTTCAAAGCTGAGTTCTTATCTGTGTTGCTAAAGAATATCTGAAAGCTGTATGTCACATGGAGGCTGTTAAATAATGAATGCCGGGGTGCATAGCGAAGTGTTGACATACAAAAGAAGCTGTCTTCTGAGCACCAACTTCTCTGCCTGGCAGCAGCAGAGGGACACAGTTTACCTAAATTTGCTTTTTTACTTTAAGTCAATAATAGCTTTTTCTTCTCTTTCATTAAACAGCTTCCGATAAGAATTTCTTTTCCTAAGGGAAATAGGAAGGACGTGAACATTTCTGAATAAGAAAAGAAGAAAACCTACCATGAACTGCAGTTGTGTGTTCTACTTTCCAAAGCGTTTCCCCTCCTGAACTGTCATTTGACATCTAAAGGAAAGGGCTGGCAAAACCTGATTTAAACCAGGCTCAGATCTGGGCAGCGCAGCCTCAGACCAACATTCCTCCCTAGTCCTGCCGGGGTTTGATCCTAGACATGAAAGAAATCTAAATCAATTCTTTACCCTGTCGTGCCCATATGACGAGAGAAGAGCAGAGACTTGGCAGAGGTCGACAGAGACCCAAATGCAGCTTCTGGAACTGAACTTGAACTTTGTGCAGCCCTCTCCTGATTAAAAACACTCGGGGAGCGGCTGTAAGTTACACCACAGTCTTGTCAGTACAGACGTGGGCAAAGCAGTCCCACTCTATGCCCAACCTGCTCTCCCTGTTCTCTCCTGTCAAACCTTTATCTCCCTTGCTGTGTTGTGTGATTATAATGAAAGTGGTTCTGGCTCCTCTGGAGACTGCCTGTCCCTCACCAGGCAGATTCACAAGGCAGACTTGAAGAATATTCAATGGTGACCTTAAGTAGACTGGATTTTTTATAGGAACACAGAGGAATGAAGCACCAGCACAGAAGTGAGCCTCTACTTAAATAAATAAGAAGACAGGTAAATTTAAAGGTGCTAACTTTTGGAAGTCAGAAGGCATTCATAGAATAGAATCGTAGAATGGTTTAGGCTGGAAAGGACCTTAAGATCATCCAGTTCCAACCCCCTGCTATGGGGGTTCAAGCCCAGGTTCTGTCCAGCCTGGGCTTGAACACTGCCAGGGATGGAGCATTTTCCACTTCTTTGGGCATTCTTATTATTCATGAAGTTACTCCTGTGTCATGCACTTTGGTGCACAGGGAGCCAAAGAGATAAAAAAACATATTAATATTGCACAACAGAGTTTTAGATTGGCTGGTCTCAATTCCAATTTCACTTCGTTGTTCCATCAAATCATGTGTTAGCAATAAGATTTATACTAGAGCAGATCCTTGGAGTCTCTTACTGCCAACTCCTTCATTTTTTTGGAGGAGGTGAATTTATATACAAATGTGGCCATTTGTAAGCACCCAATATATTCAATAGCATTTCCCTCTGTGGTACATTTACGCTCGAAACCCAGCAATGAGAAACTGAAATGCCACACTCCTTAGAATGCTGTCTCCATTTGATTTCCTCCTAGCCTGAATTTTCATAACAGTTACATTTGGGTTTCAGTTATACCAGTTGATGAATATTAATCAAGGTCTACATACACTTCTTGGGCTTGCTTTTACAGACTGTGCTCGTACAGAGAGATTTTTTCCAGCAGTGCCCTTCTTGGTGCCCTCTATTCCATTCTTTTATTGTTCCCAAGTTGTTCTAAGAGACAAGTGACAGTGTGAGACAGGAGGAGAATGATCACATTTTGCAGGGAAATTATACAGAGTAGAAAATCAGTAGTTAGATGCTCTCTGGGACTGCATAAAACTTCTTTGAAGAATAATTAGCTTGCAAGAGAGCTCTGTTAGCTGGAATTCCTCTTCAATTCTGTATGCACAAGATAAATGTAGTTGGGGAGAAGCGGTGTCCTTTGAGGTCTCCTTGCTGATCTGGGGAAATGATGTTTGTGGAGAAAATGGAGAAATTAGCTAGAAAAGAAGTGGGAGAAGGCCTGGCTGGCCACAGCCATCCTGGGCTCAAAGCAAGCAACAAGCAGTGACAGAAACAGGGAAAACTTAGCAGAGAGAAGCACAGATGGGTGCTGGGTGCTGGGGCTCAGCACCTGATGATCCAGGTGGCTCTGTTCAAATGGCAATTAGGACTGGCAGTCCCATGGAGCAGCATTAAGTGACCACCAGTGTGGAGAATCAAGTCCACAAGCAGCTCAACATGTGTAAATGGTTCACTTGATAAAGCAGCATCAGTCAGAGCCAGGGCTGTGTTTAAGCTAAATGCCTCATGTGGAGATCAAGAAAGGTTTCCCTGGAGTTTGAGGAGAGGATGGAGGGAGCAGAGGACTCCTGTTGGGCTCCACCATTGTGTGCTGACTCCATTGTATATTTGATCAGTTTTCATATGCTGCTTCCTCCTAGGATATTGCTACAGGTAATCCTCAAGTTGGGAGATGAAGTGTGGGGTTTAATGGCTTTCTTGGTTTGAACTGATCTGGGCAGACTTGAGCAAGGAGAGAGATGAGTCTTGCTCTCCAGAGCTGTCAGTACTCTCTTTCAGACACATAAAAATACACTTGAAATGCACAGAAAACTGCCATGACAGGGGTCAGTAGTAGTTCATGGCAGAGTAAGTGACATCTAATCCATTAGCTCTCTAAAAGAAAGGACTTTTAAGGCTGAAAAGCTTGCTGGAGGTATAATGTAACAGGTATTAAGATAGGGGAGATTTGAGAAAGAGCTAACAGAGCTAGTTAATGAAGCAGCACAATAGCTAAAGAAGCCATCATAGTGGAGATGACCACTGGGTAACAGAATGATTCCGGCTTTTCACTCCTCAGTGGGGATGAGTTGGCATTTGTGTTCTTAACGTCATAAGCGCTGTCTAAAAGCACACCTTTGTTTTGCTCAGGTTTGATGTGTTGGCTTTTGTTGGTTTGTTGCTTTTTTGGTGTTTTTTACTGTCTATCCATTCTTAGAAGTAGAAAAACATCCAAGCCCGTGCGTAGCATTAAGCATGTGACTCATCCCCTCTACAGCCACAGATGTCTCTCTCCCTCTTGCAATTAGATCCGTGCTAAAGTGGTCTGTTGGAGCAGAGCCCAGGAGTCCTGTGTGCAGGTTTGAGCTCATGGATACGAAAGTGGTGCTAACAAACAGGACTGGAATTATAGACCTGTCAGCTTAGCTTCAGTTCCTGGAAAAACACTGGAACAAATAACCAAACCAACTATTTGTGAGCACCCAGGAGAACAAGAGGGGATGAGCAACAGGCAGCGTGGAGCTTTTTGGTTTGAATCTCTTGCATCTCAATCTAATTTCCCACTAAAAAATGGCAACCCCTTGAGATGGGTTTGTGTTTTGGAGAGGTTTCATGTGCACCCTTGTGAGGATAGCATGGATGCAAATACCTGGGTGCAAAAGTGGTTGTAACACTGATTAGAAGGATGTTTTTGAGGGAGGTTCTGAGGGGGCTGGTTTGTGTGCGTGTCTCTTGTTTCGATATGTGATCTGATGGAAGAGCCAGTATACAGTTCAGATTTGGAGCTGACACCATGCTGGCAAAGGCTATGAGCACACTGGGCAGGAATAGAATTCACTATGAACTTTGCAAGCTGGAGATGCAGTAAAAACCCAAACCCAGCTTGCCATTCAGCTGAGATAGAGCATCATCCCTGTGCTGAAGATGGATTTATCTATTGCAGTAAACATAAGATAGGTTATTATGTAGTTATAACAGGTTGGGGAACAACAACAACTACGTGTCTAGTTGCTTCATCAATAAGGATGAAAGATTTTGATGGCTCACAAGCTGATAGTGAATAAGCAAGGCCATGCTGTTGCAGAAAAGGCACATCAAATGTATGAGCAGGACTGTTGCCACTGTGGTAAGTGCCATAATCCTTGCAGTCAGCTCTGTGCCTGCAGGCAGGAGCACACGGTTCGCTTTTGGCCAGCATGCTTCAGGACCCGGTGTGCTGGTTTAAGCCCAGTAACAAAGTACCACACAGACACTTGCTACTTCCCTCTCACTTCCCACAGTGGGATGGGGAGGAGGATTGGGGAAAAGGTAAAAAAGCCATAGGTTGAGATAAAAACGGTTTAATAACGGAAATAAAGTAAAATATAATGATAATAGGAAACAGAGGAAGGAATAAACCCTGCCTTTCAAAACACACTGACTGATGCCCAGCTCATCCCTGAGCAGTGATCGGTGCCTCCCAGCCAACTCCCCCCAGTTTATATACTGAGCATGATGTGCTGTGGTATGGAATATCCCTTTGGCTAGTTTGGGTCAGGTGTCCTGTCTCTGCTCCCTCCTGGCTTCTTGTGCCCCTCCTTGCTGGCAGACCATGAGACTGAAAAGTCCTTGATCAGGGTAAGTGCTACTGAGCAACAACTAAACCATCGGTGTGTTATCAGCATTGTTCTCAGACTAAAGCTGAAACACAGCCCTGCACCAGCTGCTAGGAAGAAAATGAACTCTATCCCAGCCAAAATCAGGACACAGCTGGAGAATGGTTGAGTATGAAAAGGAAAGCAGTAAGACTGATCAAAAGACTCAATCCACCAGGGGCGATTGAGGGGGTTTTGTCCTCAGGAAAGGGAGACTAAATCTCTTCCAAAACACTGTCAGCTGCTGCAAAGGAAAAGGAGAATGCTTTCGTCTTCCTGACCCTTGCAGTTAGGACAAGAAGCTGTGGTCTAAACTGTTTTGAGGAGAAATGAGGGCACTTTATTTTTAGGAATTAATCTGATACTAAGGGGAGCATGAAGGGCTGGAGAAGATTCCCTGGGAGAGGCAAGTCCCACACTTTGAAAATAAGCTAGACCTCTGTGTGTCAGGAATGACCTATGCAAGGCCTGCCTTATACATGTGGATGGACTAAATGACCTCTGGAAATCCCTTCTAGACCCCTGGTTCCACTTGGGTTAATTTACACTTATCTACCAACATAAATCCAGGTGAATGTAACGAAGTCATTGCCAGTAACTTCGTATTGATGGCAAGGGAATCTTGTCGTCTTGGCAATGCAGCTGTAGATATCCAGAGGTTTTGGGACTGAGAAGTACTGAATGTGTAAGCACAGGGAGGAACAGGGTAGGAGAGTGCACAAAGCACAAAGTAAATCACAAGACCTGACTTAAAACTCGCTCGGTGATCAATGCATTAACTAAGAGTTGTGGTTTTCATCCCACTTTGCCTCAGCCCTACATGTCAGTGGTTTCAGAGGCTGATAGAGAGCAGTAATGCAGAACAGGCTTCTTCCAGCTCTCCAAACAGCAGACGACACCTTATATACTGCAGACAAGTTGACTATATTGATCTTTTCAGCCACCAAACGCTACTAATGTTGCCAGCATTTGGGCTCTTCCTTTCATCTACACTTCCTCATAGAGTCTGCTTAATGTTTTGCATCTTTATTTTTGTATTTTTTTCCCCTGTAGCTAATTTCTGGACCCTCAGGCTCCCTTTTTGTTCTTACTCAAAGGTAATTTCTTCCACAGAGCTGTCTGCACACAACAGCTCCATTAAATGTGCAAGTAGGATCCCAGTACGTGATGTTTCACTTCACATGTGACGCTGTAATCATTGTGATGGTGTTTTCTTTGAATGCTCCATTCCTGTTACTTGAAGAGAATTCCCAATATCTGCATCTTGTCACTTGTGTATTTCTAAGAAAAGACACATTAAAGCCTACCAGGACATTTTAAGTTGGCTACTTCTTGCTTCATGTATTTATCTATCGTAGAGCTCTTATTAGGCTTTCAACTGAGAAAATGCATTCTTGCATCCAAACAGAGCAAATATGAAAAAGCAAAGATAATTGACTTGTGCTCAGCTTTTGAGTTCTCTTTGTGGACAAATTCCCAAGAAAGCAGTTCCATGGAATTCTCTTCATTAAGAGAACTGACTAATTGGTGGAATAACCCACATCTGATGGGCTTGACCTCAGTTTCCTAAATCCAGGCTCTTGAAAAGGTTCAGGTTTGCATGTAAGCCGGGACAGAGATGTTCAAGTTTAAATATTGTGAGGTAATGGGTCAGCAGAGTTACCCAAAGCTCGTCTGGCATGTAAAGGGCTCCCAGAATGGTGGATTAAGACTCCAGACCCCTCAGCTTTCTCTTTTCCCTGTGTGACCCTGCAGTGCTTCCATCAGTTTAGCCGTGCTGTCTATACAGGGGGGCAGGTTCTTGCACCCCTTGGGAAAGAAGCAAAGGAGTTGGAGCCCTCTACTCCTACTGCAGAGGTTCAGCACAGCAGTGGGTCTGAGGTTTGTTGCTCTGCTGTGGCCCTAGGCAGGATAGGATTGTTCTTATTCTAGTTAGAAGCATACAACTATTCCTGCATTGCTGGGTCATCAGTATTTGTGTCTGTTTGAATATGTTTGTGTGGTGACAATCTTGAAGCTCCAGTGGGAGATGGTATTTCGGGCTTTGCCTTGGGCACGAGCTGACCTGTGACACTGCGCAGTGCAAAGTGCATCCAAGTGGCACAATGGAAAGTTGTGGCTTGTTTCTTCTTTAAATAATAACTTTAAAAAAGGCCAAAAAAACCCGTCCCACCCAAAAGACATGTTTCTTGCAGTTGTCCTTTTCCATTCTGATACAACAGCACTGCCCATAGTTGGGGTTTGCTGTTTTCTTTTGTCCCTAAGAAATGCCAAAGCAAATCAGACCTATTGTAGCAAACTAATCTAGTGACTACATGTTTCAGAGTTCCTGTGTTCTGGAATGTGGTCCCTGGGCTCCTTGGGCAGATGCTGCCTGTGGCATCGGCTGTTCCAGCCATGTGTCTGCTCACAGGCCAGCCCCTATAAATGGCACAACTCGCCCTGTGTGAGGCCATGGGGACACACTTCTGGGTGGGGAAGTGCCCCTCTCCCCTCGAGCTCTGCACTGGGGAGGGATGTTCTGCAGGGAAATTTGCCTTTAGTAGATCCCCCCACTCCTTGTAGTTGTCAGTTTGGAGATTCTCTCTGTTGCAAAGCCAGTTACAAGTCTGTTGTATTGGCTTTATACTGATACACCAGTAGGATGTTTTCACATGCTTTTAGCACTATGTATTTAGAGAAATGAAAGCAAAACTTAAGGTGAGCTTTCTCTCTCTCTGCCTAAAATCAGGCTAAAGAATAAGATTGTAAGAAAGGCCTGTGGTTCCTTAAAACATATGCTACATCCTATGGTATGATACTGATAATATATCATAAATGTCACAGTATGAAGTAACAAATACAACTGCAAAGCCAGTGCAGCACCCCCAACCTCACCACGGTGACCTCTATGGGACCGGTGCTGTCCATCCTGCCACTAGTTGTGCTTTTTCCCTCCCTAGGTCCCTTCTGTTATACCTTCTGTGCATCTTCAGTATCTAATTGATACTCCAAACAGGGGCTGCTAGAAAGTCATTCCTTCAAGGAAAGACTGTGTGACAAGTGCAGGATCCAACTGTGTGTGATCTGCAAAGCTTTAGAGGTGTTGGGCTGTCTCCAGTGCAGGTGAGAAGCATGTGTGGCTCCACTTGCAAGTGGTGCCTTGAGCCTGGCACCTATGCAGTTAACTTGCTCATACAGACCAAGTCCCACATATCCTGAGACCCACATCGTGGGTTATGACCCCATCATCTCTGTTTGTGTGTCTGGTGTATTCAGCACAAGGAAACACGCCATAGCATGTCGCTGAGAAGGTCACTTGTGCATGGCTGGGGTTTTAGGTGTGGAAAATCCCAATCCTGGCTTTTTTTGTTGCAGAAGTAAGCAGGGAGTAGAGATGCAGACGATGCTAACCATGGCTTATGAGTGTTAAGCTAAATATAAAGCAACCTGATCATGGCAAGCACATAAGAGGGTTCAGTAAATGTTTCTTTTGATTAAACTACTAACAAGAATAGCAAATCCCATTACACTAATCATTATTATATTGCTTTCCTGCCCCCTCCTCCCTCTTTCTCCTCCCTGGAATGTTTTTCCTAGAACACAGCAGACACATACAGGGAAATCTCCCACCTCAGGGCCCTGGCTGTCTGAAACGCCTCCCGGCGTTCACTGTGGAGGTGGATGGTGTCTGCACGCTGGGCTCTGGCTTCAGTGGAGCTCTCTTGTGTGGTAACCTCTGCTCAGGAGAGGAAAGGCTGGAGAAAAGTGCCCCAAAAATGGAGAGAGACTGCTAGCAAGAAAACGACAACGCTGAAGAGTATTTAACCCAGGGGAGGCATACAGGCATCCAGGAAGGAATAGCGTTGGCTCATAGATTAGTTATTAACATAGAATCATGGACTGGTTTAGGTTGGAAAGGACCTTGAGATCATCTAGTTCCAACCCCCTGCCGTGGGCAGGGACACCTCACACTAGACCATGTCACCCAAGGCTCTGTCCAACCTGGCCTTGAACACTGCCAGGGATGGAGCATTTACCACTTCTTTGGGCAACCCATTCCAGTGCCTCACCACCCTCACAGTAAAGAACTTCTTTAGATCTAACCTGAACTTCCCCTGTTTCAGTTTGAACCCATCACCCCTTGTCCTATCGCTACAGTCCCTGATGATGAGTCCCTCCCCAGCATCCTTGTAGCCCCCTTCAGACACTGGAAGCTGCTCTGAGGTCTCCACGCAGCTTCTCTTCTCCAGCCTGAACAGCCCCAACTTTCTCAGCCTGTTTTCATACAGGAGGTGCTCCAGCCCCTGATCATCCTCGTGGCCTCCTCTGGACTTGCTCCAACAGCTCCACGTCCTTCTTATGTTGAGGACACCAGAACTGCACACACCTTTTCAAATGGTGAAAGGATGTGTTCATGCAACCAGCTTCCCTCTGCTTCTGCATTGCCATTAACATTTTGGTTCTGTCAGGAAATAATTTCACAGTGTTGCCCAGTTAAAGCTTTTGTATTTGAGGTCCAATTCTGTGCTTGCTTAAAAAGGGGAAAAAAGTGGAAGTATTGCAGTTGGGGCTGGGGAGAAAGAACAGGACATGGGTGATCAGTTGTTTCTGATTTCTGTTTCAGCTCTGAGCTGTAGGACAGAGGGTTTGGTGGTAAAGTTGTTCTTTAAATAGACTTGTAGACCTTAGACTTTTGTTAAATGGGTCAAAATGATCTATTGAAAAGCATTTGTTTGAATTGGTTTTCTGAAAATTTTCATCAAAACTTGGAATATTTTCAGGATTTCTGAAAATCTCTAATTCTAATGCAGTAGGGTTGGGGTGATGTGTCCCAGAAGCTGTTGGCAAAACCTTGTAGCCAGGTTTGCAGGCTTTAAGAGCAAGTTACTTCAATTTCTTTGTGATACATCAGTGATGAAACATTCAAGACTATTTAAGGAATTCAAATCCCTCATTCCCATTAAAATTAAAAGCAAGTGGGCATTCAGGTCCCTTACTCAGCTTCGGCAGCCTAGATCTTCAGCGTTAGTTGGCAATAGCTAATTTGTGTTAAACACACTTTTAAGTGCAGTTATATTATAACTTATCTCATGGTGGTATTGCCTCACAGGCATAATTTTCTGCTTGTATGCAGGAGTTCTCTGTATCCCAAAGGACAGGAAAGCTGTATAAACAAATGTAGGCCATTCCCAAGTCCTCGGGCAAGCAAAACTTCCACTGAAGTCTTCAGGAGCTTTGTCCACACAATGTCTCTAGTTTCAAGCCATGAACACTGCTGTGTACGCAAGCAGACATTCTCCTTTGAGTACAGGTCACTTTGGGGGAATAGCAATAGTTGTGTAGCAGCCCACAGACAGCCCCTGCAATGGTTTGGAGGAGAAAATAATAGTTATCAAGTAAAACTGCAGAAGGTTATGTGCACAGGATGGGATCACACATGGAGGGAGCTGATGGCTGGCTCAAAATGGGGTTCTGCCTGAAAGAAACCTTTCCTGGGACATTCTGCAGGACATACAAGGTTGGCTTTATTCATACAACTGCGTATTTGCCAAATATGTAAAGACTAAACCCCCAGGCTTTCCACTCAGGAATATTCTGCTTTAGCATGTTCTCTCCCAGTGCTTTAATATGCTGGAATTAAAATGTTTGTTTTCACTCTGGTTTGATATTAAGCTGGTTTAATGTCTTACAGAAGCTGTTTCGAAAGCTTTCCTTTTCCTCTCTAGATCCAGCTCCCTGGCTGGGTGACATCTCTTATCGTCAGTCAGACAGTTCTGAATTGTGGCTTTAGATAATAAAACCCAAGACCTTGCATTTTCCTTCCCAGCAGAGTTTTTCCTTTATTTCCTTTCACCTTGGATGTTTGGGTTTTTCCTCTGTGCACATCCCAGTATTTCAATCTCAGTGTTCCCTTCCTTACAGATCAGACTTGCAAAGGAATCAGAGACCTGTCTCATGGTTCAGGAGGTGCTTTTTGTCTTCATCCACAGGTTCTTGTTGTCTTGCAATTGAAGTCACCACCGGTAATCCTCCCCTGCCTGGAGTTTGTCACTTCTGATCCCAGCTATGCTCCTTCCCGTGGCATTTCTTCATTGTGGCATGACAGCATTAACGTGTAGCACTCCATGAGCTTCCTTCCTGGCTGAAAGGCATCAGGAGAGGTTTAGCTCTTCAGTGCTGTTCATTCATTTCAGCTGACTTCATTCATGCTGCCATTTTACTGCATCCCCCCCTTATCACACCTGCCCTATATCACTGCTGCTGCACCAGCCACTGGCACACACGTTGCAGGGGGAGGAACAGACTATTTCATAGAATCACAGAATGGTTTGGGTTGGAAAGGACCTTAACATCATCTAGTTCCACCCCCCTGCCATGGGCAGGGATGCCTCATGCTACACCAGGTTGCTCCAAGCCCCTGTGTCCAACCTGGCCTTGAACACTGCCAGGGATGGAGCATTCACCACTTCTCTGGGCAACCTGTGCCAGCACCTCACCACCCTCACAGTAAAGAACTTCTTCCTTATATCTAACCTGAACTTCCCCTGTTTCAGTTTAAACCCATCACCCCTTGTCCTATTGCTACAGTCCCTGACGAAGAGTCCCTCTCCAGCATCCTTGTAGCCCCCTTCAGATACCCAACTATATGTTCAACATGGCATCTACAGCATGCTTGATGGCCCTGATCCAACACTCAGAAAGGTCAGTGCAAAGATGCTGCTGAGAACTAGAGAGCTGAAAGTGGTGTCAGATGGAGAGCCAGGGACCCCCTCCCCTTTAGCATGAAAAGATTAGACCAACCAGTGTGGACACCTGGAGATTCATCTCATTTACTGTCTTATTCCTCTTTTTCCCCCACTATCCTAAGGCCTGGATCAATGAATCCAGGTTTTAGGTGCTTTGATTCAAGCAGGGATGTTTGGGAATAAACCATTTTAGTTCTCCTAGCCATGCGCTGGAGCAAATGTAATTCAAAAGCCATCACAGCCTGCAGCAGTGAGACCACAGGAATGGAGGAGAAATGATCCAGCAATGAACAAGCTACAGAGTATTTTTGGGTTTGCCCTTTAAAAACAACTACTGTGCCTCTTAAATCCCATTGAGGTGCTGGAGAGCAGCTAATGCTCTGCCTCAGCGTTGGAGATGGAGCTGGCTGGTCTTGCTTAGGCTACTGATCTACATCTGCTGCAGCTCTGCCTGCTGGGAGAGCCCATTGCCCCTTTGCTCTCCCAGTGACTCTGGTGGCAGTGCTTGCAGGGCAGAACTGAGCTCTGGGTAAACACCCACCACAGACAGACCCTGCAAAAGCTTTTGTGTCACTATTTGTTAGTTATTTAATGCACGTTTGGGTCGCATCATTTGGTATGATGGGAGATTTCTACATATGTGAACATGCACCAGTGTTAACAGCTGTGGTTTTACAGCTGTTTAGGATAGTATAGGACAGCATTTACCAGTTAAGGCAACACAAGGCAAATGTGGTGTGACTTTTCCCTTCAGGCAGCTGGTTGCATGTGGCTGTGCCCCAGGCTGGACTCCATGGGGCTGGATTGGTGCAGGAAGGCAGCGTCCTTCAGGTGTCAGAGTGCCGGATGCTAAAGGAGTTCCAAGGATGCTTTCCCTGCCCTCCCCAGCCCTCTTCCTGCTGGCTGGGTCACCCTTCCTCATCCCAGCAAGGGTAAGAGCTGTCATTACAGTGGATGCTGGTTAGTTCTGAGGTGCATGTTACTGAGCTGTGAACATGCTGGCTCACCTCTCAGTTTTTGGACTCCAGCGAGGGCACAAGGAGCTGCAGGCTTCTCTTCAGGAAAGTCAAGGCACAGTTCAGTAGGCAGGAGAGGACTGTGGCACAGAGGGCTGCAAATAGAAAATGCTGCTGTTTCAACTGCTAATCCAATAGTAGAAGAGACTTTAATGTGTCTAAAAATAAATCAGTGCATCTTCAGCACAGCCACTATGGGCTTTGGATTCCCAGAGTGAACAACCCAAAGGAGCTGCTCCCACTCCTACCAGTGCCCTTTGCACAGGGACTATGGGGACAGGAGGAAGGTTTGGGTGGGGAAAGGGCTCTCACAGACTGAGCTCCCTCCACACTGTGCAGGTGAGCACTGCACCCCTCCCATGAGAACTAAGCAATGGCAGGCAGCAGCAGGGTGGCCACGAGCACTGGACCTCCCAGTGCTGGCTGGGATCAGGAGCAGGGGCTTGAGGAGGGTCATGGTAGAGATGGTGATTCAGGGAGCTGGGTGACGGGTTTCTTGGTTATTTAGCCCATCTATTTCTATGATATACTCCACATCTAATGAGTATCACTTGGGAAAGGAGAACAAGGTGCCTACTGTTTCTGTAATGTCATGAAGGAGAGTTTAGCTGCCTCCTCTTGCAGCTTTTTTTTTGCCATTCTGCTCTTCATCTTTACTAAGCAAGCAATATGCACTAGGAATCCATGGCCAGATTCAGTGTTGAGGCTCTTACAAGCCTGAAGAACACCTTCAAATGGTGGCAAGTCTTGCAGAGGAGACTTAGCATGCAACTAAAACTAAATATCACTTGTAATGCAAACACTTATAGAGCAAATAAATAACTTTCAATGAATGTGACATATAAGTAAACTCATGCTTTAATTAGCAGGTTATTTCTAAGTCTTCCTTCCTCTTAACAGCCAGCCCTCACAACAAACCTCTTCCAGTGAACACTGAGGCAGCAGTATCTTCTATGTGAAGAGCTAACCATGAGGAGAACTTCTGCCAGCTGATAAAGGCCCAGTGCTGCCAGCTACTGAATTGTATTGTGTTGATGGGAGCTGGGGGGGTTATTTCTTTTCTATGCCAGGAGGAGGGAGCTCAGGTGGTCCCTGGGACAGTGTGGGCTTTGCAGAGCTGATGCCGCACATGTTGGCTCTGTCCTACCCAGGTAATCTTAGCTACAAGCTCAGCCTTAACACCTTCAAACACATTTAAGCTGTTAATGGCCAACTCTGGTAAGGAGTGGCCACAAACAAGGGCTTTGTATTCGAAGTTCTGAAAACCATGTTAAGGAAAAACACCTCATTGGCTACGATATTCTAAAGACATTTTCCCCCTCATCTAGGCTTCATCAGAGAAATGCAATATATTCAGTTGTACTTGACTGCAATAAGTGGTTCCTACCTGGAGCCTTGAAAACCTTCTTCCATTTAGAGGAGGTTTTTCTCTCAGGTAAGCTGTGTGTGTCTGGTTCCTCTTCTTCCCATATCAGGATCGATGGCTTCTTCATCAGCCCATACATGCCTGCCAAATTAACAGGGTATCAGCTACACTAGTTCATACAGCTCAGTCTTCACAGAATCATAGAATCACAGAATGGTTTGGGTTGGAAAGGACCTTAAGATCATTCAGTTCCAACCCGCTGCCATGGGCAGCGGTGCCTCACACTAGACCTTGTCACTCAGCTTGGTCCAGCCTGGCCTTGAACACTGCCAGGGATGGGGCATTTACCACTTCTTTGGGCAACCTGTTCCAGCGCCTCAGCACCCTCACAGTAAAGAACTTCTTCCTTAGATCTAACCTGAACTTCCCCTGTTTCAGTTTGAACCCACCACCCCTTGTCCTGTCACTACAGTCCCTGATGAAGAGTCCCTCATGATGTTTCTCTAGAGACATAACAGCTATGAACAGACAAAATATTACCACTTGCAACTATTTCTGCTTGAAAACCTGAATGTAATGAGCTCTGTAGCCACCATCCACACTGGGGAGGAGGGAGGCCATAGTTTGCATAGTTTACTTCTAACACTGAGAGTGTTAGAAGCAGAGCTGCTCCGAAGACAGTTACTCCTTCCCACATCCATTGAAATTTGTTATTACATATTCCATTGGAATTTCAAATCTTTATTTTTTTATCAGTTGCTTGAAGTTATTTTTAGGAAGGCTTTGGAAACGTTTCCATCAGTTATATGAAGAGGCCATACAGAATAAATAGGAGAAAGCCCTGTTGTATGAACAACCTAATGCACTTCAGAAAGCCCAGCAACACGCCTGTCAGGTTATTTGCAGAAAGTCAGACCAATTTTATCATCAGACAAACATTAGCACATTACTTTTCTTAGAAGCAAAGCAAATAAAGTCTTTTCCAAGAAATACATTTGAGGAAAAATCAAATGGCACTTATTAGAAACCATCACTCACTGGGACTTGTTCTCTTTAAGGCACTTACTCCCTTTGTAATGGTAAGCCATTGCATCCAGATCTCATACAGGGGCAAATTTGAGTTTAAAAGTTTCCAACCCTGTAAGACAAATGAATCAGAGCTGGGGCCTGTGTGTCTGTGGTGTAGTGGATAATCTTTGAGAGGGGATCTTTATCTGTTTGCTTACTTAACTTCAAAAGAGGGCTCTGACCCATAGAATGCAGTGTCTACTCAAGGGACCAGATTTCGTTTAAGCCTGGTGGCTACTCGAAGTTGTCTCCAGACAAAGGATGTGAAGGAGAGGGGAAAGGATGGCTGCTGGTTGAGGGAATGGTGACTTCCTGCTTGAGGACAGAAGTGCACTGCTTTGCTTTAGGGAAAGAGAGTGGAATAAGGTTTGAAGGAAAGTATTTCCTTAGTGTTGTTGCAAGAGCTCAAAGAAAGCTCAGGGTGAATTCTTCTGGCCAAGAATTGTCTTTGTCTGTGCCATGTTTGCTGCAAGCTGTAACAAAAGCCATGGTGGGTGGTGGTTGGCTCCTGTTATCTGTCCATACCTGTAATGCTGGCCCTGAGAGAAGAGACTTGGACTGAAGCTCTGATCACATCAATCCTGGTTGCAACTGTCTGTCACATGGTTTAACTCCCTGTGTCATTCTCATCTATCAGCTATTGATCATACATCTCACTTGTCATATCTGATTATTAAAGTGCAGTGCCAGATGTATTGTCACCGTGGTCTGTGGCACGTCCCTCTGGGACGGAGCAGAAAGACTCACTTTGTCCCCAGTCCTCTCTTCTTTAGCAGTTTACCTCTCTGCTTCTCAGAAAACAGGGCTGAGACTTAAAGTCCTCATTTACCTGCTCCCATGTTTAGGTTGCAGAGTCACTGCATGACCCTGGTTTGCATCAGACAGTGTGAATCCACACGACTGACATGTAGATATGACCCGTGCCCCAGAGCTGGTGGCATGAATAACAAATCTGCTAAAGAGGTCTAAAAAGAGGTGCCAAGAGCAAATGGATGATAGCAGCATTCCTCTTGCCACCACTCTTTCCAGCATCCAAACATTTGGGGATGTTGTTTCTGATGGATTATAGACTTTATTTTTAAAGGCTGTAATTTATTCTCCTCTTTCTGCCTGTATTTTTATTTTCTGGACCTTATACAGACAACATTAAAGTCTGCTGTTCCTGAGGGGATGGATGGACAAGAAGGGCACAGTCCCCCTCTTTATGGTTTGTGTGGTTATTGGAACTGATCAGGAATTTTCCATCAGTGTGTTTACTCATTGGAAAACGTGGTCTCCAGAAATTGAAAGCAGGATGGAAATCTGAATCTCTGATGAGGACTAAAAGCTTTCCTGATGCTGCACGAGTCTTGGGGAGCAAGAGAAGAGAGAAAATGCATTTTTAATACATGTAAATATGAAACCACAAAGATGGTGAGAGGGAAGGAGTGGAAGGCAAGAAACCTGAAAGGATTTTTAGCTTTATATCGATGACATCTCAATTAATTTAATGATGGGAGTGGGGAAACAAGGCTTTAATGAGGGACAGGCACTTGGGCTTTTACGACAAAAGGAAGTTCAAATACAAAAAGGATTTTCAGGGGCTAGAAAAATCAACACTTTCTGGGCTGTTTGGCACAGCTATGAGGTTTAAATGGGCTTATGTGGTGTCTGTGTTGTGTTCCAACCTTTAGGACAAGGCATAATAGAACTTAAACAACACTGAGACCTATAAGGAAAAGCCTATGGGGAATGGGGAAAGCAGTTAGGTATAGTGCCAGGTAAACATACAGGCATAAGTGTCTGTTTTAACCCCTGGGAATGGTTCTCTGATGGCAATCTCTTTACAGGAGGAATTACTATTGCTATTCATTATTGAAAATAACTGCTGCTTATTTACCAGTCTGTTGTTCTAACTCCATCTAGTCTGGGGTTAGAAATCAATGCTACCTGGCACAGCTATTTGGCAGGATAATTTTGTATCAGACAGCTTACAGGTTTCAAGCTATTTGACCAAACCATAAGAATGCAGAAGAATAATAAATGCAGTTCCAGAAAGTAGGCAAAACCACCCAGAAGCAGAAGGAAGGCTCTGGTTTTTGGACAATATCTTCATAACAAATCATTTGACTATAACAGAGCATCAGGTCTAAGAGGTTTTCACCACATGCATTTGTAATTCCATAGACCTGAAAAACAGGCTGATTCTGAATCCTCTGGTGGCAGACTGTTCCCTGCTCTAAAGTGGTGCAATACTTGTAAGACAATATTACTAAGTCAGCCTACATGGGATGGAATTCGGCTCTATGCAGGGATTTTAAAGAGGATTTAGCACCATTGGCTGTACCTGCCGGATGTTTCCTCCTGGAGCCTCCCCAGGGAGCTAAAGGAACAATCTAGTGCCAAAGCAAAGCTCCCTGGGCTGAGCTGACCACAGGCCATGCCAAGTGTCCTGCAGCAAGGAGAGCTCTGTAGGAGAGTTTGTTCTTGCCCACCTCTTCCCACTGAAAATGCCACAGTGATTCCTCTGTGTTACCTGGGAGCTGGCACCATAAGCGTTGGGAAAAGAGTTTGTCCGTTGGATGGGAAATGTCAAGAGAGTAGATCTGGAATCAATAAATAAGCTACTCAGAAGTTCTGTGTAATAACATTTGTCTGGTGGAAGCTGTCCAACTCTGGTTAAAGACACACAATGTGTCTAAACTGGTACAGAGTTAAGCTCTTGTTTGGGACATTTCTAAATCAGCATAAAGGTTATATTACATCTGTGAATATTTCCAATGACTTACAGAGCCAGAAATCAGTTTAGCATCATGCACAAGTGACAAATAAAGAGTTTCCCTGATGCTTTTGCTTTTCTTTTACCTTGCATCTAATCCTACCCCTGCAATTGCATGAAAACGTGTTGATGATTTGTTTCAGGAACGTGTCATAAATATCGCTGTCTTTCTGGTGATCTCTCAAAATGCTCTTCAGTCTTGTGTGGTTTAATGATTGATGAAGCTTGGAAATGAAACTTGTCTGGGGTTTGTTGTAAGTTAAACTTGGAGCATGGGAGTAAAATTCCTATGAGCTAAGCGGGGGCAGTGTGAAGAGTATTGCTTTAGGATGCTAAAGAAAGCTTCTGGCAGAATTTAGGAGTATAACAGTATATACTCAGTGTAATGTGAGTATCCAACTACCTGGGCTTTGGTTTCTTTTTGAGAAATGATCCCTTTCTGTTCATGTTGTCTGCAAACATAAGATTTGGAAGAAAGCTGAAGAGGGTCACAGCAGCATATGGCTCTTTCACCTCCTCTTTCCATAATGTTACATGCATGGCTGGTATTAGCAGTAAGCATGACAACACGTCCTGAATGCATGCAAATAAAATAACCCACTTTTTAGTATTTTGCAGACCAATATGCATGTAGTTATTGCTTAAAGGTCTTGGTTTGCAAACAGAAATCCTCCAGCTGGCAACAAACAAATAAACAAGGACAAGAGGAAACAGCCTCAAGCTGTGCCAGGGGAGGTTTAGATTGGATATTAGGAACAATTTCTTCACCAAGAGGGTGCTCAGGCATTGGAACAGGGCAGTGGTGGAATCGCCATCCCTGGAAGTGTCCACAAGCTGTGTAGATGAGGCCCTTAGTGACATGGTTTAGTGGTGGCCTTGTCAGTGCTGGGGAGCAGTTGGACTTGATCTTAAAGGTCTTTTCCACCCAAGTTGATTGTATGAAAGTGCTGATGTGCACATCAGGGATCCAGGTACCTGCTGGGTTCTACACAACCCAAACTCACTGCTCACAGCCCAGCTCCCACTTTCCCTACCCGGGTATTCCCACACAGCTGCCTGCCGGGCTTGTTCTTTGGAAACCATGAAGCTCCCTGGCCTATAAAATACAGCTGACAGGACTGATCCTGCCGGGATTAACACCCTGATCACACAGAGTCCTGAGCACGGATCTGAGGTGCCAGCCCCTTCCTGCGCGCAGCCTTCCCACTCGGTCCAGCAGCAGCACTGTGATGTGGGGGATGGAGGTTTGGAACTGGCAATGAGCAAGGGAGGAGAAGCGTTGCTGCAGCCTTCCTGGATTGTGTAGCTCTTGGATCGTGTGGGTTTGTGTGTACATCCAGGGTGCTCGGCTCCCGCAGAGACATTGTCTGATGAAATCAGAGACTTACAAAAGCACTTTAGGGAAGTGAAAACTGCCCTCCCATCAAATGTCTGGCAGTGTTGACACACTGCTTGTGGAGACAGAAAAAAGCACATCGACCTCAGATGATTCATAGGTTCTTAGTTTAAAACAAAAGAAGCTCTGAATGGGCATCTCCCATTGTCCTGAAACAAATAACTCCTCCCAACCTATAGTTTTAGAACAAAATCTGGGTTGTTTCATAGCCCTGATGGCTGCTGTATCAAAGTGCTTCTCTAGTTTTGATAAATCCCCAGGAGACAGAAAGGCAATATAGCTCCAAGGCCAGTTCATCTAAGATTTCTGTATAACCCATATTAAAGGCATAAAAGCATAGCTACAGAAATGCATCATTTGTTTCATAACTCCAAGCATGGTCATTTACAGCCTCAGAACAGCCTGATTTATCCAAGGTGGCCTTCAGTTGTTGTAGCTGGGTGAAGTTAAATAATGCAGCACTCTTTAAAATTGCATGAGTATATGATTTCGTTCCCTCTGTTCATTCATAATTCCTACTCCCTTGTAGTTTACTGCAGTCAGTGATTATCCCATCTGTCCAATCCATCTCGGAAGTGAGCGGGAATGGCAGGTTGTCGTGACTCTTCCTTGCTCGTGCACTAAGCTATACTTTTGCAAAGGAAAGATGAACTTGCCCTCTGTGGGGAGGTTTAGGAATGATGAGAAGCCTAGCCTCTCATCTTAAGGAAACTGTATCATGGAACAGTGAGTGAGGAATAAACATTCTAATAAAACAGTTTGACTGACTGCATTGACGTCCTTAGGGAGCAAAAGAATTCCTACAGTGTGCCCACCACACAAGGGAGCGATTCAAACATCTCTGTCTCCTGTTCAGGCCCACCACAGGATCTTGCTTCCTGTATCCCTGTCACAAGAGAGTCTCCGTAGACTAACCTGTGTGACTAACTAAAGTGGATGCTGAAGGAGAGGTACAAGGCAAGTACCAGGAGAGCATCTCCCACTGTTACCAAAGGCAGAACAGAACTGCAAAACCAGCTTGATCTTTAGAAGTGGTGGAAGCTGTCCAGGAAGCCATGGGGCTGCTCGGAAGAAGCCTTGATACTCCAGCACTCTGTGTAGTGCTGGCAGCACCTCAGTACCCAGCCTTGAGCAAGCGACCGCAGCTCTGGACACCCTTCCCTGCCCGGGATTAGCTCTGCTTGCCTCTGCTCAAAGAACAGCGTGCATGAGCATCCCATGATGATTAGAAGACAATGATCAGCTGGATTAACTAAACCTGCCTATTTAAATTGATCTAATGATCCAGGTGATGTTGCTTGAACTAACTTCAGAAGAGGTTAGGAGAGCCAGTCTGGCAGCAGCATTGTGGGTATGAGAACAGATGGCTGAGGATGACAGCCCGTTATCTCCCACTGGTCTAGATGTCTGCATGGGCCTTTGGAGAACAAGGTTCAGAAACAAGCACTTCCCATTGCTTTGAAACACCAAGGTGAAGTGCGGAGTGAGAAAGAGTCTTCCAAATATGGGACCTAAGATTATTTAGGAATTACTGTTTTTAATTTGCATCAGTTATTTCTCTGCTTGTGGAAAAGGTATTGCCCTTCCTATTTAACAGATAGGGACAGAGGGAAGCTGTTAAAAGTGCCAAGGAATCCAGCAGTGGTCATGCCCTAGCTGAGATTCAGGTACAAGAAATGAAATCCTGACCCTGTGAAGATCAGCAGGACTCTTGTGAGCAACTTCATCTGCATGAACAGCGAGAGGCTGTGCTGTGCAGCCAGAGGCATTGCTCACACCAATGTGTCATCTCCCCTGCAGAAACCTGAGGCATTACAGAGGGCTGGAATGGAATGGAAGTAAAACAAGGAAAGAGAAAGTAGGTGGAAACAACTGGGGGAAAGAACTGGGATGAGTGATGACTGGTGGCACAGGAATACTATGAGGAATGGGAGAGAAAAGGTGGAGAAGAGGGACAGAAACCAACTTTGGTTCCTGGAGTAAGGGAAGGAAGGGTGGTGGGTGCCCCAAGTGCTCTGCCACTGTGGTTGCACAGACCCACAGATGTTATGAAGTTTGGCAGAGCTCAGCCTGGAGTGCAGAAAGACCTGAAGGACATTAAAGACACCAAAAGGAGAAAACAGAATCTCTCAAGACACTGGAAGTGTTTTGAGTGCAGCTAAAGAAGAAACACAGTTTGAATAACATCTAAATCACGAGAAAGGCTGAGACTAGACGTGAAACATCCACTTTATCCATTCTGCCTTGTCCTGGCGGTTTAAATCAGGAAACTGAACTCTGTGCAGGCTGCCAGGGTCACTTGACAGCTTGTTGGGCCTTGCTGCTGTTGGCAAAGCCAGCGGCAGCCAGGCTTTGGGCATGGTGCAATAAGCACTGATTTCACTTAGCCCTGCGTGTGTTGTACCTGTGTGTGTGATTAGGTGAGCCCCACAGCGCTGCGGCAGCAGAGCCTGCAGCAGCTCCTCAGCCCAGCTCTCTGGTTGTCTGAACCCTGCCCCAGCCGGGTCAGGGTGCTGTCTGTTGGGTCTTGCCCATCTCCACATTTCTGTCTCCTCGTCCTGCCCCACCCTCCCTGCAGTCAATCCTGAAAATCCTGAAGCAATTGCCAGCGTTTCCAGGCAGCGTGCCCAAAGAGCAACACAGCGGTTTCTCAAGCAGCTCGATCCCAGAGCAATTGGACACGGTGCCAAGAGCCCTTGCAGTGTTTGATAATACTCAAGGTGAGCAATTAAGACTCCTTCTCTCCTCTTTTTCCTCGTATCTCTTTGACCTCCTGGTCACAGAGAAGGTTTAAACATCTGATCTGAAGGCACCAGAAGTTAAAAGCTGGAAGAACTCAAGACTTTTATGAACTAAGTTACGCGTATTATGAATTTGGAAGGTGGCTGACTTGCATTTCTCAGTATCTTTGAATTACAATCTCTTTAGGCATAATAGCACCTTATTCATTTGTACTGCCAGCACAAAACAAAGGTGTTGGCCTACCTGAAAATTTGGGCCTCTGGGCCTCTACTAGAATAAAAAATTAATGATTTTAGTTGGCAGTGGTTTTTTAATTCTAGAAGGAACCATGAAACTTTGAAAGGTGTTTAGGATGCATTTCAAAAGCTGTGTTCATATCAAACAAGTGTCTTTTTACTTATAGTAGCAAAGATATAATGGTAAAAATTTCCTGTGGGGACAAGTTATTAAAAATCTTCCTAAAAACCAGCACAAAAATTGCTTTCTTTGGCAACCAAAAATCGTGTATACATGAAGTGTGTAAGATTCTAAATGGATAAAGTTGTATAATGTCTGGTTCCTATATGCTATGCCATATAGGCTCCTACAGCACAAACTCTCTTCTCTCCTTGTCCAGATCCTGCTGGCCAAACTGCATGTTGCATGTGGGCAAGCTACCAATGTGGTCCATTGATTTGGTTTAAATCACTTTATTATCAGCCAGCTGGTAGCAGGTGTTCATGTTCACCCTTGCCAAGAATATCAGAGCAAATCCTGCAGAATAAATACCAGCACTCACATGAAACTGCTAACAGAGATATCCAAGAAAACGGTGAGGTTTCTTTTTCTTCCCCCCTACCCACACACAGTGCTTTGATCTGCCATGCAATTGGGTCAGCACTTGGGAAATGCATTTCAATGTCCCCATCTGTGATTTGAATACGTTGCAGGAGATCCTAAATGTAAAACCTCACAGATCCTACAGTAGAGCACCCTGCTGGGCCAGGCTGGACGGGGCTTGGAGAAACCTGCTCTAGTGGAGGGTGTCCTTGCCCATGACAGGGGGTTGGAACTGGATGAGCTTTAAGGGTCCCTTCCAACCCAAACCATTCTATGATTATATGAAAAGCCCTTCACTAGCACAGTCATGAAAGTATTCGAAAGGAAAAAAGACAGATATCACTGGGACAGATCCTCATTTAATTACAACAGCACAGGCCCATGGAAATCACCAGCTCCCACAGAACATTACTGGTAAAGAAAGTCTCCGTTGTTCATTTCTGGAGCAGGAATATGCTGGCTCTCAGCTTTGTGAGCTTTTAGGTCTTGTCCATGCAGGTAAATTTTACCAGAGTAATTTTACTAGCGCAAATGAGCCTAAATGCTGATGGAGGCAGTGGAGTATTTGATCTGCAACCCTCTGTCAGTGTGCAGGGCACCCGTTCCTGGCGCCTCTGGGCTGCTAGTGAATGGAGGGGCTGCATCCTGAGCCATGCAGAGTCTCACAGGATCTGACCACAGGCACTTCAGGTCTGCTGGATGCTTCTGAGGAGAAAAGCAACATGAGATAACCTGTGCCATGGGGTCCTGAGTAGCTGCAGCTAGCAGCAGGTATTGGCTAGGGTTCCCTACCACCTCTCTGAAGGCTGTCTGCAGTAGGGGAGGCTTCATGGTGCACGCTCTGACTTCCAAAATGTCCTTCCTCTGCAGAGCCTGGGAGCACAAAGAAAACTTTCAGTGCTGGGCAGCAATGCCAAGGGGCTTGTTATCTGTCATGGTGAGATGTGGATGCTCTCAGAGATCTCAGCTCAATGGCAGCAATCAGAGGCTTCCCTACGGAGACCTCAATGGGAGGAAACCACAGAGAGAAGAACAAGAAGGAGAGCAATGGAGAAGCTGGAGAAGGAAGGAGGCAGCGTGGTGAAGCAGTGAGAGAGCTTTGCTGCTCAGACATGCCTTAGGTAGGTTCACAGTGGAAGAGAGGGTTAGCCTCTTTTCTTGTAACCCCATAGCCCTTCAGGTTACAGCCCAGATGGCTGAGGCGGAGTTTTCTGTCACTACAAATAGGTGTAAAATTATGGCTGTGAGGACAGAAACTCCTGGATAGCAGAGCTAATTCAGCTGGGGTGTTAACCAGCCTGCCCATTGGCACCTCACAACACCAGGGAGACTCCCCAGCAGCAGTGCTTGCAGCCATCCCCTCAGCAGGACACTTGCCTCATGCTGTCCCAGGCGAGCTCTGCAGGTTGTGTTCAGTCCCATATGCCCACAGCGTGGTTCAGAGAGCCCGTCCCAACCTGCCAGCCAAAGCTCCAACCTGACTGTTCTGATGCCTGCCACAGCAGGCAAGAAGACAAGAGGGAGCTCAGAGCTTTTTTAATCCAGAAGAAGTTAAAAATCAGACACATTCCTTCCTCTCAGGTCACTGTCCGAGTGTCCGCTCCCCCTTGTTCATCTCTGGTTTCTCCCCAGGTGCCTTGGTGGGACCTTCTCCCCCTCATTCCTTGGCCTACCTTGCCTTCCTCCAGGAACTGGGATCTACTGGGGCCTTGCACAGCCACCAGAGCAGGCTCTTTCCCCTGGAAAAAGCAAAATGTTTTGTTTTGCACTAAAAATAGCAATGCAATTAGAGTGTTATAACCCGTTTTCTAAAGCATTTGCTGATAAACTACAACCGCCTCACAGTCTTGTGCATTTTGATATGTACCGTAGGCAAAACTCATAAGTTTGCCCTAAAAATTACCTTTCAGGGATAAGTGGCTTTCTATGAAGGTTTTCACTGTCTTCTGATACTCATCTTCAGTCATGTGGAGCTGGGCTACCTCCATGCTTGAGGAGCACTCTTCTTCCGTAGCCGTCCCCTCCTCTCGAGGAGGCCAGTGTGCAGCAGACACCCTGAAACCTGCTTTATCCAGGTTCCTTGCAAACATCCTCCCAATGGAGCTGTTGGACACGAGAATTACAATTGCTCTCCCTTTCACATCAATATTCCTCTCCAGAATGCCAAAGGAGAAGAGGATAATGAAGCAGGCCAAAGATGCGATAGAAATGCACACGAAGGCATAGAAGAGGCAGGAAAGGGTCGTCGCGAGCAGTAAGTCTGTGGCCAGCAAGAAGAGATGCTGCAAGAGGAAAATCATCGTCAGGAGGATGAGCTGCTGCCTCCTCACTCACAGGCGAGCAGAGAAATCAGTGAAGAGCCACCACATGCAACCACGCTGTTATAAAGCCAGGCAGCGTTGCGAAACATGCGGAGGCAAGTCCAGATCCCGTAGGGAGGATGAATCACTTTCTGGGATAGACCAACAACGGGGATTTTCAAACCATGTTTGTTTCCAGGAGAGAGCAGTGCTGTGTTTGTCTTGGCTTTGCTGTGCTCTTGGATGCTTTGCTAGGCTGAAATGTGAGGATCTGTTTGGTAAGGGCGTTTCATTATGTGTCATCTTTAGGGCCAGTGATGGATGTAGTTTATTTTGAAGCAGCCACTTTTTCATGGATTTCTCAAACTGGTGTGCGCGTGGCATTGGGAAGCCACAGAGTAGAAATAACCTTGTATCTGCTTGGCATGCTACAGCTCTTAAATTTACCACTCTCACTACTGCTGCGAAGCAGGCGGTTTGAGTAAGGCTGGGAAAGGACCCAAACAGGCACGGAACTGGGAACGCTGCCCCATGCAACCAGTTCTTGTTCTGCTGTAAAACATGCCACACCAGGAGCAGTGTGCTGCCTGGTTGGACTGCATCGCTCCAGGAGTTCAGTCACATCCGAGATGGGAGAGATGAGCTGGAGAGAGGGTTTCTGATTGAGGACAGGGATTTTAGGGAGGGTCTTGCCATTTTTCAGGTGGCAAGCAGAGCGGTGCATCCATCCCTGACTGCAGCAATGCCCTCTGCACATGGAGCACAGCAGGGCTCCGTGCTACAGCTGCAGCCTTTGCAGAGCTGGGAAGAGCTCGGTAGATGTAGGACCAATGCTGGTGAAGGTAAATGTTGCAGCATGAAGGCTCAGCTCACCTCCAGCGGTGGGTTAGGAGGAAGCTCCCACATCAGCCCACAGCTTCCCCACTGCCACTTCTCTTCCTGCTTTCTCTTTCACAGGAGCATGTCTCCTATGAAGACAGACAGAGAGTTAGCTTGTTCAGCCTGGAGATGGGAAGACTCCAGGGAGACCTTATAACAGTCTTCCAATACCTAAAGGGGCTGACGAGAAATCTGGAGAGGGACTTCTGACAAGGGGCTGTAGTGACAGGACAAGGGGGAATGGCTTTAACTTGACAGAGAGGAGATTTAGATCAGACATTAGGCAGAAGTTCTTCTCTGTGAGTGCTGAGGCCCTGGCACAGGGTGCCCAGAGAAGCTGTGGCTGCCCCATCCCTGGTAGTGCTCAAGGCCAGGTTGGACACAGGGGCTTGGAGCAACCTGCTCTGGTGGAAGGTGTCCCTGCCCGTGGCAGGGGGTTGGAACTGGATGAGCTGTAAGGTCCTTTCCAACACAAACCATTCCCGGTTTCTGTGATTCTCTGAAGCAGACGCTGAGGTTGGCAGCAAAACCTTTCCCTTCATGGTCAGAGCAGAGGTGCTGCTGATCGCCACTAAAACCTCAATGTCAGAAACTCCTCTTGAAATAGTATCTTCCTTGGTTTCTTTAATTTTTATTTTAAATGTGGATCCATATAAAGGACCCCCCCCCGGATGTGTGCTGTGGGTGTGTTGTGTTGCAGGTGGGTGTCATGTTTATTCCCCACTCTAACTGGGAACATACTGGGAGTGTGGGACAGGCTGTCAGCACGACCCACACATGATTTACTGGTCTTTCTTGTTCATCCTCCGTGTGAACGTGCAGGTCCCAACTCATTGATCAGTAGCACTGTGCTATCACAGCAATCCAGCTCCAGGCACTTTTGGGATAGAGTTGCTGATAGCTGCACCCCAAAACCACCCTGAGCACCCCACCCAGCATATGTACAAACACGCAGAGCTTCATTTGAAGTGGACGAAGGGATGCAAGCATGCAGTATGGCTCTCTACAACTACCTGACAGGAGGATGGAGCAAGGAGGGGCTGGTCTCTTCTCCCAAGTAACAAATGATAGGACAAGAGGAAATGGCCTCAAGCTGCCGTTTAGGTTTAGATGGACATTAGGAACAATTTCTATACTGCAAGAGTGGTCAGACACTGGAACAGGCTGCCCAGGGCAGTGCTGGAGTCACCATCCCTGGAAGTGTTCAAACACTGTGTAGATGAGGCCCTCAGCGACATGGTTTAGTGGTGGCAGTGCAAGGGAATGTTTGGACTTGCCACCACTAAACCATGTGACTAAACCTTGCCCTGAAAGGGGCTGGGGTGCACCTCACCAGCTTGGGGGACAAGCCGGGCGTGCTCCTGTCTGCAGCGTGGTGGGGTAATACCCCCCACCTCGGCCTTTAGCTGGCACCTGAGCCTGCTGTATCCACATGGTCCTGGCCAGAACACGTTTATGGTCCTTTATGCTGCAAAAAAGACAAAACCCCAAAATAATGCTTCTGCAAAAGATAAATTTAAAGCCCCTTGGTGCTGGGTGTACTGCCTGAGGGGAACAGCCTCCACGCTCCGCTCAATATTGAAGACTTAAGGTCAGCCTGAAAGGCAGGGCGAGGAGCTCTGCACTACTGGGGCCGGGCTTTAGTCGTTCTTGGTGGCTCTTGGGTATTCTGACGTTCACCGGTCGGTGGTGCCCGCTTGAGGATTCCTCACGGCTTCTCAAGAGTGATGGACTTGGGGTAGCGCAGTTCTGGGTCGATGGTCTCCAAGCAGAGCTGTCACAGGCGGCGAGGATCAGCTTTAGAGCTGGGCAAACCGTGCTGCGCCTCCCGGGACCTTGGTTCCGAGCGCTTCCCGGAGGAGGGAAAGCGGGATCACTGCATCCCGCGGGATGCGGACCCGGTGCCGGTCCCTGCGCGCCCGGTGCTGGGGTTGGGGGGGGTCCCGCTCAGAGCAGCGCCGCCCGCGGCACAATGGCGCCACCTCTCGGCCGCGCACGGCGCCGCTCGGCAGCCCCGGGACCCGCTGGTGCCGCGCGCCAGGGTTGGGAATTGTGGCTGGAAAGGTGCTCATGGAAAAGGACCTGGTAGTGCTTGTGCCCAGGCAGCCACGAAGGCCAAGAGCATCCTGGTCTGTATCAGCACCAGTGTGGCAGCAGGGCCAGGGCAGTGATTTTCCCCCTGTGCTTGGCACTGGTGAGGCCGCACCTCGAATCCTGTGTTCAGTTCTGGGCCCCTCACTACAAGAGAGACATTGAGGTGCTGGAGCAGGGCCAGAGAAGGGCACCGGAGCTGGTGCAGGGCCTGGAGCACAGGTGTGATGAGGAACGGCTGAGGGACCTGGGGGGCTTTAGTCTGGAGAAGAGAAGGCTCAGGGGGGACCTTCTCGCTCTCTGCAACTGCCTGACAGGAGGATGGAGCCAGGAGGGGGCTGGTCTCTGCTCCCAAGGAACAAGTGATAGGACAAGAGGAAACGGCCTCAAGCTGCACCAGGGAAGGTTTAAATTAGATATTAGGAACAATTCCTTCCCCAAAGGGTGCTCAGGCATTGGAACAGGCTGCCCAGGGCAGTGCTGGAGTCACTGACCCTGGAAGTGTTCACACACCATGTAGATGAGGCCCTCAGTGCCATGGGTTAGTGGTGGCCTTGGCAGTGCTGGGAAACGGTTGGGCTTGATGATCTTAAAGGTCTTTTCCAACCGAGCTGATTCTATGATTCTGTGACCCTCCTGGCGGCGCCCCCCAGCGCTGGTTTGGGGGTACCCGCAGCCCTGGGAGTCCCACTGAAGCCAGTGGTGGGTGCAGAGGTAGCTCAAAGGCTGCTCCCACCTCCAGATCGACACCGGCAGCTCTAGAGATGGGGGTGACAGTATTTCTGTCCTTCTCCTAGGTTAGCCATCCCCATCATCCCCAGAAATGAAGTTTGAAAGAGGCGAACCACCAGCCACCACTGCAAAAATCTCTTTTCTTTTTTCTTTAGGGCAGGATTTCTCTGTTCAGTGCTTCTTCTCAGTCAATGAATAAACATTAAAAGCAGAGGCTCTAGTGTGGGTCATGAAAACACTTCAAAAATAGTGATTTATTATTACTTTTTCCTTCCCACTGCTATAATGTCAGGGAACAGTCAAGACCTCAGGCCTGCCCTGCGTTTTGTCTTACCATATTCATAAGCAGAAAGATATTTTGCCTGTGGGTGACCCATGGGACAGCAGTGACGTGTCCGCTAGCTGCACTGCTGGCTGTCACCCAGCTTGGGTTTTACGCTATAATTATTAAGCTAAGTCCTCCAAGGGTTTCCACTGCATCCCTTCCTAAATGGCATTAACGCTTGGGATGCTACATCCATGCCAACCATGTCCTGGGCTGCATCAAAAGGAGCATGAGCAGCAGGTCAAGGGAGGTGATTCTTTCTCTCTACTCCGCTCTCATAAGACCCCCCCTGCAGTACTGTGTCCAGCTCTGGGGCCTCTAACACAAGAGGGACATGGACCTGCTTGAGCGAGTCCAGAGGAGGCCACGGAGATGCTCCGAGGGCTGGAGCAGCTCTGCTCTGGAGCCAGGCTGAGAGAGCGGGGCTGGGTCAGCCTGGAGAAGAGAAGGCTCCTTAAGGGGAGACCTTAGAGCAGCTTTTTGGGGGCCTGGCCACCAGAAAAGGGGACACCACCTTTGTGGAGGTTCAGTGTCTGTCAGTTGTTGCTTGACTTGGCCGTGAGGTTCAGAATGCCTGTTACAGGGAGCTGTGTGTTTTTAGAACTCTTGAGAGCATGGTTAAACTCTGTACAATTAGAGACTTACCTTCAACCTCTTTGAAGCAGATCCTAAAGCTCTGCTGGTTTTCTGATCAATACCACCACTGCATTCATAATGCTACCAACCAGGCAATGAAAAGTGATGTTTTTCCTAAAAGCTATATCCTGAAGCCAGATGTCCAGGAGGCTCGGAAGCTTTACAGGAGCACATTTTAATTGTATAGATTAAATCATTTCGATACCATTACATCTTATATCAGCTTTCCAATGGTTTCCCTACACTTTGGGCTTATTCTGCTGAGGAAGTGGAGGCACTAATTCAGTTATTGTGATCTGGACTGCACTCAGGAGAGTTCCAGAGATGTGAGACCTAAAAGCCAAGTGGGTGAGAGCCATCAGAGGCCGTTTGGTGGTCAGCAGCTCTTTGCAGGCACTCCAGCAGCATTTGGGAGCTGTCAGGGAACATCTGTTATTGAAGCTGCTGCTTCTCTTTTTTGCCTCCTGCTTGATTGAAATCCTCACTGCAGAGCATTATACTTGCTTGAAAGATAACCGGGAAATTCAGTTTTCAACAGATGAAAATTGAATTCAGTTCATCACTGAGAGAAAATTGATGTTTAAAGCCACAAAGCATTGCTTTGTTCCCAAGCACAGGAATAGTTTAATTTTCGCTTTATTCCCTTCGTGTTTTCCTTCTTTCTCTCTTTTCCAGTAGCAATATGAAAAGAGGAAACATTAGATGTCAAAAGAGAAAAAAGGTGGAAAGTATAAGGGGAAAGGGGGGAAGAATAAAAGCTGCTATTTCTTCCAGTTCCTTTCTGGTTTGATCCCAGAACTTGCACGTTAAATAATGAACTTTAACACAGATGTTTGTATCTCTTGCAGTGCTCTGATTTTTACCCCATCCTTCAGACTTCCTAAAGTGAAAGCAGTGACTAGCAAATGCATTTTCCTTTACAGTTTGGTGCCAGTAGCAATAGTTGATGGTAGTAGAAGAGTTCCCTCAGTCATCTGTCAGCTCAGTCTTACCTGGCACGTCAAAAAGGTCCCAGTTGCTTATTAATGGAGGCATCCAAATGTCCTGTGATGTTTGACACCATTTTGTTATTCTGGTCATGAGTCTAAAGAAGAGAACAACTTGGGCAGATACTCATGTCCTAGATGCTCCATTGTGATTCAGTAGAATACTAACCTGGTTATTTCTATCTCTCATTAGATGCTCTGGTACTTTTCCCATTTTTCTTTGCTAAAGGCAAATTTCCTGTCTTTTACTTGAAGTTTCTTACTCACTGTTAAATGTTGTTCAGTCACAATTGAGTTGAGAAGGAGCAAAGAGGAGAAAACAGAAAAGGCAACTAGTAATGAGTGGTGCAGGAGCAGGCTGTGATGTATGGACAGCATGTCTGTGTCACACACAGCTGCTCTAAGAGAAGTTTAAGGACATATAGCCCCCAGTGTCTGAAAACCAGTGTGTGAGCACATGATTATAGGGCACACATATCACAGGGTCAAACTTACATTCCACAGACAACATTAGATTCTTGATTTGTTAACTTGTAAGCATTGACCTTTGCAGTTAAAATATTCTTTTATGTCTTAAATGCGTATTATTTCTTCTTTTTCTAAGTGTGATCTATGGAAATCGTTGAAACCTTCACAAACGTTATCAGCTGGTTTGGAATCCTCAAGTTAAACCAAAGTCCTGAATAACTTAACTTGACTAACAGATTGCCAGCAATAGAAGACTTTTGTCTTTTCTCAGATTTTGGCACTGGCTTTCCTGGCCGCTGAGGACTTGCAGTCATGTTTTAATGGTAAATCTTGTGCGTTGGTGCCTTTCCTTAGATGCTTCTCTGAACTGGATCTCACATCCTTTAACAGCTCAGCTACTCCTGAAGCACTACTGCTCCCAGAAACAGTCTCTGTTGATTCTCAGCATTCTCACAACCCAGCTGTAGCTCTGACCTTTCTCATTGTCTCAGCCTGGGGCTGTACCCTGACATGAACACCCAGCCTAGGCTTACGCTGGCCTCCAAGGCCCTCTCTAGACAAAGAACTCCTCAGGAGCTGATTCATACTCCAGGGGACTCCCTACATGCAGAGACTCGACATGTCTCAGATGTTCTGACATCCACCCCTAGCTTCTTCTGGAGCATCCTCTGCAGCCCCCTAATAACTTGTAGATCTGCATTTTTCCCTTTCTCTGGTTGATCCACTGGCCAAGGAGCCAGTGTTTCGAGTGGTTCCTTATACCCGTGAAAGCTCTTTTGAAACAGAAGACATCTTGCCAGAATTATGATCCCATCTGTCATGGTCTTGTAAAATAGTTTGGGTTGGAAGGAACCTTTGGTGGGCATCTAGTCCCATCTCTTGCTCAGAGCTGGTCCAGTTAGCAGGAGTTTTGCAATGAACTTACTACAGAGGCAATGCTGTGAGTCTCAGAAGCCTTCCATGTGTAGAGACATTCAAAACCCAACTGGACACAGACCTGGACAACCTGCTCTGGCTGCCCATGCTTGACCAGGTGGGTTGGACTTAGATAATCTCAGTAAGTCCGTTCCAACCTCAACCATCCCATGATTCTTAGGGATCATGTTCATGGCTATCAAGTAGTCTCCGCATATGAGTGAAAGAGCTCGGTTTTGATTACTGGGAATAATCCAATGGGAGATTGCTTGGAAAAATTAAACAGTGCTGGAAAATAGGCTTTCCAGTGCTCTCTGTAAAGCACCTGGCTTGGATGGGCGGTCAGGACCTCCCTTGGGGCAGTCAGCTCAGGTTTATCTACAGCCCTCATGGGCTTCATGGAGGCTACCAGGGCTCCCTCCTACTGAAGAACCTCAAGTCAGTCTCAGGGCATTGAGCTGGCGTTAAAACCTGAAAACTCTGAAGAACAGAGACCCCCAGTGGAGATCTATCGAGTTTCACTTGACACGAAAACATTAATGATGCTCCAGAAAACCAGAAGACTCAGCACAGGTCTTGAGAGCAGCAGGAATGCTACGGGCAGAAGTTCTTCCACATTTGCAAGGTGAACTGATGTATCTGTCTTGTTTGGGAAATCTGAGCAGTAGAATAAGTCCTTGCCATGAACATTTTCAAAGTTTTATGTAGCCCTGTCAGCAATTGCTGGTTTATAGGGTGGAGCAGAGTGAGTATATTTGTAAGGAAAACAAAGGAGTTAATCATAGGAAGGGTTCATTTAACAGATTCACAAGTTAATCAATGGGCTTTAAGTTGGATGAATGGAAAAACAAAATGAAGTATATAAAATATAATTAAAAGTACAGAATAATTCATCAGAACAGCTATATCAGAACCATTTAGAAAGGCAAGCACTGCTTTCCCTTGCTTGGGAAACTGCAAGCTCCTAATGCGAGAGATCCAGGTTGGACAGAGCCTTGAGCAACCTGCTCTAGTGGGAGGCATCCCTGCCCATGGCAGGGGGTTGGAACTGGATGATCTTAAGGTCCTTTCCAACCCAAACCGTTCTGTGATTCTATGATCCTGTGTTTCTCTGCTGCCGCGCACACTGGGCCTTTAACTACAACTAGCATCTCGAAGTCATGTTTTGTAAGATAAAATAAATCCTTTTCTCGTTATAAATCCTAGATGAGTCAGGATTATCCCACTTCTGCAGCTGAGAAAATTTGGTCAGACAGGAGAAATGACTCGATGGAGGCCACCAGGGAACTCTGTGTTGGAGCGGCAATTAGGGTGGAGGAGCCCCGGGATAATCCGTCAGGTCCTGATGTTTGCTGCATCTGTCCCATGCTAGAAGAAGCCAGTAGCATCACTTCTTTTTGTCCTTTGAAACTGCTGGGTGATCACAGTAATGGGTTATCTCCTGGGCTAAGCACACCTTTAAATGCATTTCTTGAGACTGTCAAATAGTCCAGCTCCCAAATTCCTTTCCTGTTCAGCATTAATATTAATGCAGATTTTCTGACTTAAACACATGGGCTTTTCTTGAGGGTGCAGGCACCAAATCGACTTAAGCTGGAGAAGAAACCTTATTTGGGAAACCCCAAAAATCTTCTTTAATCAGAAGCTCATTAAAGGCAGAGCAAAAAATGCAAACAGCTCATTTTGAAAAGGGACATGCTCTGGGTTTTGGCTTCCCATCCTTTTCCCCAGCACAATGACAGATGTGCTCTCCGTGCTCACCACAGCCAAGCTTTACTCGAAGGTCAGGGGATGAGGATTTAGAAATGAAACCTGACTGAAATGAAATTGCTTCTGCCTGTCAACACATCCTCTAGTTATAGGTACATCAGAAATATTTAGTGGTCTCTTCCGGAGGCTTGTCTGTGCAGGAGAGCAAAGGAAGCACCCTGCAGTGAACTGAGCAGGTAAAATAAACACTCTGCGTTGGACAAGCTGCTGCAGAGGATTCTTCCATACAAAATCCCTTTGTAATAATAACAGCCAAGCGTGTGTGTGTGTGTTCAATGTCATTTTCACTTACAATGATCCAGTGTTTTACCTGAATTAATTTCATGTCTTGTCTCTCCTCTTGAAGTGCCCCAGGCAAGCTACTTGAACAGCATCCAAGGTGTGATTTTTGGTGACCAGTCTGGCAGCACCACACCAGCACCAGGTCAGGGTTTGGTGAAGATGGTGGGTTTAGAGACTCAGTTGTAGTTTAAATCCTCTTCCTTAGTATCCCAAGGGTGGAGATTCCCCCATCTCTGTGGGCTACTGCCCCAGTGTAGCAGGTCAGTACCTCAAACCATCCTGGTGGCTCTCCGCTGGTGTCACTCCAGCCTGTCAATGTCTTCCTCCTACAGAAGGCATCAGAGCACTGTGTGTTTTCCATATATACTTGTCTGGACTTAATTATTTCACTTGGAAAATCCTAATTGCTCTTGTATGGATGAATTGTGATCTTCCAGCAGTGTTTTCCTGAGTGCTGAGTTTTCTGGCCCAGCTCCCAGCCAGGCTTTGGTGCCTCTGGAGGGACTCAGCCAAACTGCCTTCCTGAATCTGCAAGATACAGCCCGTAGCCTCAGATAAGTTACAAACACTGCTGTATTTTAATTCTGGTTTTATGCTTTCTGTCTAAAAACACATTGCTCCATTGCCTGCTTCTTGCAGGGAGCACAAATCCCACTCCTGCCTGGCATGCATCTCCTGAGCTGCTGCGAAGCCAGGCTCTCAGGAGCCATTGTCAGGAGTAAGGCTTCTTTATCTGCCTTCCTCTCTTGCTGGTATCCATTTGAGAGAGGGGGTGAAGTGCAAAGCAGAACATGCTGAAAAGCCTTTAATCGCCCTGACGCCACCATCCTTTGCTCCTCTGTGGGTCTGCTCCCTGCTGAAGCTGTCTCTATCTATCCTTCATGCTTTTGTAAGGCTGCAGCTCTCATCAGCCTTTTATCTCCTCCATTCCTCCTCTGGAAGTGTTTTCAGAGTTCACATCACTGCCTGGGAAGGTGCAGCGTTCAGCATGCTCCCAGAGGCAAATCTGCTCCCCACGGTGTACGGCCAAGGGGCTTTGTTCAGCTCTGCCTGATGCTGTAGCTGGCTCCAGGCTGGGACTGTCGGGGGCTCTGCAGCACGCCAAGCACCTCCACCCAGCCTGGTTAGCACCCGTGCTGCTTTGCTTTCTTAACCCCTCTAGCACACAGTGTGAGAAGGCTGATAGTGTTTTCAATAAATAACAGTCCTGATAGCAGTAGGAATGGAAAATACTCTCTTCAAAGGAGAGACAGGGACAGAAGAGTCCTTCCATCTGTGCTGTAAGGCTCTGTAGCCCGCTGAGTTGCAGGGCATCAGGTTTGGACTTTTGTACCTTGTGCGCAAGGGAGGCTGACCTGAGTAGTTCTCAGAATGTCTTTTGTTACACTGCAGCTAAAATGAGATTGACTTCTCTCTGCTACCTTCAAATTGACTTCTCACTGTCTTTCCTTCAAATAGGAGAAGGCAAGGCTCAGGGTAAACCTTATAACATCCTCCCAATACATCAAACGGGCCTACAAGAGATCTGGAGAGGGACTTTTGGCAAGGGCCTGTAGTGACAGGACAAGGGGGAATGGCTTTAACCTGACAGAAGGGAGATTTAGATCAGACATTAGGCAGAAGCTCTTCCCTGTGAGGGTGCTGAGGCGCTGGCACAGGGTGCCCAGAGAAGCTGTGGCTGCCCCATCCCTGGCAGTGTTCAAGGCCAGGTTGGACACAGGGGCTTGGAGCAACGTGCTCTAGTGGAAGGTGTCCCTGCTCGTGGCAGGGGGTTGGAACTGGATGAGCTTTAAGGTCCCTTCAACCCAAACCAGTCTGTGATTCCATGAGTCTAAACCTTTCCTGCCTATTCAGATGATGCATGATATTATGCCACAATCTTATGCTGTTAACTGCAAACCACAGTCGCTGTGTCTGTGCTTCATGATTCAGACCTTCACTGCTGCAAACAGCAGCTGTGCTATAATGTAGGTGGGCATTTTCAGTGCCTCCAGAATCTACCACGAGCTTTGCTTTCCATATGAAAATGTGCCATTCACAGCAGGATACAGATACTAAAGTATGTCTCCGGGTCCCTTTTCTTCCCAGATTACAAGAGCTAACCCAGCACTGCCTTTAGATAGGAGAGCTTGGGCATTGATGTCTTTAGCTGCCTTGCAGCCCAAATTGGAGGGCATGTTGTGGAACAACACATACGATAGTAGACAGGATTATGGTGCGTGTATTTCTGTTTCTGGATGCCTTTAGCACTGCATATTTAAGTAAGGTCAGTTATAATACAGCTTGAAGCAGGAAGATGAAAGAGCTGCAATTAACATGATCAAGCCCGTATTTTCTTATGAACAGCAAATGCAGACGCTAATGTAGACAAGCAGACAAAGACCTCTCCCAGCCCCTGTATGTGCTGGAAATTTAGCTAGCACATCAATAAACTGTTCATGGAGATACTCTTCAATATCTTTGTATTTTAGCCTTGTCATCAGCAACTTTTCAAGATAATTATGTTGTGTGAAATGATTACTACAGAATGAAAGAGCAAGCTCCAGGGTAGTTTGTCTCTGTGGCAGTTCATTTGTCAGTGATATGAGTGATGGTTTTAATCAACAGGTCTATGTAATGGAATAAGTTCCACTGTCTCATCATCCATGATGATGAGACATCATCATCCATGTCTCATCATTGCTTTGGGGTGTGGGTTGTTTGCACCAATAACTGGCTTTTATAATCAGAAACAGCTCCTGCTACATCCCAGCAAAGAAAAGGACACATAACTGTACGTGAGTATATTATGCTTTATGGCTGACATTTCCAAAGCTGCATGCCCAAATCCCATCTGTGTTAATGAGCACAGAATACTGAAGCTCTGAGTTGCCCTGAGTGTAAAATCTATGTACACAGCACTTAATTTGAAGTATGTAGAAGTCAGCAGTGGGCTCCTGTTAGTATGAAAAGCTATTAGACCTGCCTGGCCTGCATCAAGGATTCCAGAGGAAGCACCAGTCGCTCACCTCCAGGAGAGGGGCTCTGAGCTCTTGGTGCTGTGGTTTTATGGTAGCACAAGCTGCAGCAGTTGTGTCAGGGCAGGGATGAGTATCAGGGCATTGAGAGAGCTACAGCTGATGGCATGACAGAGCCAGGAAAACCTGAGTCCTTCCCTCACCCTCCTATTTATCCCACCTGGCAGCAAGGCTCTGCTTTAGCGAGGTGGAATGGCCTGGATGAGGCTGTGTCTGTGCTTTGTAACACTACAGAGATGACAGCGAAGTAAGCTGCTCCATGAGCTAATGTATCTCAGTCCTTCGTGGCCTTAGTCATAGCATGGAAAGGCAAACTGAATCCAGATGCTGTCCCCAGTTAATTCTTGGTCGCTCTTCTGGAGATGCACCTCAAAGCTCTTGTTTTAGTGAGTACTGAGCTATTAATTTGTGTCTTTCCTATTTACCTCAGTGTGCTGGTGTTGGCTGGGATAGAGTTAATATTCTTCACAGTAGCTAGTGCAGGGCTGTGTTTTGGATTTGTGCTGGAAGCAGTGTTGGTAACACAGGGATGTTTTAGTTACTGCTGAGCAGTGCTTACACAGAGCCAAGGCCTTTTATGCCTCTAATCCTAGCCCACCAGCGAGCTGGATGGGGGGGCACAAGGAGCTGGGAAGAGACCCGGCTGGGACAGCTGATCCCAACTGACCCAAGGGGTATCCCAGACCATATAACATCATGCTCAGCATACACACCTGGGGAAGGAGAAGGAAGTAGGGGGACACTGGTAGTGATGGTGTTTGTATTCCCAAGTCACCGTTACTTGGAGTCCTGCTGTCCTGGAGATGGCTGAACACCCGCCTGTCCTTGGGAAGTGGTGAATGAATTCCTTGCTTTGCTTTGCTGGTGTGTGCAGGTTTTGCTTTACCTGTTAAACTGTCTTTATCTCAACCCATGCATCCATCTGTAATCAGATATAGCCTCTACACTAAATATTAAGACGTACCAGATACATGTAAGCACTTAGAGCTGAATACGTATTTATTTGTATTGACTTTTCATTGTCTCATGCTCTGAGTGTAAGAGTTACTTGCTTTGGGTGTTTTGGTTTTATTTTGTTTTCCTGGCACCTTGAGTCAAATAGCTCTTGGGTAGAAACAGGAATACAATTAAATATGCAAAGAAACCTAGTTGAATGAAGCAATATGAAGTGTTTGATACACAAGCAAAACCCAGGCTTATCGGACCATGTCTTACACCCAGTGCTGGTTTATCAAGTAAAGGAAATGTTACCTGAAGCCAGCAAAATGAACTGGTTTATGGTCTTCATGTTCTTCTGATTTTATAACCAGCAGCTCTCATTTTATTTGCTGGAAATAAGTGCCCTGTTTTTCCATCTCCAGATTCACTTGTTCATTCAAAGCTAAACCAGTAAAGTAAGAAGACGCTGTGTCTGCTGCAAGCTCCTTGTGCTTCAGCAAGCTCTGGTGCTAGAGGCTTATCAAATGCCCCTTTATGTTTTCCTCCTTGAGGCAGGATTCTTAAAGGCTGGCTTTATAAAGGCAGAAATCAGGTATATTCAGTAAAGGTTAACCATTCACAGTGCACTGTATCTAACAGCCTTGGAGTGGGGACCGAGGAGATTCAGGTTGGCTTTCTGTGGTGCTTTAAATGTTCTTGAAAACTTTCTCTCTGGTGTTCTTGAAAGCTTCCCCTCTTGCTCACAGCATCTTAATGACTTTTCAAAGGGTGAACAACAATTCTTTAGGAAAGTAAATCTGAGAAGCTGTATGGAAAAAGAACTGGTCTAAACCTGAGAACTGTTCACCTGGGAAACAGAAAACCCCCCTTGTATTTAGCATGCAGTACTTGTGTTTAGCAGGCAGTACATACCTCACTGGGTTTCATTGAATTAGCACTGAATCACAGGAGAAACACACCATTTCCCAAAGCAGGTAAAACCAGGAAGACTTTAAATGATTTCTGGGATATTAAATTCACAGAGACTTAGCAGTGTTGCACCAGCCTAATTATTTTGTGATACTGTGTGTAAATCAATGGGCATGCACTGAATTTTTAATTGCAGGGACCCTCTATTGCTTCTACTGTGTGGGGCTCTTATTTGCAGTTAATGAACTCTTACTACAGGCAATAACTCTGTGTGAAATGGGCAGCACTTCAGCGCTTGTTTGATGATACATGTTGTGATAGAAAACAAGCCAAGAGCAGTATATGTGGCTCTTCCTTTCCCAGTGTTGGCATAGAAGTGGCATTGCAAGGATCTCCACAATGAAGAGCAGACACAGCAGCCTGCCCACTTAAGAAGAGGACATGTTAATTTTGAGTGGTTTTTCCAAAAGAAAAGGATTTTTGGGGTCTATTTTTGGGGCAGGTGAGCTGTTGCCATCCAAAAATCGATGCAGCACCTATGGCAAACGATGGCTTTTCTCTAATTCATTCAGAATTTGTCACCTTGGCTCTTACCTGCTGACTGCTGGGCTTGAGCAGTGCTGGGAATGGGGGATCCTGCTCCAGCAGGAAAAATTGACTATCATTGCCAAGAAAACTAAATTGGGAAGTAGATGCCTCTTCCTTTATGTTCTCCAGAGGGCTCATTTGAAGCTGACCATAGTAGAATTTAAATTGTGACTGATTCCATTTAATATTTGGTATTGCCAGGGGTATTTGTGTTTTCATATATTAATAGTGTTTTCCAGGCAGAACATTGCTGTAGCATTTGCTCCCAATTTGCTTCTAGGTTCTTGTCTGGCTTCCTCATGAAAATGACCCAAATTCTGAGCTGGAAGCTCCCAGGAGCAAGGATTTCTGTCTGTGCATTCTCTGTATGATCACTTTCCTCTGCATGAGCTCTTCCAGGACTACAGGGCACTGTAAATCAGCAGAACTGCACCCCTGTCACCCTGTGCTTTGCAGAGACGAGTCCTCCAGGTACTGAAGCACTAATAAGTAATTCCACCAGCATCCTTAAGAGATGCACTTCAGGGTTCTCTTGAGCATTGCTGGTGACTCAAACTCCTCTGTAAAGCTTTTCACACTCCCATCTCATGGCTATCAAGGTCCACGTTTCTCTGATGAATGCCTCGGCATGTGGCAAGGTGGAGAAGCACTTGCTGGAGAAGGTGATAATCATGTTTGCTTGCTTATTGTCATCACAGCAGGCGGAAAAATGTCCTAGCAAATGGCCTCTTCACCTTAGTGGTCAGAAATGTTTGAGCTTTCCAGAATTTCACCTTTGTAAAATTGTGTCTTTGCAGCCTGCAACCCCTACAGAGACTTTCTGTGCAAGGTAACGAACCAAGGCGCTAGAATAGGCTGCCCAAGGAAGCTGTGAATGCTCCATCCCTGGCAGTGTTCAAGGCCAAGTTGGACACAGGGGCTTGGAGCAACCTGCTCTAGTGTGAGGTGTCCCTGCCCGTGGCAGGGGGTTGGAATTGGATGACCTTAAGGTCCTTTCCAGCCCAAACCATTCTGTGATTCTATAAATCGGCCCTGTCTTGGTTCTCCACTGTTGACTGAAGAGAAAATGTGTCAATTTGCTGGCACTGCTAATACATCCTAGCACAGGGTTTACAATTGATGCAGCATTACTATGCTTGGGCAGCAGGGGCTAGACAAAACTGTAATTCAGAGATAAATATTATCATTCCAAGTATCCCTTTAAAGGCAGCAGGTATTACCTGGGATTATCCAAAGCTGTAACTGCCATCATCCCCCCTTTGCTGGGCACTGATGTCAGAGCTAGCAAAGCTTCAGCCATTCTATCTCTTTGAGTCTGTGGCATGCTGGAGACATCCTGCCCTAGAGATGCTCCTTAGGGAACCTGCCTGTCCTGTTACTCCCCTCTGCCTGGCACTACAGGCTGCCGCATACCTGCCCTCAATGGGGCTGAATCCCTCGGGATAAACCACGTCGCGCATCGCCTCTCCAGCAGTGGTACCCTTATAAGAAGGGGATCACTCGTTGCCATGACAATGAGCCTGTTGTGATGAACATTTCCTTTTGTGAGCAGCAATCCAAAGCTTAAAGCAATGCTGCTGCCTCCCAATGCTTGTTAGTGCCACGTGCAAATAGAGCTGGGCAAAGCCTCTGGAAAATAAAGGGGAAAGGCCGGGGGGAAAGTCGGCTGGAGCTGTGATCCCTTCCCCACTTGGGCTTTGAGCAGTGGGGAAGAGCGATCGCTTTCTGCCTCTTTGTTCCTGGCTCCAGCACAAATCAAATCAAAGCTCCCTTCCCCCAGCAAAGCTCATGCTAAGCTGGAGCACGCCAGGGCGAAAACGGATTAGAAAGAAAAATCATCCTTGTGGCAGCAGATGAAGAGGGTATAAATCAGAGAGATGGAGGTGCTCTGCCCCGGGGCTGTGCTCACACTGCTAACCAGGGGCTTAAATCACCGTGAGCAGGGGGAACCGGGGTATCCTCCAAGCCCTCCTCTGCCTTCGGCACCCGGAACACCATCGGGTTGTGAAGGGCAGTGGCTAAATCTGCTGTGGATGTGAGTCCAGGAGAGCCAGATGAGCCCGAGCCGCCTCTTGCCACGCTGGAGGGAGCTCCTGAGACAGCAAAAGTGCAGCGTCGTGTCCAGCCCGCACGAGTCAGATCCCAAAATGATGGAATCAGGTTATATTTCAGGATGCTTTTATTGCTGATGTTGGAAGACAGGTTGTTTCTCTTGAGGTTTTAGATCTATGAAGCGTTAGGGGTTTTCTGCTGTGTAAATAAGTCTTCTGTAGGTTGTAAACAGTCTTATATTGGTCTTGGACTTTATTTGTTAACTTTTTACTTACAGAAACTGATTTTCTTGGAGCCAAGTGATCCTGGGAGCTGGGGGAGTGAATTCCCAGTTTGAGGATGATGAACTATTGATTATCCTTTCCTCCATCAGCTGTTCCACAAACCAGGGCTAGCAGAGGGCTGTCAACCCAAAAATGGAGTGGAAAGTTGGGATGAATGAGCAAGGGCCTGTGGATGAGCCAAGGTGGGGACTGGGGACCATGACGTGCTCCTTGCTGTGGATGGTGCTCAGAGTGTGGCTGGTGTCGGAGCACACAGGTCACCCACAAAAGCACCCACAGTAAAAAGAGGGTTCTTGCAAGCAGGGATGGAAAAGCAGTGGGGCACTGGATGACTGGAGTGTGGCTGAGAAGGGCTTATATATGCTTGTACCTGGGGCAGAGACCCACGATAACTCTGTGACAGCACTGAATGGAGGATGGAAGAGGTTTGGGCTGTAAGGTGTGATCTGTAACCAAAGTCTGATGTGATGCTGAAGGACTCTCGAGCCACGGACAGTTGGACGTGGTGTTCCCAAAGGCCTTGAAACACAAAGAGACAGGACCATGCTCCCGTGAAAACATTGGGTTTTCCCTGGTGGTGTTGTGCCAGCAGGAGCGGATTAAGGAAGGATTCCCTCATTTGGGAAGGGGGGACTCCTTAATCCTCAAAGCCTGGATTTAAAGATCCTGGGGAGAGTAATCACAGCCAAATGGATTAGCATCAACTGGGGAGCCTGAAGCTTGGTCCTCACCCTTGTTTGCAGCTCCTTTTCCCTTGTGTCTTAGATGTACTTGGGCACTTGAAAACACAAAATCCACAGAAAGGACAACGCTAAAAAGAGCATTTCCATACTGGAGTCATGGGTGGTTCCAGTGAGAAACGTGTCAAACATGGCTGGGGCAGGTGACAGGTAATGGGGAAAGGGTTGTTTGGGTTTTCGTAAGTGCTTTTAATATTGCTCCTGCCATAACAGGCTGAGCCATTCTTTAGCTTGAAAAAGAAAAGTAGGAGATGCTCGTCAGTCCACAGAACCTAGCTGGTGTAATGCCTTCCCCATGCTGCCCAGAAGGTATCACCTTCAGTGTGCTAGGAAACCCACGGATACTGCCTTGGTTGGGTGGGAAGCCTTGTGTCCTGGTTTGGGCTGGGATGGAGTTGATTTTCTCCCTAGTGGCTGGTACAGTGCTGTGTTTTGGATTTAGTATGAGAATGATGTTGATAACCACTGATGGTTTTAGTTGCTGCTCAGTCACGTTTATACTAAGTCAAGGACTTGTCAGCTCCTTACGCCCCACTGTGAGTAGTTTGGGGGAGCACAAGTTGCTGGGAGGGGACACAGCTGGGACAGCTGATCCTGACCGACCCAAGGGATATTCCAGACCGTACAATCTCATGCTCAGTATATAAACTGGGGGAAAAGCTGGCCAGGGGCTGCTGCTTGGGAACTGACTGGGTATTGGTTGGTGAGTGGTGAGCAATTGCATTGTGCACCACTTGTTTTGTATATTCCAATTCTACTATTATTTATAGTTTATTGTTATTATCATCATTACTATTGTTTTCTGTCCCATTAAACTGTCTTTATCTCAACCCACGAGTTTTCTCACTTTTCTGATTCTCTTCCCCCATCCCTCAGCATGAGTGGCCGGGTGGTGCTGAGTTGCCAGATGGGGAGGTGGCCCCAGTAACAAGTGACAGGACAAGAGGAAACAGCGTCAAGCTGCACCAGGGGAGGTTTAGATGGAGCTGAGGAACAATTCCTTCCCCAGAGGGTGCTCAGGCATTGGAACAGGCTGCCCAGGGCAGTGCTGGAGTCACTGTCCCTGGAAGTGTTCACACACCGTGTAGATGAGGCCCTCAGTGACACGGGTTAGTGGTGGCTTTGCAAAGCTGAGGTAATGATTTGTCTTGATGATCTTAAAGGTCTTTTCCTTCATAGTTGACTCTATGATTCTATAACACCTTGAAACCAAAGGTTTTGGCAGTGTTACCCTCACTTTCGCTTACTGTATCTCGTGCTGTTAAGGAGTAGGACCATGCTCTGCATTTCCCCAAGTATGCCAAACCCAGCCTTTTCAGCAAGGTGTGACTTCTTTCTTGTTTCTTTATTTGAAACCCAATCCCTAAACCAGGGGATTCTGCACAGATGTAGTACAAGTGAAGCATTTATCCCAGCTCAGGCATATTTTACCTGGGAGATCCTGGAGGAGAAATGAACCATATGCTTTTCCAACAGGCCTCAGGTATTGCCGCAGCAGCACATGAGCTTGGCGGTGTGTGTGCATTTATCTGGGAGGAGGCACTTGCCTCAAACCCAGTGAGGATCAGCTCCCCACCATTTCGAGTTTAAAGCTGCATTGTTTATTCAGACAGGATTTTATGGCAGCAAACTTTGTGTCCTTTTTTGTATCCTCCATAGGCAAGAGGAAGGATAGTGCCGTGCTCGGTGCTCCCCAGAGCAGCCAAGCTGGGTGCTGAGCTTAGCAGAGATGAGCAAGCACCAGCCAACCCACCTTGGGCTTGGGAACTGGAGCTTAGGACCCTGCTGCACGTTGCCTTCTTGGCTGCATTCTTTACAAGTTCCCTTTGGGCAGCGTTGAACCACCCCTCTGCATGCTGCCCTGTGACAGGGCTGGTGCTGCTCTACCCCAGCCTTGCAAGTGCGGCTCATCGGCCACCTTGGCTTTCAAGTCCCATATGATCATCTCCTACAGCCAAATCTGACCCCTTTCTATAGGCCTTTCCTTTCAGTTTTCAGATGCTCCGGATTCTCCTCTTGCAGGTCTTTGCCCTCCACATGATGCTCTCTCCTGGCTGGGGATGGTTCAGTTTAAAGCCTTCTCCTATTTCTGCATGAATCCATCCTCTGAGAGAGAGGTCACTGGTGAAGTGCATATAAACAGCACAGTGGAAAGGAAAGCTATGGAATATCAGCACTGCCAAGAGCACGATGCACTTTTGCTTGTGTCGCTGAAACAGACTGCAGGAGGGTAGGGAGCTATCCTGATTGTCTGATAATTTCCAGTGACTTTGCACTGGACAAAGTGTTTCATCCCAGATCCTTTAAGGCATTCATTGCCTGATTCCAAAAGGAGTTACATAAATTTCTCTCAAGGTCTGGTGCTTGAATTCTCCCTTTGCCATTCCATGCTGAGCTGAGGGTTGATGTTTCCTCATCGCCCACCGTTGCAGCTGCTCAGCCACACTGATGCAGAGGGTGATTTCTGTTAGTGTGCCATCAGTGCCCAGTCTCGGGGGACTCTGAAACACTGTGGATGCACCTACCCATGGAGCACGGCCAAGGAACGTCCCAGGTACCCTCTGGCAGAAGATGCTCCATCAGCAGGACACCCACTCCCGTGCTCAGATGCAACTGGGCCAAGGTGCCCCATGCTCCACGTGGGCAGACCTGCAGGGCTGAGGGTTGTCAGCCTATTTCCCCTCCCTCCTGGTCCATGTTGATCGAATGGGATTTGGATAGTGGCTTTCTTCCTAGAGGCTGTGCCACTGCTCTGGGATGCCTGCTCCTACAATTTATCCTTTCAGTTTAAATGCTGCCAAGGAGCTATGTTAACCTAAGCCTCTTGGAGGGTGAAAATCCTTTCTGTGGTTGAAAATTGACTGTGTGCAAGTCTCTGAGGACCAGCACTGGTTTGTACCCATACTGAAAAGGAGCAGTGGTCTCAGTCTGGTTTCTAAATCAGGTCGGCTGACGTTAGCAAGACAAGAACAGCCCACAGCCTGGTGCTATGCTCCATCTGTGCTCAGAGGAGACCCAGGATGGTACCAGCAGAAGGGCTGCAGGGAGAGAACAAGGTGTCTTGGCAAACCTGTGCCTATGTAGGGAATAGCCAAGAGAAAACCTTGTTTGCAGCGGGTTGTTTTCCATCTCTTGCATGTGGCCGCTGTAGCATACGGGGTGCCCAGAGGAGATAATGCCCAAGAATAACAGCTAATGGGGAAGAGTGGCAGAGATATGAAGAACAACTTTTTATTGCTGCCATATGCTTTAAATCCCCTCATCTCTCTTGTTATAGTCATAGTGAGGATTTTTTTTTTACATGGGGAATTTTAGTGCTGCTTTAGAAGAGCCAGATTAGCATTGCCAAGGAAGTAACCGCCTGTGTGTCCCTGGGATGTGTTCCTGCACTCCAGATCTCGCCAATGCACCCTGCTGACTGCAGGCACCTTCCTGGCTTTTCCATCTTGATCAAATCAGTGCTCTTCCCGGAAAGTGGACAATCCTTTGCTTTGAAAACAGACCACCAAGACAAGCCCAAGAGTTGTTCTACAGGTCCCAGCGGGTGCCTGCTCTACTGGAGAGCATCCCACTGAGGGGAGCAGATGGGTCACAGCCCACATGGAGGGGTCTCTCTGAACCTGCCACACTGTTTTGAGCATCCTGCAGTCCCCCCACCCTGCTCAGCACAGGCTGAAGCTGATTTTAGCTGTGGGGGAATAAGGGGAGGGCAGCATTGGCAAAGCTGCCACCCTGTTTGCTCTGATCGCTAAAGCTCACGAGGTGGCTCTGTCTGACAGGAGGGAGATGAACGCTGGTGTCTTCAGCAAATTCATTTCAGGCTTGTACCAATTCCCCTTTTGTTTAATTTAATCACCTTCTGTGTCTGATTCTATAAACACAGCTTTGTACTACTAAACCTCTGCTGCATATTAGCAGAGAGGCAGCTGGAATTTGAATTTGATTTTTTACTATAGTGAGGAACCTTATATTTAGCACTTGGCAAATCTCTGGAATGCAGGAGCACATCAGTATATAAATGCAGGTTGCTCTGATCGGTGTAATTTTGAAGGCTTAAGTATGAGAGAGAGAATATAGGCCAGGTACTAATACTTGTAAAGGAGCTATAGAAAAAATACTCTGCTAGGTGATTGCATTACATTACAATATCAGCCCACCTAGAATTTGCTGCAAAGAATTGTTTCTAATTGGCAAATGCTTTGGGTTACAAAGCACTTTCAATGCAATCTCTTGTAGCCTGCAATATAAGGGTCAGGTACAGAAACATGTTCTCCCAGATGAAGGGGCTGGTGAGAGCAAAGAATGGCAAGAGGTGGACTAATCCAGGGACACGATGGTGGCCAGGAAAGGCAGACAAGCCAAAAGGCAGTGGGGTGAACATTCTGCCTTCACCCCTCTTCGTTGGGCAAAACTCCTGCTGGCTGCTTTGCCACATAGGATGCCAAACTAATAGTCACTCCTGGCATTAAAACACGTGTAGGACTCAGGATTTGGCCATATGCTCTAACAAAAGCAAGTCCTTTAGTTTGCAGCTTGGGGCTGGAGCTGTTCCCGGCAATGGCCTCTTCTGACAGCTCGTGTCCCTTTGTAATGCCCAGTGTCGGAAGGAGCCATCTCTGACCATGACGACTTCGTGGCAGCTCACACAGACGTACGAACCCGACTGTGCTGCTGTACCTTCTGGGTCAGTCCCTGAGCACATTCTGAGTTCTTTTGGAGCTGCTTTTAGAGGGAGGAGTGCTTGGTACCTGCTGGGTGGGGAGCAGGGGCTTCTGGAAGCCAGGAGGCTTGCCGTGGCTGTGTAAGAAGGACTGTTCAGCCTGGAGAAGAGAAGCTGCGTGGAGACTTCAGAGCAGCTTCCAGTGTCTGAAGGGGGCTACAAGGATGCTGGAGAGGGACTGTTCATCAGGGAGTGCAGCGGTAGGACAAGGGGTGATGGGTTCAAACTGAAACAGGGGAAGTTCAGGTTAGATCTAAGGAAGAAGTTCCTTACTGTGAGGGTGGTGAGGCACTGGAACAGGTTGCCCAGAGAAGTGGCAAATGCTCCATCCCTGGCAGTGTTCAAGGCCAGGCTGGACAGAGCCTTGGGTGACAAGGTCTAGTGTGAGGTGTCCCTGCCCATGGCAGGGAGTTGGAACTAGATGGTCTTAAGATCCTTTCCAACCCAAACCATTCTATGGTTCTATAATTCTGCGAGAGGTTCCCTTTACATAGCAAAAGCAATCAGTGCCAGAACTTAGGAGTACCTGGTTTTGAGAAGCTCAGGTTCTGCTTTCAGCAGAAAGAGATAAAACCAAGGCAGTAGCAGTGACTTTGCTCTTCAAATATGCATGGGCAGAACAGAAAACAGAGCTTGGATGAAAATGTTATCACTGTTGTGGGCTTAAGCGAGCATTTGCTGCCTCCGGAAAAGCGGTAAGATGAAGAGGTGACTCTTCCTTCCCATCACTTCGGTTGGCTTCTGGCTTCCAAGAAGTACCCCCAGCACTTTGATTTATTGGCATGCTGGGAAAAGGCAGTTAAGTTTTACAGTCAGCCAACCCTGATCTTCTGAAACAGAAATGAAGATGGAGCCTCTCCATCTCACATGTGTGGATAAGGACCAATACTTTCAAAGCGCTGTTGTATGGTGGTGCGCTGGGACTTGGGATCTAACAGTTGCTTATTCTCTGCTTTGGGGTTGTGGCTGCCTCTACCCAAAGGGCTGGAGCAGACGTAACCCCTCAGGGGGTTTCACCAGGAGATCTCACAATCACAGGGTTCATCTGTGTTAGTCCCTATACCCACCATCCCCAGGCATAGCCCAGAGGACCCAGCTTGGAAGGCTTGAGCCCTCATCCACAGCCATTGTGTGGAGGTGATCGCACGCTACCAGAGGCTGCAGCACCACCACCACTGGGTGACCAAACAAGCATTGCTGATGCTGCAGAGGTTGTTTTTGCACCATGGCTACAGAGTGAGAGCACATGGGCTTTGATGCCTGGCGGGTTTTTGCTCTCTGGGCCCATAGATCAGTGTAGCAGGAGATGGTTTGTCTCATGGTGAGGAGCTGAGTGCGGGCCAGTTGGCAGCCCCTGCGCTGGGAGGCCTGCGCTAATAGCAGAGCTGGGGCTGATGCACAGCATCGCTAAAGCAGATTGACAGATTTGCAGAGAGCAACTTTCATGCATCCCATATGTTGCTTGGCTTCCTCTGGCGGACTTAAAAAGAGGCGAAAGAATCTTCTGCTGGAATACACTATTTGTATACTTGGCTATTTTCAAGCATCTCTTTTTTTTGTTCACCCTCTAGCTTGACCTGATGTGGTCAAAAAAGAGAAAGGGTCTCGATTAATCATTTTAGAAGCGTGCACAGTGTTAAGTAAATAGTTTCCTGCAGCCCGAATAGCAGGCACAACAAAGTTTCTGTAAGAATCGAGAAGTTCTGTTCTCTAACATTTAAGCCCTGACTTATATTGCTAAAGGGAGAACACTGCTAAACAGCATGGAAACTGCTGGGGCACCCTGACTGACTCCTGACCAATTTGGCTTCTTATTTATAGCAGAACTTCCCAGGAAATATGAAATTTCACCTTGAGGTCAAACAGCAACTTTTCAGATCAATGCTATTCCTGCTTCTCTCTGTTTCATTTAGACAAACACGTGCAGTACAGACCATCCGTTGGCCTTGATGAAGTGCCATGGTTTAATACTGAAAAAATGCACATTTCATCTAGTTTGCATTTCCTAAAATCTGTGTTATTGATTTGACAATATATTTTTCCTCACAAAAAGGAATATCTGCAGTTATTTATTCATTCTTGCCCCTTGGAGAGCTCGCTACCATCTGTTTTTCTTGGCTTTGTATCACCTTCTTTTGTTTTTTCACTTGTTCTTCTCCCACTGTGCACCACTGAAGGACTATACTACACATTATCTCATAGCCAAATTATGCAGGGTATTGTAAACATGTTGTAAACTTTGCCAGCTGCAAAGTCAAGGGCTCTGGGAGATCTTGCTAAGAACTGGAAATGCTCTTTGAAGAAACAAGGCAGTCTTTTGGAAGCGGATTTGCAGGGCAGCGTGATGCAAAGGTGTGATATTGCTCTTGCAAAATGCTGGGGGAAGAAAAGGGGTAAAGAAGTGTGTTCTTGGGACTTTAGATCTGATGATCTGTAGCTTTATCATCGAGACCAAGAAGTTCCTGAAACAGTATCTGCTCAGCACCCAGTGACAAGACACAGCAGGGCTCCTGAGTGCAGATGCTGGGACCTGAGGGCTCTGCACCCCAGCAGGTGGCAATAGGGATTGGAGCCTGATATAGCCCCACTACCACCGTCATTTTGGTCAGACCAGGACCACGCTCAGGGCATGTTCCAGGACTGAAGCCCCTGAACGTCCCAGGGTTTATCCTGGTGATATCCTGCAACCAGCATCCTGGGAGGATGCAACCACAGGGCATCTCATGCTCTGCGTTGCAGGATTAGGGCCCGCTGCTGCCCTCAAAGGGCAGCAATGGTGGGTGTGTGAGGATAAGTGTGTGCAAATCTGTAAGGAAAATCCCTAGTTGTAGATTTTTGTGTATCTTTTGACCATTGAACAGTAGGATATTGGCAGAAGCAATACCAGGCATAACAGAAATCATGCCTCGAAAACATACAATAACTTTAAAACTACCTTTATATGGTTTAGTACCTGTTCCTTCTGTTGTCTTCTGGTGACCAATCTTAGTGCAGTGAAGGTCATGTCTTCAAGCTTTCATCCCATGGTACACTTCCAGAAAGAGCGGAAATCTACCTTGGAGACTCACAACTTGAGCCCCGGAGCTCGGAGTGCAGGAGGAGCACCAGCCAGCACGGAAATAGAGGTTAGTGTCGCACTTGCAAATAGAGGCAGAGGCCATGAGGTTGTACTGATGCGCTCTGCCAGGAGCAATCCCAAATTCCCTCTAGTCAAGAGGACTAGGAAGGGATGTGGATTATAGAACCACAGGGAAGAGCTTGTTTCAGTGGATGCTGGACATGTAAATACCTGAAGAGGCTGATGATACATGTACAACTCTCAGTGAAATGCAGCTTTCTACATTTGCTATAAATTCATTAAGAATGCTTTCATGCTCAGATTTTGACTGATAAGGAAGACAAAGCCATCTTCAGTTTAGAGGAGATTTAAGGTGTAGTTATGAGAGAACTGCTCTGGTACTGCAGATGTTGTCCTTAAGCAGCATTTTGGAAAGAGTCCATGGGCTGCACGGGAACACTGTGGTGCTTGGGGTGGCACCCAGCATCCTCCAGCCATCCTCCACCTCCAACAGCTCGCAGCCCTCAAGAGGGAGATGAATAGCAGGACAAGACATTCATCTGCAATATTTAGGGAATTCAAACCCATCTTTTAAATTATTCCAGCAATACTTCATCTTCCTCTCCAACAGTTAGTGAAAAGGATCACAAGTTCAGTCATACTCACATAATGCGGCTGTGAATATTCTATGACTTGCTGCCCTATTCCTGATATTTTTGACAGGGTTAAGAGCTTAGAGGAGGAAAATGGCTTAGCTTGGTGAAATGTATTTCTTTTCCAAAGCAAGGATGATGTTCTTCCAGCCTTGGATGTATTCTTGTGAAACCTATTCCTTCTGTTGAAGTCTTTTATTGCTGTTATGGGCTTATGTTCGTAGGCATGCACTCTCATTAAGGGGCACTGATTCAAATGAGGGGCTTTAATAAACAATTCTCATCATGATTTAAATCAGCTAGCAGAAAACACAAAACTGATTATTTAAATTAATCTTGCTCTTCATTTGTAGTTTTGAATTATTTTCCTTAGGAACAACTGGATGCTTCCTCACTGGAGCCTACTGTTCTTTCTTCACTTGTGAGCAGGATATGCCATTACCATATCTATGTAAGAATTTGCATGCTAAGTTTAAAGTTACTTAACATTTTTCATTTCATGTGCCACGCTGATGACTGACACCTCTGCTACATGACTAATTTTAAGGTTAATTTGTGTCAAGGTGCACTGCAGAAAGGAGTAAGAAATATACATTCGTTACTGTGCTCTCATTTAAATCGCATGGTAATCTTAAATATGATGGACAGGTGGGGCAAAGGGAAGAATACAGTTGTCAAAACTCAGTCTGCATTTGAAAAGGACATTTTGAATATGGAAAATATTACCTGTCGACAGCAGGCTGGGCTATTTCTAATCATGGAATCATGGAATGGTTTGTGTTGGAAGGGACCTTAAAGCTCATCCAGTCCCAACCCCCTGCCACAGGCAGGGACACCTTCCACTAGAGCAGGTTGCTCCAAGCCCCTGTGTCCAACCTGGCCTCGAACACTGCCAGGGATGGGGCAGCCACAGCTTCTCTGGGCACCCTGTGCCAGTGCCTCAGCACCCTTACAGAGAAGGATTTCTTCCTACTATCTAATCTGAATCTCCCCTCTTTCAGCTTAAAGCCATTCCCTGTTGTCCTATCTCTAAATGCCCTTGTAAAAAGTTCCTCTCCAGATTTGTGTAGTCTCCTTTCACCGAATGCTTATAAAGACTCATAGCAGCCTTCTAGTATCTGAAGGGGGTCTACAAGGATGCTGGGGAGGGACTCTTCCTTAGGGACTGTAGTGGTAGGACAAGGGGTAATGGGTTCAAACTTAAACAGGGGAAGTTTAGACTAGATATAAGGAAGAAGTTGTTTACAGTGAGGGTGGCGAAGCACTGGAATGGGTTGCCCAGGGAGGTTGTGGATGCTCCATCCCTGGCGGCGTTCAAGGCCAGGTTGGACAGAGCCTTGAACCACATGGTTTAGGGCAAGGTGTCCCTGCCCATGGCAGAGGGGTTGGAACTAGATGATCTTAAGGTCCTTTCCAACCCTTACGATTCTATGATTCTATGATTCTATGACTCATACGGGGGAAAGGCAATCTCCTGCTCTCCCTTTGGTTTCATGCCCTGATGGGTTCCTCAAATTTGAGTGAACTGAAGGAACATCTTCCTGTGCATCCCAAGGAGAAACGGGTCTGTATGTAATGGACTCAGAGTCTCAAGCACCTCCTGATCCAGCTGGTTCACCAAATAGTTCAGTCACTGCAGTGGCCTGACTTCACCTAAAACTTGTAGGGTTTTGTTTTCTATTTATTACAATATTACAGTGAAACTTAGGCCACCATGTTCAGTGCCATCGGTTCAGGTTTATTAAAAATCATTGCATTTTAAGCAATTAATGTAGATAAGTTAAAAAAAAAAATCTACTGCTCTGCTTTTTCTGGAAAAGGAACTTTGCATTTCCATCCTCCTCTCACTTGCATCAGCTCCAGCTCAGCGCAGCTGCAATGAGCTGAGGGGCTGAGTTTCTGATTCATCCCATTTTGTGTAAGAATAAGGCAAAAGCAAAATGAACCTTCTTTGTAAAGCTTTGGGCTTTGGGGGGTATATATACGGATACATACATCCATTTTTCACATTGAAGGGATTACATAGTCCAGTTCATGCTTCAGGTAGTTCAGTTGATTTAACTGGAGAAACTCATATCCAAGTTAGAGATCTGATTTCTTGTTGGCTTCAGTGTCATGGCGGAGTGTGGAGCTCTCTGGGAATACAGAGGATGGGATTTTCCAGTGCTGATGGATGCGTTCATGTGCCTTCAGTGTGAGTCTCAGCAGGTTCATGTTACCGAGCTGCTCTGCCACCTCCTTTTATTTTATCTGAGGGAGAGAAGCAGCAGATCATTGCTGCCTCCCTCCCTCGATGCTCTCACAGCGGTGCAGTGCCTATCTCCCAGCACTGTGGTTTTGGCTGTTCTCAGCCCATTTTGCCAATTCACTGGGACAGTTTCCTCCAAATCCCACTTGAGACTAAAGACAGAACAGCAAAGGCTTGATTTATTTCTCTTCCCCTGCCAGAAGCCATATGTGCCGTGCCAAGATGTGACATGCAACACCTCGTGTTACAGACACATGTCATTCATTCATGCTGACTCAGAGCAGGGAAACCTTCACCACCTCATCCCACGTTATTTCTAGTTTGAGGCACCAGGGAAAGGTTTTAGCTCTGTGGTGAGGTCTTTTTGCTCAAGTTAAAGTTTTAGCCTGCATTGGGGTTTTGGGGAGTTGGTTTGTTTGGTTTTTTCCCAGAAGCTTGAACATCCTTCAGTGGCCACTGACTTCAAATGCTGCTTCTGGCCACAAACCCCACTGCAACCCAATGGAAAGCAGGAGCAACAGAGCGACTTCAGCAGTGGCACCCACTCAGGGTGGCCCTATCAGTCTGCATCTGAATTCCACATTCAGGGGTTGAAATTATGGACCAGAAGTTCTGAACAGCTTTATGTAGTATTTTTGACTGCATCTGTCCATGCCCACCACCACCATGCCTGGGTTTGGAGGCTGGAGCAGGCAGTTTGCTGTCCTAGCCAACACTGAACACTGGGTGCTGCCAGACCAAAGGGAGGTCATCTCATCTTGCAGTGTTAGGCAGAGCAGGGATTGAGGGGAAAGTGAAGAAGGTAGAAGCAAACATTATGAATAATGGAAGAGCATGTTTCATAGTATCACAGACTGGTGTGGGCTGGAAGGGACCTTAAAGCTCATCCAGTTCCAACCCCCTGCCACGGGCAGGGACACCTTCCACTAGAGCAGGTTGCTCCAAGCCCCTGTGTCCAACCTGGCCTTGAACACTTGCCAGGGATGGGGCAGCCACAGCTTCTCTGGGCACCCTGTGCCAGCGCCTCAGCACCCTCACAGGGAAGAAGTTCTTCCTAATGTCTAATCTCAATCTCCTCTCTGTCAGGTTAAAGCCATTCCCTGTTGTCCTATCTCTAAATGCCCTTGGCAAAGCCCCTCTTCAGATTTCTGATAGACCCCCTTTAGGTATTGGAAGATTGTTACAAGGTCTCCTATGGGACCCTATTTTAAAGCAACATCAATAAGTATGAGATCCCTCCTCTCCCATGCAGGGCTGTATCAACCAGGCCAGCCAGGTTTTTTCTTCCTAGGGGTCTTCACCTGTAGGTGCCCCCAAACAGCTCTTTGCTCTCCGTGCTTGGTGTTTCCTGGCAGGGGTGGTTTATGGTCATCCATCAGCACACACCATCACCTCCCTCCTGATTTCACATGTGGAAGGACCGATATGTACCTTTATTGTATGGTTATCTGTATAAAATACATATATAATGACTGAGGTCCAAGTGCAGAAGGAAGTGGGTGAATCATGGGTGGATGGATGGGTGGATATATGGGTGGGTGTGGGGGGGGCTGGTTGCTGAGTCGGGATGTGGATTGGGTGGGTGGATGTGTTGGGGAATGGGTGCATAAATTGGGGTGCGGGTGGTTGGATGGATGGGAGATGGGTTGGTGCATGCATGGGTGGGCAATATGTGGGTGTAGGAGTGCAGGGGTGGTGCACGAGTTGGTACATGCATGGGTGTACGGGTTAGTAAATGCATTTGTGGGTGCATGGGTGCATTGGCTGGTGCACGCATGGATAGATGGATTGGTGTGTGCATGGATGGATGCGTTAGTGCCTGCATGGGTGGGTGCACAAGTTGGTGGAGGGGGGGTGTGTGCATTGGTTGGTGCATGAATGGATGGGTGGGTTGGTACAAACATGGGTGGGTGCATAAGTTGGTGCATGAATGAATGGATGGACTGGTGCATGTGTGGCAGGTGCATAGATGGATTGGTGTGTGCATGGATTAATGGGTTGGTGCAAGCATGGATGGGTGCACAAGTTGGTGTGTTTGTGGGTGGTTGGGTGCATGGATGCATTGGCTGATGCATGGATGGATGGAGGGGTTAGTACGTGCATGGGTGGGTGGATGCATGGATGGATGGATTGGTGCATGCACTGGTGGGTAGGTGCACGGTGCTTTGGTTGGTGCATGCATGGATGGATGGATGGGTTGGTGCACGCAGGGATGGATGGATGGGTGGATGGATGGATGGATGGATGGGTTGGTGCACTCAGGGATGGATGGATGGGTGGGCTGGTGCAGGCAGGGATGGATGGATGGGTGGATGGATGGGTTGGTGCATGCAGGGATGGATGGATGGATGGATGGGTTGGTGCATGCAGGGATGGGTGGGTGGGTGGGTTGGCGCACGCAGGGATGGATGGATGGATGGGTTGATGCATGCAGGGATGGGTGGATGGATGGATTGGTGCATGCACGGATGGGTGGGTGCACGGTGCTTTAGCTGGTGCATGCGCAGGGGGATGGATGGATGGATGGACGGACGGGTTGATGTGTGCAGGGATGGATGGATTGAGGATGGATGGATGGATGGATTGGTGCGTGCACAGATGGATGGATGGATGGGTTGATGCACGCACGGCTGGGTGGGTGCATGGTGCTTTAGTTGGTGCATGCACGGATGGATGCATGGATGGATGGACAGGTGGATGGGTGGATGGATGGGTCGGTGCATGCAGGGATGGATGGACGGATGGATGGATGGGTGGATGGGTCGGTGCATGCAGGGATGGGTGGATGGGTGGATGGGTCGGTGCACGCAGGGATGGGTGGATGGGTGGATGGGTGGATGAGTTGGTGCATACAGGGATGGATGGATGGATGGATGGGTGGATGGGTGGATAGGTGAATGGGTGGATGGGTCGGTGCATGCAGGGATGGGTGGATGGGCAGATGGGTGGATGGGTTGGTGCATGCAGGGATGGATGGATGGGTGGATGGGTGGATGGGTCGGTGCACACAGGGCTCTGTGTGTGTGCTTGTGTGTGTGTGTATGTGTGTGTGTGCGCGCGCGCGCCACCGCTGCCCGCCCGGCCTCAGCCCCCCCCCCCGCACAGATGTTGGGGCAGATGTTGGGGGCGGGCTCGCGCCCGGCGGCGCTCACCCCGCGCGCAGCGGGCACGCGCTGGGCGGGGCGCTGTTCCCCGCGCGGGGGAGGAGCCTCGCCCCGCCCCGCCCCGCCCCGGCCCCGGCGCGCGCGGGGGGCGGGCGGCGGCACCTGCGGGCAGCGCCGAGCCGAGCCGAGCCGAACGGAGCCGAGCGGATCCGGGCCGGGCCGAGCCGAGCCGAGCCGAACCGCTGCCGCCGCGGCCCGGATGTAGCCGGCGCGGGAACATGGCGCTGGGGGCGGCGTGACGGCGGCGGCCGAGGTAGGGGCGGCGGAGCGGCGCGGTGCCGGGATCCGCGCAGGGGGCGCGGCGCGGGCGGAGGCTCGACCTTGCGGGGCCGCGGCGCTGCCCGCAGCGCGGTGGGGCCGCACGTCCTGGCAGCCGGTGCCCGCCCCGGCGGGGCCGCAGCGGGCCGGGAGACAAAGGCGCGTCCCGGGCATCCCCTCGCCCACCTGAGCGGGGCGGGCCGAGACGCGGAGGGCTGGCGCCGGGCGAGCGGGGCTGCCCCGGCGGCGCTGGTTGCGCGTTGAGCACCTCGGCGGGGTTGTTGGCCGCATCAATGGCTTTTGTTGTAAGGGGCGTTTTGGTTTCTGCTCGTGTATTGCCAGAAGTTGCTCCCAACTTTCCGTGCATGCCGCTGGGTCTCACCCGGAGCGTCGCACAGCCGCTCCCGAACGCTCCCCGTGCACCCGTGCGCCTCTGACCGCTGGTGGGTTTGCACACAGAGGGTTAGAAACGCCTGCAGTCGGCTCCGTTCGTGTTTGCTTGTGCATTAAGGCTCAGGTCATCGTAGCTGAATAACATGAGCTGCGGAGGGGCTGCCGTGCTGGAATACCGCTCCAGCCTCAGCCCAGGTCTGGGTATCGATCAGACCTGGAGGATTTCCTAGCAGCACGCAGGCTGCCCGCCTTCCTCTTTGTTACACACCAGCCCTCTGCTAGCGTAAAGAAACAATGGGCATTTTATTTCTTCCCAAATACTCAGTGTCAGACCAAATGTGCTGTGATTGCCATTAGGATAAAATTCCCACCAACTCGAGAGGGGCCAGCAGCAAGACCACCCCGCTGGCAGCATTCCCCTTCATTGTAGAATTTGCTTTCAGATGCTTTAGCATCTGCAAAATGAAGGCAGAGAATTGGTACCTGCGGTGAGATAGAGCTGTGTGGTCCTTGCTGCCCAGACAGCACTTAGGGAATCACCGCTCGAGATTTATTGCCTTTATTGTGCCGGGAAACTTTAAATACCGCCACTTAGGACGGGAGTAGGAGCCACGCTCCTCTGCCCTGTGCAGAAGCTGGTGTTGGTGGCTGTGAGCGTTGCACACCTCTTGTTATGTGTAGGATGCATTTGAGGTGATGGGGAATCGCTCTGGATGTCTGTTGAGGGTGATGTTCCTGACACAGAGAGTGGGTTTAGTGTCGCTTGTGGAGCTCCCTGGCTCCCTGCACCCCCGGAGCCAGGTCGAGCAGAAGCTGTAGAAGCTTTTCTGTTTGGATTCGAGGTTCACAAAATGGCCCTTTGCATTGCTGCTTTCTTCCTGCTGAAGTGTTGCTGCTCGGTGGTTACTGATCCCCCCATGGTGAGCAGTGGCTCTCCTGTTTGTCGGTGGGGATGGAGGGACCTGTGGGGCAGGGCACTGGTGTCAGAGCTGCTGCTGCTGTGCCAGGTACAGCTCCGGGAGTTACTCACTGCGATTTACTGGCTGTGGTTTAGTCGGGTTTTTGTTTGTAGCTCCTCTCAGGTTGAGGGAAGGTCTTTGTTTAGTGTGGGATTATGGTTTTGTGCTGTCAAATGCATTAATTGGAGATGAACTGGGTAAAAACATGGTTTGAATCGAGGGAAAGGCTCACTCTCACATTGAGCGTGCTGAAGCTGAACTTTCTGCTGCTTCAAATGTGTTCACAAATGGTTTTGATCCAGGTGAAACTGCTCCTTCAATGAGAGATTAATTTCATCAGGAGCTGTTAGACCAGTCTGCCCTAGTCCTGCCTTCCCTTGGTGCAGAAGCTCTGAGTGCTATTACTCACTTTTGCAGTCTTTTAACCTTATTCTGAGGAAATGAGGGGTTACCAGTCACTGTGTGTGCGCATTGCTCAGCTGTAGCAACTGTTGAACCACTTATCAGAGGGGCTCAGAGTGGTCATTTCCGCACAGAGAAGTGGTGTTGTGAAGAACCCCCCTATAAGTCATCAGCGAATCCCCTTGGCAACACCCGTGCAGAGCCAGACCCAGTAAATCCCATTGCTCATTCCATTCCCTTGTTACTTTGGCCACCCCTGTTTGCTTCTCAAGGGCTTTATTTTCCCTCTTTTCTGGCCATCTTCATCAATCACAGATACTCACAGTAGGTGAACATTTGGCTTTCAGTGAAGTCTGAGCATCATTCTAAAGTAGAATTGTGTAAAGAGTAAGGTTCTTGCTTTCAACCTTTGTTTCCCAACTGTTATTTTGCCAAAGTAACAGTGATTTGGGCAACTCTTACTTCGAAAACTAATAATTGGGAAACAAAATTACCTCAGATTTGCTGCTGAAATAAGGGAGGCAAACTGTTCTCTTTGACATTAGTTGGAGCACGGAGTTTGGGTTTAAAGCTGAGTCGAAGGAGACTCCAGTTCACGTGGCCGAAGCCCAGGAGGTGATGCTGGCACAGATCTGTCAGGGTGCTGTGCTCTGTCGGGGAGGTATGGGAAACAGAAGAGGAAGAGTGCCTGCATCTCTGCTCCTCCTGTCTGATCACACTCAACTCTTAAATTCAGTTATTGCTTTGAAGCTGCTCCAATTAAGGATCTGAAGTGTTTGGCATCTCCTTGTTCCAATACATAAACTCACTCCGGTTCTACCGGTTTCCTCTGCAAAAGCTCCAAACCCAAGTCTGCGACATGGCACGCGTTGGAGCTGCTAACAGGTGTCTGTGGGTAACAGCAGCTGAACTGGGCATCAAATGTGCATAAAGCTCAAACAACAACCTCCTGGTAAAACACCTCCTCGGGATTCCTGCTCCTGGTGCTGTTTGGCACCACTGGAGTGGTGCTGGAGGAGTTCCTGGGGCTGTCTCTGCTTTGCCTCTCACTGAATTCAGTGGAGTTGGTCTGTTGGGTCTGCTGCAGGGTTTGGCCAGGTTTCCCTGGGTGAAACCAAGTGAACCTTCTCTTGTCATGGTGGGGTGGGATGGTCGGTGACTGCAGCCAGGTAAAACCAGAAACACTGTGATGAGAACTTCATGTGGTTGATCATAGAATCACAGACTGGTTTGTGTTGGAAGGGACCTTAAAGCTCACCCAGTTCCAACCCGCTGCCACGGGCAGGGACACCTTCCACTAGAGCAGGTTGCTCCAAGCCTCTGTGTCCAACCTGGCCTTGAACACTGCCAGGGATGGGGCAGCCACAGCTTCTCTGGGCACCCTGTGCCAGCGCCTCAGCACCCTCACAGGGAAGAGCTGCTTCTTTATTATCTGATCTCAATCCCCCCTCTTTCAGTTTAAAGCCATTCTCCCTTGTCCTGTTGCTTATAGGATGTCCTTACATCCCTCACATCTGGAGGACATACACTTTTTACCATTTTCCAATTATACTCTATTTTTTCCATTAATTCTAATCTACTCAACATTTCCATACAATCTTACTACTCTCAATAGCAATTCGAAGTATGAAAGGTGTTTTTATACAACTATTTGCTCAAAAAACGGATTACATGGCCAACAGAGCCTCAGTCCTCCTTTGCAGCTTCTCCAGTGTCTGATATGGGTTCGTCTCTTCCTCAGTCGGAGCTTCACAGGGTATCTACCTTCGCTATTGATATAAAAGTTAGTATTTTGAGATGATTTCCCCCATTCAATTCAGCTTTGGTTGGCGCTGAGGTGCACCAGAGCGCTGACTGATGCACGACTGCACTGGCTTCATTAGCAAGGGAAAAGAGCTGAAAACTGGAATGTTGCAAAAACGTGAACAACGGTGCGCAAACCCCAGTTAGTTACTTGGCCATTTAAAGGGCAACTCCCCACCTTCCTCCAGAGCAAGTTTCAGCACTCTCTAATGATATTTAATGTTCAGGTAGCTCTAATTAAGCCTTTAATCCATTAGGCCACGGAGATTCACCAGAGACTTGCTGTTAGTGCTGGTGTGTCAGCTGCCTGTCACCAAGCACAGCAGGGCTCAGCGTTGCACTTGGAGGGCTGGCCCCACAACCAACAAAACAATGTATTTTCTATCTAAATGAATGTTTAGCTGCTTTTTCTTTCTTTATTTGTTCTTTTCCTGGAGAGAAGCAGCTCCGAGGGCAGGACTTTGGATGGTGCTTTGGGGCTGAGACTTGCCACAGAGTGTGGTTCTTGTGTGGTTCAGCCATGCCTGTTGAGAGCAGCCCGGGCACAAAATGTCAGCATTGAGCCAAGTCTTGTGCCTTAAAGGTTCAAGGATTATCCCTTTCTGTGCTGAACGAGTGAGTGCAGTGACACGAGAGGCATGTGCTCCCATTGCATCCTGCAGAGCCAGCCCTGACATACCAACTCCCCTGGTTTGCATCTTTTCCAACGATTTTTTCCTTTTCCTGGGCCATGTAGGAGTGCTTCCGCTTGTGGAAGGTGCATCTGGTGGAAGTACAAAGGTAATTACGTTTCAGAGCAGACAGAGCTTGAATGTCTTTTAAAATCAAGCCAACAAAACAAAACTGTGTGAATCAAGTTGTTAACTTTTACAGGCTGGGCTGCAGCTTCTTATTTCTGACGTTTCTTATCTCCTAAGCAAAGCTTTTATTAAAACATGAGCTGTATATACAAATTAATATTTATATCTTGCAAACCACCTAAATTGGGGTCCTTGTGGGCTGTAAGGACATGTAGTGAGCCCTGTTTCCACCCTGCCATAAGGTGGTGCGTACACCACGTGCTGGGGTGAGGATAACCAAAGCACGGAGAGGAGCGGTGTGACTCGCTCCGGGGCACGCAGTGATGGCGAGCACAAGTGAAATCCCAGCTCCCATCGTTTTCCTTGTGGGCTATCCTGGCTTTGCTCTGTGTGCCGGCTCTGCTGTGGATCTTGCCGCTGGCACATGGCTCTGCCTGCAGCGGGACATGCCGCTGCGGTGTCACAGGGGTGAGGGGTTTGATTTTGCTGAACAAAGATGCTCTTCCAGAAATAGGTTAAGCCAAGGAACGTGGGTGCCAAAAATAGCAATAGAGATTTTCCTTTCTTCAACTGTGTGTTAGATTTATTGTTCCCTGCTGGAGGCAGCTGGAAGAGTAAAAGAGAGACTGCAGCTATAGGGAATAGTGGAAGGAGGCATGCACGGTCACCTCTGATGGAGGAAACCCCCCCGTGTTGGATATTACTGTTAACTTTGCATTATTGTGTGTTTCTACAATGCAAATAAAAATGTGCAATGTCACTAAACCCCTTCATTAGCAAAAGTTCTGCCGTTTTCCTAGCAATGAAGGTACCCCAGAAAGGGAATGATGGAGAGATCCCTGGTGACAAAGGAGAGGACAAAAGAAATGCCAACAAACAGAAAGTGGAACAAGTAAATGGCACAAGAATGATCCTGGTGATGGCCCCTATAAACCTTTTATTGTGACATGCTCTGCTGCCTGTGAATAACTGACTCTTCCAGACTGGTGGCAGTAAAATCTGCACAGCGGCTTTCCCCTCTGCCTTCAGCCAGGTGATTTAGGGGGTAGTTGTCAAGATTTCTTTCCTGGTATTCTCCACAGGTATTTTCATACCATTAAGTTAAACTCCAGCTTCCCCATTCCCCGAGTTGGATGCATGCAGAGAGGACAGAGCTAATTCCTTGCACTGCAGCTATTTAAGGCGCTGGGTTGAGCATGGAGTCAGGAGGCACCGTGGCTCTAATCCGGGCTGTGCTGCTCGCTGAGCACCTCAAGAGGTTATTTAACCTCTGTGTGCCACTGCTCCCCTCTGGGGAGCAGGAGGGATTGTGGCAATTGCTTTTGGAAAGCACTTTCAGGTGTTTAGTTTTAGTTCTTTTTCCAAAAGTGCAGAACTATCCGGTCCAGGATATCCATCCCAGGAGGGTTTTAGTACTTTACAGGATTATAACAACAACGTTTAATGCCTCCTTGGGCTGTTTGGGCCACGTAAATAAATACATTTAAAAGATTTATCATGACTCTCCTAGCCCCTACTCACAGAAGGGCTCTTAAGGTACAACTGAAGGACATAGAAATGACATATGGTTCTGACCATTGCTACTGACCTCCTCATAAAATGTAAGTAAAATGCCACAATGCTTAAATGGTTTTGTTTTTCAACCAAATCCTACCTTTGTCACAGAAGCCTGGGTTTGCATCTATTGAACTTGTCCCTACCTTGAGTGGAAAGACCTCAAAAGCAACAGATTTGCTGCATTTCTCCTAGGCTTTGGAGGGTACTTGGGTTTGTTCTTTACAGAAAGAGGTGATTTTCTAGGCTGAAGAAGGAGGAAGGTTTTCCTGAGAGCAAGGTGAGCACAAAGTAAATGCTCCCCAAGCTGTGCCTCTATCCCAGACTTTGAAGCATGCAGGAAGGCATAATGGTACATGAATTTCTCTCTGTTGCACTCGCTGAACCCCTCTCTTCCAAACAGCAAAACTTCCTATTCATGCTTTGTGTCACAGAGGAAAAATAATGAAAGGGCAGAAAACCCCATTGCTGAGCTGCAGCTGAGACCAAAGCATTGATGGAAAAGCTGTTTGTGGAGCACGGTGCTGTTAGTGGGGAGGCACCATCCACACCATGGGACGTGCTGGCAGGGTTTGGGGAAGCAACATTACCAGGGATTTTTTATTGGCAACATAAAGTTTAGTGTGCTACTGGGAAGTGCTCCAGCACCAAGGCAGTGGCTGTAATCTAAGCCATTGCCTGCTCTAGGAAATCTCCGAGTGCTCCCATGTTTTATGCACGAGCTTGAAATGATGCATCCTAAAGCCAGGGAGTATATTGCATCTTCCCAGCACGAGCGATACAGGCTCTGTAAGCATGTGTTGAGAGAGGCCTGGCTGCCAAAATAGTTCAGTGTTGCTATAATGGTTGCAGGTGGTGATTGCCTTTTAAGTTCTTGCTCTCTGTTCTGACGTTTTTAGGGCAGTAAATGAAGGATGGGAAGTAGAAAAGCAAACAAATTGGAAAAATCCCATGTCTAGATGTCTGTAGTTGCATTTGCGTGGCTCCATGGAAAGAGCCCCGTCCTACTGGAAGTTAGGGAGGGATTGGCAGTGAATGAAAGTAGTTATTGGCAATAGCTCTCGTGCCAAGACTGAGTTCTGATGATAGGGCTCAGCTTAAAGCAGATGGTGTAATACATACCCTGAAAACTGTTTTGGGGAAACATGTGCAAACCCACGTGCCTTGCATGCCATGGAGGATTTATTCCTAGGGGTGAGACGGGAGGAACCTGCGCTTGAATGGAGGTGAGAGTCGAGACCTGGTGCTGGGAAGCAAGAGAAACACAAGGCTCTTATTAGGGGTACAAGTGTGTCCCTCAGTTTTCATTGTGTTAGAGATAAAGTACCAAAATTGCCAAAAGTGGAACATCCATCCCACATCTGTGCTTTCCCTACCCAGCCTCTGAGGACCAGCTCTTAGCAGTGCCAGGATTCACAGGGAGAGTAAGTAGGGCTTTTTCAAGTACTGAAGAAATAGAAGGCATGAGGTGAATAATTTAAGGACTGATGCAGAGCATTGCCAGCTGAAAAGGGGCTTATGATCTCTTTAACAGGCTGACAATAAGGAGATTTTTTTCCTCTTTTTGGGAAGAGGAGTATGGAATGCGCCACCCATCAGCAGGGCTGCTTCCTTCCAAGAGAAAGGTTTGCTCTAATGAGCTTAAGTTAAAGCCTTTAAAGGGCTTCTTTCTTCTTGGGCAATCCAGTCTGAGTTTGGACATCACCAGTGCGACAGCCCCCCGGGATTGTTGTAATGTGGGAAACCAATACCTCCATGGCTCATGTTTCTTATAAACTTCTGCTTGAAGAAGCATTTTGACTGTTTCATCAGTATCTGATAAAACTTGGTATTTTGTTGTTGCTTATTTTTGTGCAACAACCTGATGCTGCTATTTGTGAGGGACCTTTAACTGAGGGTTAAAGGGGTTTTGGGTGCTTTTGTACCATTGCTTCTGCCACTTTTATTCTAATACAATGTATCTTCCTGTTTACTTTGCTCTTTGGTGTCTCTCTTACTGATGTAACAGCATCTTGCTATTGCTCTTTGGTTTCCAAGTGTGGAAGAGAAAGAAAAACAGTCAACTCTTCTGATTTAGCTAGAAATTAAACTGCAACTATATTTTTTTTTCATGGGCTTAATGGGAAAATTGGTGATAATTGCTAACTAGTACTTTCAAAAGACATTTTTTTTCCAAATGGGTGAAAGACTGTCAAGCTGTCGATCAAGGCAAAGATTGGATAATGCTCCATTCCCCTGACAAGTTTCCTTTATTATATTAAGCATCTGCTTCACTCTGTAAATCCGAGCTACTCAAAATTTGCCCTTTAATGTTTACTTTCCCCATCCTTTCTCAGTATTACTTAAGTAGTTTTGGTATAGCTGTACAGCGTAGTCAAATAGCTGTAATAATCTAAGAAGAAAATAACTTGAAGGTGTGATTAACTTCATCATATCGTGGTGGTCTTTAACATTTTCCCAACCTCTCTCCCTGTCACTCTGTGATGCTCCCACCAGCCCTTGCTGAAGCCAGTGACCAGCCCTGGGTCAGGCTCTAAGATGGCAAGAGTCTGGCTTTATGGTATGTTAAAGCCAGTGTGATCCTCCGAGTTACATGAACATTTGTGGTCCTCATGGACTTCAGCCTAGAACACAGGGCATTTAATTTTCTCTTTCTTTCCTTTTAAAGCAAATTTGGAGAGCAAATTGGAGATTTTCTTGCAATCCCCTGATCTCGGAGGCATGGGGTTTTCAGAGAAACTGTTAAAAGAGTGAGATTTACAATAAAAGCAGATACTAGGCCACGCTGAGTAGCGTCTCTCTACAGTACTGCCTGCTCTTTTCATGGGTCTGGATATGAAGCAGCATGAAACAGAATTTATCTCAACTCCAGGCACTGCTGGCATTGCATATAAAGCATCACGAATGAACAGAGCCGGTGCAAAGCAGAGCAGCCTTTCTTCCGCAGCCGTTCCCCCACCTCCAACAGGATTTGCATGTTCAAAACCATTGCCTTCCACGACACCAAGAAGGTGGGGAATTAGCATGTCTGTAACAGAATCCACTGCTCAGGCTGGGGAGAGGATGGAAAACCACTCCAGCAATGTTCCCATCCTGCTGGGAGAGGAAATACCAGTGCCAGCACTGTGCAAGGACCAAGTGTGGTATTGATTTTGATGTAAATAACACTAAGAGTTGCCATGATGTCACAGCAAAGCATTGCAATCGTCATGGCAAATGATGAGGAAAAATAAGAAATGTGGAAATAACATCTCCCTTGGCCTGCAGATAAATCAGAGCTTTAGCCCTTGATCTCCCATTGCTCACTAGCCTGGAACAGAAATCCAAGGGTTTATCATTAAGCTGAACGGGTCATAAAATCTGGGCTATTTTGGTGGTAGTTGCAGAGATTTGCAGCCCAGGCAGAGAGCGGGCTCTAAGCCGCTGGCTCTTGTGTAACTGGGTAAATAGCAAGCTTCAAATAATGCTATAAAGCTATCAAATGTAATAACTAATGCAGTCAGGCAGGAGTTCAGAGAGGGAGCCTCGCTGATGACAAGCTTGCCCATAATGACCATTAAGAGGCCCCGCTTTAGAAAGACCTTTTAATACCAAGATTAAGTCCCTTTTGCTTTACTGGAAGTCAGGTATGTGCGTCCAGCTTGGCTGACGTGTAGCACTTTTAGCTTCTGCACAGCAAGACTTTCTTCACCGTGGGCCCAAGAGAGCAAGGAGCAAGAACCGGGAACACAGAAGCAAAGACAACTCGCTTACTTTGTGATCACAGTTTAAATATTTATGACAGCACTTCACAGTGAGCTGGTAAATACATGATAGCATATTATGTAATAGTAATAGAGTTCTACACGTAGGAGACTTCACTGCTGCCCTTTCGTAGTAAATCTGTGGTGCCATCCAGAGCAAGGCCAGGTAAAGGCCATGCCTCTTTTTTTCTCCTCTGTTACTCTGTGTAAAATGGGAATTAGCTGTTTACTGGTGTTTGTAATCACGTGGGGTTTAGAATTGCTCTTCATCTCTTAGGCTAAGATTCCTGTAAAAGTTGATGGCTCTGAATTTGCGAGTGAGCAGCAGGTCTGGTGTGTGCAGGGGAAGGGATTTGGACCATCTGTTGGGTTACTTAACAGTTCAAAGCAGCTTTTGTAAGAGTTGTAGAGTATTAGAGTATGTAGAGGATACCATTTGTACTGTATTGCTTCAGAGAAACGAGTCTCAGGAAACGATGTGCAAAGTCACTTGTGCCTGGACGGGGGATTCTGAGTTGGACTGAAATTTGGGATGGGGGCATAGCTTCCTTGAGATTTCACTGCAAAATGCTGACAATGGAAAGAGAAAGCTAATGTAGAGTTAACTTTGGGACAGCCAGAAGAGTTGACTTTGGAGCAAATAAGAAGGTAGCCCATCAAAGGAGGAGCCTGTCTAGGAAACTTTGTGTGTCTGGCTATTGCCATGATTTGGTTGACATGCCACAGCAGGACAGGGCAGATCCCCCCCACTGACCACGACAGCCTGTGGTGATCCGTGCTGCCCACAGCTAATGCTGGCGTAGAGAGGTCTGTGGCTTGATCAGCAGGGGAATATAGAGGTTTCCAATTGTATGATCCCAGATTTCAGTCCAAGGACTGACTGGGTCATCAGTTCCTTGAGTTATTTTAGCATAAATACTCAAACTGAATTAAATTTGACTTATGCTCTTAAGGAGAAGTGTGTACATTGGTGTCTTGATGAATCAAGGAGAGATTCCCTTCACTCCCCCAACTCTTAAAGACAGACATTGGGAACCTGTGGTTAGTTATAGTTCAAAATTGCAGAAAAAACCCTTAGAGTTAAAGAAAAAGTAGGTTAGAGATGATTTGTACTTGGCATAAGAGTGCTATTATCTGCCATGATGGCTTTCCTAGTAGTACTGTATGTGCTCGGGAAGACACTTTGGGGGTCCGTGCCAACAAAACCCAGCCTTGGGAGAACATTGTGTGAATGGATGAGGAAACAAGCCGCCAGCACGAGCAGAGAGCCATCGGGTAGCAGGATCACGGGTGGGTGGGATGCAGGTCCACGTGCTGGGGTTGAGGGATGTGCAGGACTTGGGTAAGTTCTTTGCATGGTTACAGGGAGGTGAAGTGTACAGCAGGTACTGGATTATGTGAGGCAGACCCATGTGTGTTTACAAAAAACAATTGCTGGATGATCACAACTATTATCTTAGTCTTTACCAAAGACATCATAAGGATGCCAGGTGGGGAAGTGACACCTGCCAAAATCAAGAAGCAACAGTAGAAGTTGCTGACTTTATTTTGAGCCTTTGCATATGCAGGCAGCTCTAATTATGTATGCTGTTTCATACACAAGACTGAGCACGGTGCAGCAGTTGTTTCTTCGTTTGTTCTCTCTCAGTACCCACGGGTGGAAACTTCCAGTGCCTTGGCTGAGTGAGGCAGGAGCGCCCAGACCCACAGAGCAGCACAGGTTCTTACAGCATGAGGCACAGCCAGGGCCCATCAGCTCCCACAGTTCAGCCTTTCCCTAATGCCACATTTCTGGAGGCTGTGCTGGAAGATCTGTTAATGCTTTAGTTCATTTGGTGCATTTTGGAAAGCAGAAGATGGAGTGGGGCGTGTGGCTTTGCTTGGGGATGTTATCTTGCTTTGACCCTGGTGCCTCTGCCCAGTGAAGCTTTGATCTCGATGCAGTAATTCCGCAAACACTTTACTTGGATTCCAGACCTTGGGAGGCCATCAGGCTCCTGCCTTTAGTGGGATCTGGACCTGAAAATTTCCTTGTGCATTTGGAAAGGTGGCAGGATGGGCGTACCTTGGGTTTGAGTTTGATCCATAGGATAAGCATTACTCCAAGATGTGGCTGGGTCTCAGCTCCCTTTTATAACATATCTGGCAGCTCCAAAATCCCCCCAACTCTGCTGTCTCCCTCTTTTCTCTCCTAAGAAAGCACTGACTGCTTCTGAATTCTGCTGCTTTATATAGGCTCCTTTTCCTCCCCCTCTCACCACACGCTGCCTCTTCTCCCCCGCCCCAGTTACTAAAATCTCCTCTCCCCGGTGCATCATCTTCATCGCAGCTCTCTCATCATCCGCATGCTGAAAGCAGAGCACGCTCGAGGAAGAACGAATGACCCTGAACCCCCCTTAAGTTTTCAAGTGATTGGAAGTTGTCTGATCAAAGGCTGTGAGCGGGAGCCTCTCCTGCCCTTTGCTTCCTCCATCCTTTATCTGGCCGTGCTTTCTCCCCACTCCCGGCTTTGCCTTTCCAGATAAAAGGCACTGCCAAGTACACCGGTGTATAAACACAGACTGCAGAATTCCTGCAGTCAGGGTGGTGGGTGCCTTCAGGAATGTGGGAAGCACTTTGGTAGGGAGAAAAGAAATAGGAGAGAGAGGAATTTTGGAAAGGTAGTTAAAACAGAGAGAGGAAAAATGCAAAATGACAAAGCTCAGCTGCGTCGGCTGGTGAGAAATAGTTATCTTGATTGCTGCCGTAATCGAGTCGTGATTGAGTGATTCCAGAGGAGGCCATGAAGATGCTGCGAGGGCTGGAGCACCTCTCCCATGGAGACAGGCTGAGAGAGCTGGGCTTGTTCAGCCTGGAGAAGAGAAGGCTCCTTAAGGGGAGACCTTATAATAGACTTCCAGTACCTAAAGGGGGCCTACAAGAAATATGGAGCGGCGCTTTGGGCAAGGGCCTGTAGGGGTAGGACAAGGGGGAATGGCTTTAGCCTGACAGAGGGAGATTGAGATTAGACATTAGGAATAAGGGAACCCTGTGAGGGTGCTGAGGCGCTGGCACAGGGTGCCCAGAGAAGCTGTGGCTGCCCCATCCCTGGCAGTGTTCAAGGCCAGGTTGGACACAGGGGCTTGGAGCAACCTGCTCTAGGGGAAGGTGTCCCTGCCCGTGGCAGGGGTTGGAACTGGGTGAGCTTTAAAGTCCCTTCCCTTAAGGGGCACAGGGGCTTCTCCAGCCAGGATAAGTCTGTGACATTGGTCAGTGTTTGGAGAGAGGATAAAACCAAGCCAAATATTTGGGTCAATGCCAAATAGAAGTATTAAGAGTGTCATGGCAAGTTTGTTTTGATGTAATCTGGGCTTAATCACTGGTGTTGACTGTATTGAAGGCTTCCAGGTCCAACAAGGGGGTTGATCTAGATAAATGTATTATTTTCCTGCTTTTCATTTCCTGTATGTGGATGTACGTACTGGTATAGCTTAAAAGCAGATAAGAAGGACGAAACAAAAGGAAGAGGACAAATTAAGTGACTGCTGCCAAATTAATTATTCCATCATGTTTCAACTCGTATTTTTAAACCTACAACTTTGAACGGGAACATTCAAATTTATCATTGCGACGACCATCTTCCCATCTAATTTAAAGTCATTCAGCTTTACAAGCAGCAATTATGCTCCATGCTAACAAATGAAAAGACATGGCAACATCAGAAAAACTGATTATTCAAGCAGTCTTTCTTACATAAAATAGCTAACTAATCTCCCAGCTTCAGTCATTGAGTGCTAGTGCAAATATCCTCCTGTGAGATAACTTCATTCTCTGTACGTTGGCAGCCTGCTTCTCATCCCTGATTGCTCTCTCTGTTGTCACAGTGATAGTTTGGAGGTTAAGAAATTATTTTCTCTTCTGTTTCTATAGCTCTTCTTTCAGTCACTGCTGATTTTATCCTCTTCTTCTGTGGCCAATAAAAGTAATGGGGTTTGTGTTCTGCTCAGAAGAATAAGGACATCTTCAGACTTGCTGCTCTTCTGCTACTCTGACCATCATCCTGGAGGCCATCAGGTCTGGGGTTCTGGAGGAACCTAAATGTCAATGGGCTTTGTTGCCAGAGAGGGGTGTCCATTTGAAGGTGTCTTGGTTTATTGGCATGGAGATGTTTGATGTGTCCTGGTCCAAAAATTGAGAAGGGGGTGAGGGGGAATCTGCCAAAATATAGGAACTTTAAAAACATGATCAAAACCCCAAACCCTAACACCAAAACTGATTCTCGGAGTTTAAATGTTCATATTAAGCTTGCCAGTCACTGTAATCAGTGCAGTCTTGCACTTGAAATCTTGTTACAAGCAAAAGGAAGTGCATCTTATTTGCAAAGCCAAGAATGTATTGTTAGTGTAATAGAAATCTTAACCCCGTAAAGAAACGGTTATTGTTAGTGCAACTCGACTTCCTAGAGACAAAGAAAAGGAAAATAAGAAATCCCACTACAGAAGTAGTCCCAATAATAAGTTAAATGTTGCTAAACACCATCTGTGCCTTTCTCTGCTCACCCTTCCACTGCCTCTGGGGAAAAAGTAGGGCAGCACAGGGGCAAGTTTTTGGTTTTCTTTCTTCTTCCCTGGCTCCTCTGCAGGCATGTCTGGCTTCTTGTATGGTGCATCAAAGCCTGCCGGGAAATTGAGATGGAACCAGCAGAAGTTCAATTCGAATTCAACCAAACAGACCAATTTTGCAGGTGGAAATTGCTGTCTTGTAGAGGTGTTTTATCCCCTTTTAACCTTACCAACCCTTCTGTACATTCAGGATGCCTCTTCTCCAATAAAGCATTTCTGCTTCTAGCCCTGACCGCTCTTAGTATCAAAAGCAACAATGACAAAAAGGCAGCAAGTCCTCAGTGTCCCACGCTGCTTCCAGGAGGAGCACGGTGCTGATGGTGGCATTTATTCTTCCTTGCTGGGAGAAGCAGGAGGTGGAGGTTGGAGGTTTCTTCCTCTGGGCTCTAGGATCCGCTTGGGATAATAAATGTATTTATGTTTTCCAGCGTGCTTTTACATGCTCTTTCTTAGTCTGCATCCTCATGTTTTATCCATATTTACTGTATGTAGAGTATCTTAAACACATCGGATACTTGTTCCTCATTCTCTCTGCTACCCCTAAAACTGATTTTGTTGAGCTCTGCATTTCTTTGACTGTTGGTGAAATATTTATGGGGCTTATGCAGCGTTGCCTATGGGGGGTCCAGTAGCATCCTGTGCCCCCTCTCCAATCTTCCTGCACCTCTCTGCATGGCATCCTGCGCCCGTTCTTGGGATGCAATGCTATCCCCAGCTATTTCATGCTGTGCTGCTCTTCCTCTGCACCACCTGATTGTGCTGGGATCATCAATGTTTCATCCTCCACAGAATACCTGCCTGTTACAGCTCTCTGTACAAGCATTATGGTTATGTACAAGGATAAGCCCCCTGGTCAATAGAAGAATTGCTGGTGCAGCTGAGCAAGCTGCAGCAAAGCCCCAGGCAGATGCAGCCAGAGCCTGACCCTCAACAGAGTCAATGCCTCAACACATACTGATCCATCAGGTTATTTGCTGGTTTTAGTCCCTCCCTCTGTCACGTAACAGCTCTTGACTCAATATTTTCATTTTAATTATTGCAGAACATTAGGCTGATGTTTATAGGGGATTGTTTGTAAGGTTTTCAGGATCCTTTCCTGATCCTGAATGGTTGAGAGACCATTGCTGTGCCTGCAAAGTGAAGGTTTCTGTCCCTGCCCTGTCACTTGCTTTGTGTTTCCCAGTGTTGAATTGAACTTGACATTTTAGAAGTATTTTTGACTGAGAAGTGGTTGTTTCTGATGTCAGGAAGTTCAGTCTCAACAGTCACAGGCCATCGCCATGGTTGCCCAGCCAACACTGAAGTCACTGGGATTTTCCACTTCCCTGTGGGGGTGCTGAGGCGCTGGCACAGGGTGCCCAGAGAAGCTGTGGCTGCCCCATCCCTGGCAGTGTTCAAGGCCAGGTTGGACACAGGGGCTTGGAGCAACCTGCTCTAGTGGAAGGTGTCCCTGCCCGTGGCAGTTGGAACTGGATGAGCTTTAAGGTGCGTTGAACCCAAACCATTCTATGGTTCCATTCTTGTTGCCTGTGAAGGAAGAGCAGAAGAGCCAGAGGATCAGGTCACAGCCACACTGACATATCTCTGCCATGCTGCCTGGAACTGGGCATGGCATTGCATCTGACTGGGGATGTGCCGATGCCATTAGCTTGCTTTCCTCTGGAGCTTTGAGCTTTCTTGGGCATCCAGCACTGTCCCTGCTCTGTCATTCCTGCGTAATCTGCACTGTATTGTTAATCTTTTCCCTAAAAAGTCATGCAGTACCTATCCATCCATAGCCTTTTGTAGCAATAAGCTGCTTTGAAATGTTCCTGATCATCATTTGGGTTTTGGGTGGTCTACCATTTGTCTAAACGTATGCATCTATTCAATCTTTGGCTTCTTTACTGTTTTTATACACACACCCCTCTTCAGTGGGACTGCCTAAGCACTGTTTGCTTCTTTTTCTGCAAATGTTACCAAATTCTGACCTTCTTTGAAATTGGAGAATTTTATGATCTTAAGGTCCTTTTCCAGCCCTAACCATTCTATGATTCTATGGCATTCACTCCTATAAGAAGCGTTACCCTGAGATGTGCTTTTCATTCCTGCTCTTAACATTTCCCTGTGATTGTTCCACTTTTCCAAGCTTGGGACTGGTTTGCTTAGGGGATGCTGCCCTTCCGCAGCAAGGCTTGACCTGCTCCAGGAGTCTGCTCAAGTCACCATGGCTCTGAACCTCTTCCAAAGCTGTTTGTTCATCCATGCTTTGAGCACTTCAGAGCATTTTACTGTGGTGTTTCAGCCAGAAACACAGAAAACAGCCCAAATTGTACATCAGCCCTAAATTCTGCCTGCAGGGTCCTCTCCCTCCTTATACTGCTGATACCTGCATGGACTGCAGCTACCAAGTCCCGCCATGGCATTGCCCAAATGCAATGTATCCCAAGGGATTGTCCCAGATTAACGTTGTGGTTTTCTGAGGCTCATCTGCTTAGGATATGTTGAAGCAAATGGAGTATTCATAATTCTAGCTAAAATTAAGGGGGAAGGAGGGAGTGGTTCCACATTTTGAATGCAAACATTTAAAACAGATGCAGCCTGCTGGGAAGCATCCCATTAAATTGCATGACTTTTAAAAAGGAAAGAACATCCATTTTACTGAAGTCCACAATATGAAAGATGAGGAGTTAAGAGACATCTTTTCGCCCACTTTGAAAGTAAATGTACTTTAAATTGAATTCTTCAGTGCAGCTGCTGCTTTCTCTCTGGAAAGCCTTTTTCATCCTTTGAGTGATGCAGAGATGTGGGCTGGGTGCTAATCCAGTTGAAGATGCCAAACTTCCTTGCCACTCATGGGAGGTTTTGCCACCACCACCTTTGAGATAAATGTAGGATTGTCTTTTGCTTTAACCCACCACTGGTTTGGGGAGATCTGTTGAAGATTCATCGTCTAAGAAATACCTGTGGAGGGAAAAGCACTAATGTGAAGGTTTCTTGTTGCTTTAGAGTTGGTATACCAATGTAAGATGGTGTGGAATCAGCTGGTTTGGGGTTTCCTCCTTCTATATAAGTATCTAGTAGTGTCTGCATTTAAAAGAATAAGCCAAAACAAACTAGGACCTGTGAAAGAGGCTCATGGCACTGAAAGCGCTGCTGGAGCACCCTGGGGTGGTGTTGATGGGCAATCAGGAGCTGTGGCAGGATGCTCCTGTTAGCTGCTTGTCACGGGTGGGTATTTGTTGGAGTTACTGCTGCAGCTACCACTTATTTGGTGCTGTAAAATCATCCTTGGTTTGATGTGAAGTATGGGTTGATGTGAAGATGCTGATAAATTAGGCATGCCAAAATGCTGGGGAGTCTGGTGCTTCCTGAGCTTTGTTACCACCCATTTGCCTGAGTTCTGATAGCATGCTACACCGAATATCAGCACTGGCAGAGTCTGGCTGGAATAGCAGCAGGATTTTGCTGTTTCCTTGCTCCTGGTCTCCTGATCCCATCTGCCCCAGAGACTTCCTTCTCCCAATTCTTCCTGCTTTCCTTTGAGGAAAAACACCTATTTGGGCAGAGCCTCCTCCTTTCCTATTCCTCTGCTCTTTCTTCATGAGAGTGTATTTTGGAGATCGAGCTTGCTGATCGTGAGCTCATTAATGCTGTCATGCCGTTCTGAACACATCAGCTGTGCCCATAATACACAGTCTGAAGCCATTATTCTCTATTCTCTAGAAGTGATCTCCCTTTTTTAATTACTATTATTTTTATACATGCACTGCAGTCTGAGCGCTTTTCCAATAGTAACTCATATTTAGTGACTTATTAAGGTTTATCCAAGTCGCAGATTCCCAGTGGATGTTCCGAGCTTGCTTTTTATTTAAAAACATCATCTAAATTCAAATCAGGAATTAGCACAGTTCTGCAAATGACATTCACCCCTCTGCAGAAGGACCAGCGTTAATCCTGTGCGCTGCAGCAACAGTATTTCAAGCCTTGTTTGAGGGCTTTAGTGGGGCTTAAACAAGCCTTAGGCAAAGCACAGACCTCTGCAATAGTCTGGGACTAATAGGACTAACTAATAGTAGGACTAACTTTGGGCACTGAGCAGAAATATGTGTCAGAGGGGCTGTGGGTTCTCTTTATAGCCAGGGAAGAAGACAAGGTGCTCCACAAAGACTTCTTGTGTCACCTGTACTGGAGTTAGTAGATGTAGACAGCATTTTCCTGTAATCCTGTTCCTAAACCATTGCCTCACTGCTGGAATCCCTGCTTTTGCTGGGAGAGGGGTCAGGCCCTTATTTCATAGATCTAAGGGAACCGATGTGGCGCTGGCAGAAACAGCAGGATCTTTAGGCTGGGACTTTCAGCTCCTAACGGAATTCAGTTCAGGTTGATCTGGTTCCTGACAGGCTTTCTGGAAATCCCCACCTTAATATATTATTTTTATGCCTCCTTACTGGTTGTCACCAGCAGTCTGTGGTGTTTGCATTGCCAAAGTTCCACTAAAGTCATTGTGCTGAGTGCAGTGAGTGGGTTGGAGAGCATCATCCATCCATCCATCCATCCCTATCTCTGTAGGGCAGAGTGTGTCCTTGGCATAGGAATGGTGAAGTGAGGCTCACAGTAGAAGAAGAAGCTGATATATTCGCTTCTCCAGCACCCCGCTGCTTGGAAAAAGACAAACCCAAAGCAGATGTGTCATTAAATCATTTTGAATCATTGCAAACATTGCAGGGGTTCAGCGCAAACATCCATAGCTTTAAACCACCTCCACAAAGTGCTCTGTGTCTCTGTCATCAAATTTGGATGAGCTACACTGGGTAAACTGTTTTTACTATTACCTGATAGCCACCTACCTTTTAAAGTTGAGATTTACAGGGGAAAGATAGAGATGCATTTCAGTGCACTGTGAGAGCTTGCTAGCAGAGTGATGGGATTTCTTGGTCCTTGTAAAGCTGCTGCCCAGCATGGGGAAATCTCTCCCTTTAATTCGGAGAGCAGGCAGAGGAAGCTGTCTAGTATCTGAGATTAAAGTATATGATAATTTAATCACCAGTTAGTTAGTGATAATGAGCAAGTATTTTGCCAAATGAGCTCTTAAAATGAATCTCTAAACATGGATCCTGGTGCTACACTGCTTAAGTTGAGTGCGAGGTGCAGCCCTATGAAAGGCTCATGGATCGGTGTCCAACCTCAGCCTGTGTTGGTGGCAAACCTGCTGGCCAAATGACCAAGCAACACGTGTACCCACGTCAAAGGCAAGATGTAGCTCCAAGGGATTCTTAACTCATAACTTCTCTTGCTTCACTGAGCTTTTCCAGCATGGATATGTTCCCCCTTAATTGTTGGACTTCTGAGAACAGCTTGACAGAAGAGCAGCCAAACAGTCTTGTTTTCCTTTTTTAGCTATTTTTATTTTACCTGGATCATTACACAGCATCAAAGAGTGCTGTTATAGCTCAAAATAAACATGTTTAAACATTAATAAGTAGCATAAGAGATGCTCTTTTTGATGCTGTGTGGGAAAACATCGGCTGGTACTTCTAGGACAGGATAGGTAGCGCGGATGGGTTTTACCTGGTGTGTTTTAATGTCCCTGAGTAATTACTTTGCAAATGGTAAAGCAAAGAAGGGAAATTGCTGCAATCAGCTGCCCAGAACAGTGCCTTGAGAGACGAGCCCAACTGAGCCAACAACACACAAGCTGGTTCCCAGAAGCAGCAAAGAGGTTTGCAAGGGTGAACTTGGGTCTGCCTTGTGTCTGCCCAGAGGTACATGGAAGGTTGCTGGGAGTCTGGTGGCACCAAAAGCAGTGCCCTGGACCTCTCCAGCGGTGGTTAGCCCTATGTTAAGGCAGTTTAAGAGAACATATTTCAGAATCACAGAATAGTTTGGAGTTGAAATAGGGTTGGAAATAGGGTTGGAAAAGACGTTAAGATCATCTAGTTCCAAACCCCTGCCATGGGCAGGGATACCTTCCACTAGAGCAGGTTGCTCCAAGCCCCTGTGTCCAACCTGGCCTTGAACACTGCCAGGGATGGGGCAGCCCCAGCTTCTCTGGGCACCCTGTGCCAGCACCTCAGCACCCTCACAGGGAAGAGCTGCTTCTTTATATCCAACCTAAATCTCCCCTGTTTAAGTTTGAACCCGTTACCCCTTGTCCTACCACTACAGTCCCTGATGAAGAGTCTCTCTCCAGCACCCTTATAGGCCCCCTTCAGACACTGGAAGCTGCTCTGAGGTCTCCACGCAGCTTCTCTTCTCCAGGCTGAACAGCCCCAACTCTCTCAGCCTGTCTCCAGACGGGAGGTGCTCCAGCCCCTGCTCATCCTCGTGGCCTCCTCTGGACTTGCTCCAACGGCTCCATGTCCTTCTTATGTTGAGGACACCAGAACTGTACACAATACTCCAAGTGGGGTCTCACAAGAGCAGAGTAGAGGGGCAGGATCACCTCCTTCGACCTGCTGGTCACGCTTCTTTTGATGCAGCCCAGGATACTTAGTTATTACCTATGATAATTTCCACTATGTTGAAAGCCTCAAATAAAATCAGAACATAATGATGCTACCCATATTTTCAAATTTCTTAGAAACTGACTTTTCAAAGGAAGATCTATTCCATTTTGATATGGCTGAGCATGTTACAGTGCATATCCTGCTGCTCCCTATCAGCGTGAGATGCTGAGCTGGCTTCATCACGTAGACTTAGAAGGTCAATCCAGAAGGGACTGTTGAGTCATCTTTGTCCCTGCTCCAGCATTTCGTGAGCCGCTGTGTTTCCACCTGCTCATCTCAGCACAGGGCACACTGTGTCTGACCACGTTTTCCTGTGCAGGAACATGTCCAGGCTTCACATGGCAGCTCCAAGAAATTAACATGTTCGCTGCTCTATTTGATAGCCTGTTGGAGAGTTTAATGATTCATAGGATAAAAATACTTTCCTTGTTGGCTCTTTCTTGCCTTCAGCTTCCAGCCAGTGATTCCTTTTATTCCTTACTGCAGAGATAACAAAGCCCTTCTTCTGCACTGTGTTTTCCTTTGTGAAGGGGGTTTTATGCTATAATCAAGTTACCTCTCGGTCTTCTTTAGGCAACCTGAACATATTGAGCTCCACATTTCTTATTATATGACATTTTTCTCCATCCAGTGATTTTTACATCTGTCTTCCATATCCTTTCCAGTTTTTCCAACATCATCTTGCTGAGATTAACCCCAAAGCTGTTCCAGGATCCAGCTCATCAGCTGCGATGTATGGGGGGGCTACGTTGCCTCCTGGTTTGCATGTGTCACATTTCCATTCCATGTGGGCATGGCTTAGGTGGAATATCCCCTATAACCTGGGGAGGTTGTGCTTGGGTCCCCTGAGTATTTTTACAGGGGTGTTTTGTTCTGTATGTGGTCCCAGTAGTTTTCTCTTTTCATTGCTTTTTCAGTGATTAAAAGAAGAAAACAGTTAGTGCAGAGCGGTTGCTGGAGAAAGATGCGTTACTCGCTTTATAAAGCAGGTATTCCAAATGCTTCCTTGTTTTCTGACTTGGTAGCTAAGCTAAAGATCAATTAAATGTCTCCGGCCTTGCTGCAGGGAAAGCTGGGGAACCATTTGTTGTTTTAAATCTCTTTTATTTTCAATTGTCAAATTAAGTTAAGGGAGAGCTTATACTTTCATTGGGAAAGGGCAACAGCTATAGAAGACCCAGGGACCTGGGCTGCTCAGGATCTGATGAGGGATTGCATGTTTTCAGTGCATCTTCGAAGGTTTTGGCAGTAACTGCAAACAGGTACTTGCTTATCTGAACACATGGGCAGTTACATGTGGGTATGTTCGTGCTTCGCAGCCAAGCTGCAGCCCCAGAGCTCAGCAGCATCCACCAGAGCAGTGCTGGAAACTTGCTTTTAGCCAGTTTGCAGAGACTGTGCCTTGTCCCAAAGCCATTGAAAACAAAAGGGACATTTCCAGGGAACCCAAACACATGCGTGAGGTTTTGGGGTTGGTTTTGTTTGTTTTAGTTTCATTACATGCCAGAAACAATACTTCTTTCCTTTATAATGTCATTTGTGGTTATTTTCCTGTCTGTTGGGGGGGGGGGAAAGGGGCTTGTTGTACATTCATCCGTCAAGGCACATCATACATACAGATTGTGGGGTGCTTTAGTTCCAGGGGTCCCATGAAAGTACAGCTGTAATCAGGTGCTTTATCGAAAGTACCTGATTACAAAACCAAGTAACAAATGTTGATTGAATCCATCTGAAGCCACTTCCTAACCAGGGGCTTGAGCATTTGTGTCCCGTACCTGGCTTCACAAAAGGAGAATTCTTGCATAAAACACTGTTCTCAGGCTGTCAGGATTTTCTGCTGTATAACCTGGCTAGGTTTCCTTACAGCCCTTCGCAGTAAACTTTGAGCTCTGCACTAGTCTCAGAGCAGATGCACTTTCTTCCCTTGCTGTCTCGTCCTCCCTTCCCCTCCACCTAATGGTGAGAAGTATTTTTAAGTACCATTCCACATAAATCTGGGAGGCTGAATGACTTAGAAGCCAGCTGGGAGGATGAATGTGTCATCCCTGGAGTAAAACATAGATTTGGGGAGTTTTCATGGTTGGGTTTTTTTCCAGTGTTGCCATTTCTGGTGGCCCAGCAGATGGAACTGCCCACGAGGCCGTGTTTATCCCTGCAAAACCAGCTGTTGCAGAAGGCTGGGGCGAGGGTTGTGTGGACTCCTGTGCTTTGGAGAGCTTGTTATGATGATAATAACGCCCCTCTGTTTGGCTTAGCAGTGTTCTCCAAATTGGTGTTTGTTCTGGAAGTTGTGTATAATTCCCAATTTGTTTGTTTAGGCCAAACTAACTGGGTAAGGTACTGCAAGTTCGTGTTTGTTCCTCTGAAGAAGACAAAAAGATCAGCGCAACTTGGGGGTGATGACATCTCACCAGAGGATATCTGGTAGCATCCACTGGTATTCCAGGAGTTAAAGATGTTCCCTGCAAGTATGGATGCGGTGCCATACCCTGGATTCCCCATAAAAGCATGAATGTGGCCATTACAGTGAATGGCAATAGTCATTTAGGCATGAGTCCTTGGAGCACCTCTCCTATGAAGACAGGCTGAGAGAGCTGGGCTGGGTCAGCCTGGAGAAGAGAAGGCTCCTTAAGGGGAGACCTTAGAGCAGCTCCAGTGCCGAAAGGGGCTACGGGAAACCTGGAGAGGGGCTTTGGACAAGGGCCTGTAGGGACAGGACAAGGGGGAATGGCTTTAACCTGCCAGAGGGGAGATTTAGATCAGACATTAGGCAGAAGTTCTTCCCTGTGAGGGTGCTGAGGCGCTGGCACAGGGTGCCCAGAGAAGCTGTAGCTGCCCCATCCCTGGCAGTGTTCAAGGCCAGGTTGGACACAGGGGCTTGGAGCAACCTGCTCTAGTGTGAGGTGTCCCTGCCCGTGGCAGGGGGTTGGAACTGGATGAGCTTTAAGGTCTCTTCCAACTGTAACCATCCTGTGATTCAGTGACCTGTCACCAGTCCTGAGGGGTCATGGAAAGGCAACAGCCAAAACCACAGGGGTGAGAGTGCTGCAAGCTGAAAAGCAGCCAAAATAACTTCAAAACTTTCTGATATTTAGGATAAAGAAATGTAAAATTCTGGCACCAGTGGGGACACTGTGCAGGTAGAAGAAGAAAAATAGGATAATGATAATAAAAATTAACTATTGTTTAAAGCTAAGCAAGGCAGTAGCAAGTGAAGTATGAAGTGTGGATGAAGCCAAGCAGAACATTGCTACAGCCAGGAGCGCCCAAGCCAGCAGCAAGCAGGCACTGGGCTGCACAGGGATTCTGTAAATCCTGTGCCTGCTGGGAAACCCTTTGGAAATGAATATTTAATAGAGAAATAAAATGATTATATGTACGTGTAAATGCTGTATTTATCTCCCTGCAGGCCTATAAACCGGTAGCTGTCAGCCCAGGAGGGCTATAGTAATTATGGCTTCACTACCTTGGCTAATAACATATCAATTCCATTGAGGTGATCTTGTGCTTTCCTTAATGGGAGGTGTGGGAAGCATTATCCCCATTTTAAGAAGCCACCTACAAGGAAAAGGGATTTGTCCCGTGCCCAGCTTTCCCCAAAACTGGAAACTTCGGAAGATGCTGTTTTTCCCTAGGCTGTCTCTTCCTTTACTGCCTGTGGACACAGTGCTCATGGGCAGCAGGCGCTTTCCTTAGCACCTACCAGACTTCCAACTGAGTACCTAAGATTTGGCTTGGGGTGGGTTCGTTTGGTTTGGTTTTTTCCCCAGAGGAAAACAGGAAGTTTTACATTGGTTTTGTCAGTATTCCACAAGGAAAAGTTTCTCTTTCCATGTGAGTGCGAGGGGGACAGGCAGAAGCCAAGACTAAAGAGCAAGCCAGAGTGTAATGTTATTTGTGGATGGATCCATCCTTGGTCTACATGTAGGAGCCGATACTGGGGCTGAAGTGGGGCCAGTAACAACTGAAGTCTTCAGTAAATGCTTTTATATCAACTTTCTATATTACTTGGTGTTATGTTGTCTTGTTTCCTAGTGGCAATATATAATTTGTTCACTAATAGACCGTCCTATTTAGACAAATTAGACCTTTTAACACCATTCTTATTAATTGGTTTTGACTGCACTGCAGTAATTACAGCAGGGATTGGGACATTGTAATTGCAGTGAATTGTTCAGACAATTCAGGCACCCGGTTTCCAGTTTGTTATCTCTGTGCTTAAACATGGTACTTGAACCATTAACATGATCTTGGCGTGGCTGTAATTATGTGGATAAACTGGTGAGAAGGAGTCGTAACATGGTATCAAAATAGCACCAGGGAATGCAGACTTGGTTTTATAGACAACATAAGGAAGGGATGGAGATGGGATGCCAACGCTGCTGCATCCCGAGGCTGGCATGGATGGTTATTGTGCCTTATATTGAGTAGAGGTGGGGACTGGGTGTTGGCATTTCCAAGCATAGTCCAGCATTCCCCATCCTCTCAGTGGAAGTTTGAGGTTTATTGCCTGTTTAAAGTGGCTGGGAAATCACTGAAGGCTTTGAGCAAGAGCCACCACTGCCTCTGGGATCTATCTCCCAGGTTGCAGCGTTGGTCCCCAGCAGGAGCAGCCTTCCTGTGCAGCAAGATCCTCCATTTGCCTTCATTTAATTCCATTGCTCCCATTTCCTTCCCACCATGCTGGTGGTGGAGAGCCTTCTCACAGTCCTCTGCTGAAGCTGAGAAGACCCAGACCTGTTGGAGAGCGAGTGAGCCCTCACAGTGCACCTGATGATACTGAGCCTGATGGAAGGGACTCTTGCCACCCATGTGCACATGGACTGGAGTAAATAGGGCACAGCAGTTTATTGGTTTCCCAGAGCTTGTCCGTAGTGTTCTGTGCTCTGATGCTACTAAATCACCATCTCTACAATGCTGCCAGGATGCAGCAGGATGAGAGAGTTGGGTTGGTTCAGCCTGGAGAAGGCTCAGGGGAGACTTTAGAGTAGCTTCCAGTACCTAAAGGGGCCAACAGGAAATCTGAAAAGGGACATTTTACCAAGGGCATGTAGTGACAGGACAAAGGGGAATGGCTTTAACCTGACAGAGGGGAGATTTAGATTAAATATTAGGAAGAAATTCCTCGCTATGGGGGTGGTGAGATACGTAATACAAAGGGTTTATTCATTGCCGCCCAAAACAGAGGCAGTGATCCCCTCACCACCCTGTGCCCGTGCTTGAAACCATCTTAATATACTGTATCATGGCATGTTAGAAAGTCAAATCTCCTTTTAGCTCAACTTCCTCAGGAGAATTATGTGCTCATGCTGTTTATATCTTCATCCCTCTATCGAGAACTTTTGAACCCGTGGGCCCAGATCAGCCACGTTTATCAGCTGAAGGTGTTGATGGTATTAAGGCGGCAGGGGTTCTTGGAGCTAGATAAAGTGGTGACACTGAAGGAAAGTGCTTCTGTGTCAGCTCACTGATCAGGCATGAAGTCCATGGGAGAGGCTCACAGGGACCCAGCCATGGGAATTGCCTTTTTGCTGAGCCCCAGTGCAGTCCTGCTGCAAAGGTGCTTTGGCAGCACTGGGGCTCACAGGGCTCCCCCATTGCTGCTCTCATGGAGCTTGGCCATGCGGGGGGCTGTTTGGCTGTAAATAACAAGCTGCAAGCAAATAGGTTTTCTGCAGCATTACCGAAAGTGGCGATATTTGGGAAAAACAGGAAAACCTCAGTTCAGATTTTGCACTGGAAGCATTAAGGTGTTCCAAAGCTTTGTACCTTGAGACAAAGTGATGGGGGATCTCAGGGTTTGGATTTTCACTGTGACTTTCCTGCACTTCTCATACCTGAGAAAATATTGAATGGAGCCAAGTCCAAAGGTTCAGGCACAGGAAAACTGGTGAAAGCTGCATCTAGTCATGCACGTGTGTGTACACATGCATATGTGTGCATTTATATGGAAGTATGTGTGTGTGTATATTTATCTGTGTGTAGATATATCTGTGTGTATGTATATCTCTGTGTATATGTATCTGTGTCTATATATATCTGTGTCTATATATATCTATGTGTATATATCTGTATATATAGGCACATGTTATGCAATGCTGTGTGTTTTGAGCCATTCTAATGGCAGAGTGAGATTGAGTATTTTTAGTCTCAAGCCTAAAAATACAGTGGTAAGAGTAAAATCCAGAGGGGTCTCATGCTGGGGGGCAGTGCAAGTGAGTTTGGGGTACCCTGACAGCTGAACTAGACCTTACTGCGATCCCAGGCCCATGAGCTCATTCAGGCTTTGCACCTTTCTCCTGCCGACACAGGAATGATTCCCTGTGGTCTCACCTGACCCAAGTAAAACAAACCCTGCTTGCAGCACTGTGTGCAGTGCTGGTGTCCTCAACATAAGAACGACATGGAGCTGTTGGAGCGAGTCCAGAGGAGGCCACGAGGATGATCAGGGGCTGGAGCACCTCCCGTATGAAGACAGGCTGAGAGCATTGGGGCTGTTCAGCCTGGAGAAGAGAAGCTGCGTGGAGACCTCAGAGCAGCTTCCAGGGTCTGAAGGGGGTTACAAGGACGCTGGAGAGGGACTCTTCATCAGGGACTGTAGTGATAGGACAAGGGGTAACGGGTTCAAACTTAAACAGGGGAGATTTAGGTTGGGTATAAGGAAAAAGTTCTTTACAGTGAGGGTGGTGAGGCACTGGAACAGGTTGCCCAAGGAAGTGGTAAATGCTCCATCCCTGGCAGTGTTCAAGGCCAGGTTGGACTTGGAGCAACCTGCCGTAGTGGAAGGTGGGGTTAGAAGTGGATGAGCTTTAAGGTCCCTTCCAGCCCAAACCATTCCATGATTCTATGAAATGCACACCCGCTGGGTTACACCTCACGAGCAAAAAGCTTGCGTATACTGAAGTCTCTCAGCAACAACCTCAACGAACTAAATCCTTCTCGGGGAGCAAGAGACAATCATACAAAGAGGCTCAGTGTCCCCCCCGCTGTGCATCTGTCAGTTGGTGCCCGCAGAGAGGGTGGAAAGCTGCTGTGCTGCCCTGGCGCGGTGGGGAGAGATGGGACCAGATGGGTGCGGGATTACATCTGTGACAGCCAGAGGGGAATTGGGAACACCATGCTGGCAGCTCTGTCGTGGCTCAACTGCAGGTATGGGGAGGTGCCCCCCACTGCAGCTGCTTTGATTCGGTCCTGGGGCCACATCCAGCCCTCCTGCACAGTTGTTTGTGTTGGTGTGCTGCGGGCTGCTGAGGATGCTAAATCCATTTCTACTCACAAAATGATTGCATTTGAGACTGGAAAGTGGAATTCAAAGTGGTTATCCACGAATCTCTAATAGCTTTTTTCTTTTCCTTAACTTTTAATCTGAGATTTAAAGCCGTGTCTTGCGGTTTTGATGGGAATAAGCTCCGTTTCTTTTTCAAATCAGTGTTTGATGTGACAAAGATTGTCTGATAACAATGTATAATTGTAAAGTTAGCACAGGAAAAGAATGCCAATTAACCTTTAGTAAGTAGGGCTGTAACTTTTTGTTCCTAATTTCTAGGGCATGGCTCTGAGCCCACTGTAAACACAATATTTTCTGGCCATTTGAATCACTGCTTTTCTCAGGAATAATTAAAACACCCTAAAAGAAATGGCATGTAACATCAGCAAAAAGGCAGCATGCAAAACTCTCAAGTGCCTCGGTTCTTCTTAATCTCCTCTGTTATTTTTAGCCTCTTGTATCTTTTGGGATCTTAGAGCTGAGTTCCTTCCATGTGCTTCTCTGATACGTTTCGACCAACCTCTCGTTGCAATATTCATCAGGGATATGTTGCATGACTCGTCCAAATGTCACTTAGGAGGAAGACTGCAGAAAAGGTTTTCCAGCAAAGTCTGTATCATCTCTTGCCTTTAGTTATTGCCACATCATGTTCTATCCTTGGCTTCCAAAGTATTTTCTTCCTTGCTGCATGAATCTTATTTTCAACCTTTATTCTTCAGCCTTCATGAAACTAATTAAAAACTAAAAATCTCCAAAGTTAAATGTTTTTCTGCTTGGAAGATCTTTGAAGCTTGAATTTCTGCTGCCTTCCTTTTCCTACTGTTTTCCTGGTGGCCTTTTGCTCGGATGGACGTGGGTCTTCAAACCCTGTTTTCCTACTAGCACATATGCCAGATATCAGTACTTTAATAACCATATTGCTGACACTGAGACCTTTGGACTTTCTCATTCATCTCTTGTGGTTTATTACTTGTGGCCTATTAACTCTGATAGGTGGTTAAATTTAATTATATGAAGTTGAACTTGATTATTTAATATTAATTAAAGCACTCTGGGTCTCCATTCTCCAAATCTCTTGAGAAAGAATTACAATATTCCCTTTCCAGTATAACCTACATTAGGAGCATCAGTTAAACTTTAATACTGAGGAAGAGAGGTAGATCTCATTGGTTTCTTGAGGTGAATGTGGTTAAGGCCTGATGGTTGAGTTTGATGGGGTGGAGATGTCCCCATCTTAAATATTGGGCAATGCTTTGCCGTAATAAAAGCTTGTAAATAGGACTTTATTTCTTTAGGTTTTTACCTCTTCCTTTTAAGAATAGCCTTCCTGGTTATGAATTGAAAAGTCTGCTTGTATCTCATCCAAATCATCTCGCACCAAGTGTGTGAGACCTTTTCCACAAGTGTGGTATAAATCACAAATGAGGTAGTACGGGCTGCCTAATTTAAAGTTGCAGTCCATCTTATTTAACCACAGGCTTCAGAGCTGACTGCTAAGAAATACCAACCCACATATATTTAATTAAGTGTAAAATATAATGTTGTCCTAGATTGGTTTTGAAAGGATTGAGCAGTTACGATACTTAGATTTTCATCTGTTTTCTATTTATGTACCTTCCTATGTGGCATCTTGTAGACAGTTCTTATGAGATACTTCAACTCTTTACTACTATGATTTAATTACTTCAAGTGAATGATCCATCTTTATTGCGTGGAACGTGCAGCAATTAATCTACCTTGATGAAAGAATTAATCTGTGAGTAAAGCTGCAGGGCTTGGGCAGTTGGAGCCCTTTGGTGCTTGTTCAAAGAGGAAAGTAGATCCAGATCCAGAAGTACAGCCACGTGGACCCACAGCACCTGGACATGGTCTGGGAAAGCTTTCTGTTATACTGGTGGGGGCTTTTGCACTTCTTCCACTCCCAGCCAGCAGGATCAGGCATGCTCCCACCTGCAGTGCTGCAAAATATTGCTTATCCAAGAAAAAGCTGGGCACCAGCTGACTGAATTTCTAGGATGCTTTGAAGCAGGTTTATCCATAGCTATGTATAGCTCGAGCTTCCTCAGTTCTGTTTCTGGTACCAGTTCTTGAGCTTATTCTAAGTGTTTTCCAGGTGTTTTCTGTAATACTTGCATGAAATTCACTGCTTTTCAGACACTGCTGCCACAATTTCTCAGGCTAATGTATCCCAAGGAAACACATACAAAGATTAAGGAGAGCATATTGTACCTGGATAGATACTACAGAGATCCTCCCCTACTCTGATTCAACCTGATCGCTACTTCACACAGGAGGGAAATTGGAGATTTACGACAGATTTACAAATGAATGCATCCCATCCCTAGGTGATCACGCTGGATTTATGTTAGCCTTGGGGTGCCTGCTAGAGAGTTGTGCGTTGTCTGACTTGCAGCATACATACATTGTTCCTAAAGTAGCCCATCGCTTATAAGATAATGAGGAAGCAATGTAAAATGTATGACCAGTTGGTTTGCCAGCCGAATAAGAAATAGTTTCTGGAGGCCATGGATTATGCGCTGAGTTATTTTTAATATTAATTTTATTGGTGCTTTTTAAAGTGGCTCCGTCAGTGGCATTTTGAGAAGATTCCAAATGGAACCTAAGGCAAAGAGCAGCTCCAAAAAGGTGATTACCTTCCTGAGAAAAATTAACCAGTGGCAAATTAAGCTACTTCTTGCCTCAGAGAAGAACATCAGACTTGGGTCCTGTGAGCTTTGATACTTGTTTTGCTTTGAGCACAAGTATAGTCTCATTAACCCTTGTAGGACCAAACAGCAGGAATAGAGTTATGCCTATGTGTGAGTAGGATCGAGCTTCAGACCTGATCTGTGCCTCTGAGCTGGTGGTTTCCCAGAGAAGCACTCACATGAGGAGAGGTGGGCTCAAAGATCTGAAATCACACCCAGGCTCCTGGGGTAAGGTAGAAAAATCACCATGTGGTCAAATGGGGCTTGTCCCACTAGGTTTTTCCCTGCTCTGCCTTTTCCATGTAGGCAGCAAGCCCTTCCTACATTGTATGTGCAGCAGATGCAGCTCTCACCTGGTAGTGCTACCTACAGTCGTTTTAGTAACAGGGATGAGTTTGGCTCTTTGACATCAATTAAGCCAAGTTCAGCCAAAGTTCCTCAGAAGAGTAAAATCAGTGTAATTCCCTGGCAGAGCTGGGAATGTTGGTGCTAAGACGTCTGGTTTAGAAATGTATTTGCAAACATCCCCCGCAACACAAGCACATAACAAAGTAAAAGGTGTTCTGGGCCAGATTTTTGTAGTTATTTGAGCTTCGGTGATGTGCAAAGCCTCGTGTCAGCTCAAGATCTCTTCCCTTTCTGCACTGGCGGTGTTTTCAACCAGCGTTCATGTTTTTTCCCTGTGTGTGGAAATACCATTGCTCATTGAATTTACTGTTGCTGTTGAGGGATTGAGCCATCTGTGTCACTCTCTAAGGCGGGATGCCAAGGTGTAATTGATGGGGCCTCATCCTGTGGGTGCAGAGGGCTCCTGGTACCCAGTGCAGCGGTGGCTGGTGCTGGAGGTTGGGTCTTGAGCCTCACATTGGCCAATGGCATAGGACCTGTTGGGTTTGATCCCGCCAGAGATAGCTTTTCCTGTTGGCTTTGGCAGCTGTGAAGCGTGCTTCACCATTCCGGAGTCTGGGATCCTGAGCAACAAATCTGGGAAGGAAGGATGGAAGCTTCCTTGTCAGAGAACGAAGAAAAACCTGAGCTGTCCTGCTGGCGAGTGGCTGACCCAGGTCCCAGCCTCAGGGTTTTGAGGAGACACTGAGAGATACCAGTACCAGAGAGTTTAGAGATGATGGTAAAGAAACTCCTTCTGAAGATCCTCTGTTAAATCTCTGCTTTGAATAAGACCTTGGAGAGATCTGGGCTGGCTTCTCGCACCCCAGCTGAGCCGTGTAACTGCATAGTCTGTCAGCGCAGGAGCAGCGTTGTCTGTTTTAATTCCTCAGCAGCTGTTTCATGAGCAATCCCTGCATTTCTGACGAAGAAGAGAGATGAATCTGTGCACTGAATTCAGCCCAAGGCCATAAGTAACTTCAGATCCTCCAAAACAATATTTATTGACAAATACGCCATGTCCATTAGAAGAAGTTCTTTCAGTTTTCATGTGACACATGGCTAATGTTTCTACAACTACTCTCTTGACATCTTTTCCATACCTGTTTTAGCTGTTACCAACAGGATGCTTTCCCTTCCCAGCTGGATTAAGTGATTGCCCTCACAGGAGATGTTTCTTCAGCCTGCAGTGGCCATGAACCCTGCACACGTGGGTCCCATGAGTCTCAGTATCATGGGATGAGACCTAGTCAGCTCAGCCCTGAGGTGGGTCCGTGCTCAGCCTTTCCTTCATGAGCCCCTCAGGGCCTTTGTCATATGTTTCTCGTCCTTCACCAGCTCTTGCTTGCAGGGCACCCTGCAGATGCCAGAGCAGCCCCTGATTGCTGGGTATCTGCTGCTATAGGTGGTGTTCCTGTATTGAAAGGGAAAATATTTAGCAGCCAGCAGAACATTTGCTGGTGGGAAAGCATCTGCAATCCCTGGTTGTGTTTATGTTAGCAATTTCAGTATCTTTGCTGTAATAACAGTAATTTAAACAGGTGCTGTTGACTGAAGGACAATTAGGGATTGTTGAATTTTGCATTTCCCTAATATTCAACCACAAGCAGCCACCAAGCCCCATTCTGCTGGTATTTATAGTACTACGACTGAGCAGCTCCTTTGCTGTCTATGGCAGTAAATCCATGTGTAACCAGTGGAGCACTGGGACTGGCACCGTGATGCTGTAGGAGGTCACAGCACTTTTTCTCCTCCTGCAGAGATTCCTATACAGCTGTTCTCCGTAGCAGTCTGATTTATACCCTGGGATTTATGGAGCTGAACGAATTATGATAGAAGATCTAAGTGTTTTATTACACTTGGACCAATTTTGCCAAGCCAGAGGGCAAATCCCCCTCTTCTTTTCCTGTGCTCTGGTTGTGTAGCAGCCATGCATCCTTTTTGATAGTCTGAAAGCTGCAGATTAGGGGATTTGGGGGCTCAAAGGAGTAATTTATCCTCCTTTGGAAGTTGGGCCCAGGAATGGAGTAGATGTTGCTGCAGTTTGCCACCACACTTAAAATCATAAAATCAGCTATGTTGGAAAAGACCTTTAAATCATCAAGTCCAACCATTACCCCAGCACTGCCAAGGCCACCACTAAACCATGTCACCAAGGGCCTCATCTACATGGATTTTGAACACGTCTAGGGATGGTGACTCCACCACTTCCTAGGCAGCCTGTTCCAATGCCTGAGCACCCTGACCTTGCTGGGGGATGCAGCAGGTACAAGGGGGCAGAGCCAGCAGAGCACAAATGGAAGCAAGCTTTTCAAAATGAAAAGTGCAGGGATTTTTAAAAATCTCATTTAAATTTACTGGATGCTTGGTCTCAAAGCTCATTACAGGAAGGAAACACTTACCTTCATCTCCATTCGCTGCTTCGGTAGCCCTGGAACTGCATTAGCACTGCCAGAGTTAACCAGTTGTGCAAGTTAAAAGCTTTGTCTGGTCCTTCCACTTCCCCAAGCATCCCTGAGGCTTGACTCGGCCTATTCCTCAGCAGTTGGCTTGCACAGATGTGGCCAGATGTGGGATCTGACCCACAAGGAACTTCACTGGTGGTGCCCAGCAAGCCAGAAGAGACCTGGCTGGGCTCTGGGGTCCCGGCTTGAGGTTTCAGCACTCTACAATCAAGAAACACAGAGTTCCATGTTTGATTCGAGCCTGGAGCATTGCCAGCACCACAGAGTTGCTGTTTCCATGGAGGCAGCTGTGAAAGCAGATTGTTCCTTTTAAAGAAAGGCAGAGCAGGGGACAAACCACATGTACTCCAAATGGGTGGAAGTTCTTCCCCAAACCCTGCAGAAATGTACTGGTACTGATAAATCTGTGCAGAAACAAGTCCCCTTTAGCTGCTCCTACATAAATTAATAATGCAGACACCAGTTGCAAGCGTGTTTTTGCAGAGAGCAAAGGGTTACTCATGTGTGCTGAGTGATTTCTGATGTTCCTGGGGCCATGGATGGAGATGAGGTGTTACTGATCTCGGAAAGTCTTGCTTGCAAAGAGCCAAGCCCAAAGGAGTTTTATGGATTCGTGAAGCCTTCCTGTTGGGGGAAGGGAGCTGTGGAGGCTGGGTCTGTGTCTGATTAGTGCTGAGTGGTCAGGGTGTTGGGAGAAGTACACAAGGCAGATGCAGCGGAGGGGACCCACAGCCAGGTAATGCCAAGCTGATTGAGCTACCATCACTATACCCTGTGTAAAGTGTGGTCGATCCAGTCGTCTTCCCTGTCCTCTAACAGCCACTCAGCTGGCTTTCCCCTTCCATTCTGGATCAAGTCAAAGCCACCTGATTGACTCAGCTCCTTCTCACCTCACCTTTCCTCCCTTACACAGTTTTATATTGCATCTGGCCCCTCCAGCTCAGCCTCCCTCTTCTCTACCAGCCACTCACATCTATATCTCTGTGTTGATCCCATCTTCCCGGAGAAACCCAATAGGATTTCAACATTGATGCCCTCATCGCTCCTGCATTTCCCATTCCAGACCCCTCTCTTCCCTGCCACACTGTTGTCCTGTGCATGGTTTCCCTACAGGGATTATGTGTCCCTTGTGTCCTTGCAACAGGCACATGTATCAGGGCTTTCTCTTAAATGCTGAGAGCATCCTTTAATGCAGTCAGGGTCATGGCAAATAAATGTGAAGTGATGCTTTTGCTGGTTGGGGGGTGTCACAGCATGATGGTGGCTCCTCACCTGCCCCATGAACATGCTGAAAACTTTCTGCAGTTCTTTCTAGTGTTTTATGTTAGTGGAAAAGAACTTGGTGCCAGTTATCACTGAAGAAAACTATACAGGGATAGCTCTGGCAAGGGATAATGCTGCTTTCCCTGTTCTCTGATTCAGCAGGATAAGTCTTTAACAGACAGAAAACCTTGCCACAAATATCACATACACCGCCGAGCGGATGCAACACGGGGTGAGGAGGAAGGTGTCAGTGGGAAGCAGATGGGCAGCACTGTGTGTGGTTTGCCTGGCATTTGCTGCTTTGCTATAGGAAGCTCAGAAATGAGATACAGTGGGGCCAAAGAGAAAGGAAAAAAAAAAACCATTGAAACCCATCAACATTCAGAAGAGCAGAAGAAACAAATATATTGACCTAAGTGACCATTGGTGACTCAAAAGCTTGAAGGGAATAAATGTAAATGGTGATGGTGCCATTAAGAAGGGGGAAAAGGGGCTGTGAGGGCAGAGATCCGCAGCTTCTGACTCCTGAAGGAAAATGGAAATAGGTTCTTTGAGAGTCCATTCTCTTCTGCTCTGATCACAGGGACTCTTTCCAAACCAGACTTGTAAGTTAAAGTATTAACTTCTACCAAAAGCACTGCTACCTTCCTCGGAGGAGAGTGTTTCATTGGGATAATTTGGGGAATAATTCGGTCTGAATCATCTCCACGTGATTCATCCATATGAATTGCAGACTGATTGCAATTTCTGCCTGTGTCTCTCCCAGCTGAAAGCAAGCTGACCTGCAGGCTTTTGCTCTGATGCATCCATAGGAGAATTTTGCGTTGCTGGCCTGTCGTCATTTTTCCCTCATTCCAGACTTTTTTAAATAAACAGAAGAGATTAGTGTGAGTGGAAGGCTTGATTGACCTCTTTCAAACAAATCTCTTCTCTAGAGAAGCTTGAATTAAACCCCCACTTCTATTCCTGCAATTTAACTGACTGGTGGTATCTCATCTGTAAAACAACCTACTCTGATTTATTAAAGCCTTAGACTTTCAAAAGCTGATTTTGTAGAGATACAGAATGTGTAACACCCATCCTGAAACCTGCCATGTTAATAATTTATTAACGTTCTGTTCTGGTTTTAGGCATCTGGTTATGTCTTTTACATTTGCTTTTGCTTTTACTCTGTGTCTTTGTAACCATAATTCAGATTATGGTTATGCATATTTCCTACCTAGTCCTCGCAGTGCCCAAGTTTGCCTCTGTATTGCCTTGTGGTGTGTGTATTAATTTCGGTGCATGATGATTTTAAGGAAAACCCTTTTTATCTGCCGTGCTGAGAAGCTGTTCTGCTGAGGGCAGTTTTTTGGTCTTGTGTTATTTTGCATCAAACATCAGGAGTCGAAAAGAGAGTGGAGTAACTTTGCTCTCAATAACCTGAGGTGACAGTGAGGGTAGGGATGGAGGAGTGGTTGGTGATGAGGCTGGGTTTGAGGTGAAGTTTGGAAGATTATTGTGCATAAATAGGTAACAGAGGAATGGTGCAGGGAAAGATAAATAGGAGCTATACATGGGAGCCAGGTCTGGCTCGGTGCGGGGAGCAGGAGCATGGCAAAACTGAGAGCCCAGGAGAAACAGGTGATGTGGAAGAGCTGCAGGGAGTCCTGGCTCTGCTTGGAAAGTGGAAATAGAGGAAGCTACAGCTGACTTCCTTTGTGTACTCTTCAGATTTAAGTATGCCTTTAGCCAAGAGAAAAAAACCCCATAGTTCCTCCTCCCCCCGATCCATAATTTCCTTGCTCTGATTATTACCAAGTGTGGAAGCATTTGCCTCTGCACATGTGATGGATGCCAGCAGCACTGGAAAGCTGTCAGCAGCAGGGAAAGAAGAGAAAAGTCTTCTGTTTCCTGGAGCGGAGTTCAGTGGAGCATTTCAGATGCTCACATTCAGATTATTGCTCTTCTGCTTTGAGGTTTCCTCTGAGTTAGAAAACTACCTATTAAAAATGTGATAGGCGAATAGGGATTTTGCATGTGAAATAGTGAGATTGCTTCATCCCAGTGGAGCTAGAAACATGCATGTATTGGTAATGAAATTAGACTTTATTTACAAATATTGGCTTGGGGATTTTCCAGGTTGGAAATTTCCATCTTTCCTTTTCTGATTAACATAAATTTTGCTGGATTCAGAGCAGATAACATGCAGGTCAGCCTTTGTTCAGCTTTAGGAAATGTTGGCTCAGAAAACATTGATGAAGGGCCACAGTTTAAGTTGCTGAGCTTTGGTTTCCATTGAGACATGGGAGGTAGTGGCAGCAAAAGGGAGGGAGGGAAGCATCATCTCCTCTAGCCTGTGTTGCAAAGAAAAGGGACTAGGAGATAACCTTCTCAAGTAAAGTCAACCATGCTCCCCCCTCTTCCCTCCTTTTAAATGTGCTGTCACCATGTAGGGTTATTTTTCTCACCCTGTTATCAGTAGAGGGGAATAGAGAAGAAAGTGGCTATTTCTGGGGTCAGAGACCTCCCACTGAAGCTGACAACAGTTGAATCGGGACCCAAATGGTGCTCCAGAAAGCCCAAGACTGTGATGATACAGCTCTACACCAGGGAAAAGATAAATGGCATTTGAAGATGACTTTTAGGGAGATACCAAACACACAGCCGTGGGTACACAGCTTTGCTCTCACCATGTACAGAGGAGCAAGATTAGCCCTAACAGGTCTGATAGTGACCCTTAAGGTGAAGTCTGAAGCTCTGAATTTTAGCGTTTCCTTCGAGTTTTGAAACTCTTTCCCAGTAAGTCAAACTCTCTTAAAGAAACAGTCACATCACCCTGGTAAATACATATTTTTTCATTTCTCTGTAAACACCCAAATGCATATTTGTCATTTAAACAACTGAATCAGTATATACTGAATGAACTGGTGGTTTTAAATGGCACCAAGTGTAGTTAAAGGCTGCATGGCATCTCCACTGCAGATACAGCTTTTCCAGCCTGAGCCCCCGCTAGCGAGAGAGAAGCAGCTCACATGGACCTGGCACTGATTTATTCATATCACATCTCTTATGTGGGCGAGCTGAGCCTTCAGCTTTTGGCGTCCTGAGCGTTGGGTACTTTCAAGGACACGCCACAAGTAAGAAACGCAGGGGGACAAGATGATGTTATTTCCATTTAAAACATCAGCCTATATGTAATAAGGAGAAAGAATAGTTCTAATAACACGGTTGATTACTGTCAGAGTACTAAAAGGGAGGTGTATTGGAAAAGGTTTTATACAGCCCACTGTGCTTTGCATAATCATTTTAAAAGCCGTTCAGGATATCTTCCTGCCTTTGTCCTGAAGAAGCTGGAAATCAAGTGGAAAGCCAGGGTTGTCAGTACGGCTGAACTCAAGGCTGGCCACTGCACACGATTACACTCACGGGTGGGTGCCCAGGGTGCAGCCACAGGCTGAGTCAGTAGCATGTGGGGAGTGCAGAGACTTACTTACAGGGATGTGTTGTAAAGATGCTACTGTCATTCGTTTGTGATGTCTCCCATAATTTGAGTATAACGGCTGCCTTAAAACCAGCTTTCTAAAACCTTTCTATTGCCCCATGAAGCACTCAGAAAGGGATCTCTGCTGCCCAGCCAGAGCACAGACAATTTTTACATCACCTGAAATAAACAATATCAGGGAATTTATTGAATTGTATGTCCAAAAATTTGAGGAAAACCCTAAGTTGCCATTTGAGGGGCATTTATCTTAAATAGCTTTTGAGTTTTATGTGATTCCGTGTATAAGAACAAAAGGAAAATGGTAAAAATGGAATATTTCATAGAACAAGGTGTTTCGTTTGACCAGAAACAGTAACTTTGTTCTGGTTAGAAACGATTTCCATTAGGATCTAAACTCCTTCTGCTCACTTAATTCTTCTCTTAGCTAGCAAACTTTGCAATCCTAAGTGCTGACTCCGGCTCCCACCACGTGGCATTACCTGCATGTGTTTCCTTAATGCATTTTTTTGCAGTCGCTTTCCCAGCTCATCTTTGATTTCCCAGTTGTATCCAGCAGCTTTGTTGGAGTTATTCCATAACAAAGTGGGGAATCAAAGAGAAACGAATCTCCCTGCCTCTGGAAACAGTGGTGGATGCAACCAGAGTCAGCATGCAAAGACGTCCTTTTTGATTATTATCTTCTAATTGATATTAGGTATCAATTATTGGGATGTATTTTTGGGGTGTATTTTTGCTGCAGAGGCTTCAAGAAGGACCTGCAAATCCTTGCATTCCAGATGCAGATATGCTAAATATGTGTTTTCCCAGGACATAAACAGAGGGTTCAGGGCCTGGCACCATTTCACCAAGCAGGATGGGCGCCATGAGCTCTTGATCCCTGAGAGATGATGGCCAAGTTCTTCACCTCTGCGTAGGCTCAGCATGTCCCCCGCTGCAGTAAGTAAGGTTTCTCATAAAATACATAGGGAAGATCTTGCCTTCTCTCAGAGACTCATTTTTGCGATGGCATTTCCTTGATGAAACAGCCTCCTTTGGAGCTGCTTGCAGAATGAGTTGGTCAGGGCTGTGGGCTGGGGAGGGATGATGCCGTGTTGTTCGTGCAGCAGCATTTCTGCTGGCAGAGAAGAGATTTATGTTGGCATAATTGTCTAAGAGTTTGGAAACTGAACCAGCTCATAGGCAGCATCATGTGGCAGCTTCTCTTGGTGTTTCCAGACCAGTATTTCTGGGAGTCATCTTAGCTGGTCACTTAGTCACTTGGCAATCTCCTTTTCTTCTTTTCTTTTGAGAGGCTGGAGGTGTCCTTTTGAGCCATTTCAGATGAACCCCCTCATCCTGGACAGGCAAAAGAGCATGTGGATGAGCCCTGCAGAATGCAGTGACTCACATTTGTGCATCCAAAAGAGGGAATTTGAACCTCTTTGTGTTGCAGCATCAATTCTTGGGAGGTGGAAGTGGTGGCCATCCGAGATGCAGTAATTCCTCTTGTTGCTCAAAACCTACCTGCAGTCTGTCTTTATTTTTGTCGCTAAAAAGATGGGAAACAATATAAAAATCACAGTAGCATTCATCTTTCTGGATTTGCACTGATTGCCCAGACATAAAATTGTGGGGTTTTTTTCATTCAGTTTGCATTATTTTATGGATTTTGTTTGCTTTTCTGTGGCTGGTCTCAAATCTTTCACATGAGTTTCACATATACAGCATAAAGGGCCTCCATTTCTCCCCTATAACTTTTATATAAAATGTTTTATATCTTATATAAACAGAGAACAGGTGAGACCCATCTCTTCCAAACTGATGTCTGGAGATGGCAAAATGCAAAGTCTGAATGGCAAGGTCGCTCAGCTCTGAGAAACTCAGTGTTGAGGAATTACTCAGTTGCAATTATTGGTCATTGGGGATGATCCAAAGAGAGAAGGATGGAGCAGACGTTCCTTTATACACATTCAGTGTTCTCTATAAAGAGCTTATGGTAAACTTTTTGAAGGAGGTAATAAATAGTAACCTCCAGCAACCCCTTCAAGGGATCAGTTCTCATTTTTAATATGGAAACAGAGTATGACGTGACAGCAAGTCAAAAGGATAAGAATTGACTTTCAAACCAGTTTTTCAGAGCAATGCAGAGTGAGGAAAAAGACCAGAAAATATGTAAGTAAAAATTTCAAGTAGAATCTATGCATTTGTGATTTATTGCAAACTGTGGAAATAGTTTTCCTTCAGTTATATGTTAGTGATACAGAGCAAAACCTGATACTAGGATAGGAAACCCACAGTGATAACAACAGGCGGGATTTTCATCTTCCAGACACTTGCTGTGGATGCATTAATCTATAGACATATCTGTATTTTAAAGTTATTTTGACATATCAAATAATCTGATTTGGTTCCATTTTTGGTAAACACAGGTCAGAAGATGTGTTTTCGTCCTAAAGAATATTCTTACCAGAGGCTTGCCATTAATAATGCATTAAGAACCATTTGTTTCTGTTCATCATTCACTGGAAAGCAATCTTTATTACAAATGTTATGGTAATAGAGCAATTCCTGAGAGCCAATGCAGCGTGTACTGGTTTAGAAGTAAAATAAACCCAGTTGATATTATTGTGAAAATAAAAACCCAGTGTATAGAATGCAACCATAGCAGTGAGGATTTATGGCAGGAGGTTGGCTCCAGAGCCCCCTCCTCATTCATGTATCTCAGCAGAACATGATGCTGTCACAGGGACATGTCCCCATCTGGTCCTGTTCCTGCTCATTGCTGCTTGCCTCGTGGCACTCACTGGGTGCTGTAAAATAACCTGTGCTGGGGCAGGCACCTCCTTGATGCCATTGTGGTATGTTCATGGATGCAACCAACACAGGATAAACTGGTTCTGACACCTAGAAACCATTTTGCATCCTTTTTTTTAAAGTGAAAGCTGGTTTTTTACTAATTATCAGATACATCAATAGTAAATACAGGGCATTTGTGATGAGCAGTGTGGTCTTGTGATTAGTCTTTCCTGGGAACTGTGAAGAAGCCATACGACAGCCTAACACACTTTGGTCATTGGTATGTTTGCAATTACAATCAAGCATTGGGGTGGAAACTCTGCTTCAGAGTGTTAAAACTAAAGCTCTACATGCAAAACCAAAACAAGACACTTCATGTCTCCTCCACTGTGCTAGAAGTTGGTGCCAATCCATCTACTTTGCTGAGGCTTTGCCAGCAGAGCACTGAGAACGCAGCCCGAAATGCAACAAGGTGTATGTAACCTGGTACTTGATGGAGCAGAGTGATCTTCCAAGTGCTTTTCAAGCCCTTTGCTCAGTCCTTTCTCTCGGCAGATGTAGGATTTCATATCCTTGCACTCCTTTATCCTACAGCCACCGCAACCTATAGGAACATGGATTTAATAATCCTAATACTCAGAATTAAGAAATACTATGTCACAGTGCTGGTTTTGGTATTTGCTGTAGGCTTTCCTGATCTGTCTGCTCACTCTGTCTTCTCTACCGATACATCATCACTTTCATTCTTGCTAGTATTTTGTTTTACTGCTTTTTTTTTTCTAATTCAAAACATTGATATAGAGTAACCACATCCTTTATAATGTTCAACTCTGTATTTTAACATAATAGTAATAGCAACTCAGAAAAAAACCACGGTAACTGCTTTGAAGTAGCTTGAGATTTGCGGTGTCTCATTTAATGGGTGACTTATTTAATACCCTCTCCCTGTGGGTGCCCAGCATTTCCTACAAAGTTAATACCATTAATTATCCCAGAGGACTGTTTGCTTCTGCAAATCTGGAATCCTTTCACTTGCTAAGGATAGAAATTATTTATGTTACCTCCAGGGGTTGGTGGGGTTTGTGTTGGCGGGGTTTGGGTTGGCTTTTTTTCCTCTTTCATCTGCCCAGAGCTGTTGCAGACTAATTCCTCTGTCTGTACATTGCTCTATATATGCGCTTGTGTATAAAATAATAGAGAGTGACTGACTACAATGCATGCGTTTAAGCTACTCAGCTGAAAATTACTGAGCATTAAAATCCACTGGGAATCACAAGACTTCTAAATTAGGAAAGCACATGTCAGTCAGTGTGTAGAAATGAGTCCTCGTACAAGAGTAGCTTTCAATAGGAAGAATGAGTATTGTTCCCTGGAGTACATCAATCCTAGTTTGGCCACTCTGTACCAGCTTTTACTATTTCTCTGGAAGCATGCATTGCCTTTTGTTATTATTTTTTCCCTGTCTTTTGTTCCATTGTGCATTTCTATTAGATATGTCTCACGGGCCAGCTATCAAGAGACACCCTGCTGCGCTGTGACGAATGAAGGCATTTTCAACCATAAACAAGGTATTGTGGGATTGAAAAGAAACACGGACAATGACAAGTCCTGGACAGCTTGTAATTGTTTAACTGGATTTTTATTAGATTGTGCAGTGACACAGGAACACTGAAAAAATGGCTGATATGACCTAAGGTTGAAATGAGCAGAATGCTGTCGGGTAAATGAGGGACCTTGGGAAAGATGGCACTTTTGTACTTGTCAGGTGTGGTCCAATCCATCAGGGTATATTTTTTCCATGATTAAAGCATGTATTTTAATAGTGTTTAAATGACTTACAAGTCTGTCCCATCTCAAAAATGGAAGGCACCTAGAAAATCCGTGGGGATGAGTTGAATCCTATTGACCATCAAGCATTTTTGTTCCTAAAACTCATGTGGGCATGCATTGAAAATGGTGTTCTTATACTTTCTTTCAATTAAAAATGATATAGAATTAGTCTGGAAAAACTGTTTGGCCACAGGTGATTAGTGTTTCGTCAGTGACACTATTTATGTGTGGAAGAGCTTAGCAGGGTGGTAGAAGACTCCCAATATTTCGGCTGTGTGGGCTGACTTAGTTCATTCAGGATTTGTAGATCCTTTTTATTGCCTCTAGAGAGTCAATGTTTAAAGTCATCATCTTGATTCATTAGTAAGGTATGCCAGAACATTATCTAAGGGTTTATTTTATCGTTCCCAAGTTGAAATGCTCAAATCATAATAGGTAAGAGCAGAGGGCTAAGCAGGGATCACAGGAAATGGGGTCTCTAGGTGGATGAATCAGCCTGGTATTCTCCTTGCATGGGGTGTTTGTCCATCCACATGACAAAACAATATCCTTCCATGAGGTCTGAAACTACCTTGTATCTGAAGTAGTAATGAGATGTCCCTCTCATTAACCAGTAAATGAATTAATAAATACAAAGCATCATCACAGGACCCACCTACGAGTGGTTTGAGTGTGCTCTGCAGGCAGCTGTCCCCCAGTTCCTGGATGCCCCCATTCATCTCCCTCCTGTACATCCAGAAAGATCCTCTGGGAATTAGGGAAGTATTTAGGAGTGATTCTATGATTCTATCTTATCTGGGAAGTCAAATAGAATTTCTCCTCTGTTCCAGAATCACATTGGTGTGTCAGGCTTACCTGAAAGCAATGAGGTTTTTTAAGAGCTTTTCCATTAAATTTATTTGCTTCTCATTTAGTCCACTCTGCTTTACCAGGTATTGCTTCTTGATTTATTTCCTGGAAAATAGAGTAATGTTCTCTGGATTTTCAGTTAAAAATAGAAAAATAGAGCTAAGTTCTTTTCAAAATATATGCCTGCAATCGAGACATGGGGGTTTCGTCTTTGCAAAGGAAACTCATGCTCTGATTGCAGCCAGCAGCAAATGGTCCCCACTGAGAAGCTTCGAACCATCCTTAAAGCGAACAAAAAGGAAATACAAAACTAAGCTATTGTTGTTGCTATCCCATAAATAAATAAATAAGCATTTTCCTCCTTTTTGTAGCTATAGAGATGCACAGATATATGTTGGTCTCCTTCCATTTGGCTCAGCAGCAGGGACTTACACCAGTGTGAGCTGAAGAAGAACCAACGTCATTTTTACGTCTCACACCCTATTTCTTTGCAATTTATGCTGCCGTCAGTCCCTTCTAGACATTTGATTTCTCCTCGAGATGGAGTATCAGCCCAGCTCCCATTTATCTGGAGCACTGGCTACGCAGCCTGGCTTGACACGTTAATTCAATTTGTGCTTTTCAATTCATACTCTTTCATTTACGATCAAATATCAGGAAAGGTTACAATTAATCAGAGCACGGGAACAGAAGCTGGCGAAGCTAATGATGTATCGCTGTGTGTTGCTAGCTCTGGAGGGGAGTAATTGAGGTCCTTGTGCTACAGAAAACTGTTATTAGTAAGTAAAAATTATCAAAGGAAAGCGCCCTGCACCCATCTCCCATTTTGCACTCTGTTTTCTTTAAAGTTCTTAAAAAGGAAGCATTTTATTAACACTCCTGGCTGTAACCAGTTGTTTTGGCTGTGTGGTGGCATTGGGGGCTTTGAGCCCTCAGTGCTACTCCCACTCTGAGCTTGCAGATGATACTCAGTGTGCATGAAGGCAATTTTTAGATGCTAATAGCATGCCATCCCTGCGGGAAAAGGGCTCTGCTGCTGCTTTGCTCGGCAGAGAAACCACAGGGAATCCCTGCAGAAAAAATACAGCCTGATGGACTTAACACAGTCTGCGCCTCCTCATTGAAAATGAACTAATTGCTGGTTGTTTCAAAAGCAAATGTGTTGCTGGGCTGAGGCAGACAATGAACTCCAGGGTCTCCTTAGGGAATATCTGTAGCCCAGCTATGTGCTCGAGCAGCAGCAAGGTGTGCATAAGAAATACTTGCAGGCTTCCCAGGATTATGCTGCTGCTGGACACAGATGATCTCCTTGAGTTACTGGGATACAACATCTGGCTGCTGGAATTCTGTAATTAAAAAATATAGGGCTTATGTGGCTATGCTAAACAATCATTAAAAGGTTGGTTTTTAGTTAAAAATACCCATCTCACTGTTATTCTAGTTACTAACTTTATACAGTTATTGTATGGGTTTATGCATGGCAGAATTTCACAGTGCTTTGCTCAGTGTTAGTCTGTGGGTTCATCTGAGATGGCAAGTTGAAGTGGTAGTGTTGTCAGTGCTTAGTGGATGCGCTTGTGACTTGGGTAGATTTCAAGATTACAGCCAAAATAAGTCTTTCCAACTTTACTAGTTGGAAATCTAAATTCCCTTTAATCTAAAATAGCTACTGGGAGGGGAAGAAAAAGGTGGCTCCTACTTTCTCATTGGGAGCAGAGTGTGGCACTAAGGCAGAGTTGAATAGACTTCTCTTATTTGCTGGCTTGACTGGATTACTCTTATTTAGGATATGATAAAAGATACAGAATACAATTTATTTTAGGATTGAAGGCATCCTTTTTCCCTTTTATTCCAACTTCCACCCTCTTGCTCCAGGGCAGGGCTGTAGGATGCTTCTTGCTGGAAAAAGATACCTTCATTTGTGGCTGGGAAGCAGCATAAGTGTGGTGCAGTAGCTGGCAGAGTGGATTTGTTTTGCTGGTCCCCACACCTTGCACAGGCAATGTCTTGGACACAGGGAATTATCTCTGCATGTGGGGACCTGATCTGTCATTGAAGGTCATGCATGAAATTTGGACCAGTGCGGGAGTCCATGGCTCTGTGCATAGGAAGGAGTGAACTGAAAGGGAGCCAAGGCCGGGATAAATCTAACAGGCAAGGTGTGTTGATTAGCATGTAATTCAGTTTGTTAGGCACTACAGTAAACAGCATTAAATGCAATATGCAGTGATTGCTCCTGAGAGCATCGTTTCAGCATTACCTCGTTCCTGCAGCAGCTGGATGGAGCTGTGTTAGAACTGTTCAGCAGGCACCAGCAGAGCTGGCGGTGCTCCTTTCTTGGGCAAAAGCTGGAATAGCACCAATATCACCATTATAAAAAGGTTTTGGGTAGCTGTATCTGCAGAGCATGGCTTACACATTTCTCCTGCTATCCCTATTCCTTTCACATTCCCCAACGGCACAGCTGGGACCAGCACTGCTGTGGGTTGCTCAGCTCACGTCAGCAGGAGAGGTGGTGAGATAGTCTGATTTTCCCCGCCAGTATTGGATTTTCTTCCAGTAAACTTCCGTATTTTTTTCCCATCATGGCTTTGGTAAAGAAAGTCCCTCATCTTTAGCCTTGTGCCACAGTGGAACTATGGGTTGGAGGGGCCCCTCAGCATCACAACCCTGAGCTGAAAACAGACTTATCTCCTGCTCTCCCACTCAACAACAGACTTGCTTTTGGTCTCGTGCTGTCACATTTTCTAAATTCTTTGTTTGCTGTAACTGAAGGACTACTCCCTTCAAACCCCCAATTTAGAAACAGAATGAATGTGCTGCATCATTTCAGCATAAAAGTAAAGTCTTTCTATAGAAAAACCCCATTGAAGCCATGTAATGATGAGTCCTAGTTTTGATTCCCCTTGAAGCTAGCTCAAGCCCACTGGCATCAACAGTAGCTGTAGTTAGTACAGGCTCTCCCAGCCCCCTCATTTTGACTGTCACCTTGTACCACATATGTGGTGTTGAAATGGGCCAGACTATTCATTGGCAAAGCACTTGCACATAGAGGACAGACATCCTGGTTGTGCTCATCCCCACCAAAATAGCAACAAGCCATGAGTAGGATACCTCTAATTTCCTCTCATTCTGTGGGGGTGAGCACAGGAGGTGCTGGACGGAGGGATGGCATTTGCTGAGAGATGTGCCACAACCAGGAGTGCATTGGAGGCTGTCAGGAGGAATTAGTTAAGGGTGAGTACTGTGGGGAGGATGGGATGAGGATGGCACCTCTTCAGATGGCTCTGCAGAGCTTCCCTGTGCCTCTGCTCAGCACAGGCAGGTGCCCTGTTTTCTGTGGGATATTTTCCTAACTACTCCCATTAGGAAGTTAGGGTTTCTTAACAGCTCTGAGAGGATTGCTGTTTTGCGTGACAGAGTGAATGAATAGGTGCCTGAATGAACATCAAGCTCATAAAATTTTGTGCTCTTGATAGTAATCTCATAACACTTACTTTGCACACATGTTATCTGGCATCCTGGAAAGGTCCACCGTTTTTCTTCAAAGCACTTGGATACCTCTTATTCCTAAAATAATTTGATAAGCCTTAGAGAGCTTTCTCGTTTATTCACTTGCCCAGGATGTTTTCTGCTTCCACACCTGGTTAAATGAGTAAACGCTTTATTTTTTGTATTGTATTAATAAAGCTATGACAAAATAAAATCATCTCTCCTTTCTTGAGGCCTGAGGACCAAGCACGTTAGTGGGGACTGAGTCAGGGTCTTACAAGCCAGGAGCAAGAGGTTTCAGAGGCTTGGCTGCCCCAAACCTGCATCCTCACACAGCTAAGGAAAACAAGGAGCATCATTCCCATTCTTTGGGGAAAGAAAATGACATTTCCTTGCAATTGCTGTGTTTATTAAAATTACTTGGAGGGACCATGGTAAGGAGAGGTCAGCTTTGCTTTGCAGTGAAACGGAGAGGCCTTGCTGGTTGTTGGAGCAGGGTGACAGTGTGTAGCATTTATTATTGATAGCCTTAAGAGCCAGTCAAGGCTCTGCTCCTTTTGGTAGCACCAAGCAGCTGTCTGTGAGCAGAGCTGGTGGAGAGGCAGCACGGCCCAGGAGGGCTCCTGCTCTGCTTCCATGGCCTGGGGCTGCTATCACCCAGGTTTCCTGGTCACCTTCCACAGGCACAGCCCCACAGGAGAGGTTCTCCAGCCACCGAGGTGCGTAGCATGTGTGCATTTGCCCCCCTTGCTGTGCGAGGTGCCAGTATCCCTGTCTCTCCTGCTATAGCTTCACGGTCAGTTTAAGCTGATCTAAGCATGAGCTGCACTCAGAGGGGGGCAGATCCCACTGTCCAGACCTCAGACACCATCCCTGTGCAAAAACGTAGCCTTGGCATCAGGTTTTAGACTGAGATCCTCTCCTGAGAAAGTAAAGGTCCTCCTGGGCTGAATTTCACATTTGGCATTGAAACGAGAGAGTGCAATGTGTCAAAGCAATTTAGAAACAGAAGAGTAATATCTTATTGAATGAATGGTTGTATGTTTTTAAAAGGCAATATGCAGTGTGCCAACTGTTGTGCTTTTATTTATCTGATGTTGTTTGGGGCTCTGGAGGACTTCAAGCATCCCAACACCTGCATTAGGATGCAAGTCCAGTGGGAAACCGTGTGAGCACTGGCATTGATCCGATGAAGAAGTACATGTCTGGAGCTGATGGTTTAAAATGTGACTCCAATAGTTCTCACAGATTCACATCCCAGAGGGTGAATGAAATCAATCCAGTGCCACTGATCTGCAGCCAGCTGTGATTTGTGGAGCCCCACGGGTGAGCAGTGAATGCAGCAAAGTACTAACTGAACTGCTGACTGCTTCTGTTTGAGCCTTGAAAATAAATAGTCTTTGAACAGAGATCAGCCATGGTGGCTTTGGGTTAGGCTGGAGACATCTCTGCGAGTGCCACAGGGTATCTATCTGACATGCCACCAACAAGGAAAATAAAAAGATGATGATGCTGGAAGTGGAAAAAGGGCCACATATCCAGGTGATGCTAAGAGGTTTCAGGAGAGGAAGGTGAGGAAGATATCCAAGTTAACAGAGATGGAGATGGTCAAAAGGGCAGGAGATTTGGAGGGAGTTCAGAGAAGGGGAGAGAGCCAGAGGGTGAGACCCAAGAAGAAAGCCCAATGGGACCAAGTGAAAATAAACCAGTAAAAGGGAATGAGGGTGGAATAAACACCTGAGTTATCATCCCACCTTCTTCTGCAGCAGCAGCAACACAACTGTATTTTCTTCCATGAGTTTCTCCTCTCCACCTCCTGAATCATAGTCAGGGCAGCACTTTTACAGCTGGGTCTCTGCTGTGATACAAGAGGTTTTACAGAGCTGCTGCCTCCTCACCCAGCTGCTGTTTCAGACAGATGCTGCTCAAGGGCCTACAAAGTTCTGCTTGAAATGGCCATGAGATCAAGGTGGAGAGCTGTTTTGAGACAGCAGACAGCAGGCAGAGGACTTTTCCAGGACAGGATGGTATTTCCTTGCAAAGCAACAGGACGTCTGCGTGTTTCCCTGGGACCAGGAATTCCTCTGTGCCTTAAACAGCAGGTCCTTCAGAAAGTCAGTTCTGAATTTGCTGTAATATAATCATTAGGCTCCACTTTTTAAGGTCAGGACCACCAAACCCAAGGATTAATTCAGATTGTGAGTGTATTGGCTATTTCCTATGCTAATAGAGTGAGCAAATACCTTCATCCCTTTCAGTTTGCCTCTGAAACCTCTCTTGCCTTGGCTATCAGCCTGTGCTCCCTGTGTGCCCTGCAAACCCTCCTGCTGCCTGCTTTAGGAGGGGGAAAAGCAGACCGGAGGAAGGCAAACAAATCCACTCATGTCAGGAAATAACAACTAAAGAGTTAACCACAACACTTACTGTCTGTAGAGTAAGTGCTGTAATGATTAGCTTTACTGGGCATCCAGGTCAACCCCAGTCTCTTCAGCAATGCACAAGCTGGAAAGGTCCCATTTCCTCCCACAGCTTCCAGTTCCTTGCTTGAACAGCTTTGGAGGGACTCCTTTTCTCCACACTACCTGCACAAAGACCGAAGGAGCTGATACTTCCTTCTGGACCTTACAAGGAGTAGGGCTGTTGCTGTGATGAATCCTGCCTGATTCAGCTGGTAGGGACCCAGCGAGCTGTACCCACCCAGTCATAAACCCAGGCAGTTCAGGCATGGGATCTCACAGCAAATCATTTCTCTCCCTGAGGAGAAGTCATGCCATGTAAATGTGATGACTATAACAGCTGATACGTGGTATTGTTTTTAAGCAGGACCCTTTATGAATGAAGATAAAGGCCCTTTGACCAGGTCGGAATTAGATCTGAGCTCTCTGTCTGTCTGCACTGCTGAAATAGCACAGAAATAATCCCCCTTTCATTGCTGCTGGGTGAGATCTAGATATGAGCATAGCGGGGCCAGGCTCTCGTCCGCATGGGTTGTCCTTTCTCCAGGATCTGGTGTATAGATGTCAGATGCAAATCTGGGTGTGCATTTGATCTCGTGGTGGGTTAGGGCACACTAATCACTTATAGCATGTGCTGTCCTCCAAGCAAAGCCATACATCACTGCTAATAGTGCTCAGGGCTGTGAGCTTGCGCCAGACACAACTTGAAGCATGAGCAGGTAGCACAGAGAGGAGTAGAAAGCAGGACCTAGGGCTTGCCTTCTTTGGAATAGAGGCATTTCCTTGTTTCATTAAGGTGTTATGAGCATATTTAGAGACTGGATTCATTTCTTAAAATCTCAGATCCTGTGAGAAGAGGTTAGATATGTGCTTTCCTTGCATAGATCTCAAAAACAGTATGTGTGGAGTAAAGTTCATACAGACATTTGGCTAATAACATCTACTAAAATGATCTATGCAGTAGAGAGAATGGCTCCAGGTTGCAACAAAGCATAAAGATGTATTTTTCTTTCCTGTTTTCCTATGACTTCTCCAGATTTTTCCACCATGTTCGGGAAGAAGAAGAAACGGCTGGAAATTTCCGGGCCCTCCAACTTCGAGCATCGGGTTCACACTGGCTTCGACCACCGGGAGCAGAAGTTCACGGGGCTACCTCAGCAGTGGCACAGCTTGCTGGCAGACACGGCCAACAGGCCAAAGCCTATGGTGGATCCCTCATGTATCACTCCCATCCAGCTCGCTCCTATGAAGGTATTGTGCAAAGTCACTTTTGAACTTCTTAATCTACCTTTAATTGCACGTAACCATAATGAAGCAACACCAGTAGTGGCTGTCCTGGGAGGCAGGAACGGCTGGAGAGCGTGCAAGTACGGCAAGAGCTGTAAATCCAAATATTTAATAGTAGAACTGCAAGGAAAAGAAGTTATATGAATAAAACTTCAATGAATGTCCCAGAAGACTGTGAGTCACGGGTCTTGCAGGGGTTTCATGATTCTGGGCTGCAGAACAAAAAGCCAGAAGCCCTGGTGGAGGCCCAAAACCATGCTCCACTGCAGCATAAAGCTCCTTGATAATTAATTTAAGAATGGTGCTTTAGGCAAAGGCAGTTTTGGAGCAAGGGAGAAAGGGAAAAGTACACCAAAGGACAGAAATGAAATTGCTTGTTCAGCCAGGCAAGGAGCTCAGGGAGGGATCTCATTGCCACCCGCTGCTGCCTGGAGCAGCGATGGAGCTGAGCTTCTCACCAGGTGGGAAAATGAGGGGAAACAGCCCCAGGCTGTGGCTTGGGAGGTTCAGGCTGGACAGCTGGGCAAGAAACAGTTCGGAGGGTAGAGCAGCACTGGACAGGGCACCAGCATGGCTCTGCAATCCCCATCCTTAGAGGCTCAGGGTTCCAGTAAACACATTTGCCCCGATTTAGCAGTGTTTCTGGGATTGCACATTCTAACATTCCAGTAAATCATACCTGTGTGATGGTGGGAGCCTGTATCTCACCGCCATGCAGCTGCAAAATAAATCTAGAATTTAATTTTCATGTGGGTTTTTCTGCAGCAAGAGAAAATCACATAATCCCGAGAATGCAGACCCTGTATTTATATTTGATAAGTCTTTGCTAAATTTACATTTACTGCCTCTCCAGAAGGACATTCAATTGCTGATCGGGACTACTGGGTGTTGCTACAGGACAAGGGGGATGAAACCAAAGTCTTGATTTTTTGCTATAATAAAATATCTTACTGTATAATAGAGGCCTGCAATAAAGAGGAAAAAAGTGGGCATACCTTTTCCTGCCAGAGGAGGAGAGCAACTTTGTTCCACAGCCCTTCTTAACAACAAAAATATCCCTGCGTGTCTTTTCTGCAGTTCTAGAGCCACAAATCCATAAGCTTAGAAGATTTTAAAACTTATTAGCTTTCTCTTTACCATATAGGCAATACAGCTCTGGGTCTTGGCCTGCAAATGCATATAGCTTGGTTCATGTGCGGAGTCCCATTGAAGCACTACACACTGCAGGGTGTGAAGGATCAAGCCCCAAATGAGTCATCGCCACATTTTGAAGTGGAGAAAATCACTGTCAGTTGTTTGTAAGAATTTGTCAATTCTTGCTTTTCCGTCTGTATAACAGGGGTCTACATACATCTGCATATCAGGGGTCTATATGCGTGCAGATACCAGGGATGCACTTCTGAACTAATACATCCTGTGTCAGGAAAGGGCTGGGGCCAGGAGCCAAAATGCAGCTCCCAAGCCGAGCTCATTCTTCCAGTGTAGCCTTGAGCCACAGTGGTCCTTGATGCAGCCGTGTATCCCATGATATCTTCCCAGGATGCGTGTGCTGGGGACAGGATTCCTGCAACCTGGTGCCCATCTCAGCAGTGGCCATAGGGCTGAGCACGGATGAACCCATCTGCAGAGGCACCCACAGGAAGGATGTTCTGCATGGATAGAAGGGGGGAATTTGGAAGCAGATCATCCAAATTGCAGTTAACTGCATGCCACTGCTCCAAAGGTATAGTTAGACAAGGAAATGGTGTTAAGACTGAAGGATTCAAGAAAATGTGCTTTCACCCTCCAGTTACTTTCCATATCTGAGTCTCAATTATAGCCTATTGAAATGGGCCTCCATGGTAGTGTGAGAAAAGACAGGTTAATTTTAATGGCAACTGAGAGGCATTGACTGTCATCTGAGAATTTGCTTTGAACTCCATTGCAGGATACCATTTTCCTGTATATTTATTAAGAATCGACAGGCCTTGTTTTGATATAACTTATGGAGAGAAATTCAGTTGCAGCCACTTTAAGAATATCTAATGTTGTTAAACTAGTTCAGCACAATCATTTAATTTAGATGGAATTCTTTATGTGTGTTTACAACTTTTCTCTTTTCCACCGAGCAGTTGATAGTTTAATTAGCCCACTTGCGAATGCACTGAGGTGTAGCAGAAGAAGATTTGTAATCACATCCTGATGTATTAAGTCAGGCCGAGGCACTTGGCCAGAGTTAGTTCGTGCTGTGGTTTCAGGTCATACAGCAGCTCTGTAACTCTGCACTCCTAAATTATTCTCTATTCAATTACTTCAGTATTGACTACCTGTACGGTGTGAGGCAGAAGTGTTCCTGCTAAAAGATGCTCCTCCGTGACTGAAGAGTAGCACAGATCATAGAGGTGGACTTTGAAAGCATGAATTCTTGCTTTTGAGACAGAACTGGTGTTTGCTTGCTTTGGGCTTCACCCAAAGCTGAAGCAGGGGAAGTAAAAGACTCTCCTCTATAGTTTTGCAGCTTTCCTGTTTAGTGGTGTTTGCCTGTTTCTCAGTCTGCAAAGCAGATAGGATCTGATGGTACATAGTGTATCCCTTTGGGTAAAACCAGTAAATGATAAATATTCTCACTGCTCCATCTGTATTCGAAGGCAGCAGCAGTTAGGATGAAGAGGCAGTGCCCTGGCCTCCCAGATATCCTGGGGGAAGTCATTGCCCTACCTCTGCATTAGCTGGGATGAAAGGCTTGTAGTGCTTTTGCATGTGGGAGGTGGGGGCTTGTCATAGTAGTATCAGCGTTTGAATCCAAGCTGGAGCTGACTGGACAAATTCATTCATTTCAAATATGAGCAGAGACAATAATGGGATTCCCCTGCTCAGTGTGGGTGACCCAGATACCAGCAGGCTATTGTGGATTTCAGATGCTAACCCGAGTCGTTAAAACACAGCAAAAAATTTCATGAGAAATGGAAAGTAGCAGTGATCTTCATAGGTTCGGGCTATGGAGGCAGGGAGGCTTGAAAAAAGGCTGATTCTTCACTGAAATAACTGCAGGAAAAATGTGAACTGTGTCTTCCTATACTTAAAACAGGCTTCATGAAGCCTGAGATCCTGCTAGCAGGCCATTCAGTCCTCTTGCTTTCAGTACACTGTAGTTGTCCTGTGTACCTGGAGCTCATGGTTTATGTGTTTGCCCTCAGCACACAATATGCTTGGCCTATCACCATGACTCTATGCAGGAGCTTCAGTTTGTTGCCACCCTTTGAGTTTTGGAAAGCTTCAGAATCAATAACTAAGCAAATGGATTGTCCTTAGGCAGCAAAACTTCATGGTTTCTCCACTGTGCTCACAATATTAGGAAAACAAACACCAGAACCCTTACTTTGGGCATTTTTGCCAAAAGAGCTTAGCGTTGGCTTTGTTAAGATGCTTAAATGTCTGCTGCTGCCAGTGGGAGCAGGACTGCACTGGAGATGTGTTAAAATCCCTTCTCATGTTCCCAGTGCAATGAACAGCTGAGTGTCCTCACTCCTGTCAAGTTACTGGAGGAAAAAATGCCATTTTCTTCTGAAAACACACCATGCTGGGGTTATTCTTCAGATGGAGGACACTGAGCATCTGCACAGAGCCACATACAGTGATGCCGAGTGGCCAAAGACCTCAAAGAGAGGAGATGAAGATCCCTTGTACGGGCTTGATCAATCAGAGGTGTCCAGCTCTCATTAGATAACCCCAGCCCTCTCCTCCTATGTGGAATTACGCAGGGGAGATGCCTGACCAGGAAAGGGAGGGTTTAGAGATCAAGAGCTGCTCAAAGGCTTTGCCTGCTCCTTGGCATAGATGGACAAAGTGGTGGTTGTCCTGACTTCTCTTCCTCACCTTCCCAGATTTTGACTTCTCCTTCTTGATAGCTTCTTCTTTTTACTTATTTCCATGGTTCCTCTGTAGATGGGACTGTCCAAAGTTGTTGCTTGAAGAAGGTTGGCTCCCATCCCATCCCACAGCATTGCTCTTGCTGGGACAGGACCTGGAAGACTGCTGACATCTCGTGGGCCTCCCTTGTAAATTCATGCTTAAGGACTCGTTTCCTAGTTACACACTTTGCAGTTGCACATCGGGCCTGGTGCACGCTCAGCAGGGAGAAGGTGGAGGGGGTGTCTCTGAAAAGGGCAAGAGCCAACACACTGCAGCGTAGGAAATCCTGGGTGGAAGGAAGATGTTTTGCCAGCAAGCATGGTTGAGCAGCAGGACAGCAGCCTTGAGGGACTGTGGGATCTCAGCTTTTCATAGAAGCATGGAATCAAATAGGTTGGAAAAGACCTTTAAGATCGTCAAGTCCAACCATTCCCCAGCACTGCCAAGGCCACCACTAACCCATGGCACTGAGGGCCTCATCTACATGGTTTCTGAACACGTCTAGGGGTGGTGGCTCCAGCACTGCCCTTGGCAGCCTGTTCCAATGTGTGAGCACCCTTTGGGGAAGGAATTGTTCGTAATCTCCATCTAAACCTCCCCTGGCACAGCTTGAGACCTTTTCCTCTTGTCCTATCACTTGTTACTTGGGAGAAGAGACCAGCCACCTCCTCTCTCCATCCTTCTGTCAGGTAGTTGTAGAAAGGGGGCAAAACTTGATGGGCAATGCCCTTAGCAGCCTGACTGGACTTTGACTAGCCCTGCTCTGAGCAGGAGGTTGGACTGGATGACCTGCAGAGGTCCCTTCCAGCCTAAGTTCTTCTGTGGTTATCTTCTCTGCAAGTGGTTATGATCAGATTTGCAGCCATTTGCAGTTCTTTACTGTGATGGTGGTGAGGCACTGGAACAGGTTGCCCAAAGAAGTGGTGAATGCTCCATCCTGGCAGTGTTAAAGGCCAGGTTGGACAGAGCCTTGGGTACCATGGTCTAGTGTGAGATGTCCCTGCCCATGGCAGGGGACTGGAACTAGATGATCTTAAGGTCTTTTCCAACCTAAACCATTCTGTGATTCTATCCTGTAAGGCAGCCCCACTTTCAGTTAATTTTGATCACTAAACAGGAATGTGTTTGATGCTACATGCTGCCAGAAGAAACTACTGGAACTTATTTAAGTAGAAGGATTTTTTCCAAAGGAATAATGCTTCACTCTTGAGGGCTGTTTGTTTTACCAAGTTTTTACGTGGCAATACAACTTCAGTTAATGGCCATACTCGCCTGTGGAGATACAATACAAATATGCCACCTAGTGTCCATATGTGTCTTACTGTGATTCACTGTGTGAGAAGAGCCAAGCTGCCAATTTTGTATAATCTTGGAGGAGATCTATCACTGTACAAGTAAAAAATTCAACCACAGCATGAATAAATGCAAGAAGTACACAGCCCAGAAGTTTTTTATCATTTATAACACTAGGTTAATATGTTCTCGTATGTACTACATGATACAGAGGAAACTTTTGGTGTTATTTCTTACTGATTTCAGAAAATTATAGGTTTTTAAGTAAGTCCTTTGGAAGAATATTGGTGCTGCCTGTGAGGTTGAGTTCAACAAGAGAGAAAATGCCTGAATAAGAGAATACAAAGAAATTTTTCAGATGAGTAGTTCATTTTATGGGAAATGCAGTTTCACTGTGAAGAGTATCGATTAGAAGAGGATACATCTTGGAGATCAGAAATTGTTTCAGGTTTTTCTATCAAAATACTGCCCCAGGAAGCAGCTCTTCTGCAGCAGCTTGTCTTTTGGTACCATCATGGCAGGAGCTACCGATGGACCCTGGGCCAGAGAACAGAAGTTAAGGGGCAGGAGTGCTATTGCTCCACTAATACGAGTTTCTCCTTTCCTTGCACCCTCCTCAGGTCTTCTCCTTACCCATGTCACGTACATTCAGTGACATTAATACATCTTCTCATCTCTGTCAAAAGTACATTAACTGGTTTATGGAGTTTTTTACTACAGTGTCACACTGCCAGCCCAGAGTCATCATAAAATGAAGCCAAGCCTGGCTGTGTTTAAGAGGCATTTGGACCATGCCCTTAATAAAATGCTTTAACTTGTTCAGCCCCAAATTGCTCAGGCAGTTGGACTAAATGATGGTTGTAGGTCCGTTGCAACTGAAATACTCTATTCTGTTCTAGTCTAAGGAATCACCTCCTCTAAGTGCTTTTAACTGGTGCATTCTCAGTTCTTCTTTACAGTTTTGAGTTCCAGGCTTTCTGAACAGCAAAGTTCCTAATGAGCTTTCTAGCAGCAGCTCTTTTGTATTCATACCATTGCGTTTCACAGTATTGAAGCACTTGATCCAGCCTGACTTGAAATTGTTTTTCTAGAGCCTCATTTGGAGAAGAAAAACCAGCATCTTATCATTTCAGCTTGACTCAAAACACAAAATAATACTCGGTTTTTCATGAACCAGAAAATCAACTATACACATTATTTTTCTGACAAGATTACTTGTTTGGAGGGTCTGTCTGCAACTGAACTGTAGATATAGCATCAGGGTTTTCAAGCAGGACCCGGCCATCCTAGAGAAACACCTAGCACACAGAATAAATACTGTAAGTGTTTTCACATTCCATTTTATTTCTGTCCTTTAAATGTGCTCAGATAACCCAGAGGTAATGCCTGCAGAAATGTGGTTTTCAGAGGTTGTCCTTCTAGCTAGCAAAGATAGTGGTGGGTAGGGGACGATGCTGCGGTCCATGTTGTACCATGTAGTCAAGTTCAGCCCTGCACTAAGGCTTTAAGTGCATCATTTTGCCCCACTGCCTTGGAGGGGTGATAATCAGTTATCTGCTGATCATGTACCTCTTTTAAAAGGTCCTTGATATCCTCAAAGGCGCTTGTGCTATTGATACCCTCCTCCTGCAGACACTTGGAGGTAAGGCTCGCACCTAGACCTGCACGGACCACCTGAGCTCCTTGAGCTCTTCCCTGGAGCAATGTCAGTTTGCTGTCTGCAGGGTGCAGATCTAAGGGTGTTGTTCAGAATTCCTTCATCATCTGAATAAGCTTTGTTCATGCAACAGTTGGCATTGATTTGAATTGATTTGCTCACATGAGATAGGAGTTACTTTGCCTGGGCCTGCAGCAATAGCAGACAATAATATAGATTACAGACTTCAGTGGTAAAAGTAGTTTTTTCCAATATGATTAGCAAAAGAATGTTTTTAAGCACTGTTTGCATCAGCACATTGGGATTTTAGGTAGTATTAGTGTTGGAGGAATCTTGCAAGAGCAAGAATTAATGGAAGCTTATGTGGGTGTGCAGAACTTTTCAGTACACTGAGTAAAGATTACAGGTAAATTTAGAGTTCACAGTCTACATCTGCTGAGGTGGACAAGCCTGCTTTAGAGCTCAAAAACCACGTTAACCTGTAGGTCTACACATAAAAGAGGCAAACTCAGTGTCAGCATTTCAGAAATTGAATCTGGTCTCCTCTGGGAATACCAGTCTGGGAATACTCTTCAGGTAGCACTTTATAACCTGAAATGAGCCAGGAATTAGATCCTGAACAAGGACACTCGTAATCAGGTTCTTTTTTTAACGTGGAAGTTAGTCCCTGAAGACAAATCTATAGGAGAGTGTTCCAGTAACTCCCCTCACTGGCTTGCCTACCCAGAGAAGTGAGCCATGCTCCCAGCTTCCTGCCTGGAGGTGGAGGGCTCTGGCTCCATCGCTGCTAACATGGCTGTTGTTTCCTTTCCATTTGTTTAGCCAAGCTTTTTGCCTCCAAAACTTTCCCCACACTGACCCGAAAGATCTCTGGGGCCGTAAGCAGGGCTTGGACCCATGAAGGGCCGTGCAGGTGGAGGTGATGCTTCGGGGTGGCTGCTGTAATAGTAGGATCCTTCTAGTGTCTGTACTGTGGCAGTGATGCCCTGAGTGAAGCATGGAAAATAAATGGTTAACTAACTAAATAAAGTAATGCCGGTGGAGTAAAACACCCATGGAGCACAGGAGGTTTCTTACTCTGTGGATTGGCCGAACCTCCAGTAGCACTGCTGAAGTCCCTCAGATGCACCAAGTTGTATTGATGTTAGAAATCTCTGCTCACTCTGTTGGTGGGTAACACTAGGTGGCAGCAAGAAATCTCTGGAAGTTCATGTCCCTGCTTGTCAAAAGCGCACTCAGGCAGCAGGAGCAATGAGGAATCTGCTTGGGCATCCCAATGGCATTTGTTCAAAGCAGAGGTTTTAGCCCACTGCAGAACAGGTCTGTGGAGGGGATTTCCATACGAAATTGGTCACTCAGCATTTGCGCTGTACGTCAGCACAAGGGCAGTGTTTGCTACTTCCATTTCCATTTAACATGTAATAGCAATAATCATTCAATAAGCACACATTCTGCATGATATATTTGTCTACTAATGAGCTTGCTGTGGCCCACTGTAGTCCAAAACAGAAACCATTCTGGTTATAGTCCCATTAAATTACATTCTATATTATAACCAAATAGCCAAATTTTTTCAATCCCAGCAGAGTTTGGCTCAAAAGAGTGGTAGGATCAGGGGGAAATAATGTTGCCAAGCAGCTCACTTACGTGTGGTGCCAAAGCTCCAGGAGTAAATATGTTTCTTCTATCTCCTGCTCTGACATGATTAGATCTGGGCTTTGGTGGCTCTCTAGGATTTGAAAGCACTTTGGTGCTCGCTCTTTCTTGTCTTCCCCTTCACGCAGGATCCAATTACACCAGACAAGTGCTGTGTATTACGGAGAACAACGCTGCCTTGCCTGCAGAGACTTTTAAATGCCTTTTCTGTTGTCTATGGGATGAACTGTGTGGGCCAGGAAAAAAAGATACAGGTCTTTGGAGAGAGAAAAGTGAATGGAATTATTTAGGATGATCATTTCTCCTTTTTAATTGCCAGGATCAGATCCAACAAGCTTTAGTTAGCTATCAGTTGAAAGAATAGCAAAGGATTGTGAATTTTACTGAATTTTATATTTCTGTAGTCTGAACAAAACAGTAATTGCTATCTGTGTCCTAGTTTGCACTGAATAATTCCCATCAAGCACAGCGCAAGTGAAGATCCTCACTGCTAAGACTAATGCTTCCCTATGAAGTAATATTTTCCAGGAGCATTAGGATATATAGGCATAGAAAACTGATTTAAACACACTGGCTTTTATGAAGCACCCTGGGAAAACACTCTGGGGCAGGAAATTGGGTCTGACTCCCATCGATGGGTCAGGGGGAACAGCCTCATTTCTCTGTTATCAGCAGTGGCTACACTGCCCTTCTCCTTCTTCCCGACTTCCCGTGCTGTCTGGGGGGCTGGAGGAAGGGGAGGGAGCAGCACTTTGTCAGGCAGATTAATTTATTAAGCATGTCAGGCCCAATCTGCCACTAGGGACAGAGTGCACTTGGCGGCAGCGCAGCCCAGCAAATCGAATCAAATCGAGATTACCCTCAAATGTTTCTCATAAATGAGGTATTGTGGTGCTGTGCTGAGCATCGCCTCTGTGAGCGGAGAGAGCATCCTCTGAAGTCTTCTGCCTCAGTTTGTCCCCATCAAGTGGGTGTTTGATTTGCACTTCTCATTTACAAGAGTGAGTAATGAAACCATCAGCTCAGGAAGTGTCTCGTCTTTCCTCTCTCACCTGCCTTGTAAATTTGACCTAATGGTTAGATTTCTACACAGGAATACTCTTTGCTTTATGTCCATGTTTGCAGATGAAAATCGCTCAGTGGGAGTTAGTAATACTTACTTAGGGCATTCCTATTGCCACACTTCCCGTTTAATAGCTGTCCTTGAAAAGAAAAACTAACATACTTCCTTGGAAGAAAGAATACTGCAATTCACTATGCATATGAAATTATTTAGTGTTTTTATTTTTCTGGTACAGAGAGTGAGATTTCAGGAGAAGATGAAGGAGCCCATAATACTCAGATACATCAATCATGTTAAAAAGCACACCTTATATGTATGTGTGGCCAGGAATGCACAATTTTAGTGATGAAGTACCTTGAAACTTCCTCACTGTTTTTAAGGCCGTGGGACTGAGGCATATTTTAGCAGGGCACTGGCTGCAGGGTGATTTCTCCTGCTGTACCTTGATGGTTCCTATTCTGCTGCATGGCCAGCACATCATCCCACCCTTCCTGGGTGTGCTAATCCCAAACGCAGGGCTGTGATTGCAGTGACTGTCTGACCTGAGCCGTACTTGGCTGGGCTCGTGGGAGATGAGCCCCATCGATCTGCGAAGCGCAGCACTTGGGACTGAGGCACTCATCAGCATCTTCTTCCGCTCGCTGCCTCCGCCTGATGATTTGTGAAGTGGGAAGGTAATTCACAGCCCTGCACCACGGCTGGCAGAGCACAAGGAGTTCCTGGAGCTGGCCTCTGTACGCTGAAACAGGAGTGTAGACTTTGTCTTCAAGCATCTGCCATATAGAAAGCCTCTTTCACTGTGGTAAATCGCTGCGAAAGGTAATACAGTTTAAATGGTTCCTTCTAAATGATCACACTGTCAAAATTCTCATTTTAATTAAGAGCAGGAAGATGCCTGTGACCACAGCAGAGTGACCCAAGAGCCTCTGCCCTCCTAAGCAAGTGCCCCACTGCCAGAGCTGTCAGATGAAGGCAATTACTTCCCTAGCATAAGATTTTATCACGTTGAAATTTACTTAAGTATTTCAGAAAACTCAATCAAACCTCAGCCAGAAACCTTTCACTGAGGGAAAAGCACTGGGATCATTAATTGGGTTAATGTTCCATCAACCTCGCATTTGTTAATGGGTATGTTGGGGGCACGAGGGGAACCTTATCCGAGGAAATGTCATCTGAGCTACAAAGACGATTTATGCTCTGGTGCGACTTTGGGGATTACAGACTGTCCCTCTCTGCAGGCTCTTTGAATTGGTGGTGTTGGTTGAGAACAAACTGCATTCTCCACAGTGACAGTCAGTACCCCTGTGCCGTGGTGGTCATTACAATAAATGGTAGTGAGCTTGGTGGTGAGCATGGTGTGCAAGACTGAAATGATGGGGCACTGTCTTTTATACCACCCACCCTGCTGTGAGGCTCCTCTCCCCATGAAAATCCCACACTAATGCCTTGCTGGCCCCTAGAATAAAGTCTGCAAGTAGAAAGACTTCTTCTTAATGCATATTAGCCCTGGAAAGACTTTCATGATGTGGCCCACCAGTTCCCAGTGCTAATCATCTGTAGGTATATAATACTGACTCTGCCATAGAAGCAGTGTCGGCAGGCTCTTCAGTGTTAGCACCGTGTGGGAGACCCACGTGAAGTATAGAGGTAGGTTATCAAAGCTGAAGTTTTTTGGGGAAGAGGTGGTTGAGTGTTTGTTTAATTCTTGCAATTTCTTGTGCTTTTGTAGAGAAAAGTGGGTTTTGTTTTCCTCACACCTCTCCCACATAAAAACCTGGGAAAATAGCAGTCTAGACTGCAAATATTAGATGAAGGACAACTGGCTGATACAAGATTAAGGTTGATGACGATTGTCTTGAGCTTCAGAACACTCTACAACCATGTGGGTTTGCCCCAAGCCCCTGTAGGGTCCTCTGTTATCTCTCTGCCCTGCAGTTCCTCTGCTGATGTGAGTGCTTGCACCAAGTTCAAGGCGATGGGCAGCAGAGTCAGTTCACACCTGGTTTAAGGTACATTTTTGCAGTATATTTTGCTTAAAAAGGGGTGATGCCAGAACTGAAAGAGGCACCAGGATTGCCACTGCCGCTTGCTTCATCTCCTGTTCCCTGCATCTGCATCGTGGCTGAGGATGAAGAGCTGTATGTAGTGCTTAAGGTGTCATTCCCACATCTCACCCAGAACGCGGTAATCCAGGCACAAACCACACTGAGGTACCAGTTAGAGACACTGGAGCTTCATTGCTTTATATTAACTGCCCTTAATTCTGTCATTTTTATTTGGACAATAAACCTGTCCAAGTGACACACAGCCCTGCCTGCAGCAAACTTTGGTCCTGGAGCTGTGACATGTCACGAGTTTCCAATCTGCTTCTGTCTTGATGTTACAGATGTTGTGAGAAACCTGGTCCTGCTGGTGTTCATCAACAGGGCTGGCCACAGGCTTTCCAAGTCAGTGATCTTTTTCTGCCAGAAAATGTTAATTTGACAAAATAGGAAAGTTTGACATTGATGGACAGATTTTATCCAGAATGTGGCCAAAAAAATACTGTATTTGGTGTGGTTTGATACAGCTTTTTGGCTTAGCAGATCTATTTTGTGCATGGTTATGCTGAAACAATTGCCATCAGCCTTAAGAAAATACAGCATTATTAAGAGTGCAGTTAAAATTCCTGCAGTTAATGTTTTTGAGGAATTCCACCTTGTGGGACACTTTGCTTTTTCATTCCATCTTGGGAGAAAAGAGAATTTGAAGTGTCCTGAGTCCTATGAAATAGAAATTCCATGGGTTTGAGATGTCTCCATTCCTCTCCCTGTGAAGTGCTTGTATAACTCATCAGTAGGAAGTATGCTAACTTTCTTGCTCAAACTAGAACTTCTGTGTCACATTTCAGTCTCATTGTTGTGTGTCTGAGAGATCTGTGTACACATATTACATACAAAACTGCACATACCTCGTATTTTAAGCAAACCCAGAATGATTATTTTTGACATTTAATATTCTCTAATAGCATTTCAAATGACATATAACAACCGTGTTTGTGTATTTAAAATAGACAAGAGGGAGAAGTTAACAAGAATATAGGTATTTCATTGGAATTTTTAAATTAAATGTTTTGTTAAAGTTACTATATTTTAAAATGACAAAAGAATTGCTGGTGAATGTGATTATAATGAAATGTTGCTCTTGTTGGTATGGCAACTAACTTCTGAAACTGCTGCGAGGGTGACAAATTACACAGTGCTGTTTTAGTTAGCCTTTTTTTATAGTTTTCCATTATTTGACTTTTGAAGATTTTTGAACAGCTGGCACTGGTGTTCAGCATATTACACCTCTCCCAAACCTTTAGTTGTACCTGTATTTTGATCTGTTGAGTAATATATGTTTTTCATTTCTACATCATCAGTGTAAATCATCATCATCATGATAGAACAGGCCCAGAGAAGCTGTGGCTACCCCATCCCTGGCAGTGTTCAAGGCCAGGTTGGACACAGGGGCTTGGAGCAACCTGCTCTAGTGGAAGGTGTCCCTGCCCTTGGCAGGAGGTTGGAACTAGATGAGCTTTAAGGTCCCTTCCAACCCAAACCATTCTTTGATTCCATGATCATCATTTACAGCTTTCAATAGTTAACATGGGGCCATGCCAACGTTCTCCCAGCTTCTCTCCCATCCTGTGCAGTTGCCAGTACTGGGTTAATGAACGTGACAGTGTTGGATGTACATTAGATGAAGGCTGCAGGTTACCAGGCTCAGCGCTCTGCTCTGCAGTGACTTTGCTGTGCAGCAGTGTACTCAGAAACGTGGCTGCAGTGTAGACAGGCGTATTTCAGAGGTCTCAGTGTAGCTGGTTGGCAGCAGCAGGAGCCTGATGACAACAGCTCATCTGACCTGCTTAGTCCAGCGCCTATGGACAAGCCCCATGAAAACAGTCAGCCCAGGGCAGCTGCAGCATTTTGTCAGGTAACACTTGCAGAAGCAAGAGGGAGATACTTCTGTACAGGTGGATTAATAGGAAGGAGTCTCTGGGACCCATCCTTTCTCCAAAAGAGAAGTTGTGAGAATATTTTTTTTTTACTCTATTGAATTTAGAAGAGAGATGAGGGCACAGTCCTGAAATAACATAGCTGTTGGATAGCCCAGCATTATGCTCCCCAAGCTTAGTATCTCAGTCTGATACTAAGGAAAGCAGAATGGTGGGGGACTTCATATAGAAAAGGTAAAACAGCCTCTCTGAGGGAGGTATTTCTGAACTGATGTTACCTGCAATGACCTTTTCCCCTTGGAAAGCACAGTGTTACCTGTGGTGAGATGTTGGTAGGAGTATCAGTTGCCTCTTCTGTCATAACACAAAAAAGAAACTGTGTGCTCTGCTGCTGCTAGCATCTGTCAGGAGATGAGAACTTGTCAAATGGTAGTGGTGGCCAGAGCAAAACCTGCTTTTTCATATCCAGTGATGTTTGAGTCAGCTCTGGTGATGAGCACATCCCAGACATGGCACATCCTGCAGCACCCCTGGGCTCATGTCTGGGAGCTTCTGCCCTACCAGGTAGCAAAACCACAGAGGTGGACTTGGCTGGGTTTTACTTTGGAGGTTTTCATTTATATTTAATTTCTCCTGTGCGTGGAAGAGGTTCTAAGAGCCATCCCAAACAGCTCTTTTCTGTTTGGGACAGCTCTTAAGATTTCTGCATCTCCTAGAGAGGCATTAGAGAACTTCATGAGACAGGATCATGGCTCACGTGCTCAGACACTTCAAGGCAAGGAGCAAGTGGCATGGTTTCATGTTCCTGGTTTTGCTGGGTGACTCTATGGTGCAAAGTGCATGTTTGGTCCAGACTTCCTCACTCAGCTGAGGAGTCCAACACTGGTGGAGTTTGCAGAACTCCTTCCCCAAGGAGGGAACCGTGGGATGTCAGAAATTATTATTTCCTTCTTATTATTATTTCTATGGAGAATGAGAATGTATAGCATTGGGAAGGAATTCGTAACAGAAATTATATAAACTCTGAGGCTTCCAGGTGTAAACCAAGCTCTAAATTACAGGCTTCAGGAAGAAATGTTCTGACATACTTTCGTGTCTCTTGCATATTCCTTGTGACTAACTCTGAGTAATAGCCATTTGGTAGACAGATCAAAACTGGAGCAGATCCCGTAGGACACTACTGGAGGGTGCAGAGTGATAAATGACTTATCCAGCACACATCTCACCACGTGTCTGATGAGTCCCTGTTGCAAAACGCATGTTTCCAGGGTACTGCTGGATGGCCCAAGCACCCTGAACTTCCTTCTTAGATTAATGTTTTATATTATTTACAGGATTATTATTATTATCTTTACAGTCTGAGAATGTTGGGGCTGTTCAGCCTGGAGAAGAGAAGCTGCGTGGAGACCTCAGAGCAGCTTCCAGTGTCTGAAGGGGGCTACAAGGATGCTGGAGAGGGACTCATCATCAGGGACTATAGCGATAGGACAAGGGGTGATGGGTTCAAACTGAAACAGGGGAAGTTCAGGATAGCTATAAGGAAGAAGTTCTTTACTGTGATGGTGGTGAGGCACTGGAACAGGATGCCCAGAGAAGCTGTGACTGCCCCATCCCTGGCAGTGTTCAAGGCCAGGTTAGATAGTGTCTTGACATGGTTTAGTGCGAGGTGTCCCTGCCCATGGCAGGGAGGTTGGAACTGGATGATCTTAAGGTCTTTTCCAACCCGAATCATTCTATGATTCTAAATCCTTAATTCTGTCTCCAAGCCCCTTTTGTCCAAAGAAATAGACAGGACTCGTGCATTTTCTTTTAAATACAGTCTTTTATCTAATGTCCAAGGTTGATGGACAAGCTCATCTGCAAATGCCAGTGAAGCACTGGTTGGGTGCATCTACCATGAGCATGGGAAGTACAACCTGCCATGATGCCATCATCAGGTGGGGGAAAGAGGGGATGAAGGTACAGAAATGTTTGTTAGCCCTTTCTCGTGAAGCTTCCCCATTCGGGTGCAGTTAAGCATTCACTGGAGCACAGTAGGATCACAAGGATGGCTCTGACATGGACATCTGGAAAGGTGACTCAATGGTTAGAACTTGTCCTCAAGTGAATATTCAATGGAGAAAAACCTCAAATGGAACAGTGGGCCCACTTAGTTGGAAATAGCCATCCTGCATCCCAGCTGAGCTCCCCAGTTGCTGGGCTTTCAGCTGCCAGTGCTTTTTCTCCTTCATCTGTGTAAAGTCATCCATTCAAGACCATGGGCAGGTCTTTATCTCTCATCTCCCATCTTTCCCTTTCAGCCTTGTCCTTGTGTCAGCCCTCAAGATGGCAGCTCAGGCTTCTAATTTAGCCTCACAAACAAGGTGAGGAGCCCACCTCATGCAGGCCCCGGGCTGCTGGAAGCAGCAGGGTTTTGCTGCACATGTGCAGCCTTCTCGAGGAGTTTTGAGGGTCTCCAGCTACTTTGGGGGTCCTCTAAGGACTGTGCTTGGTCTGAGATTTCACAGCCTCTTGTCTGGTGAGAACAGATCAAATGCAGACCCCTGACACCTCTTACACCCTTGGCAGTAGCTTTAAGACTCTGTTATTTAAAGGGGAGGCCAGAGTTTTCCTTCTGACATGATGACAAGGATCAGTTTTTCTCCCCAAGGTAGTTCTGTCCACATTTGCTTACGCTGAGGAGTAAAATGTGGTGTCATGAACACAGCTTCAAATACTTTAAATGTCATGCAACGTAAGAAGATAAATTACCAACACATCCATCACTTACATTTAGATTACTTTCAGCAGCTGTGCTTTATCCACCTTCTCTTGAGAAAAAATTGATTTTCAGGTGTGCGTAGGCTGTGCTTTTAGTTTATGTATAGTGCAAATGAGGGGAGAGGTGAGCTAGAAGCAAAATCAGTTTAGAATGGCTGTTTATAAGGGTGGCATTTCCTTTAAAACCCTTTTTTTCACCCTGCGCATCACAGATTTTAAATCCTCATTGACTTCTGAAAGCACAGCTCGGGGAGGACAAAGGATGATATATTCTTAACGCGTGTGTGAAGTATAGTAGTTCTGAAGACAATAAATGCAAGGTCATATTAGGGCAAAACAGTTAATTACCCACTTCATTATTGTCAAGGTTAATACAGCATTTGAGCGCAGAAGCTGTTATTCATCTCGTCTTGGAAACAAGGCAAGACAGCATTTCTTACAGACAGATCCATTATAGCTTATCACCGGAGGACAGACCGCTGCAGAAACACCATGAAGGATGTCTGCTGTCACTGGGCTCCAGAGGAAACACCAAACGTGTCCAGAGAGAAATGAGAGCTACAGCTTCAGAGTACCGTGTTTTAATGCACAGAGATTGCGCCCCGTTGATTTTAGTATATGATGGTAACGGCAGCATAAAATTCCCCAGCACTCCTTCATCTTCTAACATTGATCCCTCCTAAACTGCACAATGCACTGAGAAATGTCCTTTAATAAACATGGGGTATCGACTGTGGCAAATCCCATCTCTCCATGGTGAAAAGCTGCACCTTGGTGGAGTGGTAGGACTCGATCTCTGTTGTTCATGTGTGCTGGGTGCAGGTTTCTGTTACATGGTCTCAATAGACGGAAACAAAGCTTAACCCATCAGCCTTTGTGAATAATGCCTTGCTTTTAACTATCTACTTCTCCTGCAGCAACTATGAAAATTCCTTAAGTTTAAACATTTGGAGACCAGTAAGTCATTAAAAAAAAAAATCAGGAAAAAAATCTATATAAATAGATACAGAATATATATAAAAATAGAATTCCCTGCTTATACCAAAACACATTATTCTTTTCAGTTTATAAAGCCTTTAAAATCCCAGACCTTAGTCTAGTTCCTGTGAAACAAACCACCAGGGTAACTCTGTTTTTATCACTTTTGATGTAGCCTATTTCTGTTGCATTTTCTTTTAAGGTTTTTGTTTTGCTTCTTAACTTACAGCTACAATTTCCCATCTTCTGTGATTCCTGCTGTTGTATTTCAGTGCCAGGAGGTTTTCCCTCTGCTCGCTGGTGCAGCACACAGCCTGGTGGTGCAGTAACCAGAGTCTGCATTCCCAAACCGAGACCCCAACGTCACCAGTTCGTTCTTTCCACCTTTGAACCTTCTGGCCCTGGTGCTAACATTAGGCTTTCAGGTTTGGGAATTTGGGCCATGGTTATGGCAGTTCTCAATCTCTGGCTTCTTTCTGCAAATACTGCACTTCCCAGGAAAGCTGCAGGTGCAGGCAAGCCACCAGCACACACTTTCTCTGTAGTAAATGACTTCAGGACAGGTTAATATGGTACAACATATGTTTCATTCTTTATAACATCTTCTCTGATTTTATTACATAATTTTTGATGCTCTGTGGGCAGCCTTACAGAGCAATTACTATTATACGATAATACTTGCTTTGGGATATTAATTTGGGTTTTAAGCCTAGTACATTTTTCTGCCCACAAGGAAAGCACCTGCTGTATTTCAGATTTGTGTATAAACATCTTAAGTTCTATTCAGGTAGAAAAATACTTGACAATATAGTGTATTTCATAGGGTCTCAGTGAAATGCTTCCTAAATTATCTGCTCTATGGACAACAGTGTTCTTTTAATAGGAATAACACTAGATGCTTCCTTGGGAAAAAACAAGCTCGTATAGACTGTCTGATTCAGCCAGAGGGGCATCTCGCCAGGTGTATGTCCTTTCATATAAGGGAAGTGCTTAAAAACAAGCCAAAGTAAATAAAAATACTGGTTTTGTTGTTAATAATGAACTGTTATCATAACTGATAGTATTGATAATTGTTAGTAATAAACCACTGACTATTCTGTAGGACACATGCCTCTGGAATAGGTAAGTTTTATCCTCCCTTTTCACTGGCCTTTTTAATTTACTCGTAGAGAGGAGCCTGAAGCAAATGGGAATTATAGCCTTGCAAGTCAGTAGTTGCCAGTGATTGTCCTCAAAGTGCTGGGAGGAAAGAAAAGGGTTTTAGTTCTTAATCCCCTTAACTTCATCAGTGGGGATGAGACAGCACTGAGGTCCCAGCGCTAACCAAGGCTGCATCATCAGGCTGGGGCTTTGGTGGCAAATGGTTTTTTTGGAACATCAGTGTTTCTTACAAGAGCATTTTACTGAAATCATCCTAATCCCAAGCATGCACCTGACTGCAGAAAATCCCTAAACTGCAGCAGTTTGTCATCCGTGAATTCCCTAACACATAAACCCTCAACTGCATTCTTCTAATATCTAAAAATCCTCCTTCCAGAGAGTATCTTTCCTGTATCCAAAGAGGCTGCTCTGCTCCCATGGGCTCCCTCTGGCTCCAAGGTCCTTTTATGCAGGCAGAGCACAGGTTGCTGCAGGAAACCTCTGCTTTGTGAAGGCCAGTCCCACAGAGAGTATTAAATTGCTGGTTTACTCCTTGGCATGCATTTGCTCAGGGGAAGCAGGGTGGCAGTTGGGTATTTCAATCTTGTTTTCAATTATAAGCATTTCATTGTCAAATGTTGCTGGTTTACTATGTGATAATTAAATATGAATGATCGTGCAGTCATGCTGCCAAGGAGGCTGTAGCCGAATGAAACCCATTCCTCTTGTCTTGCTGAATGGCTTTGGAGGCAAAAGGAGTGATGTATATGCTGTCCCTCATTTTTGCCGTCCAATTGTTTCAGTATCACTAGCTTCAAAATAGCAAACTAGGCAAGCAATTATGGACATAAATCAGAGCAGGGATCAGTGTGAGGTCACGACTGCTTTGCTTAAGCCTAGTTTTTCTCAGTTGCCTTTTGCTAAATAACAGGGAAGTAAATTAAAGTTGATTTTGTGAAAAAATGGTTTTCTTAGTGATGAAATGCATATTTTGACAACGTTTGAGCCCTTCCGTGCTTTCAAGTAAGGGTTGAGCAGCAGAGAAGGGCAGAGCAACTTGTTTGTTGCTGTTGCAATCAAGGGCCAGTGGCCAAACTGGACACCACAGGCAGCATCCAGTATGCTGTGGTTGGTGTGTGATAGGCCACAGTCAGCATCTGATAGACCACGGTTGGCATCTAATATGCCACAGCCAGCAAGCAATGTAGGGAGGCTGCAGCTTGCAGAGGCGACATGGTCTAGTGTGAGGCATCCCTGCCCATGGCAGGAGGTTGGAACTGGATGATCTTAAGGTCCTTTCCAACCCAGACTAGTCTGTAATTCTGTGATTCTATGAGATCCCCTTGGGTTGACCACAGTGACTTTGTTTAGAAACTCATCAAGTTAAGTAAGATACAGCTGTAGGTATTTAGCTGAAGTGAATCAGCAGAGTAAATGTGTTTTCAGTAGAGCTGCACTGATTTACGACCTTGGCCCTTAATCTGTACATCTTATTCTTGTGGGGTGTTTATAAATGTGAAGCGGTGCTCAGTGGGAGTCAGCTGCTGAAAAATGGATGCAACCACATGTTACAGCCTTCAGATGGTACTAGCTAAAAACAGTCAATCTTTCTTGAAGGAGAGCTGTAACCAAGCACTGCTCGCCTTCCATCCTACCAGGAGCACCAGTGTATTGGACAGAAAGGAGTAGAGGTGGGCAGGGGGTTGTGGGCAATCAATGGGAACAGCTTCCTATCTGTAGTGCTCATCATCCATGGCGGGGGGATCCACAGAGGACTTTTGCAATATTAGGACGCAAACAGGGCCACCAGCACTGCCACCACATGGCATCTGTGATGCAGACGTCCCAAAGCCGTGGTTGTGCACAGTGGTTTGCTGGATGCTGTATATTGTAAGAAGGAGATGTAGTTAAGTATGTTCCCCTCTTTCCCAAGTGTCTCATGCTAAGTCAACACGAGGCAATCCCCAGTGGTAATTCTGCTATCCAGAAACATACTGTTCTGTAAAAAACAACCAAACCCAGTGCCTACTAACCTGCATGCTACTTCCCATTCCAACAGCTCGTTAAGATGACATGTAGAAGTGACCACTGAATGATTTTCTTTTAGCTTATCCATACCCTGACAGATTCAGCCCACCAGTTTGGCTTGATGTAGACAACTGAATAATAACAAGTAACAAGAAGTAGTGTTTTCAGACATCTCTGCTGTTGGCTGCTGAACACCCACCTCTTTAACTGGGCTTTTTTTAGAGTGTCTTGGGGTTGCATGCCAAATCTCAGCTTATGATGTACACTGAATTTAAAGCCTCTCTGTTTATTCCTTTCTGCATGTCCTGTGTAAGTATTTACTAAGATATTTTTTTCTAGCAATGGATTATTCTGAGGTATGTAACTGAAGAACATAACACGTCACTACGGGTATTTTGGGAGGAATCACAGACTTTCTTTTCGGTGGTTGTCTTGGTCAGATATTAATGGAAAATCAGTGTTTAATCAAAGCAATTTTTTATTCCCAGACTATCGTTCGAGGGAATAAGCCTCGAAAGGATACTTCAATCAATGGCCTGCTGGAAGAGTTTGACAATATCTCAGTGACCCGATCCAATTCCCTGCGGAAGGAGAGTCCTCCCACCCACCACCAAGGAAACGCAAACCATGTGCCAAGGCAGCAGGAGGAAAATGGTTATATCACGTATTCCCAGTACTCCAGTGAGTCAGACACTACAACAGACTATGTCGTGGAAAGGTATCGAGATAAGACTGTTTACGGGGAAGAGCTAGACAGGTACTACAAAGGGAGCTATGCGGCCAAGCAGAATGGGCACATGATGAAGGTGACTTCCCGGGATGTCTATTACTCTGAAGTGACACCCCTGCAGTCAGACCTCTCGAGGTTCCTCCCAGACTACCATGCACACCTGGAGACAAAGCCCAAACCGCTGGAATATGGTGGCCTAAAGCTGGAGTATCAGCGGATCCCCAGCGGATCCTCCCTGGACTATAGAGATCCCTTTCCTTACACCCCATCCCGAGCGTCAGTGCAGAGCGAGTGCCCCAAGGAGAGGCTGGAGTACAGCGACAGCGACTGGGGACATGGCCTGGGCAAGGATGATTACGACAAGAGGCCAAAGTCATCCTACGTGGACCCCGCGAGCCCTCAGCCAACGATGAGACAGAGGTCCAGGTCAGGCTCCGGTCTGCAGGAGCCAGCCATGCCCTACGGAGCAAGCGCCTTTAAAGCACACCAGCAAGGACATTCCTACAGCTCCTACACCTACCCCCGCTTGTCCGAAACCGCAGCAGGCATCCCCAAGGTAACGTGACATCCCCAGCTTCTGGGGGTTCTACTTGGGATTCCCAATAACCCCAAGTTCTGTGGCAGTTTTTGTAGCATTAGGAGTCCGTAAGCCTGTGCAGATCTCATCAGGAGCTGAGAAGCTGGTCTGGTTTGTATATCAGATACTTCTGTGTTTCAGTTGTTACTGCGCAAAACCTCTGTGTTTTAATACGTACACTGTCTTTATGCTATATTTATATTACAAGGTTGATTAACTCTTTGCAGCTAATGAGAGTAGGGGTTTTTACCCCTCTCTGCTTTGTTTTTAAGCAGTGAAATTAAATCAAAGGAGCTTCTCTCACCCAAGACATTTTAGATGTAGTTAAAAAAAAAAGGGTTAAGGTGCAAAAAAACATTTCAACCACGATATCTACAAGCAGCTCCTCTACACAAATCTGGCCTGCTCCACCTTTTCTAAGTCACATATTACCCACACAAGCCGTCCTGCCCTACTCACAACAGTTTGCTATAGCTATTTGTTCAGAGAATAACGCTTTTCTTACACGTCTAGTCACATAGCTACAAAGATGACCTGCTTAAACATCTAATACTCTGCAAGAGATGTTTTTCTTCAGTGTAGATTGCATTGAACACCACCGAGTTCCCCTAGCAACGGGCACCGAGATGAGAGCTCATTTTTCCAGGGCGGAAACTGTTGGGTTGCTGTGACTTACAAATGGGCTAAAGTAGGTAGCTTGTTAGGTGTGAGATCCACTCTGCTGTTTGATGATGATGTGAATAGTACATTTTCTTACTGGCTCTGTGCACTGAGAATGTGGTCCTGTCCAGCTGCAGACCCAGGAGAAGTCCCAGGTCTCTGCTAATCCACAATAGCCGTATGCCTTGCTCAGGCTTTGGTTGCTTTAGTGATCCTGGGGTGCAGAGTTATCGTCAGTGCCCCGCGGTAAAGGGAGAGCGATGCATTTTTATTGCACATTGCATTAAAGCACAGAGCTGGGCTTTGGAGGTCGAGGATAAATCATGGGGGGAGTAGGAAAGCTACCAGGTCTCTGCATGCCTTTCCTGAGCTCAGGGAGTGGTGGGAAGGACGCATGTGCATAGTTACGTGTGCATCAGAGAGTGACGTTAAAATGTGGATTCTGGAAGTTGTGAGAAAAGCCTGGAATGGGCTATCTGCTTTTTCCTTCATTGAAAACAATCATTTTGTCAGAGTTTAGAAAGGAGGACAAATACAGTAATTCATGGACTCTCTTGTGCCTGCTCCTGCCAGTTTTACAGCATAGCAGGGCAGAAGATAAGAGGTGTATTTTACAGGACTCAAAGCACTCCAGACACTTAGAAAAATATCCCATTAAAATGCACTAACAACTTCCATAAAAAACAAAAAGATGCCTCCGTGCAAGATTCACTGTGAGCTGTTCCTCTCCGGAGAGCATCAAAAACACTCCTACAGCCTTGGTGTATTGAAACTTGATGATTCACTGTTAAATGCAGCAGTTTCAATTCCCAAACCTATCCACAGCTCCTGGGAGTGAATAGCAGTTTCTTGTCTTGGATGATTGCTGAAGAATCTTCTTTACAAGGAGGCATTAGTAAGATAATGGTTCATCAAATGGGCTTACTAAATGAGAATCAGGTCTCAGATCAGGTATTTTACAAGTGAGATTGGCTTTAAAGTATAATTAAAAGGGGGGAAAAGTAAGCAGTGAAAAAGTCTGCAGGCACAAATGTGTGGCTTCAAAATGCGTTTAACAAAGATGTTCGGTTTGGCCTGTAACTGTGAAGAGCAGGCTTAGTTCAGTGATACTTGCAGGTGAGAGATGTCAGATAAATCAAATGTCTGCCCTGTTTCATCGTCAGTGATTTCAGAGGCATTACATCAGAAGACTTCCATTGAGCTGGGCTTGGCCACTGCTGTGCAAGTGGGACCATGGAGGGGTAGGAAGCCGGAGCCTCAGATTTGGTTCCCTGCAATCCCACCCCATGTTACCCACCTGCTCTCCTATTCCTACAGGCTAACTCCAGTAATGCTTGCATGGGGTCGCAGCAACTGCTCTGTTACCCTCATGACATAGAGAGAACTCAGTATCATCACACCATATCAAACTTGTCCCACCAGATCTGCTTGTTTTTGGACACTATACCACGTGTTTCTTGTTACCCTCTTCATCACAGGCAGCCCTCTTAACTTTTTGCACCAAATTCTATTATTTGAAAGCTCCTTTCCCTGTCATTTTTCAGTAACAGCATTCAGGGACACTGTCCTGTCCCTCCTCCAAGGGACTGTGATTTCTGCTTTCCCCTTCACTACCTCGTGCTGCTGTAACGTAGCAGGTACTCTGTGTGTTTTGCAGACACTTTGAGCCAGGAGGGCAGTTCCAGCCTGGTAAAGGCAGAGCCAAGCCCTTACTATCAGAAACTCTCTCCTGTTTTCCCGGTTTTCGGGGAATGTTTTTCATTCACATGCCAATAGATTTCTGTGAATTCGTGGAACAGGGAGTCTTGGAGATTTCCACCATTGAAATGCCGGAGAGTAGCCGTTCTGTTTGCAATCTCCACATGATTTACAGACCATCCCTTCCACACCTTTTAATTGGGCAAACTGAAACCTCATCAAACAGAAATCCGTTTTATGTTTACTGAAGGGTGAGCCCATGTCACCAAGGGGCTCACGTTCACCTAGAGGTGTATGGGCTCTGTCTGCAGGGCTGTGGCTGCTGTTTCTGCCGCAGTCCCACTGCAGAGTGCATGGGGACACCCGCGCAGCTGAAAGTCTGCCTTGAGGAGAAGGTACCCCTTGAGAACAAGCAGTTGTGTTTTCTCCGCATGCAGAACAAAATAGTCATCGCTGTCATCACAGTGGAAACCAAAATGAGTTTAAACATGGTGTTACATCCACCTTTTAACAACAAAAAGACCTGGCTGCCTACGCAGCAGCCAGCAGCAGCAGGGTATTGCCTTGCACCCGTGGCGCCGTGATGGATGTGTCAGAGCTTCAGCTGCTCCTTTGACCTGCTCTTGAATGAGCACAGGGCTGGTTTCTTCTTTCCTTTGTAGTATTTAAAGAATTTCCTTTCAGTAGGTAACGGCATTCGGTAGCAGAAATAGAATTAACAGTGGGATAAAGTGTGTTCGATTTTGCCATGAAGTGAAGCACTGTGCCAGGACACAGCCTCAGAGGAGAGGTTCAGATGATTTACTCATTACAGCTCCTGATTTTTTGTAAGATTTCAGGGGATTCAGGGTGTGAGTGGGCTTACATTGCACTGCAAAGCTAAGCTCAACAATTCTTAGCAAGTACACCAAACCCCTGAATTTTCGCTTTAAAATTTCACTGCAGAATTCACTTCTGCCAGTGTGTTAGGCTTAGGACATGCCCAGAAATATCAAGCATGGGTGAAACCTCAAATAATTCATTAGTGTGGATTAATCCAGCTTGAATTTCTACACAAGGCTTTCCCCATCTCAGTAGTTAAAAGAAAATGGCATGTTTACAGCCAAAGCAATAATTTATGTGTCCCTCCATACACAGATACATAGGATAAGGCTAGATTGAGTTCCTCTCCCTCCACCAAACCATCTGAGCACTTTTCTGTGTTAATTAGCTTGGCAGATGTAATGTCCATCACGAAATTCATGATGTCTCTGACCCTCTTCTATTTTATGGCTACCCCTGCCTGCCTAAGTGGAATTATGGCTGTAATCATGGATGTTTTGCTTGAACAAAGCCAGCATCCTAGGAGGTGGCTGTACAATACTGGTACGTGCTCGCTAGATGCTCCATATGGCTTGTAGCTGTCAGCATGCGAGCCTCAGACGGAAGCAGACTCCAGCTTCACGTTTCTAAGGGAAATCTCTGAGCAGCCCCTCCGGAGAGGCATTCCCTCTTCCCTGCTAAACCTCACGTGGAATGAAGAGACAGGCATGCCCGGCTCATGCATGAGGTAGGAATAATACTGCGCTCGGAGGCGACTCCAGCTCGAAACTCCTCCTCGCTGTGCAGCAGCCTACAGTGATAAATTGATGCTGCGGCAGATTTTTGTTTTTTTTTTTTTTCTGCAGCCTTAGCACAAAATGGTCAAATGATGTTCCACCGCAGAATTCAATTTCACAGTTCAGTTGGGTCCTTGATTACACTGCCAAATTCAGATTAATGTGCATTTAACTAACATGGATCAGGGACTCCTGGCCGGCGGCCAGCAGCAATAGTAGCAACCGTGAGCTGTGTAGAGTTTGCTGCTCTGTCCACCCCTGTGCTCCGCCACAGAAATTGATTGATTAAATGAACTCATTGCCATAATTATTTGTAATTGTGCTGCATCATGAGCCTGTGTCAAACCACCCCCCTGCCCTGAGATGCTCCGCACATCGGCAGGAGTCACATGTGTTGTATTGTAAATGGGGAGATGCTCTTTTCCAGGGGGAAAAATACGTATTTTGGTTTTGGATGGGGTTTTTAGTCTTACATCCTTTTTTATTCTCTTGGTTTTTAATTTGAAGAGAAGCAAACTATTACAGTTGTGAATGTGATGTATTCATTTTCTTTCAGTGTAAGAGGCTTAGAAAAGCTTGGAAAATAAAAAGGGAGAAAGGAACCTACAAATGAACAAGGCCTCCCATCAGGATAATTTCCTCTGCGATTGTCTCTGATTTCAGCTGAAAATTAGTGGTTTTGTGACACTGCAGTTAAGTAGCGTGTCACTGTGGAAAGTGTTTGAAGAAATGGTAAATCGAGTTAGGCTCCTCGTCATGCTCATATATGCAGTCACTCAAGCAGCAGCCAGTAGCAGGGCATGGCAGGAGATGACAGGGGGGTTCAGGGTACCAACATCTCTGAAAGAAGAGTTTGGGTCATCCCTGAATTGCTGGAGAAAAGCATAAGGAAAGAATCAGGACTGAGGGTCAAAATGCAGGAACTTTTATTTGAAAGGAAGGACACAAATTGATATCCCTGTCCCTTTAATGCTTGCTTTTGTTTGTTGCTATTTGGAGAACGCATGGAAGGTACATGTTCATACAGGACTGCCCCGTATCATACAACTTCTGGGGATAGCAAGAGGGTAGGTTTAGATTAAATATCAGGAAGAAGTTCTTCCCTGTGAGGGTGCTGAGGCGCTGGCACAGACTTTTCCCAGAGAAGCTGTGGCTGCCCCATCCCTGGCAGTGTTCAAGGCCAGGTTGGACACAGGGGCTTGGAGCAACCTGCTCTAGTGGAAGGTGTCCCTGCCCGTGGCAGGCGGTTGGAACTGGGTGAGCTTTAAGGTCCCTTCCAAACCAAGCCAGTCAGTGGTTCTATGAAATTGGAATTTGCCGAAGGGCTGCTGGTTATGAAAGGGATGAATTCTTGGATGAAATGGCCCAGGGAGCCTGCAGGGCACTGCAGATATGAAGCAAATACACTTCTTGGAGCGTATGCTTTCATTAAACAAAGATTTTTGTATCTGCAAACAGGTACCTCGACAGAAGAATGGACCTGAGATGCACCAAAGATCTTGAGGTTTTTCCCTGGCCTCATTTTAGTGCTGATGAGAACACAGCAGCCCAATGGTCTAAAAATCTTTTTTCAGATACAGGGCAGCAGTGTCATGTTGAGAACAGGTACATGCAGGAGTACATTGTGCCAGCACCACTGAGGACCTCCGAGGGTGCCAAAATCAAGCTGAGTGGATGGACGGCAAGCAGATGTCTGTTCACCCATGTTCACTTGTCTACTTTTGCATTGCAGGTGGATTATGATCGAGCGCAGCTTGTCGTTAGCCCAACGCTCTCTGGATCAGACACCTACCCCAGGGGCCCAGTAAAGCTACCTCAAAGTCAGAGCAAAGTCAGCTATTCAAGCAGCAGCTACCAGTACCCTCTGGTCTACCACAAAGCATCCCACTATCACCAGCCGCCTCTCCAGCCCAGCTCTCCCTATATTTCCACCGCCTCCTACCCCAGCTCCCCAAGTATCACGTCAAGTGCTTATCCTCCACCCAGCTGGGGATCCTCCTCAGACCAGCAGCCCTCCAGGGTGTCCCATGAACAGTTCAGAGCTGCCCTGCAGCTTGTGGTCAGCCCCGGCGACCCCCGGGAGTACTTGGACAACTTCATCAAGATCGGGGAGGGCTCCACGGGCATCGTCTGCATCGCCACTGAGAAGCACACGGGGAAGCAGGTCGCTGTGAAGAAGATGGATCTCAGGAAACAGCAGAGAAGGGAGCTGCTCTTCAATGAGGTACGTTGTTCTGGGTGCTGAGGTGGGGTTTGCAGGTTCAACAGGAGATGTGGGCCAAATGGCAACCTCAAGAGTCAAGTCGGTACCTTTCTAACAGAGGTGGTAAGTCTCACACACGTCTGTGCTGTATAAATACTGTATAACCAGACCAGTTTTAAATGAGCTACATCTCCTCCTGGCTTTAAACCATAATGCAGTGGGAAGTCACTGGAAACAGCTAAGAAATCTGTCAGCAGGTCCACACAGCTTATCAAGTGCACAGACATAGCCTGCTGCCCTTTCCTCACCTTGTGCTGATAGAGTTTATTCTTCCAAGCTGGAAGATCCAAACTAACCAGACTATTCAAGAAGTGTGTGCACTGTATTCTGGCATGTAGATGCTTTTTGCTTCCTCCCTCCTTCCTCTCCTAACCATTAGCAGTCCCTTTGCTTTCTTGATGGTTCCTAAGCAAAGAGCTGACAGTCCCTTTTTGTGGAACCATCTGTGTTAATTCCCACATCATCTTTCCTGGGTGATTGCAGCCAGTTCAGAGCCCCCAACAACTGCTTATGGAAGATTGTTTTCCCCATGTACATTATTTTAAATTTAAAACCACTGATTTTCAATGGCCATTTTTTCATCCAGTTTTTTGGCGCTGAGAGTTCCCTCTGCAAGTCAATTTCTCCTTTTTTATTTCTTACTCCCTGAAAGAAGCAGACGGTGTGTGTTCACTGCTCCCCTTTTGAGAATTCACCACTTGTGAACATGCTGATCAACACCAAAAACACTGCAGGTCTCCAGGGAAACCTCTTATGAGAACTGACCTTTTGATTCTGTCATTCATTTCCTGTATTTTAACTATAAGAGGATCTTCCCTCAGCACAGGACAGACTGGTTTCTTCAAAACCTTTCAAACCTTAACGATTTTTAATTAAAATACTGTTTTTTAACAAACTTCAGGCAGTTCTTCCCACAGTTCATAACTGTACTGGCTATTTTGGCTTGGCTTTGCCTCTGCTGGAAGACTGCACTGGATTGCCTTGAGGTAGCTCTAACCAAGCATCTCTTGAACGGTAACATCTTGAAGCAGGTCCTACATGCTGTGCAGGACCAAGCTGCTTCCCTGACACGCTCCAGTCACTCGTGTCATCTGAAATTTCTTTTCAGCAGTGCTGAAATTCCTCTGTCTATAATGAAGCCTTCCCTGGCTGGTGTTTTCTCTGCTGATCACCTTTCTGACACCCCTCAGGACATGTGGTCATGGTCACTGCCTTGGCTGGTCCTGATTCTGTACAGTCCCTTTTAGATGTGGGATTTGAGTCATCTTATGACTATATTACCAGCATTCTTTTAAAATTCTGTGCCATGTGCTGTTTGATACATGATGAAGACGACTTTGATGGGTTGAACAATTGATCAGGTAAAACATATCTGTTTTACTGAAAGCAACTGGCAATAAAAAAACGATGAAATAAACAGTCCTGTCCCTGCAGTCTGAAAAAAACCAACCCAATTATCTACCACTTACACTGTAGCAACTAAAGAGTCTTCCTCTTCCTAATGCATTTACGATGGCTGTTACTTTTATGTAAATATATTGATTTTGTTTATGCGTTGGCATAAGGATTAGGGAGGATGTGATTCATAGCAGCACCTTTACTAAGCACGAAGAGGAAAGTATAGTGAAAAAGAAGGTCAGAAAAGTGTCAGATCATGCTTGTAGCAATTCGCATACATTCTCTTTCTTCCTCACAGGTTGTAATCATGAGAGATTACCATCATGAGAACGTGGTTGACATGTACAACAGTTACCTTGTTGGCGATGAGCTGTGGGTTGTGATGGAGTTTCTGGAGGGCGGCGCTTTGACAGACATAGTGACTCACACGAGGTGGGTTGGGTAGGGTAAAGCCCGCAGCAGGAGCCAGGAAGGAGAGAGATCCTGTGGTTTCCTTCATGGATGCCTCCAGACTGTGCCCTCCAGACCTGACCTCCTGAGGGAAGCTGGGTACCTCCTGGCGCTATATATGTGTTTTCATACATATATTTATTGCTTTTGTATATACATACAAAATACATATATACAAACATAAAAATACATACAATCTACATGCTTGAAAAATGTATGTACATAAATACACATATGTATGTATGTGTATAGCTGTATATGCATGTGTGTGTGTATTTAGAATCATAGAATCAAAGAATGATTTGGGTTGGAAAGGAGTTTAAGATCATCTAGTTCCAACACCCCTCCTTCCACTAGACCAGATTGCTCTAAGCCACATCCAACCTGGTCTTGAACACTGCCAGGGATGGAGCATTCACAACTTCCTTGGGCAGCCTGTTCCAGTGCCTCACCACCCTCACAGTAAGGACCTTCTTCCTTATGTCTAACCTAAATCTCCTCTGTTTAAGTTTAAACCCATCACCCCTTGTCCTACCTCTACAGTCCCTGATGAAGAGTCCCTCCGCAGCACCCTTGTAGCCCCCTTCAGACACTGGAAGGCTGCTATGAGGTCGTCACACAGCCTTCTTCTTAGAGCAGCCTTCTTCTTACACATATATTATACACATCCTGTGGCATGCTCACTTTACCAACATAAATAAGCCAGTGCAGGTGAATTCCTGACAGTATCAGCATTTTTTAAATAGAAAGGAAAGAAATACCTGACAGGGCTCACTGGTAGATGGGGATTTGCTCACTCTTCAGGAGGTAATTTACCAGCAACACAACTTTTATCCATTATTATTTCCTAAAATGGCAAAAAAAATCTTCCTGTCCCAGTTTGGTGATCTGTATTGTTGGTTTTGCTGTCATAACTACGTCAGTTCTAAGAGTGATTTCTCACCATATTCATAACCCATGTAGCCACGCTGTCAGAAATGTTAACTGCAACCCAAGCCTAAAACATTATGGGAAAAGTATTTTTCTATCAGAATATTTGTGCTTATGGTAGAGCTCATTCCCATATTTCAGTTAATAGCATACCTGTAAAGAAGGTGATTTGCCAGCACAAAAGCTGTACTGTCTGGAACCGTTCTTCCTCTTCTGAGTGGAGACATTAGATTCTACAGCCCACTTCACATCTGCTCTTCACTCATCTTTTCCTGCTACGTAGGATAAAATGAGATGGGAAAGAGGAATTCTTTGTTTAATTTCTTCCTCTTGAATAAAGAATTTCCATACCAAACTAGTGGGAGAGTATTGTGGTGAGAGAGAAGAAAAGCAAGGAATAGTACATTAGAAAATCTGTCTTCTCTCATAGTTTAATGATGCCTTTAGATCCTACCAGAAGCAGAGTTGTAACATGGCGGTTTATTTTTTAGCGTTGCCTTAGCTGATGTGCCGAAATAAATCACAATATTACAAGTCATTTGTTAACTACTGCTCCCTGAAACATTCATAGCTCTATCTTAGATATTTGTGACAGGAGTTTAACCGCAAACAGATGTTCCCAGGACACCACTTCTTAAGAGCTGTCATCTCTTTTTTAACTCAAATACAGTCTTTCCTTCATCTTCTGGGATTTTTTTTTAACATTGCATGACTTTCCCTCAAAGATTTTGCTAAAATACTGCAAATGGCACATGAAGTTACAGCAGAAATCGCCACGTGTGTTTTTCTGCTGGAGACACCCAGCTGCACCAGGGGAAGTTTAGACTGGATATTAGGAACAATTCATCCCCAAAGGGTGCTCACACATTGGAACAGGCTGCCCAGGGCAGTGCTGGAGTGACTGTCCCTGCAAGTGTTCACACACTGTGTAGATGAGGCCCTCAGTACCATGGGTTAGTGGTGGCCTTGGCAGTGCTGGAGAATGGTTGGACTTGAAGATCTTTCTTAAAGGTCTTTTCTAACCTAGTTGATTCTATGATTCTATGATTCAGTGATGGGGCAATGGTACTGGGGTGCACAACCCATCCCAGCCATCACCATTGTGCTGTGGCAGACGGCTTCTTCCAGGATGGGCTTTTGCACCCATGCACAGAAATGAGGACTCTTGTTTATTCTTCTGCTGAAATACCCTGAATATTTTTATGGAAGGCATAAAAGCAAAGAAGTGCTCTCAAAGAGCTGCACCCAGGGCCTGATGTTTTGCCTGCATGATTAAGAGTGTTTTTTCTCATATTTATTCTATGCCTGTTCCCATCCCAGTAGTGATTTGCCCTCCTTGGCAAGCAGGGAGTTTACTGTAAATAAGGCATTTCCATTATTTCCCTGAGGAAGCAGGATCACTGTAACAGGCCGCATCATGCAGTATTCTGTGCTTTTCTAGTGCTGCAGGGAGACTAACCCACACCTTGTTGCAGTTGTTCCTCACCCCTCATCTCCCCTTTCTGGAGAGAAACGCGGCCAGAGGATCACCCCACAGAGCCATTGCCTAAAAGATCCCGTCTGGCTGTACACTGGTGTGAAGGGGCACTTGTGCCTCTTCTCTCCAGCTCCCCTTTCCTGCTGTCTTCTTTAACACTCAGCTCATTTTTCCACTTTGCCATTTCAGGATGAACGAGGAGCAGATAGCCACAGTCTGCCTGTCTGTCCTGAGAGCCCTGTCCTACCTGCACAACCAAGGCGTCATCCACCGCGACATCAAAAGCGACTCCATCCTTCTCACAAGTGATGGGAGGGTGAGTGCCCGAAGTTTCCCCTGCCATCTCTTGAGGCTGGCATGAAAATAGTTGTGCATGTTCAGCCAGGTGTGTGGAACCAAGGGGTATGACCTGTGAGTAACTTCTTAGAGAGCTGAATCAGAAATACACAGGCCTGGCCTGGCTGGTGATGGCCTTCCACACTGTATGCAGAGTGCCTGGGGGAGATCAGAGCCATCAAAAGGCAGTGGCAGAAGAAACTGATGGTTGGGTGGCAGGAGACCTTCTTTTATGCTGCACCACTCCTCCTCTGATGCCTCTCTAAAGTATTTTCTGTTCACTACATTTAGCGATTCTTTAGTTAGCAAGCTTCTATACATTTGCTCTGTTTTCCCAACCTAGTTAGGAGGCTAACATCAATCTATATGAATAGGAAATAAGCTGCATTACTGCTGAAACACTCCCCTAATGGTGAGATTAGCTTTTACCGTATACCACACATACAAGGTTCTTGGTAATACCTGTGCCATGCTTCCGTTTCCTTGGATGGGATGCTGCTGTCAGCAAATTGGTTTTCCTTTGTGGTGTTAATAAGTGGGAAGAGAGGGAGACAAAATGCTGCATGTGACCTGCTCAGTAAGCAAAATGAAGTTTGCACACAAGAAAGATACAGTGCTTCAGCAGTGTTTGGTCCCAAAGAAATTATAATTTCCTTACAAAGAGAAAGGTGGGTTTGGGCAGTGGTATTGCTGGGAGTACACAGACGTAAAACTCGGGGCACCCAAAGGCGCAGGTGGAGGGAAGCAAATCACTCTTAAATGGACCACCCTAATTTCTGCTGGAGTTAGGCAGTACTTTTCATCTCACCTTGTGGCTCCGCTGGGATAATTTGGGTTCAAACTAGTGCACTCATGGCCACTGAGTCCTACAAGCAGGGCTTTCAGGGTTGCTCCACTGGCCTTACACACCTCTGTAAAGCAAGGCTTAGTGGGTTCAACTGAGCCCAAGAGCTCACAGTCAGTCTGGAACCAAATCTAGACCTTCTCCTTCATCAGGTAAAGCTCGTGGCTTCCAGGCCTGGTCTGATTCCCTGTCAAAGCCTTGTCTATATAATTTGATTCCCACTTCACCAAGGGAGAGGGATTTTCTTCCTGCTAATCCTGTTGGGGGAAGAAAACTCCAGTGTGTAGGAGTTGTTCAGTTGCGATTTCAATCCGTGTTGCTGAATTAGCATCTGATCTGCTCTTGGGATCTGCATACAGTGCCTCATTACCCTCATTACTCCAGTACTTATTATCTGCATTGCAGATTTCTTCATGGCTGTGTGGTGCAATTACCTTTTTTTAGAAAATCCTCTTCTTTTATGTACTCGAATGAGCAATAGATATGCAAAACCTCTTGTGCTCCTACAAAAGCAGATTAGGCTCTGCTTCCAAAATATGCATTATTTTTCCCATTCTTCATCCTGTAAACTGAGAAATACATTTAGCACGGAGAGCTTGGCTATTACTGGCTTTGTTTTAGAAATACCAACAATCATAATTCTGATAAAAATAATACCCTTAGCTTTATAGAAGTAATGTCTGTACTGAATCTAAAAGAAAACAAATCAGTGCTGATAATGAAATGCTGGTCTACACAACACAAGGATTTATGCAATCCCACTTGTCCTGGGGCTATTTGGGCTCACAGCATATCCTCAGGCATCAATTACCTGGCTTATGGACCTTGGGCAAGAGTCACTGTTGTACAGCTGGGGGTGCTGGGGGGTAGGCTAATGGCCACGAAAACCCTTATGAAAGCATCTAGGCTCCCAAATAAATACTTGGGGTGAAAACCCACAATACTTCAGCCTTAAGGAACCAGCTGTTTCTGGAAGGGGGTGATGCCACTGGCACTCAGCTTGTTTGGGTTGGGGTTGGAGGAGGTTTCACCTTGGTGTTGTGCAGCCACAGGGAGGGGGAGGTGATAATTTTCCATACTTTTTGTTGTAAGAAAAAAAAAGCTGGCATAAAAGTGTGAGCAGGCACATGATGCAGCAGGAGCTGCTCTCCGGAGTGCTCCTGTATCCCATTATTGCTATTTCAGGTCACTGCCACAGCTACTCAAGGACAGAACCGTCTTTAATTCCCACATTCCCAAGCAAAGGGAGCAGGTGCCCTTATCTCCTACAACCATTTCGGAAGAGTCTTGTACCCTTCCCTGCCCTCCCCAAATTAGCTCCCCTGCTCCATACAGAAGACAGTTTCTCTTGTGATAGTGCACAGTGTGAGGTCCTGGTCTTGAAAACACATTGGCAGGGGCATTGCTTTCTGTGAGTGGTAGATCTTGCTCTTTGTGGTAAAAGAAAATGGGGTGAACACCACTTGTGTCATCTGTTCTCTGGCAAAGTCACGGATCATACACCTGATGTGAAAAATAGGAGTGATGTGTATCGCTTGAAATACGTATATTATTGTATATAGTATACATACCTAGACTACACAAATTATATATATATATATATATATGCAATAATAGATTCATTATGAAACACTGTGACTTCAGAATTTTTTGCTTTCCTTCTGTTTTTTAAATATTATAAGCCATTTATCACCTCCGCATCTTCTGCTGGTGGAGAGGCAATGAGCTATGACAGGCGATCTTAGCAACGAGGTGCCCTCTCTTACTTCTTTGCTTGGCCTTCATTTGAATGAGCTGCGTGTTCCCTGGGCTCTCTTGCCATCTCCAGCCACACTTCCAGAGCCATGCTGCTGTCCTGTCGCAGGGAAACGTGGCAGCTCCACCCCTGTCCCCCCAGCTGCAGCCGGAGATGTGTCTCTCAGGATTTGCCTTGTTATTCAAAAGGGGCTTTTTCTCTTTCTTTACTTTCCAGATAAAATTGTCTGACTTCGGGTTCTGTGCCCAAGTGTCAAAGGAGGTCCCCAGGAGGAAGTCACTGGTCGGGACACCGTACTGGATGGCGCCGGAGGTGATATCCCGCCTGCCCTACGGCACTGAGGTGAGCACAGCACGGACTCAGAGAAGTTGTTTTCCCTCCACATGGTGCCTTAGCCAACCCCACCGAGCATGATAGAGCATTTCAACTGCATTTATACAGCTATTCTCAACAGCAGCAATAATGTTTGCCCCAGAGTGCCACAACAGCTTTGTTTTAAAGTATTTCTTCAAGACCAAGTTGTTCAGTAACGACTCCATTTAGTGCACTAAACAATGTAGTGCCTTTACAGATCTCAGCTTCGGGTGCTGTATTAAAGGAAACTAACATCATTTTCACATCATCAAAGACCCTTTGATGATCTTTAGTATTAAGCTGGAGCTGCAGTTACGGGTGTCTACACCTGCATGTGCCAAACCCACAGGCAAATCACATGCCTGTACCACACAGGCAGGTCACATCACAGACCTGCAGGCAGAGATCCATTCTGCTTTTACCCAGCTACAGCCTGAGGGGTGCCGGCAAAGGCATGGGCTTCCTGTAGGATCCCAAATACAGGAGCCAGCTGACTGGATTGGATCGCCACCCTCTGTTGCAACATTACATCGGCTCATTCCTTGCAGTCATTGCTCTCATTAGTTGAGAGACAGAGGAGAGGAAAAGCCTATCTGTGGGAACTATTTTAAGCACTGCCAAATGGTCTGACAAAGGCGATTCACACATTTGTATTGGAGCCCTGCAGGTGATAGCAGCGAGGTGGGGACCCGGCAGCTCTGCAGTGCCGTACCCCATCCCCTTAGGAAGCTCTGAGTCACAGCACTCGTGCGCTGCCAGCCTGGGAAGAGCAATCCCCAGTCCTGTGCTCAGCCGTGACAGTGACTCACAGCTCCCAGCCAGAGGCACAGCTGCGTTTGTGCGTGCTGAGGGGAGTCATCTTCTGCTTGGTCGTGCCTGTAGTAACAGCTGCAGAGACCAAACCTGCCAGACAAACACGGAGATATATTTACACACAGACACATGTACATACACACACATATATATACACATACACACATAGAGAGGGAAGTGAGCCAAGGTCTGAGACGGGAGACACCTCTTACCCAGGACGTGTGGTGTTGTAGAAGACATTTCAGGGATAATAACAGCTATTATTAGCCCATTAATAGCACTGAAGGGATTAGGAAGTGGCTGAATTTATGGTTACATTAGGTTTCCCACCAAAAGGGAAAGGAAAAAAAAAATGATAAGAGCATTTAAGCTGAAGGATGATGTTGGCAAAAGAGCAAAAGCTGCATGAACTGGCCTTGGTGCTATTTGGGCTGGCAAATGACAGGAATTAGAGTCATCAGAGGATTGGGATTCTGGAGCAGGACCAAGACAAAGGAAAAGATGTGGGACTTTTTTAAGCTGGAGCTGAATCCCTTTCCAGAGGGATTTCATAAGGAGTTACCTGTGCTGCCTGGCACCGGGTCTGGCTCTATGAAGTACTTGCACTTGCCTTGGGATCTCAAATGCTTTTGTCTTTAGGATGCAGGGGACACGGGGTCACTGATACCACAGCAGCTGAACCATTCTTTGCTCACCCACTAGCTGCACCTTTCTGCAGAGCCACCCTGGGGTACGTACTCAGTGGGTGCAAACCAGTGCAGCTGGGATGCAGCACAGGAGGGTGCAGGCAGCCTCTCAAACAAGTGTGCCATAGCAGTGCTTCCAGTGGGCATCACCTAAATCAGCTGCAATATTCAGGTTTCTAATTTATTTCTTCAGTTCATTTACTGCTCAGAAGAGAAAAACTGGTGTCAGCTGGTTTAAAAAGGCAAGATTTATGGTGATGGCTCACCAGGCTGTTGGCTTAGACTGGACACAGCAGGTAGGACAGTATGGGCCAGCTCAGAGGGTTGCATGACTCCAGCGTGGAGCCTGTAGCCCCATCTGTGCACTGCCAGTGGTGTTCAGGGATGGACGGTGTGTTGCAGGTGGATATCTGGTCCCTGGGCATCATGGTGATAGAGATGATAGATGGTGAACCTCCCTACTTCAACGAGCCGCCGCTGCAGGCCATGCGCCGGATCCGGGACAACTTACCACCGCGGGTGAAGGACATGCACAAGGTCAGACTTCCCATAGGTGATGAGGTTTAGTAAAACCACAGCTAGACACTGCATGCCCAAGGGGTAAATTGTACTTGTAAGGTACCACCTTGAGCAGTGGGTCCTATATAGGACTCATGGGGAGGATGCAAGGCAAAAGCCATCAACAAATCGTGGCCTTCTGTGCCCAGCTCTGGCTTTGCTTTTGCAGTGAGGGACAGTGAAGAGAGCTGGCAGAGCCTCGTGTCCCAGCACTTCCCACCCTGCCCGAGGAGCAGAGCAAGTCAGGACATCAGCCTTACTGCAGATGGGTTGGTACATCCATGCCCAGTGCCAGAGCCTTTGGGTACCTCCCATTTTGGGTATGCTGCTAAAGTCAGACCTGAGCCCTTCAGTGAGTGTTAATGCTTTTCTCATGCAAAGCTGTTCTGCACCCCACTGATGCCCCAATACCACATTAACAGCACATAGAAGACTTACTTATGGCCCTTCAGCTCAGTCCATCTGTTCCCATAGGAAATTTCAGGGTGTCCCTTGTCTTCCCACAAGACCCAGCATAGGCTGGACACAGGTGTCTTGACCTACCCTAACTCCAGTGTGATGTTGCAGGTCTCCTCGGTCCTCCGGGGCTTCTTGGACTCGATGCTGGTGCGGGAGCCCTCGCAAAGAGCCACAGCACAGGAACTGTTGAGACACCCCTTTCTCAAACTGGCTGGGCCCCCTTCTTGCATCGTGCCCCTCATGAGGCAGCACCGGCATCGCTGAAGTGGCGACTTTCCGGGAGGAGCTCGGTGTCTGGATATCGGCCGTGCAGGAATTCCAGCCAGCAGGAACTGCAGGCAGGGACCAGCGAAACCTTGTGGAGGAAAACCTGCCCCACAGAACCAACGTGGTGTATAAACCCCAGGAGGCGCTCCCTGGGGCTGCGAGGGACCGGGGTGGCCACGGTCCACTGCGCATCGCTCCCCAGCGCTGTTGTCTTCTCGGCCATCCAGGCTGAAGGCACCAAATAAGGTTGGAAAGGTAATTGGTTGGGAATAGCACAACCAGAGTGAAACACCTGAGTTTTATTGCAGGCTACGGCACTTCTGTTTCAGAAGAACACTTTTCTGACACAAAAAAAAAAAAGCACTTTTTCTCTCGGTCATGGCAGCGCAATGTATTTTGCAATGAATTTGTAACTTTCTGTACAGTACATTTTGATAATTTGCAGTACTTTGTCACGTACCGTTGTGTTAGTTGAAGTAATAAGTGTAACTTAGCAAGAATTTGACAAGTTTCCTACTTTTATAACCCTTTTGAAAACAGGAACAAAGAAATCCCAAACCCCACCTTTAGGTAGTTGGAAGGTTTTGCAGAGTCTCCATTGGGGTGAGGCAAGCGCTCATCCCACCGTTGAGGAGCCGGTGGTCACTGATGCTTGTGGGAGCACTGGTTGGGTGGCTTTGGGCACTACCAGTGCTGCTGCTGCATGTCAGCCATCGTTGGGGTCTCCCTCCCTGTTTTCCAGTGGTGGGAGCCCACACAGCCGATGGACCTTTGCTCCAGGGTGATGTCCTGGTGCCGCGGCGGTTCCTTCATTATACACCACCGCAAAGCCAGTTTTGTTATCACATACTCTCCATTACTTCTGTCACACTCTGGAAGTGGGGAGGGATGGCAGGAGCCCACCCTCCATCCTCCAGAGCTCCGACAGCCCCTTGTGATGCGTGACGAGACGTTTGCCATATAGAAGAAGTCGTGCTGCTGTCTAGACCTTTTTGAATGTTGATGCAACAGTTGACTACTGCGGTACAATTTTGTGTTCTTTGTTGGATGACTTTGCATGTTAACTGTTAGGCCTAAATAGATTTGCCTTTAAAATTTTTAGAAGTGCTTCATAATTATTTCAATGATAAATGAATTTTATTTATTAATGATTAGTTCTTTTTAATTATGTATAACGCAAAAGCCATGTTTTGCAAGGGTTTTGGTTTTTCTTTTCCTTACTGACCTCATTTTGCAGTATCATTAAGAACCACGAAGCCAATCTTGTGGAAACACAGCTAGTTTCTTTCTCATTATGGAATTTCATAGTGAATAAATTAATTGTTATTTATTGTAGTAAATTATAACCAAACAGCTGAACCTGGCAGGAGCTGGTTCTTAAAGACAAAAGAGTTGCCAATAGTTAAGAAGCTCCTTTAGTACTGCCCTTAAAAAGGTAAAGAGTATTTGAGGGGAGAGAAATGATTACGAATAAAAAGAGGAGAAGGGATGAATGTGAGCTGGAACATGGAACCAATGTTCTTACATCTGTGTCTTACTCCTCGCTGCTTTCTCTTCTTAACCCTGTTTGCACATTGTAAGAAGACACTAAAGAAACCGTGTTTGGCTCCTGCTGCCCCGCGCCCGGCACCCACCACAAAGCAGCACCCACCAGGCACCCACCACGCTCCGGGTGCTTCTGTTTTGTAGTCTTGACAACTCAGGAAAACAGGCTGCACCAGGAAAGGCAATGACATGCTGAACTAGAGCCACTGACGTCAACTTTTTTAACCATCTTTGAATAAAAAAAGGGGTTGGTGGGGGGTTTTCTTCAATATTCAGCACATTTTAGGCTGTGCAAGTGAAGAATTTTCTGCAACTTTCTTATCATTAGATACTTTAAACAGTGTTCATTGAGTTTACTGAAAGTTTTGTCGATTTCAAAGGGGTTTTTTTGTGAACACCAACAAGTGGTGAGACAAATGCACATGCAAGTTCAATAAATTAATTAATAAATGCTTTCATTTTCAGTGTGGTTTTTTCCCCCCAAGGCTGGTTTCTGCTTTCTCAATTTGACTGAGTCACACAGTATTGGACCAAGTAAGTAAGAAGAAACCAAGAGGGTTTGTGTTTGTATGTGCAATATACACACATATATATAAATGTCTATATAGTGACTTAGAGAGATGCCACGTCCTCACTCCTGAGTGGGGAGTTGATGGGAAAGTCCAGCCTCAGTGTTGGTCACTGGGGCTGAGCTCCAGAACCATGAGGGCTCAGGGTTGGGAAAGCCGCTGGTTCCGAAACAGAACCTGTGCCCATCCACCGGCGATGGGAAGCTGATGGTCAGGAGTCAGGGGCTCGCCGGGTGTGAGAATATGGGTTTGTTTGTAGTTCATGATTGTATGTATGAGCTTAAGATGTTTGAGAGTGAAATGATGCCATCCAGCTATTGTTTTCCAAATTAAGAAGGCAGGAATAAGACCTTGAAACTAGTGTCAATAACTTTTTCTTCTAGTTGATGGCACACTCACTGTATATAGAATCAGAGAATGGTTTGGGTTAGAAAGGGCCTTAAGGTCATCTAATTCCAACCCCCTGTAGCGATAGGACAAGGGGTCATGGGTTTAAACTTGAACAGGGGAAGTTCAGGTTAGATATAAGGAAGAAGTTCTTTACTGTGAGGGTGCTGAGGCACTGGAACAGGTTGCCCAAAGAAGTAAATGCCCCATCCCTGGCAGTGTTCAAGGCCAGGCTGGACAGAGTCTTGGGAGACATGGTCAAGTGTGAGGTGTCCCTGCCCATGGCAGGGGGGTTGGAACTGGATCATCTTAAGGTCCTTTCCAACCCAAACCATTCTGTGATTCTATAAAAGAGAAGCAGCAATTTGAACCCAAGATAACATGCTGCAGCCCTTCAAGAGCCCCGAACCACACACACAGACATACACACACTCTTACATTACAAAAATGTACAACTTCTCCTCTACACATTAAAAAAAGTCCTTTCATGGCTCAACACGATGCCAGCACTTGCAAAACAGCCCAGCGTCCCATTGTGGTCAGTCATATAGTAGGACAACTTCAAGATGTAACTAATACACCTATACAGCTCTGCACATGACATACTCCAGAAAGACCAAACCTGCTGAACATTTTGCACCTTTCCTTCCATGCCTCCTTAAATAATCCCCATTTTTTTTGCCTCACCATTCAGCTCTCATGCCAACTGAACCCATTCCTCCCAGTCTCCCCCACAGCATCAGGCAGCTAATGAGTCTACAATGTTATTTACTCTAGTGAGCATCTTCAAGTCTTATAAATGAGGTTTTGTATTACTTTTGGCTGCTGACATCAGTAAACATTTCAAAATGCATTAGTTATCACTTAGAAAAAACCCAACCAGAAGTACTCAACTTTGGCTGTTTCACCCACAGCACTTCAAATAAAGCCGAGAATAGCCACGGCCTGTTCCCTTGGGCTACACATCTACCTGAGCTGTGTTCTGCACCCTCTCTCAGATTTGTTCTTTGGATAACCTCTGTAGGATCGTCCCAGGTCTTGTCCATGGCTCTCGAGTCCTTATCCTGGTCCTTGTGGTGTCCACACTGCAGAAGCTGATCTCCAATCACTGTCACCTTGGGGGCTGCAAACCTGACCCTTGTTGGGTGTCTCAGCAAGAAAACACACTCTTTAGTTGGAGTTTTTTTTAGATACCAGATGTTGGGAGAACCCACTCACCCAGAAGATACGTTCATCTGCCACACTGGCTGAGGCCGAGCCCCACGTGTGGCCAGTCACTCTAATGCCTTTATTCCCACCTGTCACTAAGGAATGATGCCTTTTCCTAAGGTCACCAATTGGAACAATATCCATATTATAGTAGCAGAGGCCGAGGCATTGGCGATGCAACTCCCCTCCTCAGCAATACATCAATACATAATTCAAGTTCTAACCGTAAGTAGTTTGTAACTCATTAACAGCTGCTTTAGTAAGTGCTTAATTATTACAGGCCCTTACAGGGCTCAGTAGGGTGATGATAAGTTTCTTATAGTTATCCACCTTCTATTGGTGTGTTCATAAACATCTGTAAAGCAAAGTGTTCAAGCCTGCAGCTAGCTCATAGTGTGTCATCGATGAATAGAAGGTAAATACAAAATGAGAATGAAATGAAATGCTGCCATCCTTAAGCTGCTGCTGTAGTTTGGCGGGCAGGAGGGAAGTTGGATGGGGACTTAACCTCTCTCCCAAATAATTTTTCACAAGTAGGCTTGGAAAGCTTAAATTGATGGAAAATTCAGCTCAAATTCACTAAATAGTTGTTAGCAAAAGGATGGAGCGTTAGAACATTCAAAGGGGTTTCTTTCAACATCTTGAATAACTTTAAACACAATACATCAGTCTGGGGCTCAATGCAAACCGACATTGAGCTGAAATCATTGTTTATTTCCTTTCTTCCCCACAGAAGAAGAGAGGAAAAACATTTCAGTCCAACTTTCTATCTTAATTCAGAAAACCAAGAAATTAATTGCTGTATTCACACAACTCTGTTCTCAACAGCTCTGTAAAGCTTCTGCTAAAGGCAAGTGAAAGGGCAGAATTTTGTCACATCACCCATTTGAAGGTTCAATATCCAAGTGAATACGTGACTAACCCAAGTTTTGTAAGGGGAAAATAAAAATAAAATAAGAGGGATAAGTGCTGATGAATGTGAAAAGACAAGGAGAGGGAGAAGTCCTAACGGGCTCTCCTAGAGAAACAGATGGGACAGTGGAAAACCGGGAATGTATTCCTTGTTTCCAGCCACAAAATCCTTCTCTTCCCCTGTTTTTCCCAGGCCATGTCCCAACTCTTTTATACCTCTAATTATACCCAACTGAACCAGAAGTTGCTCCTACTGATACCAATTGAATTAGTCTGCAAAGTGAACCATAAATCAGCATTTTTTCCATCTCAGATACGTGTAGATGTTTGAGAGCACCTCCCTGTTACACCAGACGGGTCTTGCTCTCTTTCTGCAAACAGGAAAGCCACGACATGACCTACAAGGGGCTAAAACTCACTGGAAGCTCACTGGGAGGAACCCAGCTGGGTGGGATATCTCTGGTTTGGTGCAGTTTCCATCCCCATCCCGCCAGGGTGTCCTGCCCCACCACTGCCGACCTGCACCACCACCTCATAGAATCATAGAATAGTTTGGGTTGGAAAAGACCTTAAGATCATCTAGTTCCAACCCCCTGCCATGGGCAGGGACACCTCGCACTAGACCATGTCGCCCAAGGCTCTGTCCAACCTGGCCTTGAACACTGCCAGGGATGGAGCATTCACAACTTCCTTGGGCAACCCATTCCCCACGGTTCACTCCTGCAGCTGCCTTGCCAACACGTGCTCTGTAGAGCACAAATGACCGTGGACAATTCGGCATCTGCACATCAGCTGTTTGCTTCCTTTTTGATGTTATTCTGGGGGGGGATGTCAAATACAGGAGCAGATGTTCCATGCTGATGGGAGCTGGCTGGGAAAGCCTTTCAGGCTGCAGGGCAAGCAACGGCAAGGCAGGACAAAGCTGATAACTATGACCCCTTCTCTATTAAGGATGAACCTTTAATCCTTTTAGTCACCCTCCGGCTACCAATGGCTTCTTCTGGTTGCCTCTAAAATAACCTTTTCTTCTTCATGCTTTTTAAATAATAACCAGCTCATTGTGGGCAGTGGCACTTGGTCAGCCAAGTTGACTGGAGTTTTAAAAGGGCAAAGCCACGAACATCATTACCACCATAATTTTGCTTTTTACATCCAAATGAGAAAACAAAAAGCCTGAGCATAACATAGAGAGGAGACCAGGGATAAGACAGGACTAAAGGAAAGCTTCTGTTGCATCCACCTTCATCAAAACCCCCATAAATTCTGGAGGAGACTGCAGCATTAAAAAGCAGTCTCTTCTTGTACTTCTCAACATTGAAATTAATATTTTTCTTTGCTTATTACGCTGTTTGGATCAAATCAGTTCAAGAACAAGAAGGATTTTCCACACCCTAAACTAACACAAGGTCTGGACTAACTCTTGCTGCAGTATCACTGGGGCCAAGGGAAGTCAAAGGGTTCAGCAGGAAGTGGATGGGACCCAAGTGAAACACACCATTGCCCACAAAACACTTGAGAAAGGAGCAGCCAAGAGATGAGGAGAACACTGGAAATAGCCAAAAAATGACAGACTACTGAGCTGCCACCACCTCTACACCAAACCACCTGCACCAAAACCACTGCTAGAACAAATCCTACCTTCAACATCCATTCAGATGATGTGTTTTTGCACCGATTCCATTAGATACCAAGAGGTCAGTAGAAAGCATGACATTTCAAAATAAGAAGGCAAATCAAGTATCATATATATACATGTTTTAATTAAGTTTAAAAATTGTCTACATTTAAGGATAGATTTCAAGGGTTCCCTTATATTTCTGTTTCTGTTACATTAGATTATACCTGAATAATCTGCATAGTAACTTTAACATCTCTGGTTTAATCTCATGTTGTTTGTTTCGTTGTGAAAACCCCGGTTGCAGGTAGCAATGTAACATCTCAACCACAATCACAATACGTGCAGGATGTCCAGCCAGAAGCAGTTCTCGGTTGACTTGCAGCAGCACGGCACTTGATAACTTGTGTTTCAATACTTTGTTACTATTTTCAAGGTTAGTTCAGATGTGGCTCAAGAAGCAAAACCAAACTTTCTTTACTCAGCATCACGTGTGGGGTCAGCTCCTCAGGTAGAGTTACTCCAGTTGATACCACCCTGAGGTTCTGGCCTTTACTGTTTTCAAAGCACACCCGTGTTGCCTTCATGTTCTCCTTAACATGAGTGCAAACTCCAGGAGTGTGGTTTGAGGCCTTTCATCACAGGACCTTAATGAAGTCTGTGCAATGGCTCGGTCCCCCAGCCCTGCTCCATGCACAGACATGAACAGAGGGCTGAACGCTGCCAAGAGCAGTGGTGGGGAGGGAAGAGTCTCTTGAGAGGGAGGAAGTAAATAAAGGAAAAGAACGAAGCAATAGCTTTGCCCCCAGTGTTAGACTTGGACATGTGAAGCGTTTCTGTTTCCAGATGATCAGCCCAGCTGCTTAAGAAGGTATTCATACCACCTACTGCCACAGACAGACTCCTAATATCAGATGCTCTGAGTTTTCTTACAGAGACAGCTGTGTCTCTGCACTGACTATATTAAAGCCCAACCTTTGCTTGTGTCTCTCCATGGAATACTCCCCATTAGGTGTTGTGAATACCATCTCTTGCCCCCCCATAACCTTTCTTCACCCATAGAAAAAAGTGCTTTTGCTTTTTCTACCTGATAAATACTTGGGCTGCTTGGTCCTGTCCCCTATCCCATGTGTTTGTACTGAGATCTGTCCCGAGGGATTTGCACTTGGTTGGCTGTCAGCTTGTGGTGGATGTGGTAAACGCAGAGGGTTATCACGATCACCAAGCCCAGAATCAGGCCCAGAATCAGAGGCAGGGTTTCTTCTAACTGCTCCCTCTGGTCCACCGGGCACTTGTGTTCTGCGGAGAGAGAAAATAAAGGAAAGAGACAAAGAGAGAAATGGATGAGACATTGCACATCTGAACTCCTGCTGCGGTAACGAACCAACCTCTCCGGAGTCACGGCTCCACACCAGGGGTCCCTGTGCAGCAAAAGCAGCCCCAGCAGCACGGAAAGACAGCAACTGTCACAGGAGTCCTGGGAGGAAAGTCAATTGCTTTGGAGGAAAGTGAAATCACAGTCACAGCGTGGGGTTTGGAGGGAGAGTTAACATCTGTCAGGGAGAGGTAACATCTATCAAGCCAACCAACGCAGTGGGAAAACACACTTTCATGTCCATAAGCTCATCTTCAGGCCTCTCTGGCACACCAGTACAGCAATGGCCTTCTTGGGAATGGGGCAGCGAAAGTACAAGTTCCCTGACTGTGGCTGAAGATTTGCTTTGTTTATCAAGTCATTGAGTCTACAAGTGTTACATCACAAGACTTCAACATCAGAAAGTCTTCAATCCTGCATCAGACTTACTCTGCTCATGGCTAAAAGATTCTCCTCCTTTATCTGCAAGTTGACCAAGATCCAACAGCATCTTCCCACCTCTTCTCTGAGCTCTCCACAGGGAGTTTACCAGCACTGGAGCAGAAGCAACATGAGCCTCCCCAGTGTTTTTGCCTCTGGCCTATGAGTCCCCATCAGAGTCTAATAAACCACTAGAGCATAATAATAACCAGCTACAATGGGAAAACCCTTTTCTATTTAGCTTGCAGAGGCCACCAAGGTTAGGAAACATGCTATGCTGGTGATCCTGGTTCAACTCCCTTCTACTTCCAGGGTCTACAGCAGGCCTGAATGACAGGATCATGATTTACTGTTTTCCCCAGGGACTGATGTTGATCTGTGCTTATAGGCAGGCAGAACTGATGCTGCCAAGCCAAAAAGAAGTAAAATGGCAACTCTGGGAAAAAAGAAAGAGGTTAAAAAGGTTATGGGTTCAGGAGGGACAATGCTCTGGGCCCTGGATCATCACCTTCACAGAATTGTGCTGAAAACAATAAAACCAGCAATTACTTTTCAAAACAACAGTGGAGAAATAAAAGGCTGCATGTTAGACAAGCAGATACAAAGGGCACCATTAATTCCTCCATCACTAAAGACAATCCAGATGGGATCCCCAGGCAGCTGATTGCAAGACGCAGAGATCTGTGATAACCATGAATGGCAAATGCTCTGCAAACCTAATGGCATGAGGCAAAGAGCAGGAAAAACCCAAAGACCCCCACAGCCCGGGCAGGAGGTGACAGCAGGGACCCATCTCCAGCAGTGCCAGCACCTCTGGGAGCTCCATCACCTCTTCCCAGCACCAGGCTTGCAGCGATGCCATCAGGAAATGCTTCAAGCTGTAAATGAAGTGAAACAAACAAAGCCAAAGTGAAATGTAGTCTAACAAAAGCTATGTCCTTTTCGGCTCCAGTTGCTCACTGTTTCACCAGAGGAGTGATTAATCACCAGGACTGTGTTACAGGCAATTCAGCAATGCTGCAATGCAGGGGTTTTCTTTGTTTGTATTAAGGAGAAAGGGGAAAAAAGAAATCCTGGTTATTATTTAGCTCCCACAATTGGTGTTCTAGAGCTTTATGAGATTCTTCCCAGTTTAGGATGCTGAGGCCTGACCAGACTCACGGTGCCAAGGCGGAGGCACGGCAGCAGGTTGGCATTCCCAGACCCGCCTGCGGGAAAAGCCACGCACAAAGCAGTGCCACAGGGCTGGGATGCTCTGAACCCCCAGCCCCACACACTGGTACAAAGCAGTACCCTTCCTATAGGAAGGATCCATGCTAGAGGAGCTCCTGTGCACTCACCATGTGGCTGCAGACAGCCGGGTGGACGGGGGTGTGCTGATGTGGCAACTAGCAGAGTTTCAGTCCAGCCGCTACAATCTCCTCCCATGGGCACTGATTTTTGCTTTTAAAGCAGTTTAGCTTAAACCCCACAGAAAACTGAAACAAGGCTGGTGCAACCCTGCCTGAGGGCATCCCCCTGTGCTCACACATGACAGGTTTGCTGTGCACTTTTCCTTACACAAGAACAACGCTGTACTGCAGGAGAATGGGGTTAACACAGGGGTCTGAAGGCAGTGAAGGCAGCAAAGCTAAAAGCACCAGTGCTGCACTGCAGAGGACTAACCCAACTCTAAAGCACCTGCTTGCATCATTGGAATTCCCAGCTTTTGCCAAAGCAAACTGGCTGCAGAGCATGAAATGCACCAGAGGACATGGCCAAAGCGCTGGTGCCCACATAAAGCCACGGCTGTATTTAAGTGCCTGAGTCACAGCTCAAAAAGGTGTCAATTCCTGCAAGCAGCCAAGGCAGATAGTTCTTTATCCTGACACTTTATAAAGAGGATTAAAAGCAAAAGCCAACAGAAAGAAGAGAAAGCAAAGCAAAGCAAAGCAAAGCTCATGATCTCCAGCAGCAGCAAACCCACAAACCATGGTGCTCTCCCCAGCTGGACCCAGCAGCACCTCCCTGTGCAGAAAGCACTCTGTAGCCTCACAGAGCAGCCACCTCCTGCCTTACCAACACCTTCTCCCCACCAGACACATCCATGTTCTCCTTTTGGAGCAGAACACCAAAGTCAGGGCTCTTTGGAAAGCATAGAGGGAATGGGAATGGAGGCACAGGCAAGTGCTAAGCACTAACATCTGCAGCAGAACAAAGTCTCTCCTGGTGCTGACTGTTAGGAGGATGAATTTTGTATTTTAACATTAAAGCACATCATTTTACAGAAAATAAAAATACTTTCACATTTATAACACCTATACAGCATTTTTCACCCCAAAAGTTTGAAATGTTGCATAGGCACTGAGGTCCACTACACTGTGGGGAGGCAGCAAAGGGAAATGCCAAGGGGAAGCAGGAGGGGAGAAGGGTTTGCAGAAAGCCCTCAGCAGACACAGATTTAAGCCCGTCAAGCACAGTGCAGGCAGATTGGCTGGTTGATGCACAACAAATGACACAGCACCGCACTGAGAACGGCTCTGTATTTTAAATCAATGCCTTCTGCAGGAAAACAGCCCTTTCCATCCAATTTCCCTGAGTATTTTGCTTCAGGTCCCAGGGATCTCAGCATTTCCCAAATCGCTGGGTTTTACCCTCAGTCCAGGAAAGCAAAAACATCCTTGGCAATTCTAAACTATGTGAGAAGTTCAGGTGATTCCAGGAGTTTTGCTGCATCCCAAACCTGCTGGGGTCACCCCACAAACCCAATCCCTGCCCTGTCAAACAAAGACTTCAGGCAGATACAAAGGAGACATTTAGGTACGTTCCCCATTGTTCTTTTGTGCTGTGCTTCCTCCAGCACCGGCAGCACCTAGGCTCACGTACCACCACGGTTTCTATGGTGAGTGTTCATCCAATTCAGTACTAGGCTACGAAACCACCTAACAAAAACAGGCCCATTTTCTTGTTTCAGCATCCCTCTGCAGAACAAATAACAGCACAGCAAGAAAATCAGCGGTTTCCCGCAGTCAGGACCACAAGCCTGAGCTTGAGGATTGGTGCAGGGGCTGTTGGAAGGGATGGAAAAACAGAGCTCAGTTGTGTATGGCATCACAGAGTGGATTTTTGAGGTTTTGAGGTAGGCATTTATAACTGATTAGCTTCATAAATAAATAAATAAGAAATAGACTGGGTGGCTTTTAAAGCGTGGCTGCCCACCTTGCAGAGAGGAGCTACTTGGTGCTAAGGACCTTTGAGAAACTGTGGCCCCTGTTTGGGGTGGCTCAGAAGGAGATGATCCCAGGATCCTGGTTCCTCATTCTTGCCTTTGTATCCCTTTGTGTTAGTATTTTGTGTTATTTTGATAAGCTCATCATTTCTGAGAGGCTCTTTTGCCAGTTTAAATGGTCTCCTCACACCCTCTTGATCCACCTCTCTTTTTACTGATCTTTAAACATGAAAAATGTACATACATTTTCTCTATTTAAAAAATAAAATTTCCTAAGCTCTGAATGAAAACCAAAACCATTCTGCTGCTTCTGTATGGAAAAAGGTAAATACATCTATTTATGTTTTATATGTGTGTATGTATTTGTGAGGGTTGGAAGCAGTGTCTTAAGAAAAAGGATAATCTAGCACATGAGTTTAAGCATTCAGAAAAATCAAAGCAATCCAATCACTCCCTACAAGGTTTTCAACCTACCCCAGACAGGACAGTGTCAGGACTAATGACAAACCTTTCCCCTCATTTCTTGTTGGCAAAAGGACCCTGACCCTCCTGCGTTGCGGTGATTCTTCTGCTCAAGCAGGTCCCTTTCTCTATTCTAAACTGTTTTAAAGTGTTCCATAGCTTGTTCATAATTAATAGGAATTTTACCTAATGGGGAATTAATGAACCAAAAAGGAGACTGCTAATTACTGTAATTTAAGATTGGCAGCGTTTCCCAGACCCCACAAAGGATCATGTTCTGCCATGCGAGTGCCAAGGACACGCAGGTCTGCAGGGCTGGCGGGGAGCAGCAGCAGAGCCCCGTGTGAAGCTTCATTGGTAAAGGACCTCTTGGGCATCTCAAACCATCCTCTCCAGGTGCTCTTTGCTGTTTAACTTCCAGGGAATTCCACAAAAAACTGAATAACAAGCAACAAAGACGACGAAAATAGAAAGACTGACAAAGAGAGAAACCCGGCTTTCCTTGGGAGGAGGAATTCCCTGCACATTGGAATTATTAAAACCACCAGGGTCTCTTTGTGTCCTGGAGGAAAAAAAACCCAACATAGACAAAAAAAACCCCCGAACCTACAATAAAAGAATGAAAATAAATAAATAAATCACTGCTTGATATTAAAGAGCATGTCATGCAAGGCAGGTGAGCTCTCAGACTTGACAAGTTTGGTATCACAGAGACACAGCAGCTAAAGCTGAGTCCAGACTTGCGTATTTTAAATATGCTTTTGTCATATTCCAACCCAACCCTGAGTGCAGGAAGCCTGGATCCACAGGAGGAGGGAGAGAATGAAGATGTGTCAATGAAAAAAAAAAATAGAAAACTATTAAATTCTACCTTTTTCTCCCCATAACCTTTGCAAAATGTGGTACTACTTCAACATGAAGCAAAACCCAAACCTATTTGTGCCCACGGATAAAACCTACTCTGTACTACACTGGCCTTGCAATGAGTAATTCAGCCACGCAGAGCTCTGGCAGAGCCAGAGTACGTAATAGCATGTATTTACTACATCAGTTAGGGAGAGGAATGCGAGTCATGAGCATAAGTGCTCAGCTCTATAGTCAGTGCCGGGGTTTTATTGTGCTCTAAAAAGATTTCCCACATGCAAAATAATAAAGCCCCACGTTCTTAATGCTAAGCTTGAAAATAACACCACCGTTTTCCAGCTTGTTATTCAAAGATTTGGCTATTACACATTTTATTTGTATCTTGTTTCAATAATGGAGTTAACTAATTTGTTAAGATGGCACTATCAAAAGGGGACTAGTCTCAAAGCCCTAATTCAGGTGAGCATGTCTGCACTCCCTCATTCAACCTAATGGAAGAGGAGCACCACGGGTTCCTCAGGATAAAGGAAAGCAAAATCTGCAGGAATTCTGCCCCATGGCAGCATTACTACTGATTTCAGTACAACCCTTCAATGCAAACAAGCACATGTTAACTCACATTCTATTTATCCATAATTAATGCTAAAGAAACCCAAGAAGAGGAACAGCATCCTGTGTGCTTGGCACACGAGGCACTGCACTGAAGTCCCTGTCAGGCTTCCTTCACCCTTGCAATGCATATTAAATCAAACTGAAGCCAGCAACATGCATCCCAAGTTATCTCCTGCCACCCCAGCCCCAAGCTTTCCTCTGTCTGCAGTGGCCCTACAAAGCCCCCGGAGCTGTATCAAAGCTGCTCTTTGCTGCAGAGGAACCACCGAAGCCTTGCAGGGCTCCCTAGGGATCAGGTAGTTCTAGGGCTTGCTGGCAACCTAGCTAGATGAGCGCTTACAGAAGCCAATGTACGTGCAACAACAGCCTGTGTTCTGACCAAATAGCAGAATTTGTAAAGGCTTTTAGGGAACCACGGAGGCAAGGAATGGGTTGGAAAGACTGCAGGGAGCACAGGCAAACCTGCTGGAAGGAGGAAAACATGCTCTGATAAAGGTGGGACCCAAATTCCTGCAGTCCATTGCGACACCTCCAAAGGCCATGGCAGTGTCAGCATCTGAAGGATGCAGGACATGCCTTCACCCTGCACCTTACCTTCGCTGAAGACAAAATCCGCAGTGATATCGAAGGGCTGGAGGCGCACTTCCGACAGCAAGAGCTGCACAGACTTCTGGTGGTCGCTGGAGATGAGGGAGATGGTCTGCTGCGCCTGGCACTCATAGGACTTCCCAGCCGGGGTGACCAGGGCAGAGAGCCGGTGCGAGCTGGCCGTGTGCTTCCCAGCTGGCCAAGGGGCAGAAACAGCACAGATCAGGTCCTGCCTCTGGTGGACCAGTGTCACTTCATTAACACAGCCAGTGACTCGAAAGCAAGAACACACAGAGGGGTGCAATGCAGTGGCCGCACGCTTCGCTGCTCCTAAAGCAGCGTTTTCTGTTCCTAAAGCAGCACTTTCGGCTTGACACCCCCCATAACCAGGGCAGATCCCACACTGGGGTTGCCTGCCCAAAGCAGGAGTGGATGGCTGTGGTATGCAGTCCTGCTGCTGCCAGCTGTGCTCCTGTCACAGGACCTGAAGTCCATAAAGTCAGAAGAATGGTTTCTATTGATGTATCTGCAGGTTTCAGCCTTGGGCTACGCTTACATTCTGTACATTTGGGAAACAGCAATTCCTGCAGCTGTACTTGGGCTCTGAATGCGGCTGGGAAGGAGCAGTGCAATTTGGGAACCTCACTACAAAGCAAAACAGGCCATTACACCTTTGCTGAAACACGGCATGACCATTTCACCCAAGTATAGATTACGAGAAAATATTTTCCCATCATATCAGGCTTGTTTTATAAACGAGGGCCGAATGCGGCTCAGTAGAGGGAATGAGGGATGCCTTCCGCCTCCCACTCTTCCGCAGCCCTTTGTTCCCCTCCAGCAGCACAGAAAGACAATCAGTGTTTTGCATTTGCAGAGGCTGATGAGGCATGGCCACCACCATGTTTTGGGGACACAAACAGTAGAAACACCAGTGGGAAAAATAACTCAGCATCTGGTGTGTCTAATGCCACAAACTCTTAATGCACCACGCACTGGAGCTGGAAAATCTTGAGGAAGAACGACTCAAAAATGTCAATGTCCAATACAAGGCAACTCATTTCTGAGCAGAAATGGAATAAAACCTAAATGAAAGCCAAAAGAAAGGAAACCCATGGAGAAAAAGAGGAGGCTGGTGGGTGTGGAGGCATGTAGGGGTATGGATATTTATGTCGATCTCATCGCTACCTTGGGAAACCGCTGCTGCTTTCCCACCTATTCAGCCATCATCAGGAGGAGATGAATAACCTTAAAAAACATCTCCTGCAGGAAAGGAGATGAGTTTTCCCTGCATACCCCTGCCCCACTGCCCATTCCCGCATCCCTGGGTCCCGCTGGGAGGGCCTGGGGCAGCAAAAGGGCAGAGACCGGGCTCTGCCTCCCACGGCAACCGCGGGCATTAAAAACAAGAAGCAAGAATAAAAAGGGGTGACAAAAAGAAATTAACACGCGGTTTAAAACCGGCGCCGGGTCCCGGCTTTGTCGGGCGGGTTTGAGGTTTCTTTCCCCCCTGTTTAACTGCATTTAGGCGAGCAGTTCCCGCTCGCCAGCCCCCGGGATATGCTCTCAACTCTTTCCCCCCGGGGCGCTTACGGCTGACGGCGTCCTTGAAGTAGGTGCGCTCGTTGGTATCGTAGATGAACTGGATCCGGCTGAGCCTCCAGAAAGCCTCCGGCCCCCGGGACGTGTTGTGCCCCTCCTGCCGAGACAGGGCCGGTCAGGACACCGGCAATACCGCCCTGCACCCCCAGCCCCACAGCGTGCAGAAAGGGGGACCCCCGTACCTTCAGGAAGAAGAGTTTGAGGGTGTACGCTTGCTCCAGCCAGGAGATCTCCAGCTCCGACTCGTTCGTGCCACACTTGCCCTTCATCTCAGCGCCCCGCGACAGCGGGATATCGGCTTGTTCCGTGATCAGCTGTAGACGGGGAGCGGGGCTCAGGGGGGGCGGCCCCGGTATCCCCCCCCCCCAGCCCCGGTGAGTATCCTCAGAGGGGATAAAGGACTTTCCAAAACTACCGGCGGCCCCCCCCCCCCCCCCGCTCCTGCCGTGACAACGTGCGGCGGCTGCAGCGCGCCGACCCCGAGCCCCGGTCCCCCCGGCCCCGACCCCACTCACATCCACATAGTTGCTGGCCCACACGTCGTAGGGAACGATGAACTTGGCGGCGAATTCCGCCATGAGACACGTCGTCCGGTTTTCCCGCACCACGAAAATGTCCTTTTCGGGGTTTGGGGAGAGCCCGGAGAGATTCTCAACTTCTTGCTCGGCAGCCAGGCGAGCCGCGGCGTCTGCGGGCAGAGACAGAGGAGCTCAGAGGTGGGCCTTTTGCCCAAGCCTCTGCCGGACCCTTAACACCCTCCCCGAGCCCTCTGGAGTCGCGACACGAAGTCCCTGTCGCGATAGAGCGGGCAGCGGAGATGGGGCAGCTGGTGGCGGTGAAGCAGGACCGGTGCTTTAGCAGCGCCGGGTCTTGTCTCAGCGCCAGCGGCTCTCTTCGCGACAGGGCTCCGTGTCGCGATTCACCGGTGCGGTACTCACGCAAGAGGAAGAGCAGCCCCGGGAGGCGCCCCCCGGCCATCCTCCCTGCTCGGCCCCGGTGTGCCCGCGGCTGGTGCTACTCTGCCGAAAGGGTCCGCTCCGGAGGAAAGAAATGGGGAAAAAAATAGAAATTTTAGAAGGGAAAAAAGAAGGAATAATAATAACAAAGAAAGCTGAACCACCTCCTTTCTCAGGAGCTACCGAAGCACTAAAGCACTCTGCTGCGGAGTGGCGGGGAGGAGGGACGGGGAAGAGTGTGGGTGTGCGGGGAGGAGGAGGAAGAAGAGGAAGAGGGAGATGCCGGCGGAGCTGATGGAGGCGCCCACGCCGAGGGACGGGGCGTACGCGGCGGCAGGGCGGGGAGGAGGGATTCCCTCCTCCTCCTCCTCCTGCTGCTGCTGCTTCGGGGGCCCCGCCGACCCCCGCCGAGGGGCTCTCGGGGTTCCCCGCGGGGATCCCGGCGGAGGGACCCGGGGGACCCCGATCCAGCCGCGCCGCCCCGACGTGTCCCTGGAGCGGGGCTGAACCGCGCCGAGCGCCCGCCCCTACCCCGGGCAGGGCAGGGAGCGGATCAGGGCTGCACCCCGGGGTGAGCCCCTACACCGGGCCGGGACACATGGCTTTGCCTACCCCAGGTCCTGCCACCCTCCTCCCTTTCGGTGCGGCTCCCGCGGGATAGCCGCTATCCCAGGCAGCGCCGGTGCGGCCGAGGATGCAAAAGGCCGGGTAAACCGGGACAGGCGGGATGGAGGAGGGGTGATCTAGTGCAGCGCCGGCTGCTCACGGAGCGTCAGTAATTACGGTGAAGGCGAACAGCTGCTTCGTGTGTTAATTTAGAAAGAAACGTGCAGCTATTTTTGTGTGGCAAGGTCAGAAGCGAACTCGGCACCCTCCTGCGAACGGCCGTCAACACACCTGAGCTCTTCGCGTATTGTGAAATACCCTAAAACGTAACTTTAGCATAAAAGATACCATCACGTTGCAAGAGGAGCGGCCCCGACAGCACCGAGGAAGTGCATTAGGACAGAACAGGCCGTGCCCATGCGGAGCTTTATGGGGTGCTCACGGGCGAGCTGTGCTGGGTCTGTCGCTCCGGGCTCGGGGCATAGGGCACGCAAGCAGCACGGGGGGGATATAAGCAAAGCGTACCCCTTCCCTGCCGGCTATGGGGAGGAGAGGGCAGGGGGGGAGTTGCTGCTTGCGCCCTGCCCGCCCCGGGCTGGGCAATCTCCTTTATTCCCCATAAAACCGAGGGCGAGGGTATGAAATGACGCCTCAGCTTATCGGCGGAGGGGTCTCCGGGAGGAGCATCGTGCTCCCAGCCCCGAGCGCTCCGTCCCGCGAGGCAGGAGGCACCACCGACAGGATACGGAATCCCCCGCCTCGCCCCCAGGGTTTCACCTTTCCCTTTCACTGGGCGATGCGACGTTAAAATCTCTTTTCCGCCTCAGATCGGGAGCTTTTACGGCCCTTTAACGCGTGGCCACTCTCGCCCCGGTAGGAAGAGCACATCCCAGTATTTGCAGCGACACCGGTCCCGAGAGCAGCGGGAACAGGAGCCCTTCTCTGAGGATGTACTGGTTTTTAATCAAAGGGACAGCAGCTGTTCGATATGTGGCGTTATACGGATTCACTAGCCATTCGCATTTCTACTCAGGAAGGAGGATATGGTCCAGGGTTTTGTGAAGCAAGGTATTCCCAGGTGAGCTGGGACTGTGGGGAGCTGCCCTTCTCTGCCAGGACACACCTGCAGAAAGGGAGGTCTTGTTGGGAAAGAGCTCTTCAGAAATAAAACCAGATACTACAGGAACATTGATTTTTGCAACTATTGTGTTGAAATTCCTTTTCTGCTTGCTGTACATACTAAATATTATGTTCCAGCCATTTCCTCTCCTGTTCATGAGAAAGTGACTCCTGCTCCCAAAATAGAGCCAGACCTGTGTCAACAGTAATACAGGATTAACCTATGACAATAGTTTCAGGGGACTATCTACTATATACAGGAGAAAAAATAGCATCTTCTACATGAGGCTCTTTGACTGCACCAGATGATTTCTGTGGTGCCTGGCTTTCTCAGGTATTTCAGTGTCTTTAAATAACCTCTATTTCCTCCTTCAGTCCCCTATTTCCACATTTTTTGAGGTTTCTAGGTATTTTCTAAGACTCCAAATAAACACTTGATCCTGAGCAGCTGCCCCTGCATCCAGCCTGTGTAGGAGGGTACAGAGGGAGCAGCTGGGAGCGAGCATCTCATACCCGCCAGCCACATGGCACTCCAAAAAGCCTTCAGCTTCACTGCCCATCCCCACTTCCAGCCTGCAGAGCTGTGGTTTATCCTGCTCTCCAGGGCAAAAAAGGGAAAGGCCTAAGACTTCCTAACACCAAGAAAGCCCCAAAACATGGACAAAGTGCAAAGGTCTCACCTGAGGGAGCCAGTGCGGCCCCATCTGTGACCAGGACCAACTTATGGTCACAGATTGGATCTCCTGGAACCAGCCTCAGCCTAAGGTGTGGAGACTGCCCAAATACCTCTGAATGCTGAATCCCTCTTGCTACCTCCAAATACCAGACAGCAGTAACTCTTACCAGCCTCTTTGCAGGGAGCATGCAGTTTTCCAGCTGAGTGGCTCTGGGATGTGTTTGCCACTGGCAGCTGGTTTCGCAGGCAGCCCATGGACAACAGCATGTGGAGTCTGCAAGGAAATCTGTCCCTGAGGGGTATTTGTGTCTCTGGCAATGTGGATTAACTGCACTCGAGTGGGGTGGGGTTAAACAGACCCCCCAGCCTGAAGCAGTCAAGCTAATGACCAACCCCCAAATTACTGGGAGTGAAAGAAGAGCAGGCTGCCTGTGAGGCCAGGGTATCACGACTCTCCCCATCACAGCCATACTGAATGTAGCTGAAGAGACAGAGAGAGGGAGAATCTGCCACTTCCCTCGATGAAATTTCACTGAAGTGGAATCCATCACCCCGGCAGGGAATGACATTTTAAACTGCTTTAACTCAGTATCAATGTTCAAATTGATTAGCCTATTTCATCTCAATGGAAATTCTCACCTCATTACATTAGCGGCCAAACCTCAAATAATTTTTGAATCAAATACTACTTAAACAGTATTTCAAAATACTTAACTGACAAAATTCATCACAATTTCAAATTACTGTCTGCATTTTATGCTAAATTGTCAATGGATGAAGTATGTAACAGTTCTGGGAGCTGAGCCTGGAAGCTGATGCTTCCCAGCTCTCTGGTTTCACAGAAGCACATTTTCTCTCTGACTTGATAAATGTCTTGCTCCTGGCTGAGCAGTGAGCACAGACTCGAAAGGAAGCTGTGGGCAGTATTTTCTAGCTGTCCAAAACCAGTATATTCCCTGATGTGTAAGATACTGGCCAGGGAATTAAGACAGGCAAGTCTGATTTTACTCAGGGAGGGATGTGAGCTGCACCCAAGCCCTCCGTTTCCAGTTATTCCTTTAACAGGTAGGACAACGGTTAACAGGCTGTATGTGAGCCTAAGAAAACTAGTAATGTTCAATGCTTCACTATCTGGTTCCCTCCGTACCTGGTGTCACTTGCTCCTCCTTTTACTGGCTAGAAACCACTGTGGTAGGCAACAGGATAAAATTCCAGCTCACAGCACTCTCTCCACCAGCCCTGTTTTAGAAGACACTTTTAACTTTAATAAATAAATAAAATCACTGCCTTGTTTGAAATGCTGGATCCTGTCTGGCACGCTCCAAAAGCACTGCTGCTCCCAGCTCCCTCCAGCACCCAAGCCAAGCTTAGAGAGCAAGGAGAGCTGCTTCCAGTACACAACTTGTCTGCAAAACATGGACTGTAAGGAGCAGGAGGTGCCTCTAAAGGTGACCTGGCATCAGAATGGAAATGCTGAACAGGCACCACAAGTTTGTTCCAGTCCTGCCTTAAACACCTAAAGACTTGACTGACCTGTCTCAGTTGCATTCTCAAGGTAGTGCTGCTACACTGTACTCGGGCTGCTGCATCTCAAGGTAGTGCTGCTACACCGTACTCGAGTAGTTCTGTAGTGCTGTGAGGACCGATGCTGCACAATTCTTCTGTCACTTAAAAGAAATAAGACTCCTTTGACTAAATAAGCTGTGATAGAAATGTATTTACACTATGCACATTTTTACAGGAAGTACAACTTACTGAAAATTTGCAAGTAATAACAACCCCCACCCTCCAATTCACTGCAGGCAAAACTAAAGGGTTTGAATTTTCATGTTTTTTATTAGAGAAGTTGAAAGTTTCATCTCAGGACTGACAATAACATAATTATCTCTCTTCATTGTTTATAGGAATATGTAGAATTTGTTTGTACAAGCATATACAACAAAGTAATTGGTGCTTAGTACATTGAAATCAGGAATCTGATTTGTTCTAAACTACCAGTTTTCCATGCAGTCATCTTTCAATTGGCAGCATGGACAAAATTCCAAGCAGAATGCTTACATGCATTGTTTTGCAATATAACTACAGCAAGCTCTGGAAACATGCAAATTAACACATTAGCAAATTGTTTTTATAGCTAATGGACATAAAAAGGTTATTCCTGATATGAAATTCTGAAAATCTGCATAAATACTTCTGTGTAAAATTAAATTAGTTATGTACTTTTCTTTTACTACAAGTATCAAGAATGCCCACGTAATTAATATACACACATATATATAGAGACCTTGGTATGCTAAAAGTCTTTGTAATTAATCAAACAATATTCTGTGCCATACATTTATTCAGTATTTACCAGCTAGTAGAATGACTGTGGTCATAGAGTAGGCATTACAGTCTTAGTAGCATTGGTATCACATGCAAACATACTCTTAGCATTTCTGTTTACTAGTTTTATCACGTGGCAACATGTATGTGATTTTCTACAATGTTGTGATTCTGAAGTGTATAAATACTTTGTACATTTTCACAGTTACAAACTTTTTGCCAAAAGCCATTTAAACAACCTTTAAGTTACAATGAACTGTAGTATCTGGGATCTGCAGCAACAGGATCAAAATGCAATTTCTGTACAAGCGATGTAGGATGTAAACTTTTCTTAAAGTGCCTAATACGTAATTCCTTAGAGCACTGATCAGTTTTGGCACTAACACACTGTATTTCCCTCATGCTAACCACTGTAGGATATAATTTTCTTTCAGACATGATAAGAGTTGATATGGCACTTGTGAATGGCATCATTGGACGGCAGAAATACCCTGTCAAGTTCCTGTTACAGCTGATGAACTTGGCCGATGACTTTGTACATACTGTACTTTTGAATATATGCAGTTAACTTTCAACTGCCTGCTGTCTGCTGCCTGAAAAATACTTGGAAATAAGAGTTTAAAATTGCTCAAACTCAACTCCCTACTATACTGGTTATTATGGTTTGACGTAGCGGAAGATCCAGTTCAGCGGGCTCCAAGACATCAGGTGCCGAGCATCTGAGTTGTTGTTGCTTGTCAGGATATGGCAGCATGGGGTTCCTACACAACATATCACACATGAGAACATAAATGGTAAGTAACATGACTTGATTAGAGTTTTGTTGCCATTTGAGATGATGGTAAAAATCTTTGTTGTGTTTCAAGGCTCTGATTGTGTAATTCTGATGCAGGCAGGCTGCCTGTTGAGAAATAGGGAGGAATACAGGACTGGGTTTAAAAAAAGCTGTCTTCATCTTCTGATTAGTGTTTTTATGAACAGAGGAAATTCTTACGGAAATCCAACAAACAAAATTCAGTGCCCAGTGTTAAAAAAGACATAATGCAAACCTTAAGACATGGTGGTCCGTAGCTACACTTTATATGTTAAAAACAAAAACCAAACCAGCCCCTCCAACCAAAAAATAAGAGTAAAAAAATGGAAAAAAGCCCACTTTTCAGTCTCAGCAATGCTATTTTGAATTTTGCTCTCATTTTAAGGATGCTGTGTTCTCCAACTTCAATTTGCTTGTTGAGGCTTTAGACCACTGTTGCCGGCCTGCGATCCATCTCTGCTTCCAGCTTCACCATCTGCTGCATCTCCTTTGCCTGCAATCCAAAATAACCGCATGAAGCGTTGCATTAGACCTTTTGTTCAAAATGAAGTACGTTTTATATGATAGTGTCTGAATGAAATACAGGCAAAACACACTGAAGATATATGTAATAACATTATGTTTACCCCTCCAGCATCATTCTGTTTTCAAAATCAGATGTAATTCCTGTGTCTACTAATTCTTGGGAAACAGTTTTGATCCTATTCCAAGAGTCATGGGTTGATTTTCTGAAGGAGTACAGTAAAATGCAGAAGCTCCGATTTTGTGGAAAAAACTAGGCAGATGCTGATTCAACTGTTTCTCCTGATAGGAAATGTCTTTGGGAATGTATATGCTTCACTGCTGCTGTGTGAGTACTGCAATGTGTTATGTCATGAAGTGTTTGGAGAGTTCCTCTATGATCGGGACTGGTTTCTTTCATAAAGACAATAATGACAAAAATCCATCAGTGTAAGATTTTCCCTTAGTAATATTTATTTTGAATAATAAGTTGTAAAAAATAATCTCCATCTGGCCTGGAGATCCTTATGATTACAGACATGGTGTTTTCACCTCAGGACTGCGATATGCTCCATGGGATTACACACACTGAATCCACCTGAAACTAGATCCAAATGCATTGTGCAAAATACAGCAATGAATGCATGCCAGATCCCGGTATAAACTGTGCATGCCTCGGGCTTCGCAAGCAGGGTTTAAGCACTGTATATAAATAGTAACTGGCCTGGGAATCCCCTGCTTGGAGAGAGTTTTTCTAATTCCCTTCCTCTCCTCTCTCTCACAGATGCGCACACACGCACACTTATTCCTCCTGTGGCTCAGTTACAGATTAGAAGTTGCACTTCAGTTTGCAACTCTGTAGTTTAAAGGAACTGGGAGTCAGCATCTCTTCCTTTTCTCTGAGGGCTTTCAATCTGGGAAGTGATTTAAATCCATAACCCAAAGGACTCTGAATAATTTGACCCAGAGGGCAAGCAAACCCATCCATCTTTACAATCATGCTCCTGAGGATTACAACAGGTTTAGGAAGAGGCAAACCAAGCTAATACTTCCTTTGGTGTAACTGCTCTGTATCTGTCATGCAGGGGAGAATGGTTACCGGACTTGATTTACAGAAACTATGTTCCCCAAAAATTTGTAAATGTTGCTTAGACAGGGAACTTTGCTCTACAAGCTCCTACTTAAGGAGTCACCTATTCTTGATGTGCAAACATATTTGTATATGTGAAAATGGTCAGCTGTAGTTCTAGAGTAATGAGATGCACAGCTATTCATTTTGCAAGGTAAATGTGGGTTTGTGCAGATGTGATATACGTGCCTTCTTGAAAAATCTAGCCCTGTACTTTCATAATCATCATCTTGGGGAAAAAAGTAATTATGATAATAGCAAAGCAACCGTCATAAATATGATTAAAAATTAATCAACGCTCTCCATTTAAATGAGTTAAAAGCTTGAACGTAATGAAGAAATAATTTTAACATGAAAATATGGAAACATAATAAATAAATCAATATGTACAATCTCTTCTGGAATGCTGGCTGGATTTTGCCTGTGTGTGAAATGAAATTCCAGATAAAACAAAACCCTGTGGTTGTTCCTTAGTGACTCACACATCTCACGTTTTAGGCTTGGGACTTAACTACTGGCACAAAGTGTCCTATAAATATTCTGCGTGCCAACGTATGGTGTATAGAATTAGTTTAGAGAGAACCTGGCTTCAAAGAACCCATTAGCATAGGACCAGGATGCCTGTTTTTGCTACTCTGAGACTGGTTCAGGCAGTGCACTGTGAACACGCAAGCACTCACTTGAGGACAAGCCTTCTGGAAGGCAGTGTTGAAGCCACAGTGAATTCATGGAGTGAGTGGCAGCTAATGGACTCTCCTTTCAAGATGCTTGAGATTTAAGACAGGCTAAGAACCATATACAGTAAAAGAATACAAAAAATATGTTTTTCCTAGCCTAATGAATGCTTTTCTTCTTCATTATATGTCTATAAATAAATGTTAAAGTGGGTGCTGTCAGACTCAGTTATCAATACAAGAAAGTAATTCAGATCAGGCAATACTGTTCAAGTGATGTTCAAGCCTAATGCAACTATCTCCCTTGGTAAGACAGGGGTTAATAGAGATTTCTTGTGAGTAACAATTCTTTAGGAAGCCAAAGCAGCACAGCCACATGGTAAGTATAACTGCCATACCTTATAACGTGTTGGATTTTAAAGTGAATTTTCAAGGGCTGGAAGCCTCTCTTCTATCGATATTAAAAAGCTATTTCTAGCCATCTATTCTACATTTTGCTATTCTTAGTGTGTAATTACTTATTTTATTACCACACTAATAGATGTGGATACCTTTTGTCTGACTATTGGCATAACCAGTTAATCATATGAATGTCAACACTAAAATAGTTTTCTTAGATCAATAGACACTTCTCGCAGCCACAGTTTAGAACTCTAAGCGTATCTTTCAGTAATGTACAACACAAATTAATCTCTAGATATTTCCTCTGCACATCACTGATTGTATGCATCTGAATTTGAGATGCTAAAGCACAAAATACTGTTAATATTGTGTCAGGCTCAAATATCTGTGTGCAAACAAGATTAACATTGTGTTCACTATGTCAATGGTACTTCCCAATGGTTGCATTTACAAGGAGGGCTCCAATGATAATGATTTAATTTAGAAGGAAAGCACACTGAAAGAATAGTTTGCTTATTATACGTCCATCCTACCTTGTGTTTGAGACACTGCATGACAGGATTTCAAAAGCTGTTTGTACAAAAATAATAATGTCAAAATTGAGTAATACAACAAGAAGCAAATTAAATGAATGAAAACTGAAGTGAGATTGAAAAATTAATGCAAGAAAAACATACATAAACCAAAACAAATTTAAATTCGTAACAGTTTCTATTGAAGGCTGTTTCCACCCATAATTCTACTTTTCTACATTGTATATTTGTATGAAAAAATTCTTCCCTTGGTTGATCAGGGAAAAAGCTAATCATGTTTTGAAATTCTCATTAAACAAATACCACCTTTATCTTGATCCAACTATCTTTCATACATCAATGTGTATAACAATGAAACCAGGCCCAGCTGGGGGTTTGCAATGGGGCACTTCTGGGGCTAAAAGGAAGTGGTCAAAACAGCAGGTATGAAAAATGTGCTCTGATGGATCAAATTAGAGTGAGTTAAAAAGCTGTTAAGGGACTACCCCTGTGGTGAAGGCCACCACAAGCGCACACAAAAGTGATAACCAGCATGTGAATGGTCCTACTCCATTTAATCACTGACGATTTGAGATGACTTTATCTCTGCTCTGAAATGGAGTATGAGCAAGCTCATGTAGGCTGTTACCATCCCTCAGCAGTGGAAGCTGTAACCCCAGGTGAGGGAAGTATCTAATTGCTGAAAGAGGTGTCTCCTTTAATGCCCCACACTTATTTCCCAGCAACCTCCTTCCCTTATACAGAACATATTTATCACACTGTGGTTAAAAGCACAACTATAATAACCATTTCCTCTTTTCCTTATGTTTCTAAAAAAGATCCAATGCCCTCTGAAGCCAATGGAAAGAAACCACTGTTAACACCTATCTCTGGATCAAGCTCATCATTTCTTGTCATCCCATTTATAGGGAGTTCTCTGTTATGGTCTCCACAGTGACACTACAGATCTGCTGTAGCCCAACTGCCTCCCCCAGATGCCTGCCTCCCCTCGCTTTCAGTTATGTGCAGATATTGCTCAGGAGCAGACTAATTTGACAGATCCCTTCACACTGGATGTTAAGAGACTGCATCTACAGAAACCCTGTGAGGGAACAGAATAGGAATTCTGGTTGTCTGGAAGGAGGTGGAGTGATCGGAACACAGAGCCATGGTGGCTGGGGATTGGTGGTAGCAGCTGCCTGCAATCCTACATGCTGTCACCCCTATAGAAGTTAACCAGGCTGCAGGACTCTCTCCTGAGAGTGGAAATACTTGATTTGCATATACTCTTCTCTTTATTTCCCCTCTGCAAGATAGCTTTAATTCATACTATGATGTTTGTCAGAAAGTTCAAGTTCTGAACTTTTAATAAAGTAAGTACATAATCCTTAAAAGTAATGGTATTAAATGCACTCCTTCTCTCTTATCTCACTGAACTGCTGGGTATCTGCGTATATTCCCCTTGCAGTTTATATTTGTGCAAGTGCAGTACCGCAATTCCATGCAGTTATTACAGTTCTGTTGGCTCAACCTTTCAGCAAGGGAACTGCTCAGAACATGCTGTTGCTTCTACCAGAAATAAGATTAGAATTTTCCTTTCCTCGCCAAGTAGTTTTATAATTGGGGAAAGAGGAAGGAAAGCTTCTAAACTAGCAGAAAATAATAAGGTATTTTAATTAGGAAAGGGTGTACTAATATAGATAAAACTCCCCATGCTACTATACAACTCTAGAATTCAGTCCAAACTGTCTGTCTGTTCAGTGAGTTCAGTGATTCTCTGTGCACGTTTCACCTCTACTTTCCAGTCAGCACTAAAAATGTAAGTTCCCACATGAAGGAAACTGATTTGCTTGAGGTATTTTTGAGGAGTAATTAAAATGGATATGCTGGGCCTTTTATGACTGTCAGATGTAGCTAACGAATATCGATGTGGCTGAACAGCTGAGAGGTCAGACTCTGGCTAAGCAGTCTAGCTTTCACATGCTGATCTGAAACAAATCTGGTTCTGTATTACTAAGTCACCTCACCTCTTCATTTTAAGTCCCCAGGTAGGTGAGTGACCATGAACAAGGTTGTATTCCCAAGTTCAATTACGACTTACATTCAGAAGCATTCTACTCAGCCTGATTCTGGTTACTGTTTTCACTAGCTTGCTTTTCTTTTAAGCCTTTAAAGCAAGATACCTGCTCATTCTGCTTCTCCAAGACTTCTAAATGCTCAAGTTGAACTTTTTTCAACTGATCCATTTCCTTTGACTGCTTCATTGCCAGCTGTAAGCAAGACAAAATAACAGGTGGAAATGTAACACATTATTAACAAGCAAGATAAAAACTTACTCAACACACTATCTTGCCCCATTTGGATGGCACAAAACATCACAGGAGGCCTATATCACCCAATCTTAAGAAGAGCTATTAATATAATAATATATGTATTTATAAATATTAAATATATTACACAAAAGTAGCGAATACACAACAACAAATAGTAATTTTGTTAATTTAAATAGCTTCATCTTATAGAGATATTAGATCTTTTAAACTACAAGTATGTGGAACAAAGCAAAGACAAACATCTGTTTGTTTACTACAGCTGGATTCTCAACACAGAGAAATGAAAATGAATATCCAGAAACAGTGCCCAGTGACTTTGCCAAGCTCATAGTTACCCTTTTTCTCTCTTCCAGGAACTTTTTTGTGTTGCTGCTGTTCAGTTCTCTGACTCGCCTAAAAAAAATGCAAACGTTGTCCATGAAGATTCATTGGGAAAAAAAAAGAAACCCAAAAGCTACAACAGAGAGAATTACAAACTCCTAAGGTATATTTTGGCTTCTGATTATTTGTACCATGTGGAATTAATGGCAAATTGTACACTCCTCTCGCTATGCACCTTTACGCTTCAAGGTTTCTCAGAACACTGACAGTTTCATTGAAGACTTGGGGCAAAAAAAATCCCCAAACTGACCAAGACTGCTGTGGATGGAGTTTGCTTTCTCCCTTACTCATAAGTGAAGTTACAGCTTACCGATGCTGTAAGGTTCTTAAAGCTGTTATTTAAGCAAAAAGATAAGCATACAATTAATATTTACATAAAATACCTCACTGCAAAGTGTCTCTTCCTAAGATTTCTGTCATGAAATATACCAAAAATAGTTCAAAGAGCTGAATCAGACTAATCACAAAGCTTGGAAACCAGAACTGCATTCAGCCTGCTTTCAAATCTGGGAACAGATTTATCTCAGAGTCATTAGTGGAGGTCTCACATTAACTAAGCATGCAGTTAGCAAGGGCTCCAACAATTTGTCTTCCTGATGAGCTAGGAGTGTGCAACTCTCAAGGGACTTAGCTCAGTGGAAACAAGTTCAAGCCTTTTGACCAAAATAGCCCAGTGCCAAGGAGGGAATGTATAAGAGGAAAGAATGCGCCAGATGGCAAGCCCAAAATGAAGGTGAAACCCTGCAGGCTTATGAGACATCATGTATACTCTGCTTTTATCTATTTCTTTGGAAACTTTTAGGATACACAGAAGAAATGTATAATAGCTGTATTGCAGATCAATCCTCCAAAAAGTCTCAGTAGTACTGGCAAGTGCCTCTCTAGCCAGTTAAAGCTGTCATCCTAAAATGTGCTGTGAATAACCCACTTTTGCAAGCGCAGCAGTGCCCCTTGGTTTGCTGAGCCTGGATGCTGGCCAGGTCCCCAGTGCCAGCACACAGCGAGGGAGATGGCTGCAGTTCAGTTCAGGGGTGGAGAAGAAGCAATGATGTGGGCTGTTGTGGAGAACATCTCCACAGGTTCTGAACTCCTGTCTTGCATCACCCTCTCCAGTGATTATCATCACTTCTAGAGCACTCCTTCCTTCTGCTCCACCTCTCCTCTGTGTCATCGGTAGATGGGGGATAAAACCTTTCACTGGCACCACCTCTTGTATTTTCGGTGATGCTGCCTCTCCAGCTATTCTAACTCCAACTAGAACCAAACCTCAGACTCAGTAGAGCCCTCATTTGATTTAAAAAACAACCATAAGTACAATGCACTTTAAGTACAATCAGTAAAACTCTTACAGATGTGTTTCAATTTAATAGTGTGATTAGACCTACACCAGTCAGTCACAGTTCATGAGTATAAAGAGTATTTTATTTCCCTGATCAGGACATTACATTTATTAAAAGTATAAATATGAGAAAAGTAACATTTCTCTTAAAAAGGTAATCTAAAATATATATTCAGCACAATCATTAGACATTGTTTCCATACATAAAAGCATGTTTTTCATAGAATTCATCCATGAGTTCACCCAACAGCCTTTGACAGCATTCTTCCCTTCTCAGCAAGGGAGATCTGATACTTACCTCTCTCTTTCAGCTTTATTTTTGATAGATTTGTCTTGGCTTATGGCTTTGCTGTTCTCCATAGAGATTTTAGCCTGGTTGGCACGCATTTCCTTGCTTTCCCTAGGCAAAACCAAACAAAGCCATTAATGCCTAAGATGCATTTGTTGTTGAGGTTGGTTTCCCGATATTTTCACTGTGGTAAATTTTGTCCTTGAAGCATTAAGGAAGACGAAAGAACAAACCACATGAAAACTGCCTTCCTTTGGGTAGCCTTTACACAATTTGAGCAAGCATTCAGAAATCTTGAATAGTTCCAGGGAATATAATCTGAAAAGTCTCTTTGAAGCATTTTTACACTTTGGATGTTATAAAAGGGTATAAAAGTCTCTTTTCTCCCTAGTAAGAGCTGTTTGAGTATGAGCTACTGTCAGACATTAGTGCCAGCCATTTAGAAAATGCAATCTGTCTTTTAAACTGACTAAATATTTACAAATCCTGCACTCAGAACATGACTGCAATATGAGCAGTAGTCATATTTGCTAGCTGTGGTATGAGCTGACAGACTCGCTTTTAAGACTTCTACTTTGGGCCTGTAAAGAGCCCTGTGGTTCAGCCCATGGTCAGACTTGTGTTCGGTATCTCTTTCTGGCTCAGTGAACCTTGTAGCCTTTCTTGTGGAATGAGATAGCTTTAGCAGGAGGGTGGCAACCACCTTCCGGGGGAAATGTCCCAAGTGGTGTGGTTTGGCTTGGGAGGTGGAAAACCTCTTCGGTGTTTCAGCCAGTGCAGTAGAAAACCAGAAAATAAGTAAATAAGTATCTCATTGTTTTAAAAAGAAAAAGAGATCGTGATTCTTTGTTGGGAGTAACAGCACAGATGCTGACTTTCAGAAATGGTTTATGACTTGCGAGTAGAAGGTTTTTCATCACTGTGGGTAAGCCAGCCAAGCTCCAAAGGGACCATCCCTGAAGGCCAGCTCTTGCTTTGTGCCTGCTTAGCATTCCAGTACTGCAGCTCCTGATCTTATGTGCTTAAACAGGAATTATACACATAAATTGGACAGCAAATAACAGATTGTGAAGTTCCCAGTAGTGCATCAGCATCTAAAGTTACCTGTTTAACAAGCCAAGGCAGTGCCTTAGTCTCTTTGTCTGCACATGATCTCAAGTAGAGTGCTAAACATTTATTGTACTAATTATCCCCAAATTCAAAGTATTTTGTATGCACCGGAGCAGTGTGACACAGAACAGCATGCTTAATTTAATGAAATGTCACTGAATCTCTTTTAGCTTTCTTTCATCTCTAAAAGACATTAATCATTAAGTAGCACGAGGAAACTTTGAGTTACATTTCTCTCAGTTTAAATTTTTTATTAAACAAATGCAGTGCTGGTTTTTTCCTCCAAGAGTTCATAACGTGAAACATTCCCTGAATACAGATTTAAAAGCAGTGGTATCACAGCAAAAAATTAGTCTGGGTTCTAAAAAATGTTGTGTCTAGAGCACATTTCATTCCAACAGTCCCTTCTCCAAACAAAAGCTTTTATTTTCTATACTGAATTTGCAGTAATTTTCCCTTAACAGCAGTACTGAAATCACTTATTTTTATTACTGTGCTCAGGGATATGAAAAAAGTTAAGTGTAGGTGTTCAAATTGATTTAGCCTATTTGCATCAGATATAATTTTCGAGTGAAAGAAGTTAAGAGGATTAGAGGACTACTGTGCATCACTGATGATTTCCAAATGAGACTTTGGCCATGGATATGGCTGAAAGAGCCAACACATCTGTATGCAACTGTTTGTCTATTCTGTCTGCTATAATTTAGTTGCACTGCTGATGGGTGTTTCTGGGTGTGTTGGGTTTTCACTGCTTGCAAGAGATAAAAGGTATTATTAACAGAAGAAATGAAAAATCTTATCTTCCTTTTAAGATCATCAAGAAGCACTTGTAGGGACCACTTCTTGTTTCTGAAATGGTGTTTCTCAAAGACAAGGGCAAAGTTCTAGTGTCAGTTCACTCTCAACTGCCTGGCACAGGGTTTCATGTCAAGGCTCAAGTTCAGCCCGTGCTGCCCTGGCTGTCAGTACTGCACTGCCATTAAAGTGCAAGTGGTGGTGATTCCTGTAGCCAGAGTTAACTGGAAGAAATAGATAAGCCAGGATGGTAAAGAAAAAAAGGATGCTAAAAACATGGTACATGAACTGCAAGATTTAACTGCTGATTTCCTACTGTGTTCTACTGACTGCAACTCTGAAATTTATATATAAACTTAAGCATGTAAGTCTATCCTTGGAATTTATACATATACTTAGATGATATTAAAGTGCATTAATATGTTATTTTATGTCACCAGTGTTGTCTGAATGACTAGAAATCTCTTCTATTAAACCCCCCCCCACACACCATTTTTCTTTCTCTCACGTTATTTTATCTGGAGTACATAATGCTTGTGGATACAGCTTCACATCCCCAGTTTCTGAAATGCTGCAAGCTCACTACATCCAAGTCAGGAAAGCTAACCCAGTCTGGAGAGGCAGGGGGCACAGCACCCCTGGAGTTCAATAAGCTTCAGATTTTTAGTAGTGTCTGCTGTCTTCTGCTTTGTTTTTAAATGAGCCAAAGCACAAACTGTAATTGCTTTTTGTACTGCACATGGAGGGAAAGTATCTACCCTACAGCAGATAACTACATCATTTTAGATTACTGATCTTTCCTGCTAGCCCTGTGTCCTCTGCTGTGATAGCTAACTCATTACCTCAGCTCACAGAGAGGGAAGTGGTGAGAGCAGCATGCTGAGAGCATGGGCCTCCCCCCATGCTGCTCTCAGATAGAGCCTTTTTTTTTCCTGTGGTTACCTGAGTTGTCTCTTGGCTATTACATACACCAATACAGATAAACGCATACATGTTCCTACACACAATACATTCTACTAAAAAAGCTTATAAATTATTAAGTGTAAAGTCTCTTTGGGGCATTATTATATTCAGATTTCAGTATTTCACATTCCGAATTATACTGAAATATTCACACATTCAGAAACAGTCTTAAATTTGTTTCCAACAAGAAAGTTCCCAGTCTGCACATATAGGGGTTACACACAAACTCCCAAGTAAGCAGAAACATGCCAAGTTGCAATGAATAAAGCAGAAAGAATTTTGAAGGTTGTTACTCCTGGGACAGCTGAGAAGAAAAAATTGTCAGTATTTATCAGGGTGTAGATTTTCAGGTCTGGTTCTTAGTAGCTCTGAAAACAGAACAATACATGGACTGACACAAATTATTTCTAGTAAGAGAGAAAGATGCATTACTAAGAATGTAAGAACTGTTTGCAAGAAATAGGGCTGTTTGAACAACGTAGAGATAGAGAAATCCTAAACCCAAAGACAAAAACTATGAGAAAAAGGCTTTAAAAAGATTAAATTTTGCCCTAATGTCAATAAATCAACTGCCTACAATGAGAGCCTGCAGCAAAGTTAAGAGAATAAGAAAATATGTATGGAAAAAACCCACAAACTTACCTTCGCAGGCTGTATACTAGTAAATTATCTTCTAAGCATTGTAGTGAATTTCAAATAGGACAGAAAACAGAACTCAAACTGATGTAATTTCTCTGGGCTGATGCAGCCAGGTATGATTTAGAGATACAGTACCAAGGACTGCACCTTCCTCTGGCTAGTATCTTTTGAACGATGCATTTGTATTATACTTTAGCAATTTTTGGGCTTCATTTCTGACCGGGTATGTATTGCAGGACAGCTTGAATAGTTGGGTTAACACAGAGATTAACATAAAGATGAGCTCACTAAAAGCCTTTTGCTGGGACAATTCTCTGTTGGATGGAAAGCTTGCAGGTCCCAGCATGTGTTCTCTCTGATGCAAAGATAAGCTGTTTTTTCACTCAGGAATTTAAAAAATCATTTCAATTCCTTCTTCAAATGTGATTTATTTATTCCTTTTTCCACATGCTTTTTATATGAAAGATGCTGAAGACAATTACATATGAATATATATGTATACACACATTTTGCATCCATGTGCTTTTAGGCTGCTTTGCCTAATAGATCATAGCATAAATAGCTATCACAGCATTACTTACTGCCATTTTTAACACTGTGAATACAATGCGTATTTAATTTTATTTAATTTCAAATGGGCAGGATGGTTAATTACAAAAGCAACAAGACAGACATGTCATACAGTATCTTCTGTATTCCCAGTGATTACGGCAGGTTATTGTATGAATACATCAGTTTAATGTAGCTTATGCTGCTACCTGCTGTTTTTATGGTCTTAATAATCACCAATGCTATAAACACGAGTCCATAACAACTAACGACTTCAAAAGATATTTCCAGATTTGATACTTCACAGTTTCCAGCCTCTGAATTCAAGTTTCTGGGTAAAGCCTAAGCATACCCACAGCTGATGCAAACCACCACTGCTTCGTGGCATTTGCTGCCTTTAATGAAGTTCAGATAATCTAAACGAGCTCAGAAGCCTATTCCTGCACCTATGTAAACCTTGTGTGATCACTGCTTTTACTTCCACCAACCATACAGCCCACTATCTTTCACAGCAGTACAGGAGCTATCAGCACAAGAAACTAAAACATTATACAAAGCAGACATAAACCAAGCCCTCATTATTAGATAGCACAACCGTGCTCACCTGTCATGTGAGAATTTTAGCTGCTGGGTCTGTTGTTCATGAGCATTTATTAGCAGTTTCTTCAGTAGTTCACACTGTTGGTTCAAGTGCAAATCCCGGATTTCTTGCTCTTCAGCACTGTGCGTATTGATCATCTCAGACCACTCCTTCGTGTGCTGTGCCACGATCTCTTTGACCTGTTGAGAAGTAACAGCAGCTTTGCTAGAGGTTTCAGACAGGCCATGAGATCAGCTATTACTACTGCTGAAGATGATGTAAAGACAATATTAAAAAAGATTATAAAGAATGTAGTTAAACTGTGAAAGAAGAAGTTCCACAAATGAAGTTGCTCCACAGAGCAACAAAGCCACCGAGAACACTACTGTGTGTTATAAGCACAGATGTAAACCAACCCTTACTATTAGGACTGTGTTATCTAAAGAGCCTTGAATAAATTGGCTGCATTTATGCTCTTGACTGTACTACCAATATTTTAAAATATTCTCTAACACTGAGTTCATAATAGTGGTAGGACAAGGGGTAATGGCTTCAAACTTAAACAGGGGAAGTTTAGACTAGATATAAGGAAGAAGTTCTTTACAGTGACGGTGGTGAGGCACTGGAATGGGTTGCCCAGGGAAGTTGTGGATGCTCTGTGTCTGGCGGTGTTCAAGGCCAGGTTGGACAGAGCCTTGGGTGACATGGTTTAGTGCGAGGCGTCCCTGCCCATGGCAGGGGGGTTGGAACTGGATTATCTTAAGGTCCTTTCCAACCCTTACTATTCTATAATTCTATGATTCTATAATAAAATGGTTTCACATTTCTGGTTGCCAAGAAAAAAAGTAAGTATTAGATGTATCGAAATTAACTATGGGAAGAACATCCTAGTGAGTGGGATTTATCTGAGGGCTTAAATAGTCTCTTAGATTTTGTGGAGACAGTTTTACAAACACAGTCAGTTTACAGAGAAATCCTGTGTTTAATGCAACCTGAATCTGAAGATGGGCTATGTATCTTTGTTTTATATTCTTTAAGACAGCAGGGAATCTGACAAGTATTCTTCTCTTGCTTATCTCTTAAGACTCATGAGAATAACGAGATTAAAGTTTTGCATTGTTCCCAAGAGATAATATGAAGAAGTCTAAATCACCAGAGTTATAGTAATAATATATTGCACTCAATTTTGAAAAGAAGATAATAGAAAGATGTATTTTATTATCCTTTAATAATTATCTTTGGGCATGTTGACAAGCTCTCCTACTTTTCCATAAACGGTATACAAAATATGCCTCACAAAAAACCTATTTTCAGGTAGTCATTTCAACTGCTACTATGGTAACTAATAGCATCTGGGTCATCTAAACCTTATTCTTCAAATAAAAAATTACCACCATATTGCTCAGAAAGTAAAAGAATGATGTCAGTATGTCAGGTGCAGGCCCACGTGTGGGCTCTGCATAATGCAGACTCCCCTGCAAACACTGATGGTGAAAGAAGAGGGGACCTTAACAGCCCCAGCCTCCATCCTGCCTTTGAGAGGCTCCTCTGAAGGCCCTCCCGCACAAAGCTCATGTTGTGTAATGAAGCTGGACTCCTACTGAAAAAAACCCAAAGCAAGTATTTTGTAACAGATCAGGGTGACAACCACTACCTGAGAGCCAGACTTGCACTTGCACTATTTAACTATAGTTAAATAGTGGTCCAGTATTAAACTGAATGGGATTGGAGGCAGAAGCAGCTGACAGAGAGCTACCTGGAGTTTTCTGCAGCTGTCAGAACACAACAAAAGCATTTTGAGGCAGGAGACTGGTACGACTAATGTAGGCCTAATTCATCAAGGTGCTTAAGAGTGAGTGTACCTCCAGCAAAATGAGCCTTGCTTATTTTTGTGCATGCGGGTAAGCGTATTACTAAGCCAGAGTCTATCAATATGAAGTGATAAAACCACTGAAGGATGTGGAACAGTCTGTGGGAGTGGTATCTTTAATAAGATGTTCATAAGGCAGGACTGCCTTGAGGGTCAGAAAGGAATAGAGGGTTCAGTTTTCAAATGTGTCAAAATAAACGCTTGGATGTTGGTAAGAGACTTGGTTTTCAGATGGAGTTTCTGAAAGGCCCAGGGGCAGACACTCCAGCTCACCTCTGGCACCCACTTAAGGCACCTAAGTTAGGACCAAGTTTAGTCCAAGCTCCTTGGACTAAAGAAGAAACCCGCAAGGAGACTAAAGCATGGCAGTGCTTCATTTAATCTGAGAAGACAGGAAGTCAGGATCATTAAAATGTCCCTGTCTGTGTTCAGGGACAGATGTGCTAGTGAGGTGCTACTAATTTCAAAATCAGCATGCCATCTAAGCAGCAGGTACAGCTCTTTGTAAACCAGGTTTTTCTCTAGGGGTGGGAAAGAAACAAAAGATTCCTTTTCCTAAATATCCTGCATGATTCCTTTTCTTAAATATCCTGTAAGCTACAAGTCTTATTTCAGGTAGAGCAAGATAAAACCTGATGAGAAGGATGTAAAGGATTTGCCAAACAGCAGTTACGAGACTTGAAATACCCAATTTGACTCAGATTCAGATGACCTTAGAACCCGTGACCATTAAATCATCTGAAATCCAATTTCGCTGCAGATCTGTGATACACTTCAAAGTTCAGATGTAGTAAATTCAGTGTACATCCCTGCTTTTCTCTGATTTATTAGCATCATAGTGAAAATGACTATTTCATTTGCTGTGCTCTTGTCCTACTTTCCACTATATTAAGATAGTGTTGCTTAATGGTTATTTTTCTTATCCTTTTGGTTAGCTAACTTCTCTCTTTCCTGTTCTACAGACTGTGTTTGCAATCCTGTCCTTTCATGTGTTCCATCCCTGGGCCTAAGAGACTAATTAAAATCTTCATAAGGAACTTTCTTTTGCACAGCATATATGCAAGATGTTTGTTTAGTCACTAAGTTCAAGCAGGAATAATCTTTGAAGTCATCTATCCTTTTTTTTTTCCTTTTCATCCTGTGCCTGCTTGATATTGGGACCTACTTTTCTAAATGCAGAGGAGGAATTTGCATCTGCTAGGTTAACTGTGTGTGTGAAGTACACACTGGGACATTCAGATCTCATTTAAGTATTTTATGCCAAACTCGGGCTGGATGTTTCCTCCTGACAGGAAGACGTTTGTAGATGAAAAGGTCTCTGGTGCTAAAGGTGTACGTGCACATTGTGACAGAGCTGCACTGGAAGACATGAGCTGTAATTAAAGCTGAAGTTGGTACAATCTGATATAAAAATTAGTGGCCCAAACGCTGAGGAATGCTGAACAACTGTTAATTAATCAAACTCCCACTATATCAGTGTAATGCATTCAGCATCTCAGAATTCAATCTAATTTAATTGTGCCTACCCTCGTCTAAGATAAAAGTTAATTTCCCTATGGTCTTGAGCGCTGTTTTCCAACCTGTTGCTTGCAAACCTTTGAATGATCTCCAGGAATGATTCAAGGGCCCACACATGTCAATTGAAACTACAGAAGTCTGAGAATACTAAAATGAGTACAAAATCTGGAAAGTTTTGATGGAACCACAGTGAGCAAGACATTGAAAATCAGTGACCTACAGAAAACCACAGACGTAGATGACTCGCAGTGGAGTTCTCTGGGCATTATCCGACATGCAGAGACTTGGCATTTCAAAGGAGCTTACATTTAAGACTCCTTTGAAAATGTCATCCTAAAACCTGACATGGGAGTGGACAAAAATCGATCTTTTTTACAGGTATGGATTAAATTGAAGTGAACCAGTTTGAAAGCAGGATTTTAAAAGAGACAGAGCTCAGAAACTGCATATGTTCGTTGAAAGGGAAAACATAAGTAACATTTATTGGATTTAGAAGATTAATGAACACTTCGATGTCTCCTGCGTACAAATCACGCCTCTTCAGCTCTAGACTGTGAATGACATAGGTGAGAAGCAGAGATCACAGCAAAGAGTTTTCTACACAATATAACTTCAAATGAGTTTTGAGCTTATGCCTGGATGATCGGGAGCTAGTGCTCCTCAGAGAGTTTATTTCACTAAGAAATGAATGAATTACCTACTTAAGTTGTCAACAAATTTGCTTTTATTTAAGGAGGAAACGGTTCTGGATTTCCCATAGGGGAAGAAGATAAGGAGATGAGAGAGTGCACTGGGGTTTGTTCCCAGGTTTTTAACTACATCTTTGGCTGAGCCAGCAGCAATGAGAAAAAAACCCTTGTTTAGAAAACCAAAATCTCCTCTACATGAAATAATAAAATCAAAGAAATAAATTAGGTGAAGAAAAGGTGAAACTTAACTTATTCTGATCTCAAAGATGTGGCTGCTTTTGTTTGTATTTTCTACTCATTTCTTTTCACAGGTTTCAGCTTTTAGAGTAACTCTCCTGTACATCGTCCTGTACTCTCCCTCCACATCATTTTGTACATGGATGTGCCTTCTAGTTTACCTGCCACCCTCTAAGTCTGGATATCTTTCAGAAACTTGAAAGCGTTTTCCAAAGGAAATAAGAACTCAGTAAGCATGTAGTGGTATGGAAGTATAGAGGAAATAGTTTTAAGCCACTGTGAATCACAGCTCAAGAATAGCTTTTTCAGATGAACTGAGGTTGAGTCCCAGAGCACTTTTGTTCTCCAGCACCTTGAAGAAAAAAATGCAGTAAGCAATGGAGAAAAAACACCCCTAGAAATAAGACGTAACTTAGTTCAAGAGCAATTTGGACTCCTCCTCCCCTAGGAGACAGACTAACAAATGTTGTCCGTGGTGACAATGGTGGAAAATGAAAAAGAAACTTCTTTATGTATATATTTTGGGAAAGTATTTAGCATCCAAATTTCATACAGCACATACTCTCTTTGTTTAGCTAGAACAGATACAAACAACCAGTTTTGTTTCACGAGGCATGAATGACACTTTCTTCAAAATTTCAAAAGGGCAGGAAATTGATGTTGCTTTTTACACACTTTTTAAGAAACATTTTTAGACACTCGATTACTCCCATTCTTTTCTACACGTTATTATTCCTGAAAATCATTCATGTGCTTCCAAGAAAATTAACCACCACTTGGGTCTCAAAAAGCTCTCTTTCAGATGTTGCATGTGTTCAACTTAGCTGTTTGCTTACCTTAGATTTGTGATCTGACGTTAGTGTCTGAATCTTAATTTCCGTTTCTTTCTTCAATTCAAGACAATTATTGCCTCTAAAAAAAGGAAAATTGCAAATGTGTGCCACAAGTTAAACATCTTCCCATTCACTCAGCTCTCACTAATTAAAACGTTAATCAGAGTTGAAGTGCTGCAGCGTATTGGAATGAAATTATTTCTTCTGGCAATTTATTCACAACTTTTACAAAATATGGTTGGATCAATGATCGTTCAATTCAAACACCACACGATTAATTCGAGATTGGCCCAGCAATTATTCTGTTGCTGAGAATATGTCAAGCATCTCCATTTATGGTACTTGGTTCCTTTTCCAGGCTTAAAATACTTTGCCAAGAGAGACCAGTTTCTGCCTGAAAACTTACAGGCATATTAATTGCCTTGCCATGATTTTATCCTCCGTTTTAAAAGTAATTTTTGCTACTTCTTTTCACTTTGAGGCAGAGGAAAAGAAGTCCTTTGAATAACTACCTCACAGGACAATTTGGGCATACTAAATGAGAATACCTTTAGTATTACACTAAATGTGAATACACTTTAGTACTGAAAGTGTTGGTACCCCTCTGTGAGAACACAGTGAATGGGTTGCATTATCTTTGCAGAGCACATCAACCCATGTAGATGAATCCAAGCTGTTAGATACCTTATATGACTTGGAAAGCAACAAATCTTGAAGATAGCCCTCACTCCTGCAGTAAGCTGAATGGCCTTTGAATCTGGGTATAATGAATGGGGTTGAATGCAAGTTGCAAAGTTGTCTAATGCAGGAGGAGTGCATGATTCTAAGGAACAGGCTGGTAAAATGCCCACAGAGGGCCAATGCTGATGTTCCCCTGATGTGCCTGTGGGTTAGGAGATGGATGACTTCTACCTCTCACCCACAGGATTTCCTTCACTAAGCCAAATTAGATGGGTGGGATGGATGTACAGAAAAGCTATTGCATTGCAGCCACAACAGGAATTTCAATTACTATCTCACCAAAGTCAGTAATCTTTTGAAGGCTGACAAGCTCCATCTTTACCAATGTTCTCGTTCCCTTTTTTTTTTTACAGTGAAGGGTTTTTACAACAGAATACAAATTCACACATTGGAAGTCTGTTTTTTGTCTGGAATAATACAATATGTTGAGAGGAGTCTGTTCTAAAAACACTATAATATTTTTGTGTCAGATCATCCACTGATGTAAATTGTAACTTTTTACAGTAACTCCACTGAGTGGATGGAGACACATTCATTTTATCGTCTGAAGCTGGCCTTAGTAAGAATGGTTATTGCTCAACTGCAGCAACATTAATCCACGTTTGCTCTAGAAAAGGAGATTTATGAAACTCTTAACAAGTTTAAATCCCATTTTAATATCAAAGTACTGCTAAACTTACAGAAATCAGCAGAAAATTTTATCATCAAACAGTACCAGGAAAGCCCTTACTGAAAATAGTGGCATGATGTGTCTTGTGTTCCCAAGGGCCACGAGAAGGACTAGTCATTTATTTTCCAGTCATAGCAAGGAAATTTTTGTAGGGATTTCTAATACACATTTGACACTTTGGAAGTAATACAAAGGCACACAAAAAGGTTCTGACCACTGTTACCTCTGCCTGGAAAAAAAAAAACCCCAAACACATGGAAAAAGTCTTTGGTTATGCATATGGATAGTTGCTATCAGAGTCTGGCTATAATACATATATGATTTGTCACACACTATGAAACAGAATACTTACAAGGTGAATCAAACAGATTTTATTCCAAATTAGTCTAATTGGGTCAACCACTGGACTTTTCAGAATCCCAGACATCAAACCCAACTGATCCCTTCTCTGGAAATGCAGCTTTTATTGTATCTCAAGGCAACTTCCAGCCAGGCTAGACATAACAAGAGTTGTCCAGAGCTGCAGTCCATGGTTAAACCATTGAGTCACAGTTGGGAACAACCAACCAGGGACAGCCCAATCCAATATCACAAGTCCATGCTCACGCACACACATACACTTCAATTTCTGGACAGTCCTGATAAATCAGAAGAATCTTTATGTGCCCTCAACTCCATTTTGGAGTGGGAACATGAGCACATGTATCCCCATAAGCCTCTCCGAGATTTGTAAGCATTTGAAGCATACAACAGAAACAGCACAGGGAACAAAGTCCTGTCCATCTGTCAGTGAATTAGCATGTGATTAAGAGATCCTACTCTGCTGAACAATATGCAGTCATCATTCATCACGTCATGTGGCAGAAATGGACCACAAAAAAGCTGCACAACAAAATGAGAAGAGAAAGTCTTCTATACACCTATCTAAAAGCCTTTGTTTTTGTTTTTTTTTTTCAGGAAATACCTGGCAATTTCAATATAAATGCCTTTAAAACACATTCTACATGTTCTGTTGCAATTTCTATTGCTTGTAAAAGTTCTACAATGATCGACAAGGACATGGAGCATGTCCTGTACCCACTGAACCCAGGACTCTGGATGCATCAGATCAGTTCAGTAAAGTCAAATAAAGTCTCAGTCAATGTGTTCACTTTTAAGCATGTCCTTAAATATACTGCTCGATTGGGGTGAAGAGAAGCGTGTGCATAAGAACCTTCCTGAATGGGCTTTCAGGGCTCCATATACAATGACCCTGAAGGAAGCCCTTAAACCACTTTGACACAGAAGTAACAAGTGTTTTCACAAAAAGTCTGTGCTTTTACTGGATTGGATTTGGCTGTTAATCAGTTATTCTTGTAACACTGAAGAGCCATCAGATGACTGAGAGCTCTGTAGTCTATGGGAACTATGGAATCATAGTGAGGAATAGAGTTTGGTTGTGTATTGGATCTACTTCTGGAGTAGTAATTTTCAACTTTATTTTTCATTTTTTTAATGATAATTTTAAATATTTAAATAATTACATATTTAAATGATTAAATATTTAAAATAATTTAAAATAATTTAAATGATTAAATATTTAAATGATACTTTCGATGATAATTTAAAACTATCATAAAGGCTCTGGCATCCATGAGAGAAGTGTTATAAAATGAGGAAAACCCACTGCAAGTAGCCAATGAAGTGATCTCAAACTGGGAATCAAATTATCAACTACTTTTATACTGTCCCATTTAGGGGTTACTCCGGAAAGCATTGTTACCCAGGGCTTTCCACTATTTATTGCACAGAGACAGCCATTACTACCTTTAACTTTCTGACACATCTTCATTTGCTGTTTTGCTAGACGAGCAGAGGCACTGGCTTCTTCTCAGATCAACAGGAATAGTGATTCATGGTCCTTCTGATAGGAGATTCTTAAATACCAGAGCACAGGGAAGCCTTTCTCCCTCCATGGTAATTACGATGCAATGTCCAGGGCTTAGTTCACTGCCACTGTAGTAAATACCCTGACTCTAATTATAAATCCAGCTGTATCAATAACCTTCTGCTGTGTTACATTCAATGAAAACTGAATCAAAGCCATATTAAATTAATTAGTCCTGTAGTTGTTCCCTCTCTGTTCGGAAAAGTACTAATTTTCTGGAAGGAACTACTTGGATTAGAAGGATTTGGGTGCTTTACAGTTCTTTCCTGGACAAAAAAAACTCCAACAACCCAACAGAAGTTTTTTTAAGAGTTTCTAAGCTTTTAATGATTTAGTGAGGAGAATTCTCCTTACCTTGTTTACTTCTGACCGTTCTATTTCTGTTGCGTTGCAGGTTTATAACATGCACATCAAACACCACTGCCATTCCACGTAATTTATAAAACAAGCAGTATTTGTGGGAGAATCCAGTGCCAAAGAGGCATCTGTGTTCAGTATTCAGTGAGTGAGTTGGCTGCCAGTTGTTGTTGCCAGATGACAACAATATGAAATTAAGGCTAACTATTAGCATAGCTTGATATAGAACTGACAAAAGTAACTCCTGCTTTAGGTCACAGTATTATGGTATAAACTGCTGTCTCAATGAGATGCCAGTCAGAGGGTGAAAGGTGGAGAGGAGAAACTGCTGCCAGATCACATGATAGCAGCAAGGCAACAGCAGGTCCTGCTACATAATTCCAAATGGGATTGCAAGAGGGACATTTTATTAAAGTCACCAGTATCTTCCAGGAACTCTTCCGGGACACAGATTGTCCCAGGCCATCAGCTGCTGCAAACCAAAACAGCTTCACTCGAGTCAAAGGAGTACTACTGATTTATCCCAGCTTGAGGATCCGAAGGGTTTTTATTTGTTAAAAAGAAACTCCAACTTGACAGCATAGCAAAAGTCTATTATTCTAAAAAAGTCTATTATTCTAAACCACTCAGGATTTAGAAGCCAGGTATTCCCCCAAAATTCCAGCAGTGTTCCACTGGTACTTTCTGGACATTAGAGCTATTGAGGACCTTAGTCTGCTCCCACTGAACAGAACAGTGACATTCCCAGAAATAAGAATTTGAGGCAACTCCTTCTCTTTCACTTTTAAAACTTCGATAGTAGAAGACTAGGCAAAGGCAAAATGAGTATAACATTTATGGCCCACTGCTAGAACCTTCAAGCAGCTCATACTCAAGTTTGATGTAGGATGCTGGTTCAAGCTGCAATTCATTCATCTGAATGACCTGTTTATGAATGTTTTATTCCGAAGCATAGTATCTATTTTAAATCTAAAAAAAAAAAAAAAGATTAAAATAATATCTTACCCCTTCTTCTTGATTGCCTTCTCTAACATTTTCTCGTATGATACCTTTTCTTTATCATACTGTGCCACTATTTTGTCAATTTGGGTGCAGTGCAACTTCTGCATAGCGCTGTGCTCCTGGAAAACAGTAGGACCTTACAATTAGGTTGCTGGATTTTTAAGGTTTAGTTTTCTTACAGTGTAAAAATATCAGTGTATGAACAGATAACTTTGAAAATGGAATTTAATCTGGTTTAGCCATCTAGTGTTAAAGATTCCAGATATTCCACCATAAGCGCTAAAACATTCCTTTGTTTGAAAAATGAAAATCTGTAGTGGACTTTAAAAATATGGTAAACCTTAAAACAAAAGAATGATGGGAAAAAAATTCATCTTTGTGAATAAATGTCCATTTAAGTGCAATGTAAAAAATCAGATTTACAAGCTTAGATTATATCCAGGTTTCTGAATGCAAAGGACAAAACTCAACCCAGTCCCCTCCTTCCTCTGCGTATCTCATACTCAATATAGTGCTAGCTCCTTGGCCACTGCAAATCAAATAGATCTAAGTTCAAACATTAGCTAAAAATCAAATCATTAATAACGGACATTGTGAAGATCTGGCCTGCAGCAGCAGCAATGGTACTGAGAAATTCCACCTTATTGCAGAGCACCTCTCTTTGCAAGTGATAGTAAGCTGTACAATATGATTTTCAACTACACATGCAGACCAATAACCACTGCCCCCTGTTTCCTGCTGCCCCCCAAACAATAGAGCACAAGCTGAGATACTGGACATACAGGGCTACCTGTGGAGTATCACACAGCAACGTTAACCTGTTGCCTCTACTATAGTTACGTGACTTACATCAGTGAAGTTACCTATTAAAGGGGAGGAAAAAGCTTTTCCTATGATGAAAAGATGAATGCATGCTACACACCTGGGTCTAGCATACAGACAGTTCCTTTCGCATTACAAGACTGCCAGTAACAACACGCTTCACTTAGTACTTACATGCTGACTTCATTATTGAACTTGACTTCATATTCTGCTTTATCAGAAGAGCTACTCATAATGATGGAAATATTTAACTACCACACAGAGCATTAAATATTGAATTTACATTACAATAGGAAATGGTTGTTCGTTAATTTTATTAATATTCAATTGCTCCACATTTTATCTAATTGTAACAAAAAGCCTTGCATTAATTAATATGGCCTCTTCCAGGACTTTCTCTCTATTTTGTTTTATAGCTCATTTTGCATTTATTCTACCCACACTATTCTACTGTTCTTTGTTATTATTTTCTATACACCTGTGGTTTGCATTATCACTGTTTCTTTCTCTAGAAATACTAATTAAAGACTTCTACATCCACTTTTACCATAACATTAATACAAATGTTGTGATGCTTTTAAAAATCTAGTCCTGGGCTGTACCTGAGCACTCCAACATCTGCCAAGCACTTCCCTGGGGAATGTGTACAGCTTCCGAATGTATTTAGAACGGGGAACTGATTTTTCTGTTCTACAGAGGATTTAAAGGGAAACAAATAGACTCCATCAACAATAAAACATGCCAGCTCCAGCAGGGAGTATTTACACTGACTAACCAGGTAGGAAAAAATATGGACAGTAAAAAGAATGACATAAGCTTGACAGCACCAGCTAGCTACAGGTGAAGTGACTAAGAGCATCTCTCGAACTACCCACTCTCCTCAGATGAGCAGAACAATACAATGCTTGCTATAAAAGACCAAGTGCAAACAATGCAAAGCATGAGACATCTGCCCACTCATGTAACACTCCTCCACAATCGGGGAGGGCACATCACACAGAGCTAGAATCCCTGCTTTTCCCTCAGGACAACCATGATTTAAGCTTCTCTATCACAAACCCACTGCAATCTTTTGCAGACTCCCCTCTACTGCTACTTACTGCTCATACACAACTCTATCTTTTATCTGAAACAGACATATTATGGACCATATCCTCCTCATTTCCTTCCCTGTTCCTCCTCCCCATTCAGTTCATGGAACATCCATTTCTTTGCGCACAATATAAACAGGTCTGGAAGAGGAAGATGGGCTATAAGCAACCTCCACACGAAAGGCACAAATAGTACTTAGAAGTCAACTCCCTGCCAGAGGTCCCTTGAGTTCTATGACCTTCAACCCTTGGGACACTATTTAAAATAGGTTAACTAATGTGAGCTTGATTTTCTGTCTATGCTCAAAGGAAAACACATCACAGACAGATGCTGAACCCAAACTTCTATCAAGATTCTAAGAAATACGAATTGTTTTGTAGCATCTTATAACACCCTCAGTATATTTTTTTTTTCCAGAGTCCTTGTCCCTTAAACAATGACAGTATTATAGATGATGCAAAAGAACATTATAAGAGAACACAATCCATATGTGGGCCAACAGTTTCGAACTCCTGGCAGCAGCTACAGGACCATGATGACATCTGTCACACAGACAGAATCCCAGGGGCCTGGCCTTTCTGGTACCAGCTTCTCAGAACCCACCAATTCTTGTGGCACCTCGAAAACCTCAGGCAATAAGATAATGCTGACAGTTGCTGCTTTACACATAATGTTTTTTCCAAATTTGCTTTGTGAATTCTTGAGAGAGCTCACTAATTTCTTTACATGGACACTTACTCGTGTTTTTCTTCTCAGTGTCCCAGCCTATAGGACCAGCTTTGCTCACTGTCCAACAGATGACAAAGAATTTGCCTTAGGACTTAACTACAAAGATTTACATATAATCCTTGAAACATACAAAACATGCATTTCTCATGGTATCATCAAAGAAATCTGTGTTAGTTTCCCATTCCTTGGCTTTTTTCCTTCTTTTTGAAGAATTATGTCCCACATTTTCTACACATCTGGCAAACCTCCACTGTTTTCTCATAGTGACCTGTCTCATTCCAGGTTCAGAATACCCTCTCAGGTGAAACTACTTCACAGTGCAAGCAAATGGGCTGAGGTTTGGATGATGTTCTTTGCTCATAAGAGCAACCACCTGTTCTTCTGCAATCCCAACAGCAGCACAATGCTATCTCAGTTGTACTCTTCCAGACTCACCTTTTCCGAGACTAAACCAGCCTGGAGAATATTCACTCTCTCTCCTTCAACTCTCTCTTTCTTTATAGCCAGGCCACAAACTAAGCAGAGTATATGGTTCAAAAACTAGAGGCAACAGCTCTGTTGCAGAACTGATCAGGTTCTTTTGACTAGATATAAGGAAGAGATTTTTTACAATTAGGGTGGTGAAACACTGGCAGAGGTTGTCCAAGGAGGCGGTAGATACCCCATCCCTGCAAACATTTAAAGTCAGGCTGGACCTGGGCTTTGAGCAACCAGATCTAGTTGAGGATGTCTCTGGGGAATTGGACTGGATGACCTTGAAAGATCCCTTCCACCCAAAGCGCTAAGAACAGTGACCTGCCAATCTAATGATCTCTACCCTAATGAGACTAGGTGTTTTATTTTTCCTACACAAAACTGAAAAGAGGAACAGTGATGATTGTTCCTCCACCTGCCCAAGCATCCTTCTCTTAAAAGTATGGGTTAATAACAAATCCATCACAAAGTGAAGTCATAGTGTGTGATGTGTCTCTGTGTGGGTGTATACTGGGTATTACAGCTGTAAGGAGCTATGCCATGCGGGAAAAACAAATTGATGATAATATGCAGAGGGATGTCAGGAGAATGTTATTGTGGCTGCTGGAATCAAAATGGCTGAAACACTGAACAGAGTAAATAAAAAGAAAGATAGCATCAAAGAAATACACAGAGAGTGTTGCATTCTCAGAAGTCTGGCACCAATTCAGAAATGTGGTATTTGTAACAGTCCTATACCTTGACAATACAGAGACTGATGTGTTTGCATAGAGAGCACCTAACCCCTGCCAGCCAGCATTGCAGTGGAGCTGCTAACACTCCTCTACATTGAGTGGATGCTGTCAGAAAAAGGGACCCTTACTGCTGTTGTCTTCCTTAGCTAGCTCTGCCCAGGGCTACCAGATTAGCTCCTACACTGCTTACATCAGAGCTCCCTCCTCTTAACCTGCTCTCTCTTCCACACTCCCATGCTCTTTTCCCAAGTAAAAAGTGATGGGACAAAAAAAGTAATGGCCTCAAGCTGTGCCAGGGGAGGTTTAGATTGGATATTAGGAACGATTTCTTCACCAAAAGGGTGGTCAGGCATTGGAACAGGCTGCCCAGGGCTGTGGTGGAGTCACCATCCCTGGAAGTGTCCACAAACTGTGTACACAAGGCCCTTATGGGGCATGGTTTAGTGGTGGCCTTGGCAGTGCTGCGGAACGGTTGGACTTGGTGACCTTAAAGGTCTTTTCAAACCGAGTTGATTCTGTGATTCATTTTCAAAGGCCAACTTGGATGGAAAACTATTGGACTTTTCTTTCCTTAAACAATATGAACAATTCCCTTCTGTTTACTTATTCCTGCAGATCTCTGGAGTGCCTGTGGTTAAATGTGAGCCAACCTATTTCTGGAACTTTTAAGTTCAGTCTGCTCAATACATAGGCTTGCTGAAGCTGATTATGGATAACTAACTGCATAGCTCTCCAGCTCCATCCCAGCTGTTAAAATGCATTAAACCCACTGATGAGCACACCAAGCACTTCCCTAAGGTCATCTCTGAGCCAATATGGCCAAGCTTCTGCTCAGACTCTCCTCTCCAAACTCAAGAAGTTGCCCTTTAGCAAGGCATGCTCTAGACAGGCACTTTCTTGTTAGGACAGACTTGCACTCTGTACTTAAGACCAGCAGGACACAGGCTGGTTCTGATCTAAAATAGCTGTGCTTGAGCTAATGCTGAAAGCCCTTCTGAGTGCACAGCACTTTCAGATTGTGGCTGGCAATTTTTTCCTCAGATTAGAGGAAGCAAGTGCAAGCCTAAAGAGATGGATCGATTTTTTTTAACAGAAGCAAGTGCAGTCTTGGGTAAGATATCTTTATACTACTGTGGGTCACAGATACCAAGGACACAGATCACTGAGTATGGCTGTTTTCTATGTAACCATGGTACCATTTTCATTTGCAAAGAGTTGCTCTAGCAAGCTGCTGGATGCTGTCCAATGAGTAAGAAAATAGTGCCTACAAATATGAAGCCCCCTAAAAGATCAATCCTGTGAAGGTCTAGAAACTGTCCATGCCCAGAAGAATGAATGACAGACACTTTTTCTTGAGCATGGGCTCTGCACACAACAATAAAATGGAGAAATCGCTCGTTTTACTTCTGCACAGGGTCAGTAAGGAGTCTGAAATGTAAGGAGCCTGAAATGTAACTATTTAATTCTACCTTTAATACAAGGAGCTCCCCAAAATGCCAATTATTTTAAGTAATTTCTTCACACTTCATTGTACAGACATAGAGTCCCACACCCAGTCATGAAAATAAACACAAAGACTGACATTAAAAATGCCCAAGCAACTACATTACATCAGCTCTAAAATGAAATCTGCAACCAAAGAGAGCAAGGAATAACCGCCCCAAAAGCCCAGAATGGATTTGTATGCGTTGCCAAAATTGAGAACTTAAGATCCTTTCATAACCTGTTATGCCTCTTTCTCTAACAAGAGTAATGCTTTTCTAATGATAAAGGGCAGGAGAAAATTGGCTGTGATTTTCTAATGTAAAGTAAAGTATATTTATGATAGTGTTGTATGTATTTGGGACATCACTGCCGACAGTACCAAGCAAAAAGCTTACTCTCAAGTGGTTAGCACAGATGTAATGTGAGGAAGAACAGGGCATTTCATTTTTCAGTTACACATTCCAGTTCTCTTCAATGATTTTGCAGTTTCTCCAGTTCCTGTCTTCAATGCAGCACCCTCTCACACCATTACTGCCTTTTCTTCCAAGCTGCCTGTCAATATGTCATGCAAGAGGGAGCTAAATAAAATCATTACCTGAGAAAGGTGAGCTTTGGATGCTTTCACGGGTCAGACAAATGTGCACTGAAACTTAGGGAGACATATAAAAGGTTGCTAAAGGGAAAATTTGCCCATTGGAGCATATTTCAGTACATTTACAACACATATGCCTTTCTTGGTAGTCCAACTACTGTTCCTTAGTTTTTCCCCTCCAATTTAATTAGGATCTGTCTGTGCTACTGAGCACTGCAACTTTAGTCAATTAGAGTGTGTTGCTCAGAGAGCTTGTAACGATCATACCTTTGCATGTTTCTTCTTTAAGGCATTCAGCTCTTTCTGCTGTTTCTTTAAATGCTTTATATAAGCCTACAAAAAGAAAAGTTAGATCATTTTTTCTGTGGTCTTATTGATTTTAACCAGATAAAATCCTGACTACTTAAACAATGAGGAAAACAGCTTGAAAAGCTTGTGTCCATACTTACCTTCATTTGCTTTAAATCTTCTATCTTCACTTGAGGAATAAGGTCTATACCTAGGAAGGTATTGATAAAGTTCATACATATTAGTATATCTGATACTTTTGAGTTTTATCATAGAAACCTACATTTAGGTTAGTAATTAATGTCTTTCACCATATAAAAATAATCACAAGTTAATGAGAAAATAAAGATATAGCTAAGATACAGTTGATTGCGATTTCAAATGCACTACTCAATCAATTGCCTTGTGAAAAAAGAAATTAATCCATGAGTGTATTTTAACCTCTTACAGTTCTGGGCTGAAGTGTCAAAACACTGCAACCTAAGAACTGCAATAGCTCCTTTTCTGAAAGCACAGCAAACCATTTATGTACATTAAAACTGAACCATGCAATTTCAGAACTGCTGTCCACAGCTGAAGCTTGCTCTGGCACCGCTCATTTCAGGGCAAAAGCTTCTTGGGTAAGGTTCTACATCACTACATAAGGGGTTAACTGAGGTTAGGTATCCTTCTCCTCAATTTAAACCACAAAAATTATAAGAGTGAAGCTTTACCTGCAGCCCATATGTTAATGGAGGTAAAATTTGCATTTTGGTTAATATCAGGCTATGAGAAAAAGCGCAACAGTAGACCCCAAGACTGAAGGAGAGTTAAAAATGGAGGAGAAACACAAAACCATAAGTGAAAATACTAGTAAGAATTCAATACAACAAGCAAATCTATCATAAAGGACTAAGTACTATTTAAGTGAATGAAAATACATTTTGATCACCTTAACTGCAATGCAAGCAAAACCCAGTCTCATTTTATGTTTATGCTTTAATAAATGTTTTGTGACATGGTTTGTAAGCTACTATGCAAATCCTACATGGAATGATTAATAAAAATGTCAATACAATGCCATGAGTTGTAATACATAGGCTTTTTCTGAGTTTTTGCACAAAAATGTTCCCCTGCACATAAATATGCAAACATATTTAGTTAACTGCTCTTAATATCTTCATCAGGGATTGTAGCGATACGACATGAGGTAATGGGTCCAAACTTAAACAGGGGAAGTTCAGGTTGGATATAAGGAAGAAGTCCTTACTGTGAGGGTGGTGAGACACTGGCACAGGTTGCCCAGAGAAGTGGTAAATGCTCCATCCCTGGCAGTGTTCAAGGCCAGGTTGGACAGAGCCTCGGGTGACATGGTCTGGTGTGAGGTGTCCCTGCCCATGGCTGGCGGTTGGAACTAGATGATCTTAAGGTCCTTTCCAACCCAAACCATTCTATGACTCTATGATAATACTGCCTGTGGGCTATAAGATTTCCCCTGACTTGGAAAGGACTTTCTGCCTTTTAAGGTGAATTTAACTGGAAAAGATTCAGATGCTATAAAGAAAAAGAAAGGGGCAAGGGGGATAGGCAATCTCCTTAGGGAACACAGATTTTTTCATTTTCTTAGAAGCGTAAGATTCTGCTCAATTATATGGTATTACCATTAGTCTAGTAAATGAGACTGGAACAGATTTAGGCACAGACAGAGGGTGAAGTTTTCAAAACCACAAATTACTTAACTATTACTGAAAGTCAGAGATATTCTGTTCACTTGAAAGCCTTCCCCAGACACCCTATCTTGCTGGATATATAATTTCTAATAGCAAGGTGAGTTGTACATTGTAACAATGGTAGAATTATTCAGATGTTAAAAGATCACAGATAGAAGTAACACAAAATAAGGACTGTGACATAGGATATAAAAACGAACAGCTCTATTTTAACATGCGAGAATATGGATAAAAATGGTTGCAGACAAGAATGCCTAAGTACTGAAATCTCAGTTTAAGACCAGGGCTGCATTAGGTATGCTGTGTTCTAAACAAACTTCCTCAGGATTTTATTTTAAATGCAGACTCATTTACTTTGTTCACCAGGTCTGACTCCATGGCAACAAGAAACTACTTGCCAACCCCAGCAAATTTCATGCTTAATTAATGCACAATAGAACCAATACTTTTGCATCTCTTCGTGACGATACATGAAACATGAAAACACCTCACTGCGTAAAATAATCTGTGTTTTACACTAGGGAAGGACTTGAAAGAGTTCAGGTGCCAGAGATGACCTGTTTTATTGTCAAAAGTGACTCCAGAGAAATGGCACCTTATTTCTCATGAGGACCCTTCACATCTGTGTATTCAGCCATGTCTGCTTAAGTTTAAGAACAAGAGCAGTCAGTGCTCCTTTCCCCTCCTAGCAATACCTCTGGGCCAAGGTGGATGAAAGAGAGTGCACCAGATTCTGATTCTTGTGGGCCATTAATATTTATTGTGTTTCAGCGGCACAAATTTGTTTTCTCACTTAATCTTCATTACCTGTGACAATGTGAGAAACAAATAATCCCATTTGACTCTATAAGATGATTTTGTGGAATGAATGGTGGCTAGTGACGAAAAATACTTATTCGCTTATAAATGAGCGCATTTAATATGGATAGTTTTTACAATGAACATGCCATTTCCATAATCACTATTCAGAGTAAACCCACACATTGAAAACATTTCTAATTGTTGGGAAATCCCTACAGAATCCAATGAATTCTAAATACCTTTAATTAGTTAAATCTGCAACTCTGCCAAGGGATTTGTGGAGGGAGAAAAAAAAGCAGAAGAGTTGCTGTGGCGTATACCAGAAAATAGTCACTCCTGGCGGCACTCTTCCAGTAGATCTTTAGTAAACTACTCCCTGAGTGCAGGTTACTACTGTTGGAGGTGGGTATACGTCTACACCAAGAGGTCAGTTACTAAAATAATACTGTATTGGCTTTATACAGCCTTTTTAAGTAATATAAAAGATGTATTTGCAATTAAAGATCACACTCAATGGCAAAAGAAATTACCTTCCAAAAGGGTAAGAATGAATACAACTGCAAAACTAAAACTGAGTAATGAGTACTTCTCTGGGACTTTCTGAATCACTTCAGGACTGAGGGAGTGGCACGTGATTTTCATCTACCTTTCTTAGCATCGGTCCCAGACCCAAAGCCTGCAGTGGTAGTTGGTCGCAGTTCAGAGCTACTCTGAGGTGTTACGTTGGCTTTGGCATTATTGGCTTTTCCTTTTCTATCATTCTTCGAAGTGTCATTTGGTACATCAGCTATATCACTCTGAAAGAAACATGCACATCATAATAAATTACTTGTTTTTTTACCTGTAGTATAAAAGTTGGAGTATGGGAAATTCCTGCACTTGCTTACTTTAAACATAGTTAAGAAAGCCTCAACATACTTTCAAACAACATTATACTCAGTAAGTATTTGTAACCTATTTTAAATGCTAACTACTAAAATATGACCTTCTCATTTCTTAAAATATCTACTTCTAAGGGATGTGTTAGTATGATCCCTGAAAAGTCAGGTAGTAAATAGTACTTCGGTACATGTAAACTAACATAAGTCAAAGTATTTCAGAGAAGGACAAAGGGTCTTCTTCTTAAAAATGAGAAATGACAAGGTAACATGCATCGATTTGAGAAGGACCAGTTTACTTTAAAAGAAGAACATAACGTGAACATAAATGGGCTGTTTGTCATTAAGTTCTACTTACCGTTTCAATACCCATCGCTCTCATTTGGTCTGCTCTTTTCTCTGTGATCGACAAAAATTTCTTTGGATCTGATAAAGCATCCACAATATCTGTAAGAAAAAAGTAATTGACTTTTTATGATCCTCAGAGGCATCTGGAAATTAATCTTTTACAAAAGCTTTATGGTACCCCTGTTACGAGCCATGGCTTACAACAACAGTCCAACATTCCATAGTGAACTTGGCAGGACTGAAAGCACTTGTCTCCACAGTGCTTGAACACACGAGGAACACAAATGAGTTTATAATGCACCAAGGAGAGGCATTAATCCAGGTACCTTATTTAAGAACACCACACTGACTCCATCAGACCAAGCTTGCCCTCACTTACTCCCAGTTGATGACACTAGAGTTTAAGACCAGAATGGGACCTCCTGAGCCACAAAGCGCTAACAACTTTGTCTCCTGGTTATTCTAGGGGGTGCTGACTGACTTGGGACTGCAGGGAATTGCAGGCAATGCCATTATATTTCCTAGCTAAACATCAGTTTCAGATGGGTGGTTAAAGCAACTGGGGAGATCCGTTTTCACTTGCCTTTGTGATGCTCCCTATCGGCAACATGACAGGCTGTGAAATGGCTCTTCTATGAACCATAATGACCAATATTTGAATCTTGCATGTGACACAGGACCACTAGTGGTATCATAGCACTACCCAGCATCGGATACCATAGAAATAATTGAGTCTGGTTTCTATACGCAGTGAAAAATGTGCAAGCATAGGTTTACATGAATATTTACTTGCATATTGAATAATCCCTTTCCATGGCTAATTTCAACAGTAAATGAATTACAAAAATGGCAAAGGAGGCCCTCCACTGCAAGAAATTATTTTACAAATTAAAGTGAGTCAGCACTGCAGCAGTGATCTGTTTTGATGATCCCTCTGAAACTCTAACTTTAGTATTATGGAGAAAGGGGTCACTAGTCTCAGTTAATAAGCCTTCCTTGACACAGCAGTAACTTAAGAAAGGAAGTTTGAACGCTGCAGACTGATTGACTCATCATCCGCTACAAACTATTGTCATTTAAGTAACTCAGGTTTGTGTCATGACCGGCAGGAGGTCCATGGACAGGGCTTCACTTGCAGGAAGCTGTTTCTTTGTAGGATGCTGCAAGGCCTGATTTTTGGCTGCTTATGAGCAAAAGATAAATGCTTTTGTACTCTTCTATTCCAGCTGGTCTCACCAGCATATTTCTGCATCATCAGTTCTGACATTCATGGTTTTAATCATCATTTGAATTTTGCCCATGTTTCATATCATCTCTTAGCCATTTTCCAAGTGCAGTTACAATAATGCAAAGCAGAAATGCTGGTCCATTGACCAGATGTGAAAAATATCCAACCCATCAAAGGTTTGGGAAGAAACTTTCTACACTTCTTGTGCAAACCAGGGGTTAGGATATATCATCTCCCTTCCAACTTAAGTTGTTCTATAAATGTTCCTCTGAAGTCACCGGATGCATTTCTCAAGCAAAAAAAAGCAGACAGGGCTCCCATTCCAACAAAAGCTGTACTAAATACATAGCATTACCCTTGACAGCTCTGTTTATCTACACAAATAGGTTGTCTCCAATAACTGTCGTGACTCAATGATGTCTTCTGAAACTTACTTCAGATACACAAAACCTGTGTAGGAGTTATTTTCAGCCACAACAATGGCATTGCAGCTCAGCGCTGTTTCCCTTTTCCCTAAGTTAGTAAGCATGCCTTTTTGTCCTTGGCATGCACCCTTCAATGAAAATCCAGGACTACCCTGCTAACAGGATGTGTCATTTGAAAATGGAACCTGATTATCACCAGCGTCAAGGTGAAAATGACTAACATGTTTGGGAGAGCGAGACCTTTGCAAATGGCATTACTAACCATACAAGCACATCATCAAAGGCTAAGCATTTCTACAAGGAAGATGTGACTCATTGCTGCTTTTCACGTTGTCATTTGTCCTCTGCTTACGTTTTTCTTTCTCCCCAGTGAGGTAAGGTGGGGGCAGGGAATAGCATTTTGTAGAAGAATTGCAATTAAGTATAAAACTAGGAAAATCACTGGCAGAGCACGTAAGAGGTCTCTAATCACTAACCTAAGTAGCCATGCTTACTTATGTACAGCTTCTATTACAGAAGCTTCTCTTTGGAGAATGCTACTTCATTTACATTAATTTGGACCAATACTGTATTTCATTGTGAACAGAGTAGCTGATGCAAATAAACCACAAGAACTTACTAAGTTGTATGAAAAACAAAATTAGGCAACTTTTAAAGCCTGTGATACATTACCCATTCTAGCTATTGTTCAGTGTAAGTTTTTAAATCTTACTCATAGAGGTTAAAAAAAAGAAAGAAAGAAAGAAAGAAAGAAAAAAGAAAGTAGGCAGCTATTGAATTGAGCTGTACTTTCCTACAGGTTTACTAAAACAACTACAGAGATCCTAGTGATAGCCCATAAAACAATGGGAGGTTCACTGCACATGATACGTAATTAAAAACCACATGCCAACAGAATACTAATGATTCCACCTGAGTATTAAAAGTTATTTTCCAGTTGTTCATCATGCTGCTGTTCTATATCAATGAGAAAAATACATAAGACACATCAAGACTATCTGCAAAGGGAGAACTATTTAATTCATTTAGTTCATGTTAATAGGGGGTCTGTTTTTCCCAACACTGAATGACAACTAGTTCTCTCATTCACAACTAGTGAATAATAAGCTATGACAACTAGTTCTCTCATTCTAGTGGCATTTTAATGTAATGGTACTGTTACTCAGGGGTAGTATGCTTTTCTGTGTCTTCACCCCTAGCAGATGAACCCTCCGTAGAAATGCTGACAGTTGATCTACATAGCATCCAGTGTAGATCAGCCAGTACTCAACTGCACGCAATTTGCAAGTTCTAAACTGGTGTTCAAATTCTCTTTGAAAAACAGCTCTTTCACTTCTGAATTGGTATAATACAGTTTGAAAAAAAAAAGGTAAAGAATATTTCTTCCCTCTGTGACCGGCCCACTCAGGACCTTGAGCCACATCAAACTCTGCTAAGTTTAAATTCTACTTTCAGAAAAAGGGTGGCATCATTGAGAAAAACATCAATCCCAAATCAGAAGCATGTCCTTAATTTAGAAAAATTTTAACTGAGTCATTTACTGTCAAAAGCTTAAGGTCAGGGAAGAAATAAAGCACATACTTAAATGCGTCCCTAAGATTCATGGTTCAATTACTGCCTCCAGAATCTCAAGCTTAAGCAGAAGCTTACATTTTTCTTGAGTCCCTGAAGTTAAATACTGTAGATGAAAACATGCTGTGTAAAGGCACAGTAATGTTCCAGGACTGTGGAACTTGCCACCAACCAAGATTTAAGGTATGAACACCACAAATGCTTCTGTAAATATTGTTACTTGAGTCTAGGCCTGTTCCAGTTTTTCAAAAGCCTGGATAAATGCCAGCAAACATAGACTTGAAGACACACTAATACCTTAGCTTAGCTTTCCCTTTCTGCAGTTTGTACTGTGGAAATGACATGCAAGAGAAGTAGCACTAATTCTTTGCATAGACAGCTGGTTTGAAATCGTTTTTGCAAAGAGCAAAACATTTTTATCAATAATGTGTCACCAATCAGCTCTAAGGTGAACTTCATTTTGCTGCAGTCAGAGCACTAACATTTAGCGCAATTCCTATTTCACAGTTTTAAATGGTTTACACACTGTGTAACATACAAGTGAATTCCATCTGCAGTGAAGGAAACATTTCCCAGAGATACACCCTTGGTGTGAACTTACCCAGGACACTGATTTAAGTGGTGTTATGGTTATTCTCAGCTGTTTGCTCCTATACACATGTGGCAACTTGCCACCACTCAGAATAAATGACCATGGCCCTGCCAACCTGATCATGGAAATGGCTCGCATTAAAAATGACCTTCCTGAAAACCCAAAAGTAATTAAATTACACTAAGACCACCTAAAATTGGGGAAGAAAAATGCAGAAAGGTTTTGGATGCTACATTATTTCACTGTCCATTTTTAACAATACATCAATATTCGCAAGAATACAAGTTTTGTTTGAAAAAACACGTCTAGATTCTGCACCAATTCTTCATACCTATAGGCCAAACAATATATCTAAAGTACATATTAACCTTACAAATATTTAACACTGAGGCAGACATCTGAACACTGAAAGCTCATTTCTTAACTAAATATGTAGGGTTTCCAAGGAGTTCAAATACTAATCTTTCCAATCCTACAGCGTGTCTGCTTCTGGCTGGCATACTGACACCACAGTACTTCAGTAGTTCCACACCAACACTCAAGCTCTGCAGCACACTGAGATTACAGGTTTATCTCACCTCCAAAACCATCAGGCACATATGTTTTAAGCACAATGTTGCAGAAAACCGTTGGAAGAGAGAGTGGTTTGTTGCCTTCATTCCGAAGGGAAATGTGTCTGTAACCCGCTTGCAGACCATCCAGAGGCAGGATCCTCTGACCGATCAACTTATTATTGTCATCATACACTGCTATTCTCAGGACAGCGAGATCAGGGAGAATAACCTGGAAATCCATAAAACGAAGGAATTCAATGACTTTAATACAGTATCACCCTCCCTACCTCCCATGTTTGAACCTTTCATTTTGCACTCCAGAAACAGATTATCATCCTTGTAAGATAATGTCATTCCCTGCAAACTGCACACTTTGAGATGTGTATTTCCTAGAAAAGCTTTATTTCCACCCTAAATAATGGGTAGATTTCAGAATATGCAAATCCTGCAGCTTATAGTTACACTAGCTAAATATTTTGCATATTTATTTTTCATTACCAAGGACTGGTAACATCAATAAGGCAGTAAATGCTACATGGGGAATGACAGCTACAGTAGTAATCGAAGGGTAGATAGTGCTGAATCAGGAAGAATTATGCCAGAAAGATGCGATTTGGGATGTATCCAAAAGGGCAATGAAGAACAGAAGGAGTGCAAGCACAAGCTGATGGAGCTGTATGCTGAACTACGGGTTCTGCAAAGGAAGAAGCAGACCCAGAGGGCAGGACAGGGTGACAGACCTGCTGAAATGGTGTGCTGCCAGCAGAGGTGGGTGTGCTGTACATGATATGAAGGGTACATGGTATGCATGGTGGGCAGGGATGCTGCCAGTTATCTGCATCTGTCAGTCCCCAGTCTGGACTGACTAAAGCAGTAACAAAAAAAATTCTGCCTTCCTGGAACAAAGGTGCTTCCTTTGCGCACAGAGCAGTGAGGAGAAGATGGGGCTCTGAGTAACCTGGTCTAGTGGAAGGTGTCCCTGCCTGGTGCAACTAGATGATCTTTAAGGTCCCTTCCAACCCAAACCATTCTGTGATTGTGTGTGATTCTGTGAAGACAGCCTGAGAGGTGCAACTTCTCTGCCAGCCTGCCATGACTGTATGCTGGGAAAGGTCTTCTCACTCCTTCCTTACCTGACTATTCATCAACGCTTCTGGGACAAAAGGGAAGACCTATGTAAACTGTGTCTACCATCTCCCTTAGACTGTCCGCCTTCCACTTTCATTTACAGTCTTAGAGGGCACAAAATAAAGTATACTTTTGGTCTCCAAACCTACCTGAGTTGTTCACAGATACGCTACTCTACTTGAGCAGGATATTTAGCACTCCCAGCACAGGTTACCACCAGCACTTACCCTGTCCTCCCCCTTACACAAGAGTGACAACACAGAACTTGGGTTACAATGACTGAAGCTTAGTTTAATTAAAATAAAACCAAGAAAACATGACAGAAGAACAAACATGTTACTTGAGAGCAGCTGTGTAGGATCGAACATCAGCTTGAGGACACCATAACCCAAATAGGGCAGAGAAGATGTCTCCTCCACAGGCCACAGATCAGCACATCTTTCATTACATGATGGCCTCAGAGATAGATTTGCTAGTGAGCAGGAGTAATTACTGCTCCCTCTCCATTAATCTATTCTGTGGTATATCCTGGTAGGAACTTCCACCCTCATGACATTTTAGCACCGTCCACCCCATGCCTTCATTTCCTCCAACTAGAGGAATTGTTCCTGTTGTGTTTATGCCACTCATCTGCTTGGTCATCAATGCATGTCTTGATTACAATACTAAGCCTGATATGATACAGGCCTGAGATGAAGAAAAATAGTGCCTTGGCTGACCTGCAGTATGAGTTGAGAATGAGTTCAGGAGAATGTGTGACTACATAATTTTTCATTGCTGAGTAGAGAAGAAAGTCTGAGGAGCACTGGCATCAGGCACTGTACCCATGCCAAGATATAGAGGTAGGCTGAAGCTGTCTGCACCCTGTAGCTTATGGGCCGTTTGATTTAAGAAATCAGAAAGCAGCAGATGCTGGCCATATGGTCAGCAAACCATGGGCACCACGATTGCCTGTCATTGCACCTACGCATCTTCCCTGCGCCTCGTCACACACAGAGAAAAGCACTTGAAGTCACATTCCATCCGGAATATATCTGAGTTCAGAAAAACCTCTCATATTAATATACCCAAGAGTGAAGTGTTATCACCATTCGGACGAAGTCTGTCACTTTGGAATAGAAGAGCAACAATCTCGTATGACAACAAAACAAGTGTAAGGAGAACAGACATTATCAAAGACAGCACTGCTAACACATGTGGTCTGGATGGAACTCCAGCTGACAGAAAAAAAATGAAGTTAAAAAAAAAGAGTGTATCATAAAGACTGAGAGATAAAAACTGAACACAGACAACTGGTCTCTCTCTTTAAATCCCCCACACCAAGAAAAAAAGGTTTGATTTTATTTTGATATTGGAAAAAAGAAAAATAAAAAGAAAAAGGTACATGATGCACATGGACTGCTGAAGGAGGGAGCTGGCAACACACCTGAGGAACACAGCACCCTTCCAACTCTTCCATGTAATAACATTGACCTTAGCTTTGGATGCAGCATCTCACCTGCCCTCTGGGCTGAAGGAACAGTGCAAGATAGCAGTCACTGCCAGGGCAGGGAAGAAGAAATCTCCAAGGAATGATGGTGTCCACCAGCAGGGGCTCATTCTGAGCGGACTGCATACCTTGAACACAGGCATGGCCACAGAGGAGGTGGCTACCTCCAAGTGGGAGGAGGAAGCAAAGGGGAGGGAAAAGCCAAACAGAAACAAACAAACAAACAAAAAATCATGTGACAGCTACAGAGGTTATCCATTAGAAAAAGGAAACAAAGCAGAACTGAAAACGAATGAACAAACAACCTCTTGAAAGCTTACTGCAGCTTTAGATTGTTTACTGCAGTAAATGGGACTCCTACAAACCCTTTTTCATGGGAGCAGGACTTATTCATGTGAGCAGTCAGAATGAAGCAGGGAGGGGTGGCTCAAGTGAGCGAGGATGCTGATGTGCAAAGCACAAACAGTGCTTTCCAAATATCCTACCTTTCGAAATACAAACGATTCTTCATTGTAAACAGGGTTCAGACCGTTGTTCATCACCATGCGTGTCCGAAACTCTTTACGTATCGTGTCCGTGGGTAAACCATACATATCCACTTCTACATACGTACCAATCTTTTTGTCTGATAAGAACTGACCTGATATTACCTGCAACATAACAGAGCAGTAAGGAAAAGCAATACAAAGTACACAGTGTTTTATGAATACTGGAAATACTGGTATTTATTTTATGGACAGCAGTCTGAAAAATGCTTTATATAGAACAGATATATTTATTTCATCACACAAAAATGGTATATTTAGTGCTAAAATTGCAGCGCTCCCTTAGAAAAGCATTTGTGATAAGACATTAAATATAACCCTGATTTGAAATAATTGTGCTCACTGTGCTATGGTATTAACAGTTGTACATCAGTCAGCCCAATTAGCCAACGACTCACAGATGCATTCACTATGTTACTGGAAACACTGAATGAAGCAACCAGATTGGGCAGTGCTGTTCTGTGACTTGGAACCTTCTGTTTGTAAGCCATCTCTATGTCTTGACTACAAAGAGGTGAAAGGAAGCTATTGATCTGCTTGCACTTAGGTACAGGTTTTAAAGTAATCACGTCAGTCTAACTCCATATTAAGTGTCTGGCAAGTGCAGGATCTCAAAAAGCAAAAAACAAAACCCCGCACAACTCCTCTATATTGTTCTGCATATGAAGATTTGTTGCAATTTTACTCCAAGTCAAGATGAATCTAGCCACAGCAGGTGATTACTCCAGGGAAAATTTTTATTCCATCAAGATGATATACTATGTAAAAATACAGCTAATGTTTTCATTGCTATGATCAAGGAGGGAAGAAAAACTGAAACATGATTTCACAGACCTAAGCTCATTTCGAGTCCTTTTATTTTCATGATCTAACATTCTTCCAGGGAATACTCTGGACAACAAATCTGAAAAGTTATGTGGCTGAGGGCTACCGTCACCTGGCTTTGGTCCACTCAACTCCTTTATAACAGAATTTAGATGCAATTTGATATAGTTTTAGTCACACAAGAAAAGCGAGCAGTAAAATACATGATCTAAGAACTATCTCTAATGATATTTAGAACTTATGTTTTCACCACCATATCCCACTTTCTTCTTAGACGGATTGTACTGTCATGAACATTAAAGAAAGACAACATTAATAAAAAGTGTTTTCCTCTGGAAATGCAAATAAAATTTAGTTAAGTGTCTAGAATGCACAATGAACCCTTGATTGGGGAGAGTTTGAAATTTCCATGCTGCACACAAAAAGTGATAACTAGAAGCTTAAATCTTTTGTTAAACTGCACACAGGGGATTTGAACAAAAAGAGTAGAGTGCTAAGTCACAAAAGAAGTTTTACAACTGTCAGCTTTCTTCCAAAACGTGATACCTGACCTTGCTGCAGAACTACAGCAGAAGTTTTATGGACTTCACTACTTCTAGACAACTCCAAAGTAAGGACCATCACATGAACCATTTTCCTTTACTTATTTTGAAGATATTCTGTCCATGTGTGCCCATATTCCTCCTTGCTCTGTGGTGACAAGTGATGTTTGTATGATTTCATCCTGCTCACAGAAATGAACTTCACTTATTTGTAATGATGTAATTCAAGAAGAGCACAAAGGGGGTTAAAATTCAGTGATAATGTGTAATAACAAACCATTTCTAGTTCTATCATGTCCCATTCAGATCAAGTAAACACAGATGTCTTAGCCAGCAATAAAGAAACCCCCACAACAGAAACAATTTGACACCATCTAAATACATTTTCTGTAGATACCCTATTTCTGTTGACATCTAAATGTGATTTTGGATGTGATAAGACAAGAGAAGTTTGTCTACTGCTTTTTCACCTGTACAGAACATGTTGCAGCAATGACACCATCTACAGGAGTTTCAGAGAAAGGGTCAAATGTTCGATCTGGTCGTCGCATGAAATCTGGTTTAAGTAGATACCTTATTTCAAGACAAAAAGAAGAAGAAAATTATTCTTGTGTGGAAACTAAATTTGTATTAAATACAAATAAAATGATGTTCTAGCTTTAAACAATGAACTCTCCTACAGCACTGTAAAATATAGAGTATCATTCTAACGGCAAGTGTGAGGAAGTAAAAGGAAACACTATGGTAGTCTAGCATATAGATAAATGTCAATCTTCATTGTGAATTACCAGCTACTGAGAGATTAAATCAACCTTGGATTTCAAGATGAAAATAAATGTAATATAATCAAGGGGATTTCAAAATGACTGAATAATACATTTAAAATTATAGTGAATTATCCTGTAATAAAAAGGAGATGCTCTCTTTTGTTTTAATTCTTTAACACTTTGAAAAAAAAATACCTATTCAATTTTATTTTCTCAAATGAAGCAGTTCCACAGAGTCAAGACTCACACAATAAATTCCAGCTTGAGGCTAATTTTTTCATCTCAGTTATAAAACCTTGGGGAAAACAGCTGATAATGTCTGTGCTGACAGATTGTTAATTATAGTTGCATGAAAGGTACTACCATAATAACACTTACAATACATCCCTGAGGACTATACACTGGATCAACATATCAATGAAGCTGATACGTGCTCTGATGAATCAAAACCCAAGGATTCTAAGCACAGAAATGCTGTGCTACACCTGACAGGGATTCTCTTCCACTGGCGGAAGAGAACGTATAACTGGAGTCATCTTGCTAATTCTGCCGCCCTTACAGACAACGGTTGCTAGAAGATTATCTTTTATCCACCCTTAGTCTTCCTAGCGAAACACTGGTACAAAATGTTATAAAGGACTACACAGAGTTCAGAAATAATTAAAACATGCTGGAAAAATACCAGTGAATAGAATGTCAATGTTTTCTCTTTTTCATAACAGAACTTTTGTTTTCTGTTTAGGAAAGGAATGTTCCTCATTTGTCTTACATTATAAGTGAGTGTGACTTCATAATATTTCATTCATTTGAAGTAGGTTATGGGCAGAAGGGAACTATTAGAAACAAGCCTCTGCTTCCAGTGTGTTGAAATAAAAAAAATGCTGAAACTGAAGTGATTTGATCTTGTTTCCCCAGCATGAAAACTGGAAATTGGAGAAAAAAAAGTATAGACAGAAGGAAAGGTAATTTTTCATTTTCATTGCCCTGCATGTCTTCTGTGACCGAAACAGTGCCATATTTATAATACACATCAAAATATTACCATTGTATTACCCACTATATTACTGTAATACCAGAAGACTGACATAAGATTCAAGGACTTTAGTTGATAATGTCCTGTCCTTAGAGAATTTGGCAAGAGTCAATAGGTGCTCTTTTACTAGGCTGGGGGGTCAAACAAGAAAGGAGCCATACTCTGCTATTGTGCATATTCTGACTGAAATGGCCAGTGACTGCACCTTTGTCAAACCCCTTCTATCTGAGCTTCTATCTGGAGAGCTCACCACTGAAAGGCAGGCATGGAGTAGCAAAGCATTGTTGAGCACTGTTGCCTGTTCTTCAGAGGAGTTATTTTACCAACCTTCATCTACTCAGATTTTCTTTCTGAATAAGATCAGCATTAGTAAAAGAGTTGTTTCTTCCCAGGATGAATTTGCAGATTTTAAATGTGTTTCTAGACTGTCATTTCCTATCATTCATCAAACTTCTCCTTTCTCTCGATGTTAATGATCAGCCTATCCTATTAAGGTATAAACTCAACATCTTAGAAAAATCTATCAACATCACTTCAGCATCCTTTTTCATGAAAAAGTCGTGAGCAAGAACTTAAGAGAGATGAAACACTTCAGTATTCTCTGTGAAATCTGTTCTCCAACCAAAGCGCACATTAAAAAAACATTCCCTGTGTACTGAGACTCAACCTGTCCAAGTAAATTTGGCAATCCTCTGAACTGTGCAGTGCATCTCCATTCTGAGGCATATCTTCAAGCAAACTCGAGAACAGAAGCTGAATAAATAACTGTGTATGGTATTCATGATCTTCATAATTTGCACACAAAGCCTCTTCTATTTCATCTTGAAAAACTGGGCATAATTAAAAGGCATATTCATCAGAATACTCCCTTGTAGGGGATAATTCTCCCAGAATTCTGCTAATTTCTGCTCTTCACCTAACATCCAATTTTTCTTTTGTAACACATAATTAATAATGAACAAATGTTATTAAAACCATAGTACAGGATTCTGATACACATTGACAACAGTTTAAATCATCACTCACCCGCATGATCCATTATATTCAAATTTTCCTTGATTCAGCTGCATTGCTAAATCTGTCAAGAGAGGAAAATATTACTATTTCTCCTTCTGAATAACGCAGACATGGATAATATTTTTAGAAAAGAATATAAGACTGTTTGTCCAGAATAATCAGTTTAAATAAAAATTAGATCTAATGTGTATTAAAACACACATCCAAGAAACAAAAGGAAGCAATAAGCAAACTCCAGATTTTTTCACAGTAGTAACAGCTTTATCAACCAAGCTGAAGCGTGTGATGTGCTTAGAAAACAGTCCCTCCTTGAATTTGAAAACACTGGTAGGCAGAGAAGAACCACGCTGTGGTCATGTTAAGTGCCTAGGATGGGATTTCCATCATCTAACTTTTGGTATCTACAGTACAGATGTCTCCATTTCTGCTAGTGATCTAGAAACACTTTGAATAACAGGGGGATACAGTGCAATTAATCTCAGACTAAGGCAGACATAAATTATACTCGAATACTGTCTGTATGCTCATGCCTTAAAGAAAGTGAGACAAGTATCACACTGGTTTTCTATGGGCTTAATTGAATAAAATACCACAAAAAGAAACCACAAAGATCACAGCAGCACTGCTTAGTTTCAACTTTTAAAGCATTTTGATTTTTATTCGATGTGTTATTACGGCACTTGTATATAAATACAGATAGTAAACTCATAATAACCCCCCTCCCATCCAACCCTCTCCCAAACCTTGAAAGAAATAAAATGTTTTCCTGCAAGCTTCCAGCTACACTAGAATAAAATATCTTTCTTTAGTGATAACACAGGTATTCTTTTGCCCAAGACCCTACCTTCAAAAGGGAACAAAATCTTTTCTGTACATTCTCCATTACACAAAATACGAGATTCTGATAGGCTCGTATCAGTTATTTGCTTTAGTGGGCAGCCTTAACTTTTATTTCTTTAATTAGTCTTCACCCTGACAGCACTGTTGGATCACAGAAGACTAACACAGGAAAGCTGCTCACTTCCAATTATACAATTACCACTCTTATTTTGCAATATAATGATCATTTGAGTATGATACACAGTGGGCAGACACAGCGCTGGGAGCAAAGCGAAGCTTGCATATACTGCGTCCAGTGGAGTGCTTTACAAGCAATGTATTCCAGTACAGCTTCCTCTTGCTTCCTCAGCTAGGAAATCAGTACAAAGCTTTGCAGGACAGAACTCAGGGTATGATCATTAGGAATGTCTGCAGTACCAAGACACGGTTTGGGGAAGGTGGAGAGGGAAGCAAACCCAACAGCACTATCACAGCTAGAAAAGAAAATGGAAAAACTGGTCTGCTACATTTATGACTAAAGACATTCTAGATTAATTAAAAAATGAGACAAAACAAAAGAACAACAAAAAAACCCTACCCTGTTAGTTACACTCACACCTTCACTGACAAGGAACACCACAAATCTCCTCCCAGTTTACCCTGTGGAGAGGCATTTACATTCCCTGGCATCACTCTCTCAGCTGGGATCTCAGACCCCATTCTCTAATGCTGAACACGACTCACATGTCACAATAACTGGTCTAGAAATGCATTTGGCACATAACTCATTACTTTTTACCATCTTAATTTGTACACTCTTTCATCCTGGGGCAATGACTTAATGATCTTAAAGGTCTTTTCCAACCTAGCTGATTCTATGATCTTTACTTTGCAGACATGCACCCAAAGTTGTGTTTTGTGAAAAAAGGTATTTCCCTGTAATTGATACCTTTTATTAATAAAATATTGATGTGAGAAGTTACAATATTCTTATTTTTCCATGAAGTTGGACTGAATTTTCCTCCTTCATGGCTTTTTTATCGCTCCTTGTCTTATGCTTCTGTAATTCCACCCCACTGTATTATTTAGCCATATGCCTGTTTCCTCAAAAAATGCCAGAAGCAAATCCATGGCATCTGTTTGAGAGTTACTGCCCAAGCCATTCTTTAGGATTGAGGTTCACTGGTCGTTGCTGCCTACCTGGGGTCTGATAGTTCAGTGAGACCATCTGGCAGCCAGCGTTCCAGAAAATTTGAGGCATGTAATTACTGGAATCCACTCGGCCTCCCTTTGGGTATATCCGACTCATTTGTCGTTTGTTATAACTGTATAATTCATCAAGGAAATTGAAATAAAAACATCATAGAAATGTATGTTCATATTCTGGTAACTTCAATATTTCTTACATTAATCTTACTGTTTCTCATCCTATGAGCTACTTCTCCTTCACAGACATGGAACACTGTAAATCTAGAAAGGTACACTTGTTTTATCTGTAGAGTTAGTAGAGCTGTGGTATGAGGAGGTGAAAGGATACTTCACAAACTCAATGGCATGGGTCTTCAAATACCCTAGTCCGACTGATTCATTGAAAGATGACATATTATGATGGATATTACGTTCTAGAAAGAAAAGACAAGACATTTTAAAACACTTCTGTAATGATGAATCAAAATCCAAGATCATGCACTACACGTAATAGCAGGATATAGTAATTTCTGGTCTGTTTCCCCATTATCTGTCACTCACAGAATCAAATTATACTGAAATTTCATAGTATTTCTGACTTGCTTTTTTTCTTTCACTTCCTTGGGAGAGCAACAAAACTTTCATTTGTGGTTTAGGACAAAATGGTTATTCAGAGCCTGTGTTGTGTGGCTAGATAAGGCAAAACAACATGATAAATGGTCTAGTGTGCAGGATGAAAGCAGCAGCTAACTGCTGACCACTGTGACAATCACGCTCACCTTTCTGTACAGAAAGATGAACCAAAAAAAGCAGTTTAGTTGGAAAGGCCTATAGAATATAATCGACAGCTTCAGATTCTCCCAGTAATTTAGTGACTCCGTGTGGATGACCAATGGAATAACACGCTAACTTTACATTCAAAGACACAGAGAACTAAAAGTACAGTGATGATGGCCGTAAAACTATAAAAGCCTTACGCCATTTCTAAGCTTAGGAAATGAGGAGATTAAAAAAAATACCTAGAATAAGCAAATACTTTTATTTCATTCAACCTTTTATGTTACCTTCTGCTACATCGAAACCTTGAAATTTTACAGGTTGAGCATAGTTGACCATTGTTGATAAATATGGATGTATATTGGTTGTGGCACCTACATATTTGTAAGATGCCATCCACGCTTGTTCATCTTCAACAGTTACTAAACCCTGAAAACACATTAAAAAGAATAATCACTATTTGTGTGTGTAAAAACAAGTGTTGGAATTTTCAAATGATACCAAATTATACCCAAATCTGCAGAAAGTTAAAGAAAGTGCAAATTAATACAAGAAAAGTGAACTTCAATGTCACAAATTAAGATTTATTTTCTTACTGATATATGCACCAAACACTCTCAGTGTTAGACACATGCAAGAGGACTAATGACAGAAAAGCTCCTAAGCAGCGGGTATTACAGGATGTTAGTAGGATAACTTTGGGATGAAAGATTACAACAGACTGAGCAATAGTGGGAGAGAATGATATTTCATTGTCAAATAAATTCCTAAGAATTGTGATTTAATACACACTTTCTGATAGCAGCTGTGGTGGAGTAAAGCATACTTGGTACTGAGTAAAACTTTCTCAACATCAAAACACAATTGGATTCAATTGCTAATCTTTACTAACAAAAGCAGACCAAAATATAGGGATTACAACCTTCACTGACAAAGAGATGCCACAAGACCAACAAGAGACACAACACACTCATATTCCTAGCTGCTTAAACTGATAAAAATCCGAATCCATCGCTCCCATAAAAATGTACTATATTTATAATAGAACTTCAAAAGTTTTCTACAAGTATCTCATTTGCTAGAAACCCACAAAAGTAAGTGCTTCTCCTGTAGATCGACCTGCCCAAATTTTCCTTTCCCTAAACCACGCTGAAACACATTCTTTTCACTGAAGAAAAGGAAAGAAAAAGAAAGGTGTCTGTCAATCTAAGCAAACTCCACAAGGCTTACTGTTCATGGCATTTTTACCACAAACATTTTTGCTTGTTCTACCAGTGAAGCACTTACCAAAACATCAAACCTCCCGCAGGCTGGCAGTGAATGTCTGCAAGGAAGTACTAAATATATTCAAAAGTTCTTATAGTACAGCCTTTTATTTTTGGAGTGCAACTCATGTTTGTGTCACAAAGTTCTCCTTCATTATTGTATCAGGAAACAGCCAACAACAAGAAGCACTTTCCAAAGCCCCTTCTCAGGGAAGAATAATTCAGTTCTCAGAACCTACACTGCTGCAACTCATTTACTCAGGAGATGGGAGAGTAAAAGATATGTGAAACTACCTGACAGTGTTATGGGCATGTACCTCTGCCTGTCATAGAGCACAGACACATTTCAAAGAATGAATACCATGCGAAGCGAAACAACTTATGCCTTAATATAATATGATTATAGCCACAAGGAATATAATTTTCTGGCTGCAGAGAATAGCTGATTTATCAGAATGAGTCCAGGTACACACTGGTTTATGTGCACTTTAGACCAAATTAAACTTCCAGTCGCCCATGAAATGAAGCTGAAACCATATTTCAATGCTGATTACCAGGGCTCAATCCAACTGCTTCTCAGGAATCCACATATTGAGGGTTCACAGATCTGTTTCCTGAATATGCCAGAGAATACCTCCCTTTATTAGTACAATACGGGCATTTTTTGTTACTCCATCAATATTTTTTAATAGAGTTTAGAACAAATTCAGGGCAAATTTCTTCAAATTTCTTCCTGTTCAGTGTCTTCATTTTTGGAAGGCTAATAATTCAGGAAGAACTGACCACCCGTCTTCTAAAAACCAGGCTCCTTCAATGTACCTCTTGCTGACTGCTCAGAATTGCTAATCAGATTTTACTATTTTGATCCATAAATGTCTAAGCAATGAATCACAGTGAAAAGGAAGTCAAAGGGGATTACCCATGCCTTAGTGCCAAGGCAATAATACCCTGCAGACTATAGCTGTATGACTGCCTTAATGACACACTAGCTCTAAGACAATGTTCTAAGACAATCTACTGGTCATTGATTTTATCTTATTTCCTTGGAGACCCATAATTTTTAGAGTAAATGGGCTACACACTTTGCAGCGTTCACAACTTTAAAACTGTGTATTAGAAAGGGCTAAGGATGGAATGTTTCTTAAAGCCTACAGAAACAAAGGAATGGTCACAACAGAACATGACCCTTTTAAGGGCTAGAGAAAACAATGGGGGAAAGTCGGTGTATCTGCATTATTTAGACCTCCCCATCCCTCAAGAAAAGAAGCAGAACCCACTCAGAAAACGACACAAATTGAAACAAAGTGTGGTTAGAACAGGAGCAGCTTTAATGAGAGAAGAGAAGGAGGAGAGAGAAAGGAGGTGGGAAGAGTCTTACAGAAGGGATTCCTGGGAGAAGATAAATGCAGAAGTCCCAAGTGAAAGCGAAAGGAAGAAAAAGAGAGAGGAAAACAAAGTGCAGTCGGGTAAGGGAAGAGGGAAAAAAAGTAGGAGGGATGATACATCTCAATGCCATCCAAAGGACTGCTGTGCATGACATCTGAAACTGAGATCAGACACTTCTCAGCAGGCAAAAATCATGCACTCCTGTCTGTCCCCAAACATTGCGACAGCCCTGGCCCCAGTGAAAAAGTACAGCAGAAGAAACCTTAGAGGAATGCTCTGTAGGTGCAGTGAAACTGAGTATTGTTAATCCACTAAGAATGCACGGTAAGTAATATATGTATTACATATAAAGCAATAAAATAAACTACATAACATCCTATGTGTCACCTTTTTATTGTTTTCTTGCTCAGAATCTTCAATAGCCTAAGGGAAAAAAATATATACACATTATCCAAAGACAAAGCAACAGGAAACACTCACAGTAAGGGAAAAAAAATCCTCAAAAGGTTAGTGCATTTAGCAAAAAGTATCCCCTTTTCCACCTTCCTGTGTGGCTCCTCTGTCCCATACACTTGGAAGAATTTTCACTTTCAAATTTGGGTACACAGGATATAAACTTCAGGAGCTGACCAGCAATGGGAATAGAAGGGACGATGCCAGACAGTTAAGCCCAAACCAATGCTATCACTAGATGCTGGAGACAGGAAGTTTCAGAGAAGAATGAAAGAACAACACACCCAGACAACACACAAGATCATCTGATGTGGATATGCAAACTGCCCAGGCTCTGAAAACATAAGGGTTAAGGACTGCTGTAAACTGTGCTTTAAACATCCGCATTTGGAAAAGGCCTGTCTCAAGATGTAATTTGCAATGGGACAGTCTTCTGTCTGCCTTCAATTACAAGCTGCCAGTACTGAGACTCTTGAAACAGATAAATGTTGACTTGGCACTGAATGTACATTCCTAAAGAATAAAGATTGAGTCACTGATCAGCAAAGCAGCAGAGAAGTTACCCAAGGGCATATGCTGAGGATGAGTGACTAATCTGGAAAAACAAACAAACAAACAAACAGACTCCAAAACAGTCAGGTAGTTAAGGACCAGCTGACTTAGTAAGTGAAACCAGCCCTAGAGCAATGAAGTTAAATGATACTTCAGTGAGAAGATTCATAAAAGACCTGAAGAAGCGAAGATGTTGACAAGAAGAGATACCAGGAAGGCAGGCCTGATGTCTTGGTGATGCTGCTAGAGACATACTACCAAGGGCAATCTGTGCTGTGAAAGATTTTCTGTACCTGTACTTCTCTCTGGAGTAAGATCCAAAGCCAGCCAGGCAGGAGAGAAGAAGTGGCCAAAATACTTGAGTGACAGACAGAGGAGCATGGTCTGATAAGGTGCCGTAGCACTGACATATAGGGTTTTTTCTGTAGCAAGCAGCAATAATGCCTTCAGTGCCAGAGCAGGCTTCGTTCTGAATTCCAATATTCTGTATCTAATTACTGTCAAGTAATTTTCAAGTTACTGAGCACAGACTGATAAACTGTACTAAATCAGGTATGAGTGGAATAAAGAGAACTCTTAGTCTACCTGCCAGATGGCTCTCTAGTATAGCCCCACTGCTATACCACCGCACTGGGGAATAACCACCCTATTCTGCCTTCATTGCTGTAGGTGAGAGAATTTACCCTAGGAGTTAACAATAAAAAATGACCCAGAGGATCCCTGTAACAAAGACACAGGATGCAGCCTTGCAAAAAAAACATTGTTGAGCAAGGAAGCTGATATCCTACCTTATATTAGGGCTCTGCAACTGAGATGCAAAGGAAAATACCAGTTGAAGGAGCAGGAAACTGCTTGCTGCCTTTAATTAGTATTTTTGATCAAAATCTCCACCTGTAACTGTTTCCCTCCATACTGACTGTTTTCTCAATGAGCACTCTACCTGAATAAGCAGGCTACAAAACTGAACCTAAAGGTTAGGAATCTGGTGAAGATCTTGGGTTTGACTCTTCTGACATGTGCTGTGACACTTCCACAGAACAGTGTCTTTTACACCCACCTCCATGGAAAACTTCCAAAGGAATGCACATAAGAAGCAATCCCACCTTTTTGACACTGATGGCAACAGCTTCTTTTTGACCGTAATCATCTACAGTAAGGTCACTTCCAAATTTGTACTCTGGATGAGCTTCTTCTTCCTGGTCAGCTGCACAGAAAAGAAAAAGAATCAGTGCAAGAAAAACCACAGCAACTACTAGTTTTGTGTGAGTCATGAAACAAATGACAGCTGAATACAGAGGTCTGGGTTTGGTATTTTTTTAAGACAGAAATAAAATCCAAGGTGTTAGATTTATAAGCATTAGTAATAAATTACATCTAAGGCCCGAGACTCTTACAGCTTTGGCATGGTTAGGAAGAAAAATGTTATTTACTGTATTTTTGAAGGAATCGTAATTTGCTTAGGAAAAGTGTAAAAAAAACCCCAACCCAATAGGCTTGGGGAAATAACAAGAAATGAAGACAGAGTTCTTTAAAGACATAAAAAGTTGCTAGTGACCAGGCTTCTCGTGCATTGTCAGTCTCCTTATGTGCACCTACTATATGGAATCATTTTCATTTGCTTTTAAGGAGATTTTCTGTTAGAACCTAGTGTATTCAAAGAAGCTAAACAGGCCTTTTACAAACTCAAAGCCATTAATCACATTATTTATATGGATTTAAACAATAATTTTAGAAAACCCTTATTTGGGTTTCTTAGTAGTCTGGCACATGGTTAACAACTCAGCACAATAAGAACACTATTAGAAATAAGCATTCCAGTGGAAATCAGCCTGCAAAACAACAGAATCTCCCCTGTGCTCCTTGATCACCTGAGGAAAAACACTGAGAAGCCCCTCCAAAAAATTGTTGTATTTCAGTCTTTTTTAGCATCGGAAGGACAGATACCAAGAGTTGGATCACAATGAATGTCTTTCACAAGGACCTCTACTGACAGCAACAGCAGTGGCTTTATGCTAGTTAAAATAGATAAAAATTACAAAATAATCAAGGAGAGGACTAAGAGGTAACCTAAAGCTGGGACATTCAGTATGATGTGTGTCACAGGCCACTACCTTGGTTCAGCCTCTTGCCAATGCATGATTTGCCTCTTCTGAAGGTAGACATTTAAAACAGACAAGGTGAATCACACCCTAGATATGCCTATGTTTCCCCGTTGGCCATAAATGCATTCCACATTGCTGGCTTACAGCTAGATATTTACACTGAAGATATCAAGTTTGGCATCCCTCATTTTATCCTTATAAAGCATAATGCAATATTCCAATCTGCTGTTGACACAAGTATTAAAAATAGCAACAAAATTTGTTTTCAAAGTAAAGATCACAGCTTCCCAGTCTCTCACACAACACAGTGTCTTGGTTGCTGCTCCAATATGACTTCCGAACAGTAAGTAGAAGTTACAATTATCAGTGGTATCACCAGCTGAGCTCATGTTCCTACAATAGCCTGCCACAGAGCCTGAAGCCCCTGTATGTATCTGAGATGAGATGGCAAGGCTGGAGGTCTGTATAAATGGCCCTGCACTGAGTCCAGCCTTACTGCTGCTGCCACAGGCTGTGGGCATGTGGGTGACATGCATACTAGCTGCTCATGCTGGCCTACTGTTTTACCACAAGCAATGTTTGAGAGCCCTCCTCTATGAAATCCTCACCACTTTCTATTTCTTCTTCATTATCATCCTCTAGGATATTTACAGGAGCAGCAGTTTCCCCAGCCTCCATCATCTTTTTCAGAGCATCAAGCTGTTCTGTCAATAAGCAAAATAAAATACATTAGTCATTACATGAACAGTTCATAGCACAAAGAAATACACAATCATAAATGACTCTCTGAGCTATTTTCAGTGGGTTGTCTAAGTTTTCAGTTAACTTAATTTTACAGAGTAATAGCATCATTAGACGTACACTCGTGTTAGAGCTGAAAAGTGGTCAGTAAGGGCTGTACCCAATGCTTACTAAAGTTAAGAAAAGTATTTCCATAGACTTCAAAGGTCTTTGGAGCAAGCATATTACTTTCTCAAAGAATAAACAGACAGCTGTCTCTTTCATGCTTGATCTATGTAATGGAGGCTGCTTGGACTGTCGATTGTGTTCCCATGTGCATTTCAGTTAGTATGAACACAATCACGTATGACTGAAGTCAGTGGAAGGTCTGCATGCTTATCTTTAAATGGAGAAGGACCAGAGTTCATCACTACAGCTATACTGGAAGCTGATATAGCAACATTATTCTTACTGAAAAAAGATAAATATCAGAACTGGCAAAATAGCAAGAAGAGCAATTTGAAATTCCATTTCATTTGATGCTTATCCTGGAAAAACACAGCAATGCAAACATACCAGTGTAGGCAGAATTTACATGAGGTTCTATCTGTGTTATATTTATCTCAACCAGCAATCTGATAAAGTCCCAGGATTACATTTCTAGGTCTATCTATGCCTATGCTAGGTGCTGATATCAAGGCCTAGACTCTGGCTCTCATATGAAACACAAGGGCAAACAGTGTCATTTATATATAATTAATATTCTTCCAACAATGAAATTCAAACAATTTGAAAACTCTAGTAACACAGTCTATTTGTATCTATCTGGACTTTTGTTTAATTTCATACTTGACAAGCTTTACTTACTTTTTTCTACTTCAGGTTTCAGCCTTTTATTCTTTATGAGAATCTTTCTTTTCAGATCATTAGGAGAAGGTAAGGCTTTACCTGGATCAAGCTGTAAAATAATTTAAAGAAAAGGCTTAATAACAGCTATTTGGCCTTTTTGTATCCCCGTCTGGGATTTTGACTTTAGGACAGCAATGCTAAGGGGCAGTGAACAAGCAGTGCCTCCTCAGGCACAACTGTTATATTGTCTCCTTTGCTTCTTCCCTATCCCATGGGAAAGCTGTGCTCAGGTAAATGCTGCTGGCTGAAGCCAGCACACTGGGCTCCAGCCTATGCCATCTTCAGCTGCACTGCTCAACACATTTCCACCTCTCTCCTGCCTAGCAGTGGGCACGGATGTGACCTTCATGCAACTCTTCATCAGAGCACTTCCTACCTTCCCTCTCTCCTGTGGTTCACACAGAGCCCACGTCATAGTTCAGCCCATTATCATTTGATCTCTAAATAAGTCACCTTTTATGATCCCTTCAAGCTGCAATAATGCAAGTGAGGCAGCTTGCACATTCTTACAGAGTAGAAATGGGCTGGCCCTGGTGAATGGAAAACTACCCAGTCCTTAGCTAGGTAATGAGGGCTATTTAGGGCTACATGGTCATATCTTCGGTACTTGTGAAAGGCAAAAGTCAAGTTTCACATACACAAGGAAGTATTACTGAAAGGTTTGCTTCAGCTTGGGGAAGAAGAAATTACTGAGAAAAGAGAAAAAGTATAAATCCTCTGATTTAAGTCCCATCACAGAACTGAGGCTAAGAAACAGAGATTTGGGTATGGTAATTAGCACCCTCTCCACCTCAGGCTTGCTAACATTATTATGCAGGGAGTTGCTCGTATAATGGACTGTGGTTTCCACTAAACCATAAGTGATACAGGAGAACACGTTTCCAGGACTAGTAAAAATTCTTAGAAGAATTATTCAGATATTCTCATCCTTAAATCCAACCCTGAGCTATGCAGAAGCAGCATTCTATATGTAGAAACAAAAGAACGAAGCACCAAGACCTGAAATCAAATAAAAGCAGCAGAGGTGACAAATAGCAAGGCAGGGAAAAAAACCCAGTAAACCCAACCCCACAAGAATGGGTGCAAACCTCCTTGCAAGAGGGTAATGATCACCCACAACCACCAGGCTGGCTCACTCATGGGAGCTTCAGCATGTTAGATGAAGAGAAAACACAACTGTTCCTGAGAGCACTTGGTTGTAATTCCACTAGATGTCAATGCCGCAGAGCTCATTTATCCCCAGGCTTCCAGGATGCCAGTCTGTATCCCCAAGCAAGGCATAATTGGATGCCCACTTGGACAAATATTTGCTTTTACTTAAAACCAAATCTGCTTCAGCCAGTTAAGTCTGCCCTCCTCAGTCGACTACTCGAGGTACCAAAACCCAACCACTCATAAAATACACATTTCAAGCTCCTCTGTGCAGCATTTGCTTTGTGAGCAGCTGGGGACTGAATTCACTCAGGAGGAGGAATGGACACAAAACACAGAAGACTCAGTAGTGCTCCACAGCATAGGCAGCTGAGGATGAATGCTGGGCCCTGCTGTAGCTGTATGGTAGCCTTTAGCCAGTTCTATTTTAGGTTTCCCTGAAAGCTGCTGGGAGCTGTCATTTGTGAGGAATGTGGCAAGGTGCTACACACATTACACGGAACATTACAGATTTAGTTCTCTGGGACACATTTTTCAGGGCAACAACTTGATATTCACCAAGCCTTATGTGCTGCTGTACCTGTAACATGCAAGGACAGCACAGCTCTGGAGATGATAATGCCAGGAGCCCCCTCTGCTGGGGTTCACATGGACAGGAGCTGAAAGGTAAGGCAGGTTTTGGGTGGCTGCTGGCAGACAGCGAGCATGCTGCTCAGGAGGAATAGCTGCAAGCACTGGGTAACAAGCTATTAAAATCTCAAATATTGTGTTTGTGAAGGAGTCTCCTGCCATGCAGGAGAGTGAAGTGCATGCGGATTACAGTGCACTTGATAGTCCAAATGAGACTGCAGGGAACTCTTTGTGCTTAATTTAATTCTTAATGCACTAGTGGGGCCCACCTAGACTGCAGGACCTGATCGAGAGCATGAAGCATGCAAAGTGCAGCTGAAAGAAGAGGTTTCCTCAGCTGAGACCATGCAATTTATCATTAATTGGGTTTTCAACAGTGAGTGGCACTTTCAGAGTTGTGTATGCCCTGCAAATACAATGTATGTTTTGTATTTTATATACGTGCTGATATTACATCACAAATCAAGGGGATGGATTTCCCCAGGCTGCTCACCAAGAGCCCTGTACAGAAGAGATTAAACAAACCAGATAAGGACAAGTCTGTACTAAAAAGCATAAAAACCTAAAATCACTAGTCATTTTTGAAAGCATAGGACTGGCAGTGAACAGTACTATAGGTGATATGATCCCAGATTATCATCTCTTCAATACAGGTAATATAAAAAAAGAGAAAGACTGGCAAAATATAACATACTGGATGTGTTTCTAGAGGCTGCTTCAACAGGAGATCTCCAAAAAGATCTTCACAGTACTTTGACATCTTGTACTGCTGGTATTTGCTGGAAAAGATGATATTGGTTAATCTTTAAATGTAAAAAAGAAATCACTATTACTCAGCAAAACAGAATACTACTAAGTAATGTAGACATCCCAAATTATATACTGCCCACTTTCTCTCGATCGAGAAGTATTACTTTAATTATACTGTCAATAAAAGTCTATTATCTGACACAGATGAATTTAATAAGACCAAAAAAGTAGATTAACTGAATCCCACACAGCTAATGGAATATCCAAATATATATTCCTCAGCTTTACCACAGATAAAAATATTGCCATTATTACGCTAAAGATTGACTACTATATTAAAGCACAGTCTCTCCAGTATACCTGCATATCCCTACAGTTTTCAAGTACACTCAAATCAGCATTTTTGAGCTCTATCACCTTTTTTTTACATTGCACTACAAATAATAAAGATGAGCACTATATACCTGCAGTGATTTTCAAATGAAAGAATGACAGGATACTCTGATGTAACAAATGCTGTTTCCTTAATGGCTTGAATTACATCCTATGAAATGCAATAATAGGATTCAAATTAGAACAGATGAAATTACAATCATAATGAAAGAGACTTTTTTGTTCTCCACGCGACCCTGAGAAACTGAGAGCTGAGTCTCAAATGTGCCAAGTGAAGCCAGAACTAGAACAAACCATTCTTCTCTGTCCCCCTGCAACAACCTGGACTCAGCACCCAACCGGTGCCTCACTGCACCTGTAGCAGCGGTGGCAGCTTCACCCAGAACCCATCAATGCTACCCCTGGATCTGCTGCCATCTTCTCTTGCCAGAAGAATTTTAACTTCCAGAATAACTCCTGCATCTTCAGGCTTTTTCCACAGCTTAAGAAACTTCTCAGACAACAGAGAAGATATTTATTCTGTGGTACAAAGAGCCACACGGTGTGAAAATAGGGGGCAAAAGAAGCAAGTCTGCTTCCTGCAGTTTCTGTGGAAAGGCAGATGTAACATGAGGGGTGTATGATGTGAGTCAGAAATGAGCCCTAAAGTCTGGGGACAAGATGCAATGTGTCAGTCCATCACTAGGGAGCAGCATCTGGGTGCTGAGGAAGGAAGGGTGCCCTCCATGGATTCTTGTCTGGGGGTTCTACAGGGCTTACTGTCATGTGTAGAGGTCAGGCATTTACCTTGAAAAGAATATCTGTACACATTGCTTTTCCATGTGTTATTATTGGTTCTTGGTCTTCACCTTTGCCATCCCAACAGTCCAGCTCAACACACCTGAAGACCCAAGAAAAATGATGTCAGCTTCCTTAGTGTTCCAGTACAGGATAGATACTTCAGACACATTCTAAGCAGTGATGTTACAAAGCAGTTTTGGGAATGGCACAATTCCTTTTAAGCTGCACACGTGTAATTTCAGACTGCTTTCATAACTTTGGGTACCCTAAATACAGTATGTGTGGGTCAATACATTTACACTTGAACAATAATGTTTTTAGCACTGTAACGCTCTTCTAATTTATTTTGCTTACTCAGATAACTGCAACACATTCTGGTACATCATGAAATTAAGCAGGAAATCATAAACTGATTCTCATTGACATATAAACTTCATCACAAAGCAGAAAACCTTCTGAAATTCTTCAGTTGTCACTTGAGATCAAACTTGTCTTACTCAGAAACTCTCTCCTGACATCACCTACTACATTTTACTGCCTTTTAATGCTTTTTGTGAGAAAACCAGTGACTGACATATGCATATTTTCATTTACCACACTAATATATTCATACATGCAATTATGCAATGTATCACCACCCAGGTATATTACATAGTTTTAAGGTATTAGATCCACAAATATCAAAGGTTGTTATCTCCTGCTTCCAACCTGCATCCAGCCAAAAGCACTTGTCTGTACATCTCCACCGAAGACTTGCCACCAAACTGCCTGCCTGTTAAATATGTATTGTGAGAGGAACTGATGAAATAATGAGCCAAAGGATGGTCCATTTCTTGATATAATTCCAAACGGTCCAGGAAAACTGGGGCATTTTCATCTGACATCAAGTATCTGCAAAACCCATCACTTGATATGACGCCTGGAAGGAAGAAGAAAGCATGGTAAATCACTACTAGAAATCTATAGCGGGCAGGAATCAATCCATCTCACAGAGCAGCAACCCTAGCACAAAAGCTGTATTTACTTAGGTTTCTGCAAGCAAACAGAAGCTCTCCCCTTCCTGTGCTCCAAGCTGACCAACCACTGGTGCAAACTCTGTCACTGTGTTCCCAGATAAAAGTATCACATGTCCATCTATCTCAATATCCTATGCCCAGCACTCACCATTAGTAGACCTAAGACATCAAAAGGATGTGAAGAAGGCAAATAAGTAGCAACATCTCCTCAGAATATTCCCAGCAATTTTGGGCTTTGGGACTTTGTGAGCCAGAAACTCTGAGCTTGCATGCATCAGGCTTCTACGGTACTTCTCTCCCTTCTTTCATCTTTAGCCCTCACTTTGCTACGTGGCTGCTAATCAAGCTTGTAGCATGTGCAGAGATATGTTCTCCACTAACAAAAACAACTGGAGGTGTAGTTGACAACACCTGCAAATGTCCATTTGCAAAGCATTAGGAATATCTAAGACACCTTCAAGTTTACTGTTTGAAATACAGGTTTATTCCTTTATAATGAAAAGCAAGCCATTTTCTACAGTGAACATGGGACATACAGTAATTCAGAGGACAGAACACCTTTCTCTTACTTCTCTGATTTTATAAGCTTCAATGAAGTATAAAAAAAATCAAGTGATAAATGTTAATGAAAATAAAGTAAGAATAACCAGTACTGCAACATCACTTTTAAAGTGGCCAAGAGACTGAAGAATTATCTGGGGTAGGGAAGAAGGGGTTACTCACAAAGAGTCACTGCAGAGAGTGGTTATCCGGCACTAATTTGGAGATTGCTTTCCCTAAAGTAATGTACGAACACTCAGGTATTGTTAAGGCACAGGTTGCAGCAGTCCTGGTTTTATTCTGTTTAAGACTTCTTTTTTCTTACAGAGAGAACTGCAGTAATCCTGCTTTTCATTCTGCTCCTAACTTCCTGAGAAAATCCTCTACTGGAGCTTACATTTTCTCTGCTTGGTGTCAGCCAGAGGTGAACTGTTCTGGAACATCTTATTCCAATCGTCTCATCTGATTCTAAGTTTTAGAAGCAGGGGGGAAAAGGGGGATAAAATGGAATTTTTAGCTGTAAGAATGTTTTTATTTTGTTGATCACTGAGAACTTCAATGCAGGGCACAAACCATCTAAGATTCTATGTACTTTTAGTCCATCATCTAGTGGGAAAAAATCACAAACAACAGCTGAGACATCAGCAACTTAACAGAGCTCAACAGACCACCCTTTGTATATTGACATGCACTGACCAGGTGGAAGAATTTGACTTAGTAGTGTTCCTGAGCAAAGAGGAGCTGCTATTTTTGCAGAATGGATAAGAACTGGGAGCTAAGTTCAAGCACTGACACTTCCAACACCCACAGCAGCTCAGGACATGAGCTCTCCAAGAATGGTTTGTAAACACTTCTTCAAGCTTCTTGCTCAAAGAGAACACTTTTCAGTGCACTCACAGAAAACACCCTGTTCCAAGCTAGACTGCTGTCCTCAAGCTTGATACAGATTATAAGGTGGATGCACATCCAGTGGTGCACATGGTAATTTTAATTTATATTTTTTATTTTTACACAGTATCTGTACAGCTTTGCAGCCCCTCTGAGACCATGGCCACATGCATGTTGCCTTATTGCTAGAAGGAGTTTCCATGTTGTTCCCTATTGACACGACACTAGCCTCTCCCATTTTGTATCTGTAGCCACAGTGTAAACTCCATCAGGGAAATAATCCTATAAAAAGCCACTAATTTTAAGGGGGAGATATTTTTCTGCAGATCAGTTTCCTGATCTAGTTCACTGGGGGCCACACAAGTGCTTGCCCCTGACCACAAGGACTGTAAATGCCCTTTAAAACGTTTGGATGCTTCAGAATGAATTCCCCAAGTGCCTAAACCCAGCGAATACAGAATTCCCTCCCCCATTTACCTTTACTCTTCAAGTCTTCATCTGGCTCATATGTCTCAATTATCTGCATTGCTCTTTTTGTGTCATAAAAGGGAAATAAAATTTCATTGAGCCGAGGATCTCGTTGATGCTAAGGTTAGAAAACAACGGAATTCAGCAAAACAATATAGTGCATGGCTATCATCCAAGAGCATTTCATTACTGCAGATGAGAAAGAAAGAAGTGGACATTTAAAAATAAAAAAAGAAAAAAAAAAGAAAAAGCCCTAAAACTTACAGACTATTGAACAGTAGCTTTAGCTTTAGACAGAAAATGAACCTTATCTTTCATAGGAAACCTAAGAAGTTTACAGATAAGAATATTTCAAAAGAACAATCCAGTGCAATCATATACTGGTCTTACTCTTGCTTGTTCATGAAAATAATGACTGCACGTGATAAGGGTGCCAATGAGATGTTGAAAATAAATGGCTAAATGACTTCTCTTTGTCAATTCTCCCTCTTCCTAATCTGCTTTGTAAGGTCATGTGAACTGACAGACTTGACTGATGGCACTGTAATCGCCTCTGTAAAAATGCGTGTCTTCAGCAGTATCTACAGCTAAAGTACAAATTAGAAGTAAATTAAAGCTATACTGTAAATACAGAATTTGAAACCTGAGTTTAGAAATATGCAGCTACAGATGATTGTTTGTGAATCTGGAAACACACTGTGTTATTAACTACTCAAAACCCAGCGTAGGTTCTTAAAATTAATATGTACCACTTAAAAAGAGCTTCACAGTATCATCTCTTCAATTCACAGAAATTTACCATATTAGGATTTCATAAGATATGTAATATTTAGACACAATTTAGCAGTGATTTCTAACACACTACTAAGCCTCAGAGGTTTTAAGTTTTCACTGATAATGTGCTGTGTAACTTTTGGTTTTCTCCATGCTGGATTAGAGCTGCACACTGTGTGCCTGATTCTCCATTAAAAGAAAACTAAAAATGGAATTGAACAGAGTAGTGGCATGGAAAAGCAGATGCAATAAAATAAAGAAATAAATATGACTGTGAAAACACTCTTTTCCCCCAGTAGGTGCACAGTTTTCAAGCTTTAGTTTAAGCAGAATTCAGAAGTGTAACAAGCCAACCCATATTGGTGATCAGTAATTTGGAGGGGACAGGATGGTGTCGATATGGCTTGGCACAGCACTATCAGCATTTGCTGTAATTCCTCATGTGTAAACTTTTGGACATTTTTTTCCAAGAAAAAAAAGCTATATCCAATCAAAAATAAGCACTTGATCTCTTTTCTTACAATCAATACATTGGTGCATGTGCTTAATTAATTCCAAGAAATTACAACCAATGCCAAATTAATCTTTCAAGTAATGCTACTGACAGTGTACAGCATTTAAAATACAGCAGTTTGATTCACTACAGATCATCTGTCTGGATATCTAAGTAAAACTCAGATGAAATATGATATGAGAGCAGATGAATGCAGGACATCACTTGCTAAGCAGCACACAACAGCAACACAACACTGGCATGCAACAGTACAGTCTATTGTGACAAATGACAAGCTTTATACCATTAGTGACAATACACCACTCCAAAAAACTGTAAGAAATAGTAGGGAAGGTTCTTAAGAAAAGTGCTCTTCCCCACTCACTTTCTTCTACAGTTAGTCATAAGCAAACAGAAGAAAATAAATGGGATAAAGCAAAAACTCTCCTCTTGAGAAAGAGCCCCAGAGTTATCAGAAGGAGCTAAGAGCAAAATATTCTTGTGGCAACAATCATTGCTCATGATCAATTTTCCATCTGAACAAAAGCAGATCTTTATGTTTACTTAGCTTAAAAATAAAGCAAAATTGATAACTGATGAAGTTTTAAAAAAGGAAGAATGCTTACTAGTGTGTCTTGGGGAAATGTTCTACACTACTGAGCTTGTTGGCACAGGAAAGTTTTAACACAAAAGCTGACCGAAACTAAAAGCATAAAGTTTCATCTAGGAAGACAACATGCCCCAGGATTAATTGTGTATGTCCAACAAAGCTGCACTTAAGTGTTCTAGTTACCAGATCGGCCAGGACACCCTTACACTTGACATTCTTAACCATATGAGGGAGAACCATCTAAAAGCATAGGGAGAAGGAATGCCTGGATGGTCATGCAAAGAGAGAAAGACCATTTAGCGCCCCCAGTTTGGCCTCCAGACTCCTCTTTGAGCAGATACAAAGTGAGATACACAGCAGTTGTTCATGTGCTGGAACCAACTGTGCCTCTTGAATTCGTCCTATGCAGTGGTAAGAAAAGTGTCCTTTTGTGGAGATGAGTAACAGAGGGAGACAGAGCAAGCGAGTTGGAAAGAGAAAGGATGAGCAAGGAAGTGGGAGAGAGGGGGATAGAAAGGGATCTCCTCATACCTTCTTCCCAGAAGAAAAGATGAGTCCTGGTCAGCCTATTGAATTTCCATTTGACAGTTTGCAGGAACAAACTCAATAGCAGTGATTTCAGTCCTTTTGCTGCTACATTTTCTGTTTTTTCAGAATTTGACTTTAAAAAAACATGACCTAGACAAAATACTCTGTGCTTGACAATAATTCAACTTCTAAAAACTGCCCAGAAGTTTTAATTCCAATATACCATTAAATCAGCTGTCAGGCAGCAACATTTAAAAGTCGAACTGAAACAACAGTTTGGAAAAGCTCCAGGAAAGCAGCTCACCCTCCACTCAAACCCAGTAACGTATCCTCATGCTCCCTTAGAAACCCGTAACACTTAGAGCTTCTGCAGCATGCCTCAGAGGTTACCGAATTCAAAACTATTTAGGTTAAAGACTCTGCCAAGTAACTCCCCTCTCCTATATAATGATAATCATCTTTTTATATTTTCCAGCATTAAACACCACTGCTAATTGCAGTGTTGGCCAGCTGTCAAGGGGACAGAAATGATCACTTCAGAAGGGAGATTCTGGGTCATTCAGTGCCTTTCAAAACATGACCAAAACTTTAAACTCTATTTGGAGACCAAAAGACTTCCAGCACAGAGGCAAAGGCATTAGTTTCAGTCATCAGAATGAATGTCCTATTCTCTAAATCCACTTCACTAATTTTTTCCAGCTCTGGTCACCAACTAAAAGATCAACTATAAGATTTCTAATTGCAAAATGTGTGGTATTGATAACGATGTAGCCAACATGATGCAGCTTTCTCAAATATTGCCCATAAAATAAGACTTCTAGTTCTGTAAAAAGAACTGCTCAACCAATACAAACCAGAGAGCACAGTAATTAAGTTTAAGTTTTTAACCAGTTACTGGAGATAGCCAGGAAGTTCTTACAAGTGCTGGCAGCTCTTCTGCAGGAGTTTGGCCTTCAAGGAAGTGCACTTAAAAGTAATTACAAAGATCAATTTAAAAATAAAGATAAAATAATAATTTACTAAAAAATGAGGATTAACACTAAAAAAACAATCAGAAGGTGCTACGGTGCAATGTTGGGACAGGGCTGTGTGCTTCAAGCAATAAAGTGTATCTATCACTACAAGAGAATTGGGGGCTAAGGACTTTAAGGGAATAGTTTGTAATTTAGATCAAAACGTTATCTTTTCTCTCTTCTATGCAGAAGCAAAAATGACATGCCTCAGCTATGACCCCAGTCCTGCAAACATTAAGCCACTGTGACAAAAGAACATCTCACAGCAATAAGATTAAGCATGTGCTCCAATTTGTGAATAGAGAGAACTATGTGGATACGAAACAAGGCCCCAAGTATGTAACCATTAGTCCTGAAGCTGTTGATCTTCTCACTGTCTTTTCTTTCTGAATACTCTTTCTACATGTAAATTCAGTTTTGGTGAAGAGTAAGGCATGCATTCCTCCCTACTGAAAAAGAAAATTGCACTCTAAGTTTGAGATATAGGGAACTTACTGCTTAAGTTCTTCATATAGCAGCATTAGATATATAAATAAACATATATATAATTCTATAAATTCATATGAAAAATATAAAATAGATTTATACCTAGTAAAATAATTTCAGATGGAGAGATTTTTTGGTAATGCACCCTAAAAGATCATGAAGAGGTAAAGCAGTTATCCATGTTATAGATGACAAGAACCTACTGGTACAAAATCAAGTCAAATGTGCCTATTTCTCACATGATTATCTTGTTAGGTCTATATAGTGCATTTACTGTTGCAACTCTGAATGAGTCTTCTATAACTTACTGTGCTTTAAGGATAGGAATAAACCCAACCCCACACTGTTTATTGAACTACTTTGCACACTCATGATGTTTTTAAGAAATATTAAATACTTTTGCCAACAACTGTATTCTGGAAATACAGCAATAAAAGTATTTCCTCTTATTCTACACACATAATATTTTAAAAATCATATACAAACTCTTAAAATATCCTCTTAGCTCTTAGATTTGTAATAGATTGAAATAATACTGTCGAGAAGAATCAAACCACTGTATAGAAAAGCCTACTTCATTTTTTCTGTTATTCAGAAGGACTAGTAAATCTATTTTATTTAGCTGTGGCCTCCAGGTAAAGTAATTGCTTATAATAAGATACTGGGTGTATTTTAGTCAAAACCGCATTGAATGTAACAGTATAAAATGTATACAACATACACAACATACAACATAACACAACAGCAAGTAATCAACAGATGCAATCTGCAAAGCCAACATGTAGAAAGCACAACATACAAGGTTGAAGCTGATTTTTGCACCTGGATGTTACCATAATGGAAAGATCAGCGGATCAAAAGCACAGCAAATAATGACATGATTCATGCAATGGAAAGATTGGAAGAAGCAAGCCACTGCAGACAGACTTGTATGGTAGTTAATGTATGAAAAAGCTTACTTCATTTAGAAAGCTCACTAATTGGTCTACCGTTAAATAATCAGTTTTGTCTCCATTGCTGAAAAGAAATTTATTAGAGAATGTAAGTTTTCATATATGATGCTACAGTAGGTATGATTTACATGTTGACATTGTTGATACTTTCAAAACCACCTACTTTTCTACCTGAAGTAGCTCTATAATCTCAAAATGAACAGTCACAGAAAACATACTAACTGTCTATGCTTGGCACAGCTTATCTCCCATACTTCCTACAACTTAACAAACATTACTTCATAAAACAACATGTAAGTCCTCCAGCTGAGAATAAATTGAGTGAAGAAACGTTTTACACTTCACATTTCTTATTTAATTTCATTAGTTCACGTACTGTGTTAATCACCTAAAGGAGCAAGTTAAAATTACAGTAGTTAGTAAAGCCAATGCAAAAAAATAAAGAAGTTCCAGGTGCTTCCTCTAACTCATGTAAAAGTCGCTCTAAAATACAGAGTGAACTTTTACATTAACAATCTGAGAGGGAAGGAAGGGGAAAAACATAGACTTGAGTTTGTCTTAAAAGCATCGCTGATGCTACTAGGATTCAAGGTTAGACAATCTTTACGGTTTCTGTCACTTTTAGTTACAGACTAAAAATACAGCAAAATGAGTTTAAAGCAAGATTATATTAAATTTGAACTTACATCTTCTTGAAGAGGTCCTCTATGTCAGTTCGGGGACAAATCTTTTGGGTGAGCTCATAAAATTTCTCGTAAGTAAATGCTGCAGGCTCAATTTCATCATTCTGCAACAAAATGCAAAGGTACATTTATCCAGAAACGGAGAACTTGTAAGGCCTTTTGCCAAGAGCATATCAAGAAAAAGCAACCAAGAGTTGGTTTACCTCTTGACCTAGAATACGTTTACCTAGTTTCCTTTGTATTTTCTGAAAACAGGTCTTAATTCATCTTTATCATAGATCTATTTGTGTTTATCTTCTGACCTCACACTGAGATTAATTCTATGTAACACAGAACTGAAAAAACTGTCTTTTTCTTCTGAAGCTTAAAAAAAACCCCAGAAGTCCAAAATAATGTATATTTTAATGTACAAATTTCAGGATACTGAAGCCAAGGAACATTGAGAAATAAATAAAAGGTAGCCTGTTACATAAAAAAGGGGAAGCCTCACCTAAGAGGTTTAAGAACCACTCTATCACACAGATTTAATTACATTTTGGCTTTGGTAAACAACCTGCAGTGATTAGGAAGTTACCCATGAACAACAGGCATGTTTTTATGTGATGCAAATGACTTCGATCACAGATACAGATGTGAATGATAGTATAGCAAAAAGTTAGTCAAAACCACTAAATACCTTTCCACTTGGAAGACCTAATTCCTTAAGTGCCTGGAAGATCACTTTTTCTGTTTTACCTGATGCAAAGGTTCTGGTAATGCTGAAACAAAAAAGAGTGGAGAAAAAAAGAGAAATATTAGTCACTTTTTAAGCAATCTGTACTCTCCTGCTTTTACTGCCAACATTCTCCTCTGGCTTCAGCTGATGAATGTAAGCATCTTCCAAGTAATAGTGCAGTCAAAAAAGTGCTCTAAGCTTCACAGAGCAGCACTGCTCTGCCCGCAAGCCATCCATTAGAAAATGTATCAAAATAATGAACTGCAGAAAGAGCAAAAGAGGTTATTTTCTTCCTCAACGCACTTGGATACAGAGCCATGCAAAGCATTCTTCTGCTGGCTCTTCTAATGTCTATGCAGAGATAAATGATTGTGCTTAAAAAGTAGCAGATTCTGTAAGTGAGGAGACTCACATCTCCATCCATTCCCGACTGTGGTGACTTCCTTCCCAAGCACCCATGAAGCAGGCATGAACCATTCCAATGGCAGCTTCCTTCCTCTTCCCTTTTCAAGCAGTCGCTGCTAGCAAGAGCCCCACAGCTGCATGCCAAATCTCATTCCCTGCTCCCTTGCCCACTGCAGGGCTGTCTCCTTGGAACGCTCCCTCACCTTACAGCTATTACGCATAACACATTTAGGTAGGTCTCAACTGAAATATTTCCACCAAACACATAAACATCATCTTCCTCCTGCAAAATGGGTGATTGCACATGTATGTGACTGACAAACTCGTTTCACTTGAAATTAAATAAATCCAATTAAAGCTTAGCTATTTGATTTGATTAATGCTGAAGTCTTTGGTCTACTTCTGTTTCCATTTGAGAGGAGTTTGAATAACCTCTAACTGTGGAAAAGTAGATCCAAACTTGACAGCTCTTCCTTTTGATAAGGGTCTAAACTATAATGACGTGTCCCACAAACTCTTCATTTCAGTGTCTCAATCTGGAGAGAAAAACCGAAGTCTGTATCTAACATCTATTTCTAATGCCAACAAAACCTGTACATTGGGACTCTATAGTTGCCTGATTAGAATATGTTGCTCTTCATGATTGAGACAAACATTTGCTGAGACTTTTTGTTAATCTCACACATACTAATTTCATGTGGTGAAAGATGTGAAAACAAACTGTTGCTGTTATTTGTTGCCATAGCAATTCACAGTTGTTTTACTCTCCAAAACACTCTAAACTGCCTATGTAAATATTTTCATGCTAATAAAATTCAGATCAGGAAGTGAAAGATCAAACAATGGAATAATATTTTTAGAAATCTTGCTCTTTTTTCTTTTTTTCTTACAACAGTTTGACTTCTACATCCCTATTTAGTCACCTAAATCAGTTATTTGATTTTCCAAAGCTGATAAGAACCAAGATATTTTCATTAAAATACAGACTGAGTTTCACTTCAGGCACTAGTTTGTCAAAGAAATCTCAGATGTCTATTTTTCTACTCATTCTAAACACACACTAATGTTTCTCTACAATTTACAACCAATCTCCAGCCCTGTAAAAAATTATGTCTGTTCTAATGAATCGTACCCCAATAATAAACGTCATGTAAAATGTGTAATATGGGTGTAAGTAATTTGTCAGAAACTGTGAGCCAAGATTCCACGGCTGCAGGGAACCTATTTTTGATGCCAAACTGGTTTTTATTTCACCAAAGATGACAGCAGACATAGCAGTAATTTGTAATGAGAGCAACAGTGTAGAAAAGATTGCATGAATCAAAAAAGATTGTAAAAATACAGCATGACACTTTCATTTTGCTAAGGATATTGTAAATAAAATTCATTTTCCCTCTATCAGAAGAGACTTCATCCTAGCAGATTTATATTCACCTTGTTATGTGCCTTGGAAGAAAATAAGGCTACTTCAGATGCAGGCAAGTTACTGGTTGACAGATACCTACAGGTGTTCACTCATGTTCTACAGAGGTTTGAGGCTTTTTATGGCAATATGTCAATGTACTTCCTTATAAATATTAAAAATATTCCCAAATCTGGGACTGAGGGGTATTAATCTGTCATGCTTGTTGACGGATTCAATGACTTGGTTACTTCAGACCTTCACACTGAATCATTACTTCAAAAATCACGCCATCACATGACCTGTTCAAATCCATCTTTATCACAGTTCCACTGAATTTATCAGTTTGGCTAGAACTGACAGTACCACTGCACAGTCTGCACAAGAAATCATCTAAAACTATCATTTCTCTTCATCAGAGATTGTAGGGAGGACAAGAGGTAATGGGTTCAAACTGAGACAGGTTGGATATAACAAAGAAGTTCTTTCCAACCACCGTCGAAGTATTGACACAGATTCCTTCCTGGCACTCTGGAGTAATCAATACAAAACATATTTACTAAAAAAGTGTCATTTCAAATTAACTTTATTAAACCACCGTAAAACAGATTTAAGCCTCATTTATCAGAATTTAGCTTTTTCTTTTTTTAATATATTTTTATAGTTAGATGCTAAATCAACTTCAATCCTTTTAAATGTAGTTATAAAGGGATAAGCACAGATTGAGCAGAACTAATTCCTGAACAGGCTCTAGCTGAACAGGTGCCACTTGGACATGTAGAAAATCCATTTTCTGCCAACAGAAAGCTGCAGAAACCAAGTCGGTTTTTTTAACCTTTTAAGTTGTCACTTACAGTACTGTTAACATCTGAAAACACACAATATCTTACCAATGCCCTGTCCTTGTAAGATCTGTAGATGTAGTTCTAGACTTTGCTAAAACTTATTAAAGGCCAAAAGACAAAACTGGTGCTCTCATTAGGCTTTTGCACTATTGACTGTCAGAAATTCTTCCTTCCCAAACACAGTAGCTTGATAGTAATAGATCTGTGCCCCAGAGTACATTAAAATCCCAAAGCAGTTGAGAAGAATCTTCATTACTCTGCAACCCCCAACTGTACTAACAAGGAGTCCGGAATATTGATGTCATTTACCACGGACAACCTAAGGATTTTCACCTTCTCAAGGCTCATCATTCCCTATGGCTGCAAAAAATCTGTCTTAAACCTGAAAAGAAATGCAAGGAGCTATGATTTCCCAGGTAAGATCTTTTTTCCCTCAGTGTATTACTGCACTTCTGTGTAAAAATTAAATACAGGTGATCTTGTGATAAACATTCCTACAGCTTAAGAGATCTGCTGGGCATTCTGTTTCTGAGAGAATAACCTTCCTGTCTGTATTCCCAGAGCTACAGTTGCTACAGGAGTCCCTGAGCAGCCAGAGGAGATGGAGGTTTGACAAAGTAGGACTGACTAGATAACACTGTATTTAAAAGCAGCTATATGGAAGGGCTGACCATAGCAATCTGGAGATCAGTTGAAATGTAACATCAGAGGTTTACACCAGTGGAAAGAGTTACTGAGGGGAGGCTTGGGTAAACAATGTGAAACTTGGTGCACCTTGCAGAGCCATTCTGCCCACACTTCCCAGTGCTTCCTGGCTTGCCTTCCTCACACACATATCCATCCCCTTATGCATCTACCTCCCTCTGTTCCCTCTTTATCTCCCCCCACTCTTTCTCTGCACTAAGTGTTCGTGTGAGGAGGAGGGAAGCAATGAAGTCTCCCACATCCCAGGCTGCCCAGTGCTGAGACCCCTGGGTGCCTGTGTCCCATTTCATGATAACCAGCTGTTGCTGATCAGGCTAATCTCATGATCTTGACATCCTCCATCAGAGCTCCGATTCACCCGCTTTTCTAATGTAGGTCTACAGCACAAACTGATTCCTCCCCCTGCCTTCATTCACATTTCTCCTGTACAGCTTTCCTCCAGCCTCACTGACACCTTTCCTAGTGCTTTCAGTAGGTGATACAGCGCTTCCCAGATGAGCCCCAAAGATTAGACACATTTCACCCACAACAACATAGCGCATTTCCTGGATCATCCAGATGTAAAGAAGATTCAGCTGCCCACTGCACAACATGGAATAGTAGATCCCTTACAAATTTATAAACAAACAACTTCTGCAAGAAGCTGGAAATGGTGCAAATTTGAATTTAAAGGTTTAATACACGGGGAGCAGTGGACTGGGCTGTCTTCAGTGCTGAAGTTTGTGTATGCACCGGTTTCTGCATACACACACCAGTGTGCTGTACTACAACAGAGAGAATTTATGCCTTGCTAAATGTGACATAAAATATTTCAATGCAGAAAACAGTTTCAGATGAGGTAGCGCACTATAAATTCGTACTGAGGAATAAAACTCTATGTTCAAACACGGGCCTAAAGCTCTGAAGTCCTGAAAATGAATTTGCCTGTGTAGTATTGCTCCCTCATCGTTATCCTTCAGCTGATACTCCTTATGGGGCTTCTGCACAGAAGATGCCTCATGGCAGTTTAGTTTGAGAAATACGCAGGGGCTTGGCAATGTGAAAGCCAAAAGATTAATAGTGAAGCAGCTTTAACACTGTCAAGGTGTCACCTGAGTCATGAAACTAAAGGAACCTGGAAGGCAGCATGGCAGGCCCTTTGTCTTTTTGCAGATTCTACAGATCCAAGATCCTCTCTTTCTCCCTTGGGAAAAAGCCCCATGTTCTGAAGCTTATCTTACAAAGCCTCCTTCTTGCTCCCTTCTGTGAGTTTTAATTTATGAAAAGCAGCATGCCCCAAAAGTGTGGTTTTCACATACTGCATGAAGAGGAAAGAAGCTCAATGTATCAGCAAGAATTAATTTCTAGAGCAGGAGGGGGCAGAATTACCGCCTAGCCAGAGAGCACTGAAAATCAGTAACTTGTAAGAGTTAATGGCTGTTCAGAAATACGCTGTTGTAGCTTTCCTGTTACTGACAACGGCTAACCCAACAATTCATTTACCATGTGGAGAAAACCAAATATTATCCTGGGGGTTCCTATAAAAGCAGAAGTATTTTTGGCAGAGCTGTATCTGTCTCCTTTACAAGGAACTACATTTTAAATTGTACCTTTTTGTCCTCTATTCAACTGGCCTGCAGGCCTTTATGGTTCTTTTGCTAAGTATTTTATGAAGTTTTATAACTGAAAAACCCATCCTGGAGTTTGAAGAGTTCTAAGCTGAGAAATCTGATGCTCTAAGTGACTTTGAAAACAATGACAAGCACTCATATCTTCATTACAATGGACTAAGAAATTACTAGGCTGATAAGAAATCCGACCTAGTTTACCAAGGAGGTACAGAACTCAGCTAAGTATATCTAGTTCTGTACTTATTTTTACATATGTACTAGTAATAGAATTAATATTATATTTCATTATTAAGCCACAGAATTTTATTAAGATTATACAACCAGTACCTGATAAAAACTGGAACTCCCAATTGTGCTTACCTCCGAACTGGAATTTTCCCATTTGTGTTTGTTAGAAAGGCCAGCTTCATCCAGCTGAAATAAAAATGAAAGATTTCTCAGATATTTATTAGAATTGGGATCTAGATACTTGTATTTACTTAAGATTATTGCCATGTCTGTGAAATAAGTACAAACAAATAATTGTTCTGTAATAAAAACATTTTTCTGCAACCCTTTAGTGCTCGAGGCAGTTCTTTAACTGCAAAAGCAAATAGCAGCCAAAAAGAATCAGTACATCAATCAACACAAGTGAGAAGACAAAAAAGACTCGGGGTTTTCTTTGCAAATGCATCAGTGAAAGAGCAAACCAGATTATAATTAAAACATATAATATCGATAAATCAAATCAACTGTTGTAAATTGTCTTATATTTTCTCATGGACAGGTGCCAGATATAGACTTGAGATCTCTTTTGGTCATGATGAAACTAAACTAATTTAACACCATTTTCTTTATTACACTTGTTTGTGATTGCAAATGTTGAACTATGAAAAAGAACATAGTTTTTGTTTAAATTCCAAAAAGGAAAATATAAGGACAGAAAAATAAAGGAGAAAGGGGAGGAAATAAAGTAACTTACTGTTTCTTGAGACATGTCATTGGACTGACATTGTTAGCTCTAAAGTTATGTATGATGGATCCAAGCCCTTCTACCCATTGCTGAAAAACACAAAAATACAGAAACACTAAATTAGGAAAACTGAAGAAGGGAAAAAGAGTTAAGTTTATTTTGGGAGAAAGCTCTTCTTCCTTGCAGCTATGGATAATGTTAATAACCTGAGTGGAGGAAAAAACTGCCCACTTCACAGCTTATAACACCACAGACAAGTCCAGCCACATTTCACCCATTACTATTTCATCCTTCACTAAACAAAGTGATCGTGCTTTTCATTCCCCCAAGTGCTACATGTAGCATCAGCGCTGCTATTAAACCAGTTTATTACCAGCAGAGGCGAGCAGTCCACTGATTGATTTATCAAGCCTTCTACTTATAGCCTGTATAAACATATGCCTGCCTTTCAGCTTTGGCTGGCAATATTAGCTATTACTAAGCAACATTATACAATATGCAATGACATGTTTAAATGGTCCAGTTTAGAAAAGGAATGAAACAAAATATCAATAAGCCAGAGCAAACCACAGGGAGACACAATTGTTCTGGGGCACTGACCTCATCTAACATCCCGTTACATATTCAAGCCCTGTTTGCTTTCTTGCTTTCAACCTTAAAAAGCAGAACATTCCAGTAACCATTGGGATGACTTTCAGCCAACAGCAGCATTACACCACTTACTTATCTAATTCCTTTTTATGGATCTGTTTTTCTACTATAGCTTGACATAGACTTTTCAGTAGTGTATAGAAGAAGCATAAGGATTAGACCCTAACATGAACACTCAATGATTTCAGCAAGAATCCTGGCAGGATAAAGCTATAGGAGGAGAAAAGAAAAATGACAGCACTACAAGCCAAGTGTGATCTCAATTATGCCATTGTGATTCTAGGATTATTCAACAGATAATTTACACTGGTGGAACTGAGATGGGATTTGGTCCACTGCTTAACATTAACCTTATGAATAAAGAAGCTTCTTGCTTCCAGCCAAATTCTGTGCATGCAGCTTGAACTGACTTGGGCAGGATCCAGAATTTGACACTTATAAATAGATGCAGATGAGTGTATTTTTCTTTTCATGAATGAGTGCTGTACATCTGCAAAACAGATGGAAAAAAACATCATTTATATAGGAGGAATACTAACATCTTTGGGAAATGGCATATTGTAAACTGCAGGCAGTAAATCCCTATGAGCTAAAGCAAGGTCTAAGGTGTAAATTCAGGAGATAAACACACTTAAGCACACTTGGACTTAGATGATGCATTACAAGCACAAACTTCTTTTTAAACAAGAAACTGTTCATCAGATTCCCTCAAAAATAGACCTTACAAATCTGTTTTGCTTTAGGAAAAGCAGCCTTTTACTAAGACATTTATGAATAATTAAATATCCTTTTTCAAATAACCTTTTTAAGAACTACTGCATAAAATATGCATACAAATAGAGTAAGTGTGTATCTGAGAATCATTTGAAAACAAAAGTCTGACTTTTGAGAAAACCTGTAACTTGAGCTTAGGAGTGGTTTTGAGCTTGAAAAGAACCCAACAGTAACAGTCTGCCTTCCATTTATTCATGCAGTTGGGAAAAGAGATGACTTAGCATTCATAGTATGGACGTACCTAGGAATACAAAGAAAGCAAGGTTCATGGGGAGAGATAATATTATTTGAACTGATATAACTGGAAGCCATTGACAGACACAGGGAACACTTCTCTTTTGCCACAAATGTTCCCTCACCTAAGACGATATAGGGATAATTTCAGGATAAATGCCTGAACAAATCTTACATACATTTTAAGCTCCGAGAACTGTCAAAGTTCAACTACCCACACTTGGGTTTTTGTGGTTTGTTTGTGGTTTTGTTTTTGCTTTTTAAACAGTAAAATGTAACATTACTGCTGCATTAACACTCCCACAGCTATACTAGAATTTATCCTGGAATGATCTGGATTAGTTTGTAGATGATAAAAAGCGCCTCAGCCTTTCAGCTGCTGACCCATGCAGTAAAATGGGATATGCACTGCAAACAAAAAACCCTTGCAAAATCAAATTGTGCAAAATAAATATTATGAATAACCTTCAGTCCTTCAAAACCCCCATTTTTTTTCTGCTGAGAAACACCTTTGGAGCAGTACTGGCAATGTCACCGTTTCAATAGGAAATAAACACACACAGATCCATTCGGATTTGAAGGCAACAGATTACAACTACACCAGGTATAACAAAATCTAACATTTCCAAGTAAGGTTACCCAGCACTCAGTGCTGAACTTACTTCTGTACATCAAGAACAGCTGTCAAAAAGGAACACTGCTAAAAAAAAAACCCCAAACCCAACCAACCAAACAAGTACGGACAGAAATCAATGCACCAGCCACTTGCCAAGTAATTTCTTTGCAGGAGTTTTCCTGATGATTCCCACTCTAGAGGGCTCCCTAATCTTTTTTTCAATGATAATGCCCTTTCCTGATAGAGATGCCAAATCAGGAACTGCATTCTCTTGCACTGAAAGAGCACAGAACTACAGCCAAACACTGATGAGCGACAAAAGCAACACATCTCTGTCCATCTATGAATCATCTTTACATTGGCACGATGTCCCCTGGGCAAGACATGGCACTTGGAGAGACACATTTGCCTATCTGTTCCACACCACACTGCTGCACTACAATGTACCATCTGGCTGCATGTACTTCAGTGTGGGGCTACAGCACTTCTGGAGTGTTTCATCAGATATTCCCCACAGTTACCAGCTGGCCCTAAATTAACTAGGAATAAGAGCTGAGGTAAAAAAAAGTAAATCCTTCTGGATTGTGAACATACTATATAGAGGCAAAATGATGTATGATGAAAACACTTCCTTATCCATAGGTTAATACACAGGCTCAGTGCAACACATTCACATTCTGTTCTTCTGCCAGAGCAGTCTCCAAATAACAACTCTCTTTATGATCTCTTTCAAGACACTGTGTCCCAGTGCACAGATATTCACCAAATGTCCAAAACCTTAGAACTCTGACAAATGTCGAGCTGACAACATATTGCTTTCGTGAGAGCAAACCATTCCCAAATTGAATGTACACTTGTCTGATGACCTTGTGAGGGGGATAAAAGAAAAGCTCAGATTTTTCTCAGCTAACATGCTACGAAGAATATAGCAGCAGCCTTGCTTGTATGCTATGAAAGTACTTCTTATTTTACAGGTGAAGCTGAAAGACCTGTAAACCCATGTAAGTAAACAGGGATAAAGAGCCTCGATTCTCTTCTTTTGTGCTCAGCATTTCCAAATCGCTGCCTCTCCAAAGAAGAGAAATCCTACAAGGTGAAATTCTGAAATGAGGCAGATAGGAAACACTTCACTTAGGTCTCACAGAAAGTAGAGTTACAAAATGTTTTTGATAGAAATACAGGATACATTTGATTCTTACTGATTCTAGTGCTAAAATATTTTCCAATTTTCAAAATATGGCTCAGTACCTTTAATATTAATGTAACTCTTGAATTTCTTTCTACATATCAAGAATTATCCCAGATTTATACCAAAGAGGAATCTCGGCCCTGCTATCCAATCCTAGAGAAACAACTAGGATTGATGAAAAGAAACAAAACCAAAGACAAACATACCTTAAACACAGACCCTTAGGTTGACACAAGAGGTCAAAATCTAAGTACACTGCAGGTTGGAATAAGCAGGCTGTATTGGTTTTCTCTATCAAGGTCTAACATTAATACGTCTTTAAAGAGAAGGTGCAAGAAAAACTCCTCTTAGAAGCACTCTATCAGCTTTTGCTATAGTACTCAAATGCTTCTGAGGCACTTAGTGACCTTGTGTTAACCAGGGTTCATTGATGAAGCACAGGCAGCAAGGGCAGGGCAAACAGATAAGTTTGGCCTCTCAGCTCTCTTTTAGTCATCAACCTTTGATTTTGGAGGGTTAAAAAGGGCAAAAACTATGACCGGCTAAAAGTCACTGTAACCTACAGCTCATGACATTCTAGACAAGGTCATCCATGGCTTATTTACAGAAGAGGTCAGTGTTATCCAGACCTCTTGAGATTTGACTTCACTTTTTCAGTGCAGTCTCTCCACAGCTGCACTCAATGCCAGCATCAGGAGAGCTGGGGATGCAAGGAGACACTGCCCTCTGATTCTGGCATTCAGTGCCTGTGACCGGCTGTCAGAGTCAAGGGCTTGAGAGCTTGAAGGTTCAGGAAACCCAGGTTGTATAGAGCCATGTTTCCCAACTCTTCCCAGGACAGACACGGGCTGGAGGGATCCCTGGTCCTCTGCCCTTATTCAGCGATGCTGTGACCAGTAGATGTCCCTCTTCTCTCAACGCAGATGCCTCAGCAGTAATTTTTACTATGAACATCATTGAACCTCTAACATAAAGACAGCAAAAGTGAGGAGATGAAATGACAGTGTAAAACCTATCCCCTACCTGACCAGCTGCAGCACAGACTTGCATGACATTGCTGTGAGAATTCCATTACAAAGATAAAAGGGACTCGACTATTTCATCGGGAAAGCTGAGGCTCACGCACTACTCTGCATCAGGAGTGGCCTGATGTGTCCAGGCTGCCATCACCCTTAAGCAAAGCCTTCCACCCCGGAGTGACTTTTCTGGCATTGGAGGGGTCTACTCTGGAAGTGGCTGGAAAACTCACTTTGGCTGTTTTTGTATACAAACCAAGACAAACACAGCGGAGCCTTACACAGTGAAATCAACCTCCTGGCTATGGAGAACCAGGGCTCCAGTTTCCAAATTACTGGTAATTCTGCAGTGGCATAGCCAAGAAAGAACACAAAAAAGCTGAAAAGTACATTGAAATCACAGCCATTAACTGCAGGCTGGCTGGGATATGAAGATTTCTCTAGAGAACATGGTATTACATACTTGGCACAGGGCTACCTGAACATGTAAGCAGTGGTCATATATTTAAGACAGTCATAGTTTAGAAATGCTTATCAGATAGGCTATGAGACACAAGCCTTATATTAACATAATGGGACACAAAACAGCAGTAGACTTGTAGAGTTCTGTTCAAGTCTGTTCTGCAGGTTCCTTGGAAAGTTTTGCTTTGAAACATCAAAACAAAGCTATGCGAAAACAGAACTTTTCTGCAATGTAACTGTGGGATATGCCCATGGGAATCTTCTCCTACCTTCTAGTTGCTCTCCTAGCAATCTGATTTGGGCAAATACTTAATAGTTTGTTTCATGGAAAAAAAGCAGAGTCAACTTAAACAACTTTTTCTGTAAGTCAAAAAGAGCCATATAGCAGAAACAGCAACAAACCCCATCAGCCTGGAGTGCTCCATCGTACCAAAACCACAGTGGTCCATTTAGCCATTTTAGACAAATTGGAATAAATTTAGAAATGAAAAATACTATTCCAAGTGAGAAAGTGAGATATTTAAGAATGTCAAAATGACACGCTTTCAACTGCAGTCATCTTTGATGCTGTATGATAAAGCTGCATTTTACCTTTATATTGTTTGTCAGCATATGAGTAATGAAGCATTTCAGCACATGCCATTCATTCTGGTGCCTCTCAGGTTAGCTGTCAACACGTGATTTGCTGTCTCGGTGAAACACTTGTAGAAAATACCTATTTTCTGTCAAATCCAGCTATGCCAGTGTAAAAGGTTACTCCACTCTCCTTCGCATCCTGTCTCCCCTGTGGCTGCTCTCATCCCTACCTACCACAAGCACTTCCCAGAGCCAGGTTATCTTCAACACTGCTGCGAGCTTTGCTCCTAAATAGGCGACATGAGCTTGATGTTATGGCTTTTCCTTGAAATGAATTAGGAGTGTTCACATGAAGTCCTCTGCCAGCAGGGCAGTGCAGACTGTACTGTCTGGCTAAAGCGCAAAAACTATCAGCTGGAGAGATGGTCCTTCCCAACAGCACAGCTGGATCCGGGAGAGAACAACTGTCAGGACAAATTTATCCCTGATGTGCACTAATATTAAAGAATGTAAAAAGAGCTGACTTGACTTAGGTTAATCTTTTAAGTTCAACTCCTTAATGCGTTGCCAAAGTGGATGAGAAAGACAAGAAGTCCAGATTTTGGGTTGCTGAACTACAACAGCTTTATTGGACTTAGGCCAACTTTGGATAGGCAGCCTCTCATCAGCACTGCGCTAAGGAAATTCCCCCCCAAATACTGGCCTTTTCAAATGTCCTAGATTGAGGAAAGCAGATTATCGTATTACTAGGGGCACAGAAAGTCCATCTGAGAAGTAAAAAAGATACACATACACACTCACACCTCTAATATGTGTTTGTGTATGTTTTAATTTTAGCTCACAGTAACTTATAAATTTATTTAATCAGGATTCCAAACATTAGGTTTTAAATTCCTCCTTTTACAGCCTCTCTTTACTACCACAGTGGAATTACTTTAGGAGTGGACCATGACAGCTGCTTGCAATCAGAGACAGAGTACACCCTATTTTGTGGTTGTTTTAAGAGTGGAAATGAAAACAAATTTCTCAGCTGAAAACACCAATAGAATTTAAGTAGATAGAATGTAAATACCAGAGTTGGAGCTCAGAGACAAGTGGAAAGATAATAAACACACTCTTGTTGCTGGAATAGCTACACTTGGAGCTCAGCAATGACTTGGCCAACCCTGCTGAGCACATTGCCACAAGAGGCGATGGGGCTGCCCTTGGGCAGAGATGATGCAGATCACAAGAGAGAGCCTGTGAGGAGCCCTGCCTGGAGCGGAGGGTTCACCGCTGCCCACAGCATGCCCACCCCCGAGGGACTGCCCCCACCCTCTGCCACCCTGTCCTAAGGGACCTGGCAGAATCTGCTTCCCACTGATAGCCTGAAGCAGCCAGGAACTTGCCTTCATTTTCTTCTTCTGTCACGGTTACTCAGCTCCATTATAACCCAGCCATCAGTGAGTAATAATTACTTCTTTTCCAATTGTAATTATTATCTACAGAAGCAGAATAACTTTTTGTCTTTTTTTGTGGGCAGAAAGGTTCTGGACTTTTGTATCTGGATCTGTCACTAAATTTCCTTGTTTTAAAGTATCTGAATCAGGTGCCAACCAATCCTGATCCTTATCTGAGGAAAGGACAAGTAATGCTCGCCACCTTCATGGTAACAGTGAGGGGGAACAGCAGAAACCACTACAGATGCATCCCTTACACATATCTGTCTGCTTAACCTACAACCATTGCCCCTTTTTCTCCAAAGTCTTACCTCTGTCATTTCACAAGGGGGGCTTACTTTCGAACATGGATTAAATCAAGGCCTATTATAAACTGCAGTTAGTAGCTGCATAGCTATTACAGTCTATGTAACTGGCCAACATGCCCCTCACAAACCCATTACTCTAATAGAGTTTACAGAGATCTAAGGTGCCCAAGAAACTTAACTCTAACTTTCTGTTTTCAGAACAAATCACTGTTAGGTTAAGTATAAAAGTGTATACTGCCAGCATCTCCTCTTCTTTGCCTCTTAAATGTTTTCAAAACATAACTGTTGCACATCATCTCCCTGCAAGCCTGCTGAAAACACACACAGTAAAATCAACTTAGTGTACCCATATAAGTTATACAAGTATTTCTCCTATCATCATGTTTACTCAGTACTGCCAGTGTTTAAAGAGGTGTGGATCCAAAGCAATGAAAAATCAACCAGTTCTGCCAAGGGATTTAGTGATGCTGCACTCAGCAGACACATATTCTATTTTAAAAGAGGGATTTAGCAGGTGTGTGTTCCTGATCACAATTCAAAGTTTATCTAACAGGCAAAACCTCTCTTGAATCTCTGGATCTAAGCTTGTAGTATAGTATAGGTACTCTGGATCAAGTTTCTCAGAGCAGTTTACAGCAGAGAGATCAAGTACCAGGCCTTGGTGGAGGCACAGAACTTGCACTGTGAACTCCAATCTTAAGCTCTCAGGAAAGATGACGTGTAAAAAAGCACCATTGTTTTCTTAAGACTGTTCCATGCCAACGGGAAACAGAAAAGAACCTGGGTACACTGGAATCCCCTTAACTGTAGAGAATTTTCTTTCCTGCTTTTGTCTTTTCAAAGAATATGAACTACATGATACAATTAGGTTATCGCTGAACAGAATTTCGAGGGCTGAGCTCCACCCACCAGCAAAATGAAAGTAATTGCACTTCCCTTCAGCATCCCTGTGTGTTACAGATCCACTGCTGAACCACCACACAGCCTGCTCTACAAGCCCCACACAAAGATGCTGAAGAGCTAAGGGAATGCTGTCCCCTATATTTAATGGTCTCAGTGTCTACTTCTGAAAAATCATCATGCATACAAGAGGCTGATAAAGTCACTGATTCCTTTCATCATGGCACACAGACATGCTACAGAATGCTCCAAATGGATGTATGCTGTCCTTTTGTAGAGTGTGGCAGCAGACATTAAACTAGGTATTTCAGTCAGCCAAGCAGGCTGATTTACGCAGGAAAAACAAATGAGTACTGCTGAGGAGCTCTTCTCTTGTTCATTAACTCCCACACACTGTTTAATTGTGAAATACCTTGGCTATTTCTGTGTTTTCCGCTACCAGGAAAGTGAAGCTGATGTTCACCAGATCTGTGCCACTGCAAACACACACTATCCGTCCTTCCAACTCATTTTCTGATTTTCCAACAGCCTCAAGTGCAGTTAGTATCTTGGGATCCTGTTCAACAGAAGAAATAACTTGTTACATTTGCGATACTTTTGTTATGCGATGCCCTGTGGTAAAGATGTATTTTCATCTTATACATTAGCACCTTTTAACTTTTGCCCACCATCTTAAACGAGCGCTTTCACTTAGAATTATTGTGTGTAAACCTGAAAAAAAGGGACATGACTGTAAGAACTCAGAAGTAAATGAAGTGTTTTAGAAAGTTAAGTTAGAAATTACATGTATTTTCATCACAAAAAAAGAAAAATTAATCACTCCAAAGACTGGAACTGGAGGAACAGTATTAATCTCTAAGTAGATTATTCCAATCTAGTTAAGCTCATAGTGACAGTTATGATCTGTGTGACTTTTTGGCTGTTTCTTAATGATAGGAGGTACAAGCTGGTGTATCTGCTGAAGGTCAAGGGCTACAGATTTAATAGTCGTAATGAACAAATTACCTATGTAAAGACAGGTCATTTCTGAAGCATATTGATATGACTGTCAGCACATGGAACATGGGGTTGTCTGCACCACCACTTCTCATACCCCTTTCTCTAGAGTGGAAAGATTTTAGGCTTATCTACAATTAACACAGAAACACTTAACACATGCAAGTGGCAATGCAGAGGCATTAACAGGTATCCTGCTTCACAAAACATCTTCTGAACTAAAGGCCTACAGGAGGAAGGTCCACACTTCACTTGAAAAAATTCCTGGTATTCCTTCTGAAGAATAACTCTGAAAACAGCTCCAAAGTTTTCTGTTTCTCCAGAACTCCTGGCTAGTTCTGCTGTTGATATTCTCCAAAACGGCAGATGGTGATCAGCTGCCCTCTCTAACCATCTAACTGTATGAAGAGGGATGCAATCAATATTTTCCATGGTTTATGTCAATGGAGCAAGAAGATACAACAGATTTTAAACAGATAGGAACAAATTTGGAATATGAAACTTTTCTTTCTAGATCCCTAAACGAAGTATCCCAATACACTGCTACAAAATAACTAGAAACTTGTGATATCTGCTCCTAACGCCTGCTGCTCAGCTTTCACTGCACCCTGAAAGCCGAGCGCTGTACTACATCAGAAGACCAGATGACTGAACCTTCCCACTGCAATCACGCCAAATCACTTGACTTTTAAGACTGTGGTTGCAAAATAAAAGCTGTGTTGCTGGTATTTTTTAAACAAATGAACTTCATCCTGCATTTCGCCTTGAGCTTTAATATTCTTTGTTTAAACGAAAAGTATAAACTATAGAGTACCTTTGGTACAGCTCCAAAACGAACACTGTTGATCAGGGAGCATTCTAATACCTGTCCTTCCTGAAACGGGAAAATAAGGCACAAGTTCAAAGGTCTGTTGACACAGGGCTCCATTAGGACTTGCAGCAAAAACAATGAATCTGATTTGCAAACACTGTTAATTAACACTAAACACTGTATCTTCCTTTTATATTAGGTAATTCCCTCTTAAACACTTCACTTCTGTCAATTTTTAAAGAATAGCACTAAGGCTAGTTTTGTACATGAACACAGTATTTTAGACTTTTAAAAACTAGCCAGAATATAGACCAAGTGCAATAATATCTACTATATATTCCTGACATAACTGTACTATACCTTTCCTTCACTTTTCCAGCTCAGAAAAAAGCCAAATTCATCCACTTGGAAGAGACAGTTGCTTTCAAAGACAAAAGATTCCTATAGAAAAGAAAATATAAGGCATTATTTTAGTCAGTTTGACAAATGTCATCAATTTATTTATTGTTCCAAAATAAAAGATTGTTACATTTCTCCCCAAATAACTTCCTGGAGAATTTGTAATTCCCAAAGCAATCAGAAATGAGGGAGGCAGGCTGCTCCAATATCTGAAGGGGACCTACAAGGTGCTGGAGATGGGCTCTTCGTCAGGGACTGTAGCAATAGGACAAGGGGTGATGGGTTCAAACTTAAACGGGGAGGATTTAGGTTGGACACATGGAAGAAATTCTTCCCTGTGAGGGTGCTGAGGCGCTGGCACAGGGTGCCCAGAGAAGCTGTGGCTGCCCCATCCCTGGCAGTGTTCAAGGCCAGGTTGGACACAGGGGCTTGGAGCAACCTGCTCTAGTGGAAGGTGTCCCTGCCTGTGGCAGCGGGTTGGAACTAGATGATCTTAAGGTCCTTTCCAACCCGAACCATTCTGTGATTCTGTGATTAGTTTTTCTGCTGCCGTTTGAGACTTAATAAATATCTTCCTACTTTGTTGCAATTATGAAGATTTATTTTGTTTAATGAAAGCAGTGATTCTCACCTAATACAAAACCTGAATGAAATGGAACTTCAAAATGTATTGAAAATGAAATGCTTCAAACTATGTAGAGGTTAAAACCATGTAATTTGCCAACACTACCTTCAGGATCAAATAACCACATTTCATTTTGAGGTTCAGAATCTGGGAAGTACTTTTCTGTTAGACTATGACAGTACACATGCCATGAGCATTTCTTCTAGCCAGAGTTTGAAGGATATTAAATTGTAGAGGAATCGAGACCAAATGGCATACCAAAGAGACGAGACAAGGCAACAAAATCAGATTAGCTGAATTAACAGAAGAAATTTCCTCCACACACCTCCAGCCTCAATTAACGCATCATAAATTAAGCTCAAATGCAGGATAACACTGTGCAGAATCAAGCACTTTTTAACAAAAAGGATCCAGGACTTCCTGACTTCCTTAATTGCAAACCAACAAACGTGTGCAGGCTACAGCACTGCTTACTGTATCAGAGATCAGGGCTTTGTTCTGTGTTAAAGGCTGAGGTACCTGTCTGAAATGTTCTCTCCTGTGCATATAGCAAGGGCAGCAAGCAGCTGATTTCAGAGGCGTGCATACAAGACAGTTTGAATTTAAGCATCAAAACCTCTAATGCTCTCAATGCATGGAGCATGCTTTCAAGTCAATAAGTCTATTCAGATTAGTCTCACTGGGTTACTTGGAGGCAGCCCCCCAGCCTGACCCGGGATGCAGGACACTGGGGGCAGCTACAGGTGCCTTTTTGGCCTCTGCCATTGAATAAGGGCATCGGGTGGGCTAAGGAATGGTCATGTACCAGTCAGGTGTTATCCTGATTTGATAACATGACTGGGCGTGAAGGCAACAGGGTTTCTGGATCCACGGTTGGGTAATGTCCTTGAACCCTCCTAGATGGATGCAGCCAAAGGGGATATTATTCCTAAACACTGCATATAGAATCACAGAATTGTTTGGATTGGAAAGGACCTTAAAGCTCATTCAGTTCCAACCCCCTGCCACAAGCAGAGACACCTCACGCTAGACCAGATTGTTCAAGGCTCTGTCCAACCTGGCTTTGAACACTGCCAGGGATGGGGCATTTACCACTTCCTTGGGCAGCCTGTGCCAGTGCCTCACCACTCTCACAGTAAAGAATTTCTTCCTTATAGCTAACCTAAATCTCCCCTTTAAGCTTGAACCCATTACCCCTTGTCCTATCACTACAGACCCTGATAAAGAGTTGCCAGGCACCTCATTAGTAGTTTTACAGCCCTTGGAGTTCTGTTTCATATAAAAATGCACCCAGCTACCCATCAAAACGAGTGTCTCTTGCATTTCCCAGAAATGACACAATAAAAGGCAGACTCTTTTTTGTCATTTATTGTGTTCCCATCTATCAAAAAGCTCCTGATATATCAAAAAAGTTGTTTTCACAGAGGTGTCTATGTAAACTGCACGCTGATGTTTCACCCCAGGCTTGACTCTATCAAAATACTCCTCCTGCAATTTTCCTTCTTGTATAGTAAAAAAAAGCACCTACCATCAGACCATGTAAATGTAACCTGACTGGTAAAACTCCTGATCATGCCTGATTTTTAGTTCCCATATTCTGCTGCAATAACCCTGTTCTAGGCTGGCCGTGCCGTCCCAGCCTGTGTGCGACTGAGGGGATGGAGGAGGAGGAAGCTCTCGGTGGGCTCTCGGGGAGGAAAAGGGGGATTCGAACCTGGGACGCGAGAAACCCGAAGCAACTATAACCAGTTGGCGCTCCGTTTCTGCCACCAGAGCTCCCCGGTACAGGCAGCGCGCAGCACCCCCTATAGGCCGCACACCGCCCTGCGCCCTGTCCCTCCCAAACCACGGCACCCCAACCGCAGCCTGCCCCGAACCGAGCACACCCACCCATCCACCTCCACTCTTCACTGTGAGGGCGGTGAGGCACTGAACAGGTTGCCCAGAGAAGCTGTGGCTGCCCCGTCCCTGGCAGTGTTCAAGGCCAGGTTGGACGAGGTTTGAGCAACCTGCTCTAGTGGAAGGTGTCCCTGCCTGTGGCAAGGGGTTGGAACTAGATGGTCTTTAAGGTCCCTTCCAACCCAAACCATTCTGTGATTCTGTGACTTGAACTTTGCAGCAGTGAAAATGATAATGCTTGGCTCCAAAAGTATTTCCATCATTTTGTAATCCTTCTGGTTCAGGAACTCATCTACCAGCAAAAGATGGACCAAGACACTGCTCTACATGACACTGACCCAGATTTTTGTAGTCATTCAAGGAAACTTGGGCACATAAAAGCCTTCTCATGCTGTATTAGAGCTGTTCCATCACCACCCCTGTACGAGGATTCCTGAGCCCCAGATCTGCACTGATCTGCTCTATGACCTTAGCTCAATTACCACTTCTCTTTTTGCCAACATGACCTTTAGCTGGGGAATTAAGCACAGAATTTCCATGACAATTAGAAGCCTGAAACATTTTTCTTGAAAACAGCAAGCCCTGTAGCACTGGGATTGGATCTTGCTATTTGATTCTATGTTTGCAGAGCATTTCTAAAACAATGCTCGCTCTCGGGTAGGCTATCTAGTTACCACCACAACACAATTGCATAATAAATCTCATAATATCAGTCACACCATCAAGTGCTCATTCTTTCCAAGCTACAGATCTTAACTTCTGAGCCACTTTGGTTTTTGTACAGCTCTTGATGGTTGGAAGTAGATGATCTTAAGGTCTTTTCCAACCCTAACTATTCTATGATTCTATGATTCCTGTAAAACTGCAGGTAAAATATACAGTTTGTTACCTACATGAGAGCCCCTTAATGTTTCCAAAAGAGTCCCCTTCAAGAAAACAAACCAGGCTTCCAACTGTACCATAGCAAACCTGAAGCAAACTTGCAGCAAGCAATGCAGCTAGAGAATATCATGTGGATGGACAACATTTAGCTCCACAGGTGGCAAACAGGACCCTCTTTTTTACAGGGTTTTGAAAGGCAGTGAATTCAGTTGCAAGGAGCAAGACTTCTGGTGCTACCATCTCACCCCATGTCTGCCCAGCATTACTTAGTCTTGCAGAGGTGCCTGCTGGGTAACTGAAATGCAGTGCAAAAGTATTATTTTTTGAGATGTCTTATTCTCCCTATTACTACATTAAGGATCCAGGTGCCTCAGCAAGCAGTCCTGATCTCACACCAGAACTTGAATACTTGAACTTTTTATTCTATCTGCCACCCTCTGTTTCTCATCTAAGGTGCAAGAGAACAATCACTGGCCATGGTCCCTCACCTGGATCCTCACAGACTGAGTTTCTGGAACACTATTTGCTGAAGAAAAATAAAGCTTTTATGAACCTCCTTTCTAAGGAATGCAATTTCCACTAGTATCTTTTTAGCTTATCTGTCCCCAAACTGAAAATACAGGGTAAACCAACTATCCCTACCTTGGCAGGCCTCATGATAAAAAAGACCCTTTTACCTACATTTCAAAAGATAAGAGTTAAATACTTATATCCCTGAAGGCACTTTCTGAGATACCTTCAACTTCTAGAGGTTTCCTGTCCAAACACAATTAAAAGTAGACCCTGATAAAACTATTCTCATGGGCACATCAATGCTGCGTATAACATAAATGTCTCTGCACTTTATTTCAGCTGCCTGTGTAAAATGTGCTGGTTTGCATTCCTTTAATAAATTTGGATTAAAGCACAGCTGAAAGCAGGATTGCAGTAATCATCTTTCAGATAGAGTACAGGGTGATTTTCTAAAGTAGATAAAACCACTCCAGATCTCTAATGATGCATTTGAATCAGAATATAAGCGTTTTGTGTTCTCTTATTTTCCCTTGTGAGATGATGCAGGTCCTCAGTTTATATATTAAAAAAAAAGACATATCCCCTCCATATGATAGATGAAAGGATTCATTTTGTTCAGTAATGTGGTCTATGAATCTGCAAAGATGAGAGCTTTATGTTGCAGATATTTTGATCCAAATCTCCCTTTCTCTTCCTTGGGGCTTATTTCAAATTAGAGGGATTAAATACATTTTCAAGTTATTTCTTGTAAAAGAAAAATATACCAATATGGTGTGTTGGTATTTCCTCCCCACACACACTGCTGGAGTTATTTGAAAGCTTCTTTGTGTACAATGAAACCAAAACATGAAATATTCTGTAACATTTATGTATTTAAAAGAGAATAGCAAATGAAACACAAATGGCCTCTTACCTCTTCATATCTATCAAACACAGCTCCATCTTGCATAAAGGAAGGAACTGGCTTCTGCCAGTTAAATTCATAAGGTTTTGCCATGATTATAGAAGGAAAACCTGAAATGGAATGAAAAAAAAGCAGAGTTCAAGTACTGTCTTTTAAAAGGAGTATTTCAAACACTAAGCAAGAAAAAAGAAGTGACTTTTAGCTTTTCTTTTCACACAGAAGTATTTAAAAGCCACAGTGCATTTCCAAAGCAAGAGGTTTCCTCACAGGAGTATTTTTGTTCGATAACTTTAAGATGAAAAACACCTGCAAAATGTGTGTCTGAACTTAATTATTTAAAAACCACTTGCTTTAGCTTAAATATCTGCTACGGCACTTCTAGAATAAAATGAAGCAGGGATTAAAGCAGCCCTCGGTGACACAGAATGCCACAACCTGTAATATACCAGTGTTGCTTTTTAACTGGAAAACATTAGATCCTACATGGGCAGATTTTGTTTTCTTTTTTGTACTGCAAAATCCATTTATATTAAATAAAGTCCTGGGTATTTTCAGTAGCCTTTTATATGTAACTCAAGATATATATATAGGTCAAAATTCAGAGGGAAAAATATCTGTTTAGGGATATAGGGCATTAAATGAAATTAGCTACTGGTATTGTGCATTTCTGCAAGTTTAAGAATGTGAACACCACAATTTAGAATATAATACAGAAGTCATAACATATGGACCTTACAATAAAACTACCAAATTATTTACTATCCTTTCCAACATCTGGGTGTCTTCTAGGTTATGCTGCTTTAAATCGGAAAGTGTCCCGACTACATACTCCAAAGTTCATTTTATCTGAAGTGCATCTGCATAGTTCCTGTGTGCTAATGCCATCTAGGGCACACAGTATCTTAGTTATCCCTTTATAGAATCATCATAGAATGGTTTGGGTTGGAAAGGACCTTACAGCTCATCCAGTTCCAACCCCCTGCCACGGGCAGGGACACCTTCCACTAGAGCAGGTTGCTCCAAGCCCCTGTGCCCAACCTGGCCTTAAACACTGCCAGGGATGGGGCAGCCACAGCTTCTCTGGGCACCCTGTGCCAGCGCCTCAGCACCCCCACAGGGAAGAGCTTCTTCCTTATATCTAACCTGAACTTCCCCTGTTTAAATCCATTATAATTGACAATGTTCATCTACTACTGACCATGTCTAGGGGCATGATACAGGGTTAAGTGGAACAGGTACAGTTCTTTTTCCATCACAGTGCAGGCACCCAGCCCATGCAAAGGTTGGCTAAGTGAGAAGAATAAAAAACATACATAAAATTCAAGGGAGAGCATGACCATACATGTGATCTGTGCTATGCAAACCATCTTTGTAGTGTTTGTGTATGCCAAAACCCTGAACTGCAGACTAAAATATTACCAATTAGATAATAATGCTTCCACAATGTTCTTAGGCAGAAATGTCTGCTTTGACCGAACTTTAAACCTGGAATAGCTGTGTTTCAAAAGAAATAAAAATAACTTTGTTGTATCCTCCTTCTCTGTCTTGTTTTCATTTGTATCAAAAATGTCCTGACAAGAAAAGGAACCAGAACAAAAGAACTCAGAGGATACTGTTAAAAGACTGTCCAACACTGGCTTTAAGAACTGTTATTTTTTCTAGTTTTCTACTGAAAAATATCCTTACTGCTAAAGAAAAATGCAAAACACATTTTGAAGCTGCCCATCCCTACCTCCTGCCCTTTTTTGGTCAGTGATACAGGAATATCAACACCACATATCAAGGTTTCCAAAGCCTTGGGAATAAGATAAATGAATTCATTCCCATAAGTATCAAAAATACATTCTGCCAGTTATAAATATCACCATTAAGTATTCACTTTTGTTGAAAATGCGACAAAAATTCAAGCTAACATATTTGGACTCTCCGATTAAAACAAAAAGAGACTAAATAATATTTAAGACTCAGAGACCATGAGATGTTTTCAGACCCTTTCAGGGAATGTGCCACATCAGTGAATTTTTATTATTTTTTAAAAATACACTTACAATTATAGGGTCTCTTCCAGTTTAGATCAGCAGAGAGCTGCTTTTCCCTCATTCCATGGAGGATACTGCATAACAGGACAGCCATCCCATTGCAGCAGCATGCTGGTGTGTTGTTCTGTACAGCTCAGGCTTCACGCAGTAGCTCAGTACAACCATGAAACCTTGAAATCTTTGTGCTTGTTCTTAGAGCAAACTACATTTAAGAAACACTGCTTCAGAAAGCTCTTTTCTGACTTCACTTCTCTGTTAACGGCAAAGTTGAAACCAGAACCAACAAACCCCCGTTATACAACAAATCCTCACGTGTCTTTGAAAAAGATCCCTTAGATTTAAAGGAAAATTCACCTGGATTTATAGACCTGTAGTGCTAAACACTCCATTTCTATGGCATATTGACCAGTCCTTTATCTGTTTAAATGACTTTTACTATCAGAATGTTCCCAAGAAGAAAAGTGACTTCAAATGACAGGTGGTTCATGCAGCAAGACATGCTGCCAGCATGTGAAATCCTTCTGGGAAAAGCAGATGCATTCTGTGCTAAAGCATAACAAATGTGATGACACTTTTAAGACTGTGAAGAACACTCTCCCGCAGTCCCTCACCTATATACATGGCCTTTGCCCTTTTCTATTGACGCTGAACAACATACAGACACAGATTTTAAAACTTAATAGCTCTACAACTGCTATGAACCTCTGTATAAGACACACCGTAACATATGGTCCAGCATCTGGCACTCTGAATCCTGGATGGAAGGAGTACTTGAACAGACATCTTTCAGAAAGACTAATTACTTGAGCGCTGCACACATGCACTTTGGTACTAATTTGGGCTATTCTAACTCCATCATCCAGTCACTGAAACACAGCTCTCTAAAAATCCCTCCTGTACAGATATCTTCTCCTTGCCTGGGTACTCACAGTATGATGAAGCTGTCTTGTTACTTCATCACTGACAAACTAAATAGATCGAGCCCTTCACTTTCTGCTGGATTTTTGATGCCCATCTTTCAGATCTCCGCTTTTCCAGCTGCCCTTCTGAAGGCAGGGGTCTGGACCAGGGCACAGGAGCCCAGCACATCCGTCTATCACACAAACCAGCATTGCAGTCTGTCTTCTTATTTGCATAACCTTACACGGAGCTGCAAGAAAACATGTTCGATTGCTCATGACTTATCAAGCAATCAAGTTCTGTCTCAGGAACTCGAGCTCATTGTTATTTACTGTCTTACCAATCTCTTCTCTAGCTCTGCTCTCTCACAAGTCAATTCAGTTTACAGATGAACTGAGGCAGATGAAGCGTGAGGGAATGATGGCTTGAGTACATGTAGCAAGGAGTCAGATGAATTGTAACAAACAAGATTTTTAAGCCATATGCTTTGGCAGCCGTGCAGAAGGTGAAGAAAAGTCTCTGCCTTTAGAAAAGCTCTTTTCAGTCTCTCACATTGCTTACGCTCCCCTCGGAAATCCAGTCTTCCATAACCCTGTTAGCTTTTAAGATCACCAAAATAAAACACAAAATATTCCCCTGTCACTCTTTGGACCTCTGTTAATATCCAGCAATTTTTAAGCAGTTCACAGAAAGTAAAAAACAAAAATCAAACCCTTCAAACCTGAACCACCATGACATTCTTGCATTCATGTGGCTGCAAATACATGCATACCTATACCCTCACTATGATGAGAATCATTAACTACTCTCTTTAAAGGAAGTTAATAACAATGAAACCTGTGAAGATTCAACTGCGAGAGACAGAAGATTTAGGAACTCAATTCCAGACAGTAACATTTTAATTGTAAAACTTTTGCACAGCCTTTGAAAATTATAATCAAAATCTTCTCACTGATGTAGGGTTCTTAAAGTACAAAAATGCTTCTTAATATATACCCTTCACAAAAGCAGAAGGATCACTCATATAAAATGCCTTTTGAGCTATCCCCCTTTTTTTCCAACACTGATTTATGCCTGAAGACCTGATTCAGTCTATATGAAAAAAAGCACATTTTGATTCACCTGGAGCACCCACAGAGTGAGGACACAAAATTAACCATACCCACAATAGCATTATTTAACACAGAAGCCTTCCTCTTTTGTAAGCTTGACCGTACTAAACTAAATCTGGGGTGCAGGGTGTGAAGGCAGTATAAATCCTGGGGGTTTTTGTCATTCTTTGACCAAAAGAAGGACAAGGTGTGGCTGAACAAGAGGAGGAAAGGATCCTGTTAATACAAAGCAGACAAATGTTTGGGGAAAGAGGTGATATTCTAAACTAACCCAGAGGGCTGACTAGCATGATGGATAGGATACTCCTTGGATCCCATAAACATCCTGTCAATGTTGAGACACTGCTGGAAAGGACAGCAGTATTCCTTAGAGCTGATCCCCCCAGTCCAAAACAGTAACTCATGATTTCCGCTGTTTCCTTAGCCCCAAATATTACAACAATACTTGTAATTTCTTTTTTAGTAATTATTATTTTTGCATCTGGAATGAATCACTTTTTGCTGAGTGAAACCGAGGAGGCTCCTCACACTGTATTTGCCATTTCACCACCTACCTCTTCGAATCACACCACCTAAACCCGCACCAGTTACTGCCTGTGTGGGTTTCACATGTAAACACCCACAGAACACTATGCTGAGTTCACGAATCTTGCTCAGGTATCTATATTTCTCTTACAGATGTAATTAAAAAACCCCAACACACCAATGAATTTTCCACTCTTTCCCCCCTTGCAGTAAATACACCCTTCACCACCACTCCTCTTCAGTACACAAGATTCTTTATAACAAAGACAACCAGATCTACATCACCAGATGTGGATCTCTGTCTACAATGTCTCTTTTTTTAGAGACATCCTTAGATGTCTCTAAAACCTTTGGGGTTTTTTTTATGGATTTCATCCCAGTCCAGAAGGTCTACCCACAGAGCTGGGAGCTAGAGTGAGAAACCAGCTGTCCAAGGCTAAACAGGCAGTGCAACACTGAAATCCTTATAAAAATGCCCCCTTCATTTTTTAATGAGGCTCTGAAGTACTTTCATACTCAAATACCATAATTGTTTCTAGAGAGTTACAGGAATGAACTCACATCTTCGAACATTTACTCCTGAGCAGCAAATGTATTTGGGTGTGAATGTACCAGCGTTACCAGTGCAAGATGCAGGGACAAGGTGTTTTTTAAACACAAACCTTTGTTTTCTACACTAGAACTTAATATTTGCAATAAGTTCTAAGAAAATTTAGAAAAGTCACTACAGTGTGAGTCCAATGTAAAAAGTAACGGTGAGAGCCACCCTGCTGTATTTCTGCAGTACTCACACTATACGGTACAGTAATTCCAAGGTTTCACAGCTCTTCAGGCTCTTCCATGGTCCAATTTTGTTGGTTTGTTTGTTTGGGGTTTTTACTCTTTTAAAGAGAGTGCTTTTTCAGCAGGTTATTTTTAAACATGTTATTCCAACAGCTAATGCAAGCAACTTCAAACAGTTCTCCCCAAAACAAGGTCCAGAAGCAACAAAAGACATACAACAGAGCTCAGGCGCCTGAACGTGTATTGTCTAGTAATGGTCTCAATTTCCATTTTGTCTCATTTTCCATTTCGTTTAAATTGCTGGAATTACTGGCATGCAAGGGCAGAGAAGAGGTTAGACCAAAACAAGAAATGGCCTGTTCTTAACTAACCTCTTCTTCAGCATTTCACGCAAGTGCAGAGCTCTGCTTCAGGCCAAGAAATGAGTGTATCTATTGCTGAAAACAGCAGCTTATGCCATAGTGCTAAAAATGAGACAGTTCACTCATAACCTCTAACAAGTAGAATTCCAAGGACAGACCACAGGACCCAAACATGACCTTCCAGCTTCCTCAGATGTTTTTGTCCTAAGGCCTTCCTAGTTTGTTAGTATCTATAATTTTTCCAGCCTTCCCACTCATTCTAAAACTCCCATTATCTGCCAGTGCTTCCTACCCATCCTTTTTGGAGGGGGCATTCCCCTTTCTGAGAAGTGAATGTATGTAAAGAGACATACTGGTTATGTGGATAAACTCACTCCGGTATGTTTGCAACAGTATAACATGACTATGTTCTGATAATTAATCTATATTTAAATCAAGCCATTGTGGAAAGCTTCTCAGATGATTCACTGAGGTCTAATTCCTCACAAATTTCTAAAGTAATCGATTTAGTGGGAGTCTGCCTAAAATCTGGAGTACTTATGCAGTGCAGACCAACAACCTAACCCTGCATATACACACAAGCCTCATCAATAATAAGCAAGTGTTTACAATAGCATCAGGAATATTTCAGAAAGAAGAAAATTTCCAGATTCTCCAAGAGCACAGACTTCCACAGAAGTCACCATAAACCCAAAGCTTGATCATTCTCACAAATAAATGTGATGCAGACATCACAGATTCAATAAATTTGATGCAAGAAATAGACAAGTTATTAAAAATTATGTAATTTATAAGAAATGCTGTATAGAAAAAATAAAAAAAGCATTGATTATGGTCATAATGTTTAAAGACAGCTTAATCACATTAATAGTAACACAGAATCAGCAGAAAAATCCAACATAAGAAATGCTTATATGTAATGAAATAACTACCAAATTCCCCCCCAAACACAAAACAAACCAACACCAGGAAGAACAAACCCGTCCAATTTTGTCACCTGCTCAAGCACTAATCCTACTGAGGAAATGACCTTCATGTCAGAACGTGAGCATGTAATGAAGAACCTTTCCCTAGAACTTCCCCTGTTTTCTCTCATTCCAATAATAAACACTAACCATATATAAAATCAAGTTCTCTAAAAACATGGAAGATGCTACAGTTTTGTCTTTAGTTAAGCAGGAGCATTAGAAGTGTTCAAGATTTACTTTTATTATACTGCCAAGCATCCCATTTCCTGGAAGCCATCTCCTCCCCAGGTAGTAATAGAGAATGAATTGGACTTTGATGAAAGCAATGGTTTGGGTAATAGTTGTCAAGATCTTTTCTGAATTGCTATAGCATGTGATGTATGTATACAATACATCTTGATTTAACCAGCAGGGACTTTTATTCAGTTTAATTACTTCGCTCTGTGGCTTTCAATTGAAGACAATGTTAAAACAAAAGCTACTTCATGGAATAATAATTAGGGGAAAAAAAAATCACTTGCAAAACATCTCAAGTACCTTCTGAATTACTTAAGCCCTAATTCTTCCTTTACAGTCTTGTAAAATCTGACACCTTGTATAATTACAGCAATGAGCCCTTAAGGAAAGGGACTTGTCAGATTTATAAAACACCCCAGAGTCTTCAATGTGCTCTTTGGGCAATTAATACCATATTTAATTTCTACTGTTGTTGTTTAATCTGTAGCTGGCAGATTACACATCATTTCAGTCAGTGAGTAGCGTTTCTCCCTTTTAGGTACACCTGCATGAAGTATTTGTATCAATTATTCCAATTAAAATCATGAGTGATTTTGACATTTAGAACTTCAGTTGCTTCTTTTTAGCCTCTTTCTGGGGCTTAGTGCTCTAAAAGATCTCAAGCAGAAGTGATTCCCGTACTCAAATGTGATAGGAAGATGTGAATAAATGTTTCAAATTAAACCCCTAAGAATTCATGTGGGAGTACAGATAAACATCAAATAACCTTAAGTGAGCATCATTCCTGTGAGGAATGCAAGAGTTCAGGGATCCCAGGATATAAACCAACTGCAAAATTCTAAGACCAGATTATTAACTGCAAATATCAGAGGAAAGGCAACACAACCCCCCAAACCAGATGAGTATTGGCAGAGTTTCATTTTTCAGTGCAAGGAGAAGTTTTGGAGATAACACAAGCTAGAACCTCAAACAAAAAGGAAACAAACTACAAATACCAGCAGCTCCATGGCCAGGTCCCGAGGACACAGTTGTCTGTTTCCAAACACTGACACAGGCTCAGACCTTGTATTAATAAAGTGTAATGAAAGGTCAAGATTGTATTTTTGTAATAACTTCTAGATCTCTGTGTGTTTGAAATAATCCCTTCTATGGTCAGTTACTTCAGTTCAAACCAAACTTTATTAAAGTTTTGACATGACTTAATATGACTGTGGTCAAAATATACAGATATTTCAAAAACTAATCAACTGTGAGGAACACAGACGTTACTTTGAAAGCTAAAATTAGGATGGTGACATTTGTAATTTGCAGCCTTCAATTCTGACCAGTTTTCTAGATGGTTTCTGAGAAAACAGGAGCAAGTCACATTGCTGGCTTAAGATTTCAGACAAAGATGATCATCTTTGGCAATCATTGCAGTGGTCTGAAATGCATTAATATCAAAAAGCTGCATTCTTTATTTGACAGTTGGGTGTGTGCTATAGAATCACAGAATGGTTTGGGTTGGAAAGGACCTTAAGATCACTCACTTCCAACCTCCCTGCCACGGGCAGGGACACCTCACACTAGACCATGCCGCCCAAGGCTCTGTCCAGCCTGGCCTTGGAAAAAGTATTAAGTGTGTTGAAAGTTTAAATTAATTACAAGTTTCTTGATATCAAGTTACCAAGCCTACAAACCATGAAAACACAGGGGGATTTTATGGATTTTAGGGGAGATTGTCACTGGCACTGGTCAGAAAACTTTTTTATCTCAGAAGCCATAATGCTGCTCAAATTCCCTCTCGGCACCTACCTTACGCCCTTGAGATAGTGGGTTTTGCATCCCCTTCTTTAAACAAGAAAAGATAACATGGAATTAAAAGCAAGAAACATAGACCCAGTATTTGTATTTGATCAGTACAGTCCTTCCTTCCTTGCACCTGATATCCTTTTTCTTGTTTTCATCAGCCTTCACTTCCCCCCTTATCCTGCTCACTCACATCTTGGCTCATGCCCTCAATCAAGCCTCCGCTGGGAAGTAAGGGAATGCCAGCACAGATTAGGAACTGGTTGGAACGGGAATTATCTGTCACCCTTCTGACCACCCGACCACCCAGCCCCTGTGCTGCGGTAAATCCAATCCTGGTAGCAGAGATTTATAGGTGCAGCTTCTCTTCCTTCCTCGGTTCTGTGGCACACCTTGAGCTCTCTGAGCTTTAGGTTGGTTGGATTCGTTTTGGTGTTCTGCTAGGATTTCAGGTTCAGAAGGAAACAGAACATACTAATTGTTGTTAATGAAGGCTCTTTCCCTGATTCCTCTCAGCCAGTATCAGGAAAAGAAACACACATGGTGTCCATGGTGTGCACTTCAACACTACTGTGCAAAAAGCAGATCTCTGACTCAGTATGGCATTTAATAGATGGGGGGAAAAATAATCACAAACTCTCTGGTCTAAGCACCGTTGTACAGGCTCAACTTGTCTATTTACCTCACTCCACACACTCTACCTCTTGTATGCAGAAACATTCATCAGCAATTGTTCAGGAAAATCACAGTCCCTTTAGGCTAGCTTGGAATGAAGGACCTGGGCTACAGTTGGTACTTAGCCAGACTGCTTCAGAGTCCTGGATGGATGTTTTTGACATTTCCCATTTTCCCTTTTCTCCCTCTACAGAATGAGGCTAGCAAGTCTTGTCTGAATTACACACTTAGTGATGCCAATTATTTATCTACATGGAGACCGTGAAACCACTGGCAGCAAGATATCCCAGAGTTAAAAGTTATTATGTTATACACCTCTAATCATCAATAACATCCAGTATTAACTTGTTAACAAACAACTGGGCCTTTTGCTGAAGATGAGATTGCCACAGTTCTAAACACAATGCAGCACAACTTGGCAAGGGTAAACATAAAATGCTGCCTATAATTTGGGACTGTAGAAGCCCTCTTTCCAGCAGGACAGCTGTCCAAATACAGCCAGCCATATTGGAGATATACCAGTTTATCAGCTATTTACAGCTTGAATTTCCTAGAGATTCAAGAGGAAAAGCAACTGGTTCTGAACTTTATTATTACTGTTACTTTGTTATTGTAGGTAAGTGGCAGAGTAAGCATTTCTTCAGCCAGATTTATTTTTAAATGGCTGTTGTGCCACTGCCCAGAAGCTCTAAAAGCAATAGAGACAGAATAAGAAAGATTGTAGGTAATGGGACCAAGGATAAAAAATAGATGCCACTAATCCTTTAGCTGATACGTTCTTAGTTAACCATAAACAGGAGATGGGGATGCATAAAACATGGCACCAGAGTCTCTTTCACTAATCCCTGTCTCAGAGAAACTGTGCAGCCTGCATACATATACATTTCTACAAATCAAATGTTAAAACAAGTCTCTTGACATTGTTCTGGTTCCTGTCACATCAGCCATTATCAAATTGACAGTTGTCTCTTAGGAATAAAATGAGATTTCATGAGACATCTGAGAGAAGTTTATCTGACAGAATAGTTCAGAGAGCTAATATACTCAGTATGGAGGTATTCAGTTGCTTATATTACTTGAGAACAATGTCCATAAAATGTCTTTCTGAATATTAATGAATTGCCTGTTTAAAAAATGAGGCAAACCCAGGCATGTCAGTTATTACAGAGAGGGGTGGGAGAGCCCCTCCAAGCCAGCAGCCTCTTTAGATCATCCTGCTGGATGCATTTTGGCTTCTTCAACTATTCATAATATATATGAAAATTTCTAGGGGAAAGGCATCTCAATTTCTGTATTGCTCAAAATGGATGATTTGACACAGTACTCCAAAAGGGATAAAAATAAAAGTGTTGGTATGTAACCTATTTGTCCAGTATGGAGACAAAGAGGAGAGTCAGCCTGCCAGTATGGCATGCTGGCGTACACAGCCCATTTTGAACCCTCATATGACATCTCATAATAAACAGCAGGCTTTACAGCATGCTGAAAGGTTCAGTTTATCCAGATTTTTCTGGCCCAACTGGAGACATCAGTCAGGGGACTGACTTTCTCTAAACTCCTAACAGAAAGATGCAATGCAGTGTCAAACAGCAGGAAACAAGAGCAGGAGCTGTTACCTCTCCAAAGCTCCTCATCACTGTTCCTTACTGTCACCTGCTGCTGGGACCTCCACTTCTACTGAGGTAGAAAGGGACACACATAGTATAGCTGGAGGATACCTTTGCTCTCATGCTATGACAGGTACATAATGGAACAGGCTCACGCAGGCAGGAAGATAAGCAGCACTTTCTCTTCTCTCCCTGGAAAGTTGAGAGTATGCACATCATGCTGGAATATGAAGACATTCTTGATTCTGGACAACCATTAGGGGAGAAAGAAATGAAACAGATGTGTGGGGAAGAGCACAAGAAGTGAAAAGAGGAGGGGGGAACTAAGAATAGGAAAAATGCAGAAAGCAAGGATGGGATGTCTGACACTGATGTGGGCTGTGAAAGAGTAAGTGCCCAAGCAGGCCAATACAGCTAAAAAGGAAAGGGAAGGTGGCAGCATTTTCACAATGCTAGAAGAGTAGATAGTCTGCAATAGCTGAAATGGAAACGGTTTGGGATAGCACAAGCAAGCCTATTTTTAGAGATTATTCCAAGTATGAAGCTGAGTTTCTGCAATAAGGCTGGAAAGGGAGGAACAGGGTGGAATATACACTAAGACAGACCAACAAAACAAAACGCTGTTGTCTATGTGTGTGGGGTAAAGAAAAAAGAAGTGGCAAGGACAGTGCCAACATTCCAGGCAATAGCAGAGCAGGGTTATTTATTGTGACAGCTTGGGAGTGGGGATGGCAGGGCTCCCGGAGATGAGGAGTTCAGCATTCCCCTGTGCTGCAGGCAAACCAAGGGACGCATGGGCAAAATGCCTGGGAAGGTGAAAGAACTGATTCTAGATGAGAGGGTGGAGATCAAAGGCAGAGGAGTCTGTTTGGAAGCCATCAGATGCAATGGAAATCAACAGATGCAACTTGTTACACCATAAAAACCGATACAGCAGAGACTGAGAGAAAATGTTTTGCCATTTGCAATGGCTGCATGCACTAAAGTGTTCTGTGGTGCTTAACTAATGCTGCCACTATCCTCTCTGGCCTCCTACAACTCAGTAACAAGTGGCACTCACACTCACCAAGAATAGCACCCATCAAACCCTAGAGCAGTGTCACACACAAAGCACAGCAGACCCCGTCGAAAATGAGGGTAACATTTTTACACATCTAAAACCAGCTTTGCTTCATGTATCACCATTAAGCATTTCCAGCATAATAATTACCATGGCAAAGAATAAAAACTTGGGCCCAGCAGGCTTTTCCCATAGGAAAACTGGTCAGCTCATTCAGACTGCTTTTCTTCCTGTCACATACCTATTAAACGCTCCAGACTGTTTAATGTGATAAAAATGTCTAGACTGGTTTTTAACTGAAAGCTTAAAGAAGAGAGTTCTTTGCCCTTGGCTAGCAAACCCCTTTGCTCCTTTCTTGGTAAGCACAATAACGTGCATGCTGTACTTCTGCAGACCACACATGCTGCATACATACAGAAAATGCATTTCTGGTATCTTCATAAATGCTCTGAGGTTTGAGAGGTGAGCCCAGGGAAATGTGAAGAATATACACACTGTATGTACATACAATACTGTAGCGTGGCTTTGTAAGGAAAAACCTGGAGCTTATAATCAAAGTGCTGATGTTGCTGAGGAAAAGAAAATGATAGAGCACCTCTCACAGTCCATTGAACAAGAAAAGCAGAAAGATAACTACAGAAGCTCTGTTAAGATTGATAAAGAGCAAGATGCTTTGCTGTAGCAGGCAGTAAAGGTAGAGTTTAGGCATGAAATCCCAATGGGCACATTAGAGTAAGCGTTACCACATATGAATCAGTGCATTCGATGCTTTGGGGTCCCTAGTTGCCCTCAGTCTTTAGCAGCTGCTTATTACTGTACAACAAAACTTGTGACAATTAGAATCACTCTCAACTCAGATACAAGTGCACAGTTTATACTAAAAATATCTCTGGCAGTGGAATGAGCCAGCTCGACTGGTACACACCCTTCAGCCCTTTCTTTTTAGGCTCTATAAATCTGCATCTGTGGATGGGTCATGGTCAAGGGACAGGTGCATCTGATTCTTGTCAGCATGTGGGACTTGCACACTGGAAACTAAGCTGCATACCATGGAAAAACCTAGAGAAGAAACACTATCCCTGGACGCCACTCAGTGTAGCTGACTCCCATAGGAAATACAACTTGCCAAAAGAATTAATGGACAATGTGACATGACAGAAATGTTACTTTGGCACAGCCACAACTGGCCTGTCAAATCGTGTATCGGAGTCCCACTTCCCATCTTCCTGTACCCTATGTGTTCCCAGAGCAGTCTTCACATCCTGAGGATAATTGTTTTGTTTAAAATGCTCTTCATCCTCATCCAAGACCCTAACTCTTGCTCTCTGTGACCTGACCATAAACTGCGCTGCCAGAGGAGCTGAAGAGACAACTGACCACTCCACAGGAAAACAACTAAAGGCTTGGGAATATCTGTGGGAAGGGTGTTTCAAGGGAAGAAAATGGCAGCTTTTCCACATTAAAATACCTGTGGGCTGAAAGATCTGTACAATAAAGGTACTGGCCCATCACTGAGCACTTCTCGTTTCTGTTCTCCTTAAGATACTATTTTTCCTGAACAAGCGACAATATTCCCCTCTCAAAAAGCAAGAAAAGGGCTTTTTGGAATCACCAGGGAAGGTGATTGTGTTGTTTCTGAAGGACTCTGATACTATACAACCACACCTTACAATGGAGAACAGACCAAACAAGGTGCCAATGCCTAAAATCAGTCTTCTGTGAAATAACGACACATACAAGATGAAAGGTTGGCTCGGGAAGGTCACACCTTGGGTGGCTTTTATGTTCACTTGTTTTTTTAAAATAAATATTAATATAGGTTTCAGATCAACAAATCTTTCCTTTTGTCAGCACCCTCTCCTGCAATCTTTGTTTCTGTACAGTTCCCATCCATGTCAGAGGGTGCTTTGCATAATTACAGCACTGCTGAATTAAATCCCTTATTTGCTCCATACATGCACAGTTCCTTTGGGCACCCAAGTGAAATGGCACATATAGGGAAAAGGGAATAGGTCCAGCTGGTGTTTGTCTGGAAAGCCCCATGCCATCCCAAGTAACCCTGAGAGCGCTCTGCAAGCTTTTCATGCTGAGCAGCTGGCAGAAGCCTCCTGAAGGCAGGCACCCAGGCTGTGCTTACTGAGATACCAGGTTGTTGGCAAGGGTTTTTTGGATGGGAGACAAAAGCAGCACAGGGAATAGTGAGGCTACTGCTTCTCCTGAAACAGAAGTGGCTGGCAGAGAAGGAGAAAGAACAGATTTTACACTTACAGCTTTCCCTTCCAAAGTTGCATTTCTACTGTTCTCTCCAAAATCTCAACACCATGGGCTATAGTTAAGGGTTAATCAGTAAGATTGTTCACTGCAGGATGCAAACTAACATGCGTAAAGATTTGTGTGTGAACTAACTGTGCCCACCTCAGAGTATCCTTGATTAACCACATTAAGGGCACTGATACCTATTAGCTTTGTAAACAAGCAGAGCAGTGGACACCACTGGTCCCAGGTTAATTGTTACCAGTGTGTGCTGGAGGCAACCACTTATCAGAGGTAACCAGAGTAACCTAACTGCAGAAAAGCCAGGAAAACACAACACACAGTTGCTTGCTCAGAGTGCTAGCAAAAAAAAAATGAGCCCTTTTGGAGTGATCAGGGATGATACAAGGAGCAGATCCAACTCTCTCTGTGAAGAGAATGGTCCTAACACCTCGCTTGTGCTTCCTTTTCAATGATCCCATTCCTGCCAGCCTGAGTGATCCAGCTTAGCCAGTACATCCCTGTACAGTGGTGGAAAGCTATTCACTTGTCGTTTTCTGCCAGCTTCATCCACTGCATCCTGGTCACACAGGAGATAAACCATGACTAGAACCAGCATAAAGGAAAGACCTGCAGTGTATGGCTGAGACAAGCAGAAGCAGCAGATTTCTGGTGGCAGCAAACTGGGACACTGATCCTCTGTGAGCATAAGGAAGAAGCAGAACTATTCAGCAGAACAAAGACAAAACTTATTCTTTGGTTTTGAAGCTATGGTTAAAGAACCACCTGATTTTAAAGTTCAGGGTGGCAATACTTGAAAATCATGTGGAATATAAGATCATGCAGGTGCTGGATGTGATGAGCAGAGAAACTTACCTTTCTGTCGGAAATGCAAATTCACACACAAGATAAGAAGGAACAAGTGGCTCACGGAAATCCCATCACTGTGGCAGAACTATCAGATCCAGGAAACAAAGGCTGCTCTTTTCAAGCTTCTATAAGGGACAGTACTCTGTTGCAGTTCCAGGAATCAGACTTCCTTTTGCTTCCAGACTGGGTTCTGATAGGCCCAGTCCAAACCTGCTTTTCTTAGAGTGTATGCCTTTGTTTGGAGCAGAGGTATGAAACCAGGATATAAACCAGGTTGATAATACCAGGATAAAAACTGCCACAAGATCCAAAGCTAACAAAAAGGCACAAGTATAAATAAGAGCTCCAGCCACGCTACCTGAGCCCTTACGACCGCTGTCTCCGGCATGGGCCATGAACTGAGTTCAAGGAACACAAAGTCTAATCAGCAGTACTGCACTGCAGAGCAAATCATAGCTGTGGCTGAAATTAAGACATGCCCCACAGACCTGCTTTAGAGATGACATGCCATAAGACCAGTTCATTGTGTTGTTTATAAAAGTATTCTTGAGAAACGTGTGCTACATCTTTAAGATTTCAGTCCATGTTAAAGCAGAAAACAAAGAATTATAGATATGAACATTTTTTCCTTCATTGAGACACCCCCTTTTTACTGCATCAAGAGTACAGAGGATTCTTGAAGAATGTGATGCCTCAATCCACCATTCTGTTTACACACAGAAATCTCCTGCATGAATTAAGCGATGTTTCCAGCCAGCAGTAGGTGGTCCCTCAGCACTAACACTGGTGAAAGATCAGGTGCACCTGATACACAAGCTGGTAACAGAGAAAGAGCAGCTCAGACTATGATAGCACATGAACGTTTTATTCAAGTCTTCAGTGGGCACATTCATGCTGTGCAGTGTAACGTGGAGATGTGGGAGTCAGCTCTGAGCTGGCAGTGTCCTGCCAGGCTTTCTGGGGTGCTAGAAGCAGCCTCACTGTGCAGGTTTAGTTGTCAGCCTTGCAGAGCTGCATGTTACTACAGCTAGGCTGCTTCCAGCTCATCTAGTGCTTGCCCAGGGATCTTGGGGATTTCTACCCATTAGAGGATGTAGGGCAAACATACCTTCTGCTGCAAGAGCCTAGTGTGAATGCTGTTTTGCAGTACATTTACAGTAACTCAAAACAGGCTGGCTGAAAGCCTTAAAATATCACCAAGCAATCTTGGAAGCAATTAGAGATGATTTTAGACTGCAATAATATTCTCAAAGACTCTTCAGTAACACTTGTCTTTGTTCAGAATAATAGCCTGCAGTTACTGTATCCTCCATAAATTACTCCATACTAGCAGTATTGCTGTAATACTGCTCATTTTCACAATGTATAAATAGTACCTACTCCTATGTAACAAAAGATAATGAAAACTCAGGTTTCAAATAGATTTCTGCCCTTCACCTATAAGCCTCTCCAGGCAGGTGCACTACAAGGTAAGATTACTTCAGCAAAGCATGGGTGAAATCCAAACCTCACCTTTGTATTCTAGCCTTTAAAATGGAAAGTTTACGTCAATAAAACTATTGTTTAAGGATTAAGTTGAAACTGAAACTCAGGAAACTTAAAGCCAATTCACCTGTGGAACAGTGTTTTCCCCACTGGCTCTGACCTGTGCTCAGCTTACACACCACTTCTTAGGAAGGTCCCAAGAGAACCCCATTAGGCATCTGCAAGCAGTGTTTCAATGGAAGCAATCTGCTTGCTAAATTCATGTGACCCATCTCAAGAGCATGTTGAATGGCATGGTCAAACCTACTTCTTTCTTATCCTATAAAAGACACAAACAAACAATGACAAATGGTAACAGTCAGCATACAGAGATGAAATAAAACTCCTCGGTTGACTTCAAGGAAGAGGCCACTGCCTCTGTCACAAACAATGGGATGGAGAAATGGGATGGTGGACACCTGGGAGGTACAAAGGACGCAAGTCCCAATCATTCCACTGGCAGAGGAACAGCCAGTATCATCCTGTGATAAAACACTTGGTTTCATCACAATCTTGCAAAACACTTGGTTTCATCACAATCTTCACAACAGTTTCTGCTTCTCCCAAAGCCCTTGACAGCACATGAGGAACAAGAATCTCTGCATTCATCTTCCACATTGCTGCAAATAAAAATGGGAAATCTGACTTGACTGTCTCTGAAATATCAGTAAGATCAGAGACAAATACATGAATGCAAACACATAAGTTTTTAGTTACTCCTTTTGGATACTTCTTGAGCAGTTAGTTTGCATGGTTTCCTACAGCTCTGGCTGCATGAAGAGCTTGAAGCTCCAGCAGTAACAGACGTTTCTCATCAGTATAATGTACTCTGAGGCACCTTGCATGTCTCAAGTGATACAAGCCATCTGAAGCATCAGTAGAATTATGTTTTATTAATCCTCTGATGGAGGAGGTAAAAAAGTTGCTTGCCAAATGTGAGATGGGCGCAGCATGAATCTCACAGAAGACAGCTTATATGAATCTCACAGGACAACACAGGGATGCTGGAACCAGAATCTCTAACCTGGGAAATCTCCAGGTAAAGATTAGCCAATATAATCTGGTTTGGCTATGGAAGTTTTGCTCAGCTCTTAATTATAAGCCATTTATAAATGTCTTTGCAGAGTTTCAATGTAAATACAGTCAAGAAACATTTTTTATATCCATAAGGAAGTAAAGGAAGGTTTCTGTGCATTGTGGACAACATAACGACAAACTCAATTAAGGATAATCAATAACATGAGCAGAGTCTTGGATATGTCACAGATTCACCCAATTTAACACCACAGAATCTTGTTTCTTTTTATGTTACGAAAGAAAAATGTTTCAGGGTTAGAGAATGTAGTTTAGTTACAGGCATAGAGAAAGAATACCAAAGTGAACTTATGTAAAATCTTCATTTCACCTTGTTTTTTCCTCCAGTCGATAAATTCTTGCGTTCCCCTGATGTGTACTCTTCAGATGTGTTTTTGGGTGACATGGTCTAGAGTCAGGAGGTTGGAACTGGATGATCTTAAGGTCCTTTCCAGCCTAATCCATTCTATGATTCTATGATTAGTGTCATATTTATTACTACCTCTCAGAAAGAAAGGGGAAAAATTAAAGCTAGCTTGCTTCGTTTGCTACTCTTGTGTAACATAAGATTCTTCTGCTTCGTAGCAATACACCGTGACAAAGCCTGTGCTTAAGTCTCATGTTATTTATTGAAAACCACCAAAATGGATTTCTGGTGGCCAAAAAATGGCAATAAATAGTAAAGCTGAAAACCAAAAAATAAACTTAAAATCTTACACAATGCTAGTGAATTCGAAGACATTTTCTCCACCCAAATCTTATAATAAATAGTTCAACTTCACCTTTTTCACAGACTGCAAAGCTTATTTTTTTAACATACGCTGACATATACTTAATCAGCTTCTTGAAGTTAAAATTCATGTACACAGCAGGAGAAATCAATGATCTTACATCAAAAAAGCACCATTTGATATTTTTTACCTTCATTTCAGCATATTGCATGTACGTTCAGCTCTTCCTTTAAAAAAACAAAGGAAGATGAAGAGGTAGAATGGAAAACTTCCTCTTTAAATCTCTTCAGGATTTAAAAATCAAATTCTAACATAGTAATAAACTTGACTACATACAGTGGTGTTTGTCAGATGGTTGGAAAGCTCCGCAGAAAAACAGACCCCTCTCACAGACAAGAAAAAGGCTATGAATAGCAGAAAACAGAGATGATCTAAGAGAATAATTTTATTTCTCATCCACCAGATGTGTAATGGTATTAATTTTATATACCAGAGGGCCGATTTTCACCAGAACACCTAATCTAACATTGCATAACTACTCCATTTGTGCTTTCAGTTAAACATGTATACATACCCCAAAAGCCAAACTTCTCCTGTGAGAAGTTTGCTTATTTAAATGTGTAGAGCTACTTGATCTACAGGTTTGAGAACTATGGACTACACTTCCACAGGAGTATAAGGAAATACTACTACTGATTTTAGTGAAATGATCAGAATCACCCCCGAGACTCAGCTAACTTACACCTTTCTATAAACTCCAGTGAATCATTCCTTGCACTACTACATGTTTAAATACTTACAAATCTGGTCCAAGTAACACATTAAGTCAAAACCACATCGAAGCACAGCTAGGTCCCTGAAACACTGGCTCCCCTGAAGGTACTGAGGACATTGTCATTTTCTTCCTGCAATCAATATTCTGCCTGGATCTCCTGGTCCACTCCAGGGAACACCACAAATGCTTTATAATAATTTCCCTATGAGTTTCGACATTCAAAAGGTCAACTTTCTGAATGTCACACACTGGCACAATACCTATCAAATGCTTCTAGGACAGCTTGGAAGCTCTTTCCAAGTATAAAGCATTCATTTTTGGTTCCTGTAATCACAGGATTTACTCCAATTCATTTTGAGAATTATCCCCATAGAAATAACATTTCCATTATCATACAAGTTAAAGATTAAATAAGCATCCTGCTTCTGCTTCATTTTGGTATCCTTTAATCATAGAAATTGTCAGTTCTAATAGTTGAGCCAAAGTAAATTCTTTAATGTCACAATGTTGAATCTACAATATTTTCATGTTAATTTGCAGGTTTCTCATTCATTTTTATTCCATGCTTTGAACATGCTTGAATCCAAAACCATTTTCCTGAGATACATTCCAAATATTCACAATCTAAATGCCACAGAGGAATCTGTAATTTATAGTAAGCCTTAACTTTTGCTTAGCTTTGAATTCCCTCTTTATTAAATCACCTTTACTAGATACTCTTACAAGTGCTTTACCAGAATGGTCACTGCTTGAAAATATGGCTTCAGTCATATTTTATTTAAGGTAGTAAGTCTCCTACTCCTACTTGCAGTGATCCCTTAACATAGAGGGAACAATAAAAATAGATGTCCAGACTTAAAAGGACAGATTCAAATCAATATGAAGATGTCATCGAGTACAGCAGCATATCAAAGTGAGTTTCAGCTGCGAAAGATGTGACTAGTTGTGAACTACAGTTATGAAGAATAAACACTAGCTTCATTTTCACCTGACATTTTTCATCATAAACTCTTGCTGTCCTCTACATGCTTGGAAGAATTCACAAGTACAGCTTCTGCTACTAGAGAAGATCTCATCTTTTGGGTAGCTTTTTACTTCAAATTATTTCTCTCTCTGAGTAAGTTTTTCCACATTCAATATTTAGTGACCAAAAGATCCAAAGTAATCAGGGAGATTTATGTTCTGATGTGCTGCCAAACATGTTCAAAATGGCCCGTGTCCTAAAAGCAGGTTTTAAGCTTTTACATACACACATATACAGTGATAAAATATATATATAAACTTGCATTATTCAATACAGAGACTGTTTTGAGATACCTCACTATTTTATTAGTTAACCATATTAAAACTTCTGTGCAACACTTAATTGTTTCTAAAGGATTTAGAGTATTTTAAGTCTTAGGCAAAGGGACACAGATGTTAGTTTTAATACGATTGACACACTACATCACAGCAAATATCTGATTTCAGGCAGTTTTGCAGATCTCAATGTTAAGAACATTAAGCCCTTGTACTGAAGGAGACTCAGAAAAGTCATGACTCTATTATCCAGCCCCTGGAAAGGCCAAACCCCGTCCATTCTGATAGAGGGGACTAACTTTCACATGAACACCTTCAGTGCTCCGAAGGCAGCAAGCTCTGCAGGCAGTCTATTCAAGTGCTTCACTATCCTTTACCCTGGAAAAGTTTTTCCTAGTTCAAATAATCCTCACTTCAAAGATTTCCATATTTCTTAGCCTTGACACCATGGTACATGGATTATTCCTTTCCTCTTTGCAGAACCCTCTCATATATTTAAAACCTATGGTTAACCAATGATCAATTTTCCAGTGATCATTTTCAGAGACTGCAATCTGTGTGAAAGTTGTTCAACACACAACATGATCTAATGTTAAGGATGACCAACTTGAGATACAGCTGGCAACATGCTCACTCCACAGAGTGTTCAGGACAGGCAGCTTCATCTGCTCATGGCCTGGTTGTCACTTTATGGAAAAGTTAATGTCACAACTCACAAAAACAATAATAATAAAATAAAACATCAGCTGGAAACTTGGAAGCATCTTGCACAATGCAGAGAATCACAGCAGACAATGCTTCATAATGCTTTTAAATACTCAGGGCAAGATACTGGAGTGAAATTTCGTATCTGTGCTTTTGTGGTAGAGTGCTGGCATCTTATCAGAGCTCAGCGTCCAGAAATCAATGATGCTTTGGAGCCCCAGACATAGCCCAGACCTTCACCAGGAGACCAGCAGGCAGGCAATCACAAAGTGGCATGCTGGAAATACACTTCCACACTGGAAGCACAGGTATTTTTACCTGTCTGATGCAATCCATCAAGTCTGCCTTCAAGAGCTCCAGATGGCTGATAGAAGACAAAAACATTCCCATGGTTGATTTGTTTATGCATCTGCAGGAGAGCCCTGCAGATCCCACTGGCACTGTCCCAAAGTACAACAGATATCTGGATGAGGCTGGCAACCTGCAGCCTACCCCACAGCACAGAGGGAGGTACCAAAACCAGACACAGTCTGTGTGAGCTCACAAGGATATGGCAAATGTCTGCAGCACCATGTGGCATAGGGCAAGTCTCAGAGAGGCCTCAGGTAGGATAATACTGAGAACATAGATTTTGGTGCAGAGTGAGCAGTCATCACTTGCTCTCCCATGCACTACATTTACAACAAGTGGCAGCAATGGACATCAGTGTAGAAAGTGTAAAGCTAATATCCAGTGGATCAGTACAGTTTTGCATGTGATGACTGCTGAGGAAATGAACAGTTATAAGGCAAGATTAAGGAAGGGAAACCTTAAAAAAACAAGGGCAGAATAAGGTGGTACAGTACCTACAAGACAGTATCTCATGACTAATGACTATCTCACTTTTAGAAAGGTGGTATTTGTTGTATTCAATTCCATACATTTTTGAATGATGAATTTGAAACAAACTTGAAGCAATGAGGTTTTCAGGCTCCATCTAAAACTGTTTGTGACTAGACACACTGTTGGTTGGTGCTGCCCTTCAATGAATCACGCTGTAGATGTGTAAGAGATGTTTAGTGTTTACTGCTACTTGATACTGTTCCTCAGCATTCACAGAGCACACACAGATATTGTCAATGTCAAAGACAAAAACCAGCACGGGACACAGATAAGCTGCTATCAGTTTTCCTAATTGATGACTGGAACCAAAAATCCAACTGGCATTCTGAACACGAAGATTTTATTCGTTCTAGGCTAAACAATCCCAGCTCATTCAATCTCCCCTCTTTTCTCCTATTCCCATCATACCACCTATCTCCTTTCAACTCTCTGTCCAGGGACCACCCTTCCTCTGGAGAACTGTGCCCAACACTGGGTACTCCAACAAATCCCTCCTAGAATTTTTTTGCCATAACCAATGAGGAAGCACACAAACTCCAGTAATTACCACTCCTTCAGAAGTCATGGGGAAGACTATAACAAAAATACCCAATCCAAACCATACCCCAAAAGCCCAAACAAGCATGATTGGTAGCGTTACTGCTGGACTTGCATTAGCCCCATCTCAATTTCTCAAAGACACCTTTAGAGAAGATAGATTCCCTTCAGGCCCTTTGCAAACTCAGCAGTAGACACCAATCTAACAATTCTGGCAAGTTCACAGTATTTTAACTGATATTTTCCCCCCTTCCCCCCCGCAATACAAGTGGTAATTAAAAATACTGATTTCCAGTATGACCTATAATCAGGAATTCAGATGTGCGGGCTCTGCCAGAAATGACAAAACATGCACGCTGTGACAGCTAAGAGACCAGCAGATGCTGGGCCAGTAGACAAAAGTGATCTTGAAAGGCCAGAATCCCAGTTCACCCAACTTGGCTGGGAATATTTTGCTTAAAGATTAAGCCATTACAAGTTTGAAAGAAAACTGGCAAATTTTTTTTAGAATCATAGAATGGTTTGGGTTGGAAAGGACTTTAAGGTTATCTAGTTCCAACCTCCTGCCATGGGCAGGGATGCCTCACCCTAAACCATGTCACCCAAGACTCCATTCAACCTGGTCTTGAACACTGCCAGCGATGGGGCATTTACCACTTCTTTGGGCAGCCTGTGCCAGCGCCTCAGCACCCTCACAGCAAAGAACTTCTTCCTTATATATAACCTGAACTTCCCCTGTTTAAGCTTGAACCCATCACCCCTTGTCCTATCGCTACAGTCCCTGATAAAGAGTCCCTCTCCAGCATCCTTGTAGCCCCCTTCAGACACTGGAAGCTGCTCTGAGGTCTCCATGCAGCTTCTCTTCTCCAGGCTCAACACCCCAACTCTCTCAGCCTGTCTCCATACAGGAGGTGCTCCAGCCCCTGATCATCCTTCTGGCCTCCTCTGGACTTGCTCCAACAGCTCCATGTCCTTCTTATGTTGAGGACACCAGAACTGTACACCGTGCTCCAAGTGGGGTCTCATGAGAGCAGAGCTGAGGGGCAGGATCACCTCCTTCGACCTGCTGGTCACGCTTCTTTTGATGCAGCCCAGGATACAGTTGGTTTCTGGGCTGTGAGTGCACACTGAAGTCAGCTCATGTTCAATTTCTCATCAACCAATTGCACAGTTTCCAGTTTACGCAATTTCAAAACACTTTTGCTTTTTAAAATTAGTCTGATTTGAAATTAATTATCATAAAAAGGATGCCCCAAACCCCAGGAAAATAATTCTTTAGGGACTGCAAAATACACTTCATTTTAGCTTTGTGTCAGACTGCTGCTTTTAGCTGTTGAAAATAGAAAACAAACTTTTCCACACAATCATGTCTAGGTCACTGAAATAAATTACAGTATTTGCATGAGAGCCAGTACCTAAAATTTTCAATGCAGCTTCAGCCTGGATTAAAAAGATACAAGGAATTAAGGCAGAATGAGAACACATGAGCTTTTCAAGACAGATCTCCATGTAGTCCCATCTAAATAAAGATGGGATTAGAAAGGTCCAACTGTGACGTCAATACTATGACCTACATAGAATTACGAAGGGTTAACTACACATACTACAGCTAGTTTCACTGAGCAACTACTCAGTGTCAGGGCAGTGTGTGTATGTATTCTGCTTACACTGGTATTTATGAGATTAATGGCATTGAAACAAATTGAAATGGGGCTTTAATCCATGACTTCTGTAAGATGCAACAAAGGGAACCTCTGCTAAGCAAAGAAACACATACAATACACTTCTTCTGAACTTCCAATGCTTACTTTTGGTCTATGTTTACCAGTTTTATAGGGAGAGAACATTATTGTTTAACTATTAACCATAATGAATATTAAATCCATTTTCTCAATTGGAAATTATGATATCTCTGGGCATTGAAACACTGTAATAAGATGACAGACAGGCAACCAACAACATATAATTAGTTGATCTACAACTTCCTCTTGATTGTCAAGGCTTATTATAAATAACATGCAGACACTACTCCTTCCTGCCCGAGGCTTAAGGCATGCTTTATTTTAATGGTATCTAGACAGCTGAAGAATACAGCTACCATTAAAGGAATCTTCAATGGCATCAGTATGCCTCATGTAACAGAACTAACTGGTTAATTCTTGCCAGTGCTTCTGCCTGTATTTAGATTTATTTCACAGTTGCAGTAAAACGAATGAGTTAACATATATTGAGAGTGTTTCTAGCATTTGGATCCAGCTACTGAGGAGAAACAGAACCTCTTGACCAAATTCCTTTTCCTGCTAGCTTAAATCTGGCCACATCCCAAAACGTTTTGTGATTTAAATAATTTACACTCAGCCAGTCAAGATGTTCCCGTACCCTACATACAAACTCTTCCACAAGGATTTCAATGGGAATTTACGCTACTACTGTCTCCGATAGTGGCACACATTTTAGAGTAAGCACAAAGCAAAATAAAGTCACAATGGAAGGTAGTCACACTCATTTACTAATGTAACCGAGAACTCTATATCTTCTTTTCTCTTTTAGGTCTGATGAACTGCAAAAATTAAGATTCATATGATTGCTTCACCTCAGTTTAATTACTTGCCCAAGAGAATACCACATGCAGAAGCAGTGCCAGCTATACTCCCTGATTCACAGTTTAAACACTTCTGAAGATCATCTCTCTGCTTGTGTGAGAGGAGAGGAAAGCCCGCGTTACAGACGGTAAAATTACACGAGGCAGGGAAGGTGACAAATCGAGGTTTACCAACCCTTGAATTACGCTGAGTGGTTTTTAACTTCAACTCCTTTTGGAACTCTGCCAAGGATCTATTATCAAGGGATGCTTTAGAGCAACATATTCTGCACGCAAAAGTGCCAAGAGAATATGTTAGAGAAATTAAATCATTCTGTTCCACTCTTCGGCACTCATGGAAGCCTGAGCAGAGGCTGGTAATTAGCTGATTTGCATGGACTCTGTGCAGAACAGGGTTTAAAAGAATTCCAGCAGTATAATCTTTAAGGGGCAAGCCAGCCTGGCCCGACCGGCTAGCTTGCATGTCTTGTCATCCCTCTGTCTAAGGCAAGAAAAGCCATTTTTAGCTGCACAAGGATGGGCGGATAGATTTCTGAAAATAGCTGCATCTGCAGTTTTACAGTTAAATATGTAATTTCCTCACAAAGAGTCTCATCACTCTCCCATTTAAATGAGCTGCAAAAGCTGGATCAAGAGAAGCAATGAATCTGAACCTCGTTCCAATTTCCCTGTAGGAAAATAGGTATTGTTCTTGGGTTTATCCAACAAGGCCACGTTGGACAGAGCCTTGGGCAACCTGCTCTAGTGTGAGGTGTCCCTGCCCACGGCAGGGGGTTGGAACTAGATGATCTTAACGTCCTTTCAACCCAATCCATTCTATGATTCTACCTTTGTAACTGTGACCAGAAAAGTACCAGGGCAGCCAAATCTGAGCTCAGAACTGCTTTAGGTGCTATGCACCAGCACAAAGGCTCTATGGAAACTGTGATAACCCTTGGAAATACCACAGACTTCTCTATTAAGGAATACTAACCCAAGCCAAATAACGTAGAATTATCAGGTGCCAAGTACTGCTTGTTCATGAGAACCTCATTTTCAGGGATGATATATTCCAGCAGCAAACAGCATCTCCCTCAGGCAGTGCTGGAAGCAAGCACTCACCAGAGTGTATGCAGAGCTGTGCCTGGGGCTCAGCAGCAGGGCTCCCAGCTTGCAGTGCTGGCAACCAGGCCTCACACCACATCAGAGGTCTGGTAAGATCTGATCCTCACTTCTCCATCACTCCTCAACCCAGAGCAGCTTTCCCACTGTTCTAACTACAATGTCCTGGGTAATGGGTTTTTTAGGCACTGTGTTGACCCATCTCACAGCAGATCTGCCCCCAAAAGTTTGGCATTCAAAAGGATAGCGCTTTTTAACACTCCTCCTCACCTCTCCCCGCTACCACCACTGCCGCTTTGCTTCACTTTGCTGACTTCACCACCAACTGGAAAAGAAAGTGACCTTGCAATCCAAGGGACCTCTTACAGCTTATTTGTTGCTCTGATGTCTTTTAAAAGAAATGGGAGGTTGAAGCCAAAGCATTTCTTCAGTCGATTTTCTTTGAGAGGGAGTATTTTGGAGTCATTTCCTATAGGTGGTAAATTATCTCTCTATAGATTTTCACATGGTGCAGGTGAGGGTTATTTTGAAATACAACAATTACCTTTTCTGTATACTGTGTTTTATCTTTCCAAGCTCCAATTCTCCAGTTTTAGGCCATCTCCTTCCAAGGTTTGCAATGGTAAAATCATGGTAAGTCAAGCATGAGACCTTAGCTACAATGAACCATATTTGACATAAAGGAGAACAGTTATAACTGCACATACCTCTGTTTTTATACTGCTAATGATCTGCACACAACTCCTGAATCACTGTAGTACACTATCTGTCTATAAGCTGATCAATTCTGTATATGCAACATGCATTTGAGCAGTAATACTCTTTGATGATGCAGCTGCACATCCTGCTTATGAAACGCCAGCCTGAAAGCTCTTGTCAAAGCTACACAAATCTTACATCTAATCTACTACGCAAACATCTATTTTGGAATCTTGACAAGGAACTCATTTTTAATGCTTCCACAACATTTGCAAGTTGAGGAAAAAAAAAAAGAAAGCAATGTTCTGTGTCAACAGGATCCTCCTCTTCATGGAAATTAAATGCCAAAAACAAATATGGAATTCCCTCATGTGGCCCTGCTGTTTTCTTCACTGTTTTCCCAATAGACTTCAGAAGAGAAGTCTACACACGGATTTTAAAGCAATAAAACCCTTACAATGCAGAAGGAAAAAAACCAATGCTATATATTTCTATCAGTTTTTAAAGTTGCAAGTTTTCTGCACGAGGTACACTGCAGACTTCAAGAGCTGGTCCAGCACTTGAAGTGAGATGAAGTTGACAGATATTACCCAGTAACTCTAACTGAGAATAGATGAAAAGACAGACAAGCTTTGGACATGGAAGCCACATTTTTAGGACTGAACAGAAATAGCAAAGTTGAAGCTAAATGCATGTTATATTTGAGCTTTTTTTCCACCGTTGATCTTCTGCTCATCTTCCTGACAACATTTGCAGCCGCTCCTAACAGTCCCTAGGATGAAGGTGACAATTCTTTAGAGCAATGATAACAGAGGACAGAGGAACGTACCAGCTTAACTGGTGGGACCCTTCTGTGAGAAATCAAGATTCCAACGTCATGGAAATTAATTTTCTCTCATTATTATCAAACATTGTTAGATAAGGCAGCTCTCCTCTCCTGTGTCCAAGGTCTGTATACATAAACCCCTGGTGCCCTCTCTGCACCTTCCATACTTCTCACTAAATATCTCCCTCTTCTGCTTCTTCTCTCCTCTGTTCAGACAGCCCCCAGCTCTTCACACGCTCCCTGTTCTGCTGAATAGCTGAGTTCCTCTGCTGTTATTCAAGCCACTGCCTCCTTTCCAAACTCTCATACTCATCTCATTTCTTCTCCTTCTCATCATACTTCCTTCATCCCGTCTCCTTTCTCCAAATACACGTTGTTTATGTCCTTCCAATTCTGACTCCACTATTTATTCCAATTTCTGCGCCACCAACCGCCTGTATCTTTGACTGTTCCTAAGGCATCTAAAACTTGTTTATCAGGCAGGGAGGCTCCTCTCACAGGTAATCCCTACCAAGACTCAGCCCAAACCTTGGTTCAAGTTCCAATTTGATTGCAGGTCCTGTGCCACCCCAGGCAACCCTGCTTATGGTGCAGTTCTACCTCAGAAATAGAGTTAATATTTTCCTACCTCTATATTAGCACTATGAGGAAAAACAGAGGAAGAAGCTGTAGCGTGCTCACTGATTCAAAAATCTTTGGAGAATTCAGGTGTGAAACTCTAAGGAGAACAGGAACATTCTTTTGAAAGCCTTGTCAAACTTGGATGATTTTCTATGCATAACAGACATCCCTGACTCAGTACCACTTTGACCATCTTATTGAGTACAAAATGTCCGAGCCAGAGACCATAAATTCTGCATACTTTAGAGCACATCAAGGCTCTTAATACAGAACAAATTATGAAAGGTAATTTTTTTTACTAACTGCAGGACTGAGATTTCTTCCCCATGTAGAAGCAAAATACTCATTTTTATAAAACTGAAGGACATGCAGACACATCAGGGTTTTTATGCTACTACATCTCAACACAAATCAAACAATACTTCATTTAAAACGCTTCTTTCTTAAGAGTATGTTAAAACCCTGTAACTTTGCAGCTTTTGGCATTCTTCCAGACGTAGGCAGTATGAAAGTTCTGGATTAAGTGAATGACTTGATCCTAAAAGTGGAAACTCCTACAGCAAACAAACAGCATTATGGTGGCATAGCAAAGTTGATTAAAAAAACCCCTCAGATATCAGCTTACAGGGCTCTCTTCTGAAACGATGGGATGGCTGAAGAGCGTGGGAAAAATGTCTGTGTGTTGGCTGCACCTGCAGAACTCTGCATGCAGACATTCACGCTGAGGGTAAACAAGGAGTCAGCCATGCAGCTATTTGCAGCGCGTGCACTTCCAAACAGCCACTTCCATGTATAGATGCTGGACTTGAAAGGCACAACATTCCTGCCTCTCAAGTGAAAAACTGAGATTATAAGCCTCATGCTGCGAGATATCCAACACTGGAAGTCCTAGCTCCCATTCCTATACAATTAGATCCGCTCCTCATTCCTGACAACCAAGGTCTGACACGGTTACAATTTAAGGCAGATGGTCTGATGTTCCTTTTTAGTTTGTGCTTTATGCATCTGCCTTTCCACTGTTTGTTTTGTGAGGTTACTGCACAAAAACTTCTTTCTTGGGGAAAAAGAGAAATCAACCTTTAAAAAACAACAAGCATTGACGGATTTGCTAAATATGTCCCAGGCAGAGGGTTCTTCCTCTTCTTTTTCTGTCCAAAATCAGTTGTTCCCAGCAGGTTTGGTGCCTCTCACTAGTGAACAGTCCACCAGTAGAGTGTGGAGGTCAGTACCTACAAAAGGCTCTGTCATTGCCAAGGCTGCTGGCATGATGGGCAGAGAAAAGGTAACAGGTCAGGAGAAGATAAGGAGGTGGTAAGAGACATCTTATTGTTCTGTTCTACAGGAAAATACATTAAAACCCCCCCAATATTAAAATGTGCTATACTCTGCTGCAAGCTCAGTGATTCCTGTCTCTGTATTTGTCAGACCATTATTTTACATTGGTTAAGTAAACTTTGTATTTGGTCAAGTCCACTCAGCATACCAAAACACTGCCAAACGTGGTACGCTAGTAACGGAACCAAGTCAAAAAGCACTGTTTGAAGGGAGAAATTCAGATGGATGGGAGGATACCTGCACATAAAATGTCAATCAATTATGCAACCATCTGCATGACTCTGTAGATGTGGAAAAATTACTCTCCTGAAGGAATGTGCTTAAGAACATACAGACTAATATTCTTTCCTCTACTCTGCACTTCCTCTCTCCATTTAACAAACACAAAGGTGCTTCAACACTGTTATGGATTACAGAACATTTCATTAAACCTTAATCTCTCACAGGAAATAACAAGACTGCAGCCTGTAGCTGTTTCACCCACGTTCACTTCCCACACTGAGATAACTGCTGCTATCCAAGTATGAAACTCACTAAGCCCAGACCTCCAAAAGGACTGCATGGCTTCACAGGACATAATCCCTTAACAGATTTTACCCTTTTTTAAAGTGAAGTAACAGATAAAAGCTTCAGCCCTTCAGATAATGGTCAGACACATAGAATTGCCTTACAGTAAAACAGTCAAATAGCCTGCACCTGTATTACACATAGAATCACAGAATGGTTTGGGCTGGAAAAGACCTCAAGATCATCCAGTTCCAACCCCCTGCCATGGGCAGGGACACCTCACACTAGACCATGTTGCCCAAAGCTCTGTCCAACCTGGCCTTGAACACTGCCAGGGATGGAGCATTTACCACGTCTCCAGGCAACCTGTGCCAGTGCCTCAGCACCCTCACAGTAAAGAACTTCTTCCTATACATATGGTGACAGACTTTCAAAATGGTTCAATATTTAAGGCTTCAAAAGAATTTCACTCCTTTTTAGGCTCCTGAGCAAAGTGTGTGTATTTTCAAGCGCTCAGCACCCCACGAGAACAAACAGTCCTGTTCGTATCATTTGTATAGCAGTTGGCCATTTCTCAGAGGACATTATCAAAAGCTGTTCCAGCTTTGTTCTTTTCAACAGCATTGCTGCCTAATGGCACCAAACATTTCCTGCAAAATAAAGATAGGCTTACTTAGCTTTTCAAAATAATCAATTTGAAAAACTGGGGCAGGGAACATGTGGAATGTATTAACTTGTCCTGGTTTTCAGGAGGAACTGTCAGTTGGTTTGTACGTGAGTAGGCCATTCTCTCGCTGGGTAAGCTTTGCATTTCAGGAATTCAGAAACTGGCCTGGGGGCAAGAATAATTCCTTTTCTGCTGAACTCAGAGATAAAAGGATCTGAGCTCAGAGGTGCTTTGCCACTTTGCTTTCTAAAAAATTAACTCTTTGATATATGAGGACATTCTGATAATTTGGGCAAGTCATAGAAGCAAGTTTACATACAATCATAGAATAATTAGGGTTGAAAAGGACCTTAAGATCATCTAGTTCCAATCCCCCTGCCATGGGCAGGGACACCTCACACTAAAACATGTCACCCAAGGCTCCATTCAACCTGGCCTTGAACACCGCCAGGGATGGAGCATTCACAACATCCTTGGGCAACCCATTCCAGTGCTTCACCACCCTCGCTGTAAAGAACTTCTTCCTTATATCTAACCTGAACTTCCCCTGTTTAAGCTTGAACCCATCACCCCTTGTCCTATCACTACAGTCCCTGATGAAGAGTCCCTCTCCAGCATCCTTGTAGCCCCCTTCAGACACTGGAAGCTGCTCTGAGGTCTCCATGCAGCTTCTCTTCTCCAGGCTCAACAGCCCCAACTCTCTCAGCCTGTCTCCATACAGGAGGTGCTCCAGCCCCTGATCATCCTTCTGGCCTCCTCTGGACTTGCTCCAACAGCTCCATGTCCTTCTTATGTTGAGGACACCAGAACTGTACACAATACTCCAAGTGAGGTCTCACAAGAGCAGAGCAGAGGGGCAGGATCACCTCCTTTGACCTGCTGGTCACGCTCCTTTTGATGCAGCCCAGGATACGGTTGGTTTTTGGGCTGCAAGCGCACACTGAAGCCGGCTCATGTTCAGTTTCTCATCAACCAACACCCCCAAGTCCTTCTCTGCAGGGCTGCTCTGAATCTCTTCTCCACCCAACCTGTAGCAGTGCCTGGGATTGCCCCGACCCAGGTGTAGGACCATCCACTTGCACAGAGTCTGGTGCTTCCCTCTATGCAAAAGATACTTTTGTTATGATTACAGTTCAGAAACCAGAGCCAATTATGGCGCCTGAAGCATAAAAAATGCTCCAAAAAAGACTGTTCTCTGCTTAATAATCTTCCGAGAGAAACAGGCAAAGCAGAGACTTGCCATCTTACCATCATTACTGTTACTCTGACTGTTCTTCAGTACGTGTGCATATAAGTGTGAGAACCCTTCTATAGGCAATGTTATAGAAACATCAAGGGGCTTAGTAATAAAACCGAATTCAACTTCAGCAGAAAGTCTTAAGACTTTCCTCCTCCGTTTTTCTTATTTTGAACAAGTTGGGGCTTGGGTCTTTTTTTCCCCCACTTTCTGCTTGAACCTGAAAAATTGGCCAAATTTAAGTACTGCAACTTCACTTTGTAAGAATCTTTCAAATAATGCATAGCAAAACCAGAGATGTGGAAGTGAAAAAACAAACACAGGTAATAACAGGAACCAGCACTGCTTGCAAGTCTGCTTCCCATCCAGGAATTCCTAAAAAGCTCCATAATTTCAGTGGGATCGAGGCACCTTCAGATCTCCTAATCCCTCCCTTTGCAAAAACCCCATGCAAGAATGCTACGCCTTCACTACCGATTCTAACACGTTCAGTTCCTTGGTTGGTAACCCTGCACAGTGGAGTAGTATTTTAATCTTTATAAAACTACAAGTAATGGTAACAGTTTTCAAATTCTTAAGCGTCACATGTTAGCTTTAAATTATGCCTCTGTTAAACATTTCTGTTTCCTCACTTTGCCACTTCTCCCCTCTCTTACACCTACTATCCTTCGTGGCAGCTCCTGAGTTTCAGAAAACTCAGCAGAGCTGTAATTTACTCTAATTTTGATGCTCATGCATTGCAAATATACTCCCAGGGAAACCTGGACATCACCCTGAAGACAAGGCAATTCAGTACAGACAGGAAGTGCCAGAGTTTAATAAGGTAACATGAGGATACATAAAATACGCAAGTAGAGAGAGAAGCAAACAGAGCTAAAGTAGAAGTTATATGAGATGGTACTGAAATCATCACTTACAGCACTGAGGTAAACTGCAGGAGAATCGCCACACTGCAAAGCATTACTTCAGCTCATGTTCAGCACAAATCAAAAGCAAATTGCAATCCACTGAGAAAATGTGTTTCCCTATTCTATGAGTTGACAAAAATGCAAAGACTTCACTTTGCCACTATAACATTAGAGCCTTGTTTTCTAGCAAACTGCACTCAGATGTTGCTCCTCTGACATCATTAATCTCCATGGAAACCTTACAATAACTGTTGGCCTGAAATAGGTTCTGTCATCCCAGATCAACTCAAAAGTAGTCCAGCAAAAGATCTTATATCTCCTATTTTTTGGCTGTACATTTTTACCCGTGAGCACAGCTGAAGAGTTACGATCCCTGCGGCCGCTATGAAATAGAGCTTTCATATCTAACAATCAGAACTTACAGAAGGTCAACTACTTTCCCAGTTGAGGCTAAGACCCAGAGACTCAAAGATTACCTACTTTTAGAGTAAGATGTGGAGTTGGGAAAAAAAACCCCAAAAGATGTATCTGTGTTCAATGTCAGAAAATGATTAAAGCAGGAGACCAGGCTCCTAAAATCTGCTGTATCCCTGGCACAGCATTATCCCCTTACTGGAAGGGAGCAGGGCAAAGCAAAGAGACCTTTCTAAAGGTATCTATTAACATTTACTTTTGGGGGTCATCAGGGAAATGGCCATTTTAAGTGGAGCACAACCAGATGGGTTGTGTTGGGTTTTTCTTTCTCCTCCTTCATACCAACACATCCACTCTCCATGACTGATGTCCCCAGCACAGGGTCAAGGCAGTTACTCAGAGATGTTCCACCCAACAAACAGGTCCTCTGCAAATGAGTTTTGTGCTGAGTTAAACTGACAGACACATAGAGACATATTAAATGGCAGGAAAGCTGTTTGAGAAGAAGCCATATATATGGATTGTTTCTACAAGGAAAATACACTGTCTGGGTGTGTACAAATGCATGTTATACATTTCTTTATATAAATAATTCGACTTCTTACAGACCAAAATTGAGAGAGTAATCTGTAAAAGTTAATGTGAGACTTGCACAGTTGCAAGTGTCACACTGAACTAGAACTTGCTTTTTTGAATGTAATTCAGTCATTGTTATGAATTTCCAGAGATTATTACCATAAATTGCCATATAAATTTGAGACACATGCAAGGAAAAAAGCAAAGACAGACAGGGAAAGGAAAACAAGGGGGAAAAATTAAAATAGTATATATTTGGACTAATTTCATTCATTTGCAGCAGTCCTAAAAGGAGTTACCTTCACTTACAGCTGCAGGTACTTGGACATTTCCAGAAAAAAAAAAACATACTACTTTACTTCCTTAGGTCTGACCTTCCCAACTTTAACTCTTACAAGTCGTTCCTTGATCACAGTTTATTTCTGTTCGGAGCAGAAAACTTTTTGTAGTGTATTTGTACACTTTAAAACCCAATAAAATCCTGGGGCTCCCCGTATGGCTGGGTTTTTTTTGATACTATGGTAATATAGTAAAACAAACACCCTCACATTCCATTGTTAACCAGCTTACTGACTTGAGTAACACTGCCCATTGCCAGTAACATCCAAGATACATTGTCAAGCCTGGGTTTTTCTGTTTGATGGCTTGTTTTATCTCAGCAGCATGTAGATATGCACTATGCAGAACTGGCTGACCAACATCTACAAACGAGATGACTTGGTGATACCTTTAACATGCATATTGAATTTACACGTTCATTTATTAACAAGTAAGCTATTAAGTGAAGCTCTAGAGACCCACAGTGTCTGTGTAGAGAAGTCCACATCAATTCAGAAGGGGGTAGAAAAATGCCCCTGATTGGGAGCTTTGCATATTTTATAGGAGACCAATCTTGGAGACCACAGGCCTTGACTCTATGCCTTTGCATGGCAGGATAAGTCTTTGCTAGCACTGGTCTCCAGACAAGCCTCAGTAATCATCCACGAGCCTGCTGCATCTTTGTGTCAGGCACTTTGCATTAACTACTCTTCTATAAGGGAAAAGGAAAAGAGGATGGGAGGTATACATCTGATGAGTGAGATGCTGGTCTGGGACCTCCAGCCAGTTACTGAAGTGTTCAGAGCCACACACACTAATTTTGTCCCTTCTTCAACTAACAAGCAGCATGGTGGCATCCTTCTCACTGAAGTGCTGGGGAAAGAGGAGAGAATTCATCAAACTCTAAAGACTGAATGATGCCAGTTTTACAAGCATGCATCTTTAGGGGGCACGGCAAGCTCTCACCTTTTTCTCATGGTGGAGGAACCAAATACTCTCCCCCCCGTCTTTGTGCTCACTCCTGATTATAGGGGTAGAGCCAACAGGATGGCAACAAACAGAGCTTGTCTAATATGGGAAGAGAGGAAAGTGAATACTAGACAGCAGCGCCTTTTGCTCCCTCTGGGAGTTCCTTGTAGTTTGGTGTATGCTGTGCCTTACACTTGCTAACTATGTAATGTCGCCTGTGCAGTTTTGATCTTTGCCTGGAAAAGAAGCAACAATACACTGGATTTTAACTCTTAAAGAAGTATTCATTTAATAACACGATGATCATACAGGGCCTGATCAAAGAGTCTCCCATGGTGACCATGAGGTGATACCTAGGGGAGCGTACTTGATCAGACCCAACATGTAACTACACTTCTCTCAGAATATTCTTCTGCAGTTTGGTGCTCAGAAACTTTGAGCCATAAGCAGTATTTTTGTGTTAGATGGTTTTCTTGATAAGTTTTCCTTTCATGAGTTTGTATAATCAAGTTATTAAATTCATAAGAACAAGCTCTAAATAACACAAAACCAAGCTAACAGATATCTGCTACCTCTGACTAAAATTCCTCCCTGGGAACGCAGGCACAGACATCTAAGCAGAGGCAGCAGTGGGACTGCTGCCCACGCCTATCTCTGCATCTTTTCCTTTAGGCCTCCCTTCATTTTTATGATGGCCTAAATCTATGGAACCACAGAGCAACATGAGAATACAAAACCTTTCAAGCAGAAGAATGACTCAGTAAATTAGATTAGAACTAGAGCAATAAATTGCTGCTTGTGGTTCCCCCCCCCCAGTCCCCAACCCTGCAAGTCTGGCACACCTTCCTTTTCTCTGACTCCTACCTCAGAGTAAGAAGTTATGAAGCCTTAATAACCCCGCTGCTAGCATGAAGAAGAAATTGCTTGCTTCTTTCTCCCAAAGAGGCTTTTATGAAGCATTCAGACTTCACCAGCTCAGCAAACAGAATACAAAACACTGCCTGTAGCAGAGAACATCAAGGTCTGAAATACTTCAAAAACAGAAAGAAAGGGCAAGTAATTTTTTTTTGTAGCAACTGATGTTATGTTTCACAAAGGAGGTACTCAAGTTTTTGTAACTAAAGTGTCCTGGTTGCTTTTGTAACTCATCCTGACCACAATAAAATGTCTCATTCTGGGCTTATAACCATTAACTGGAACAAACAGAAGCAGCAGGGAATAAAAAAGAAGGAAAAAAAATCCACAGAAGACAACTGAACTTCCAAGGCTTTATGAAAGAGATTGTGGACCAGAAGAGGTAACATCTGACAGAAAGGTGACATACGTGTCCTTGCGAGGCAAGAGCTCTCAGCAGCCTGACACTGCTCAGCAGCTCACACTGAAGCACCAAGGATGTATCAGAATACGGAGTTTGTTAATTGCTGTAAAGTCACTGTGTCACTTTGTTATACAAGAAGCACCAACCCAGCATCAGCTGAAATGTTTTAAACTCTATTATAAAAAACAGCTTATTGAATATGAGCTCTCATTCCCAGTATTTCCAGCAAGCTGCTGTGCTAAACACATCTCATCCACTGTGCAACCTTGTATACTTAACTAAAACTCAAGAAATTTCTCTAATATCCATTATTTCGAGGACCTCATGTGCAGGTTTTTGGCTGTGAAAAACCTATTTGACTCTGAGAAAGGTTCAAACAGGCTTCCAAGCTACACATCACATATTCAAAGGCAGCAAGGCCACCATAAGGCTTAATTACAGAATGCAAATGCAGTTGATTATGATGAGCTTTCCTGAGTCACAGAATCCTGTTAGAGGTTTAGCACTGGACTCTGACGCAGGAGTTTGTTTTGGTTTCAAATAAATACTCACTTATACTTCTTAAAAAGCACTTTAATTTTAAAGTAAGCCCAAATGTAAGCTCATCACTTTGGGTATTTTGAAGTTTCAATAACCGGAGGCACATTTTCACTGAGGATACACACACACACACAGAGATATAAATCCATATGCACCAACCACTGCAGTGCAGTAACAAACACTGAGCTTTCTGAACTCCAGGCCAGCCTGGAGAGTGTTCTACCACAGCCAAATACTTTGTTATCCACTTCATTTCTGAACAGCACGTATTCTCTTGGCCCCACATGAACGCCAAAAACGCCTTGTGTTGCTGTTTGTCAGTTGCCATGCTATTGTCAACTATTTCACCCCTCGGGAATACAACATCCACCCACAATTTCTCCAGTTTGTATTAGTAAGCTCTGCCTGACATTAGCAGCGTTTCCAGGAATATGGTAACATTTTTCAACTGTTCTAATCACTGTTTGTTACTATTAAAGCTTAAGTCAGATGCAGTTTAGGCATTAGCAGTGACACTTGAATCATGTGCAGTGGCAAAGCGGAAATCCAAAATAGAACAACACTCTGGTATATCCATGGAGAATACACAGCTGGGAATATGAGATGGAAATGGCCTGGAGCTGAACCTATTTAATTGCTCAAAAAGGCAACTCCAGGTAATGCCTGTACCCTCTTCCCTCGCTGCTGGGCATGTGCAGACTTTCCTGCACAGTACTGATTGCAGAGAAAGAGCTGGAAACATTCTCTGTTGCCCATGATGAGATTCACTTGGGTGATCCAGAGCCCTTGGTGACACTGGTCCAGCAGATGAGAGCATTTAAGCAGACTGGTTACTCTGTAGTGACTGTTATGCAGTTTATCACTGAATCTCATCCCTATTTCTCCAGGATTTAATCAATTAAACAGATTTAATAGATCAACAGATATGCATTAGAGAGCAAGACATTCAGGTGCACCTCAAGGAATTTTCTGAAGGAATGGATTTCTTCCTTTGGGCTTGCAATCTTGGTTTTTCTGGATGAAAAAGGAAGCACTTCTAAATGTAAGCCACTGATCCAATATTTCTTACTAGTCTGCAGGCTTTGCACCTCAGCAGTTTCATCTGTAGCCAGTGTTGCATGACACTCTTCCATGGCAACAGAGTTCAACATTCAATCATGAAGATGTCTCCCATTTAGCAAGAACTAGATGGAACATTTGGCTGATCTGTTTGTTGGCTTGGATTTGTCTTGACAATTACTGAGGCTCGGATGAATCAAACAAGAACTAGGCAACTGCAAAAGCTACGTTAGTTTTGTTAAGCTGCAATCTGGGAGTGCTCCTGGAATCCTAATAGCTGCCCAGGCACCACTGCTGTACAGGAGTGTGTTTCTACCTGCTATGTCAGGAAGTTCCTCTTCCCAAGCTGGTCATCTACATGTCATGACCCCTGACTACTGCCTCTTGACCTGAGCAGGCTCTCATTGTAGAAATAACGCTACTAATGGCTGTATCAGAGTTTACCAGTCACCAGTTTTCCAGTGGCAACAACCCATGCCCCACATCCCACAGTCGTCCAGCAAACTGCCTCCTCAATTAATAAAGCTGTGTCTTTTGGGTCTTGGCTATCTTAAGCTATTAAGCTATTGGATTAAGCTATTGGATCAGGTTAAAAAGACTTCAGTGACACCACCACACTCCCCAACATTCCATCCAGCATCAGCAAGTTACTTCTACTCTGTAATACTACTACTGTAGTACATGCTACTCTAGCAGTGATTACACCACAATACAAAAGAGCGTGTGTCTTCCTTTGTTCTTTAAGGACAAAACTGGCTCCTGATGAGCTTCACAGCCTGACATCTCCACAGAAGCCAGCAAAAGATGGTGGCAGGCTGAGATTTGAAAATATTATAAGCCAATACTGCTGTGAAACACATAAGAACTAGAAATTATGTGCCAAAGTAACAGCTTCTTTGCTCTCTGATACTCTTAACCACTTTGATTTTACTAATTACAGGATAACATATGTGAAGCCAAGTCATATACCTATACATGTACACACACACAATTGATTCAGAGTCATATAATAGTGGAGTGAAAGTTTGAAGTGATATATTGAGAGAGGGAGAGAATCAGTTAGCACCACATCTGCAAAATCTACTCAACTGTGATTTCTAGTTTACGAGCAAGTAACTTACAAAGCAGTTCTGGCCTGGATGGATAAACAGTGGTCTAATTAGAGTGATGTGCTGGGAAACTCTTCCTTCTGTGAAGCAATAAAACAAGATGATCAGTATAAAACCTGGTGTTATTTGCTAGATCTCACTATTGGCAAAACCACCCCTCCCATAATCCTCAAAAGTATGGTATCAAGACAAACACTTCACAGAACCACAGGATCATCAGGGTTGGAAGGGACCTCTGGAGATCATCCAGTCCAACCCCCCTGCCAAGGCAGGGCCACCACAGGAACACATTACAGAGCAGGTTACACAGGAACACGTTCAGAACAGGATTTGGTTATGTCACTCTTAAATCTTTGATAGGAAAAAGTTTTGCTGTATAACCCTGCATATAAAAGAGATAAGCCACGGCTGGTAGTGTTGGAAGCTCTGGATGAAGCATGCCATTCCCCACTGCACCGTGCCAGGACAGTTTTTAACATTCAAAGCATTCTGAATGATTAATAATCATCACAAAGGAGCAGCTGAACAGTGCTGCCACATTTATATCTTCCCAAAATAAATGCTGGCTGATTTTAATTGTTTGTGCTTCATGTCTTCTTTAGATGAGCAACATGAAGTGTGGAAGATTTCACTTCAGAATGAGCGATAGACAAGCTCCAGTAACGCAGGACTAGTAACACAGGAGTAGAGGATGAGCATTACAAAATGTGAGGACAATGATCCTCCTGCACATCCCTTCCTAAAGTTTCTAAGCATCCTGCCTGCCACGTTTCACCCACAAGTTCCTGCAACTAAAACGTTTAGCAAGGGCATATTGGCATCATCTGTATTTCCACGCCACCTCAGAGCTGTAGTCATAAGCCACATGCTGTTTTGTCTGGCATGATACCAAAACAGAACCAAAGTTGTTCTGTGGCCCAAAACAGCTCACAGAAGTTACCAGGTACACGTAGCTAAACTGGAGGGGTAGGAGGGGCCTTGGAAATAACAAGCTAATACTTTCTACACAAGAGTCTCAAAACAATGGTTTATGTATAGAAAAGAGACTTTATATGAGGAAGTGAAGGAGGATAATGAGGCAGCTTGTCAGCAGATGTTATGGTGTTATCTTCTGTTGTGAGAGGCCACATAAATTAGTATATAAAGGTCTCAAGTTGAGAATGGAAAAAATGAACAACAAAGGCTTGGGTCTTGGACTGATGGGAGTGAGAGTACGTTTCTTATTACTGACAGAAACAGAGCAGAGGTGACAGCCACTGCAACCATGGTGAAGAGCCCTCCAAGTACAAAAGGGCAGTTGATATTTGATGTACAAGAAGCCAGGAGAGGGAGAAGGAAACACGGCAATGACACCATCAAAGGAGCAGGCTAAGAACTGTGGAATCATTTCAACTTGGTGAAGTAAGACTGCATTTATCAAGGCAAGTTTGTTACAGCAACAGAAATGTGACATAGTAAGAATTTGGAGAAACAGTTACATGTGTGCACAGATAAAGCAGCTTTTTCCAACAGATGTTAAGCATCTGACATGCAATCCCCTCATGCCACAGTCTTCAGTATGACCCAAAGAGACCTGAGTAACAGCTAACACTGTCAGTCACAGAAGTGACCTAAAGCAAATCAGGGGCAAGAGAGAAGTAGCAGAGGAATTTGGGGGAGACTAAGGAGGAACCGGACAGCAATAGTGTCTGAAAGGTGAAAACAGCTTCCAGCTCTGTGTGAGAGTGTAAGAGATGGAGGGGGGAGACTGAATATAACCAAGTACACCAACAGTGTATGGAGCTGTGAGGTAACAGGAAAAAAACACAACCTTTGAGGGAACTAGTTAAAATAGCAAGTCTGAAAGGGAAGGAATAAAACCCTACCTTCAAGTTAAGTCATGTTAAGTCACAATCCACAAGAGCTGAGTTTGATATGAGTGTGACAGCCATACCATGTTAGCAGAAGCAGCTGAAATGACCTGTCACTTCTTTTTCCTGCCCTTAGATAAGCAAACATGGCTTGTGCCTAATGCAGGTTAAATCCCAGCCAGCTTGCTGTCAACCAAGTGCCAAGCTCAGCCAAGCAGTAGGCAAACAAACTCGACCTGATTTAACAACCACACTGAGGGGTTGTTCTCATTCTTCATGCTCTGCAGTCTACACTACAGGCTAATACCATTTGAAATTCCTCACAGAAGAGAATTTTGTGCTATTTTCTGAGTTCTCTTAAAAATAAAGGAATTATTTATGAGAAGTCTGTTAATCTCTGGAAAGGAATAAGTAATATTTTGAGGTAAGGGCTAATGAACACTAATGGTATATTAAAAGATCTGCAGAGACAACTGGCATCACTCTATCACCATAAGAAAATCTATAAATGAACTTCAACACAGGCTCTACTTCATATCTAAATTCAAAACAAAGCTGGATAACTCTAAACTCCAGGTGGAACTATGAGTTTTACTTGAAACCTTCCTGTAAACAGGAAAAAAACCCAAACCTTGGTCCTGCACAATACAGATTCCTGTATTAGGCAACATACAGTGAGCCAGCCATGTGTAAGAACAGCTTTATTTGCCAGGGATCTAACAACCGTTCCTAGGACAGACTTTGACATCTGACCCTCCTTTGAATGTTCTCCAAAAGAAGCAAGTTCATGCTTATATGAAAGTAAGGCACAAAAACGGAATTGCTTCTAGCCTTGTCCACTGAAGAAAGATGCCAGTAATGCTCCTGTGAGAAGCAGCAACAAGAGGGAACTCTATATAATCTTTAATCCCTATTTCCACAAGGAAAGCCCATCCCTCTCTCAACTTCCCTTGAAAAAGGCTACTGGAGATTACTTGTACAGAACAACTGCAACCACCATCACCACAAATCTTTTTGAAGGACAGAACACACAAATGATCCATCAGCATTATCAGAGCTATTTTTCAGAGAGCTGGAGAAAAGCCTATGTCCAAAAGCTTGTTTGCCGGTCTCCTCAGCCAGCCTGATAAAAGACATCATCTGCTCCTGCAAATCTTGCTTCTCTCAAGGTAAAAAAGAAACAAATATTCTCTATATAAGCACCTGATTGGCATTATTTACTAACAGTTCACAAGAGGTGGCACCGGGGCCTAACTGTATCACACAGTGTTAATTGCAGTCTGGGGCCTACTTCAACTAGCTATCAAATCAACTGTCAAATAGGAATTATGTGCATAGCTGCAAGATAATAAATTCAGGTATATGATTAATTTTATTAACAATAAGAGACTTGAAGTACATGGCAAGTTCCAGTTTGTAATTACGTAAATGTGCCCACAATCAGGCTGCTGGCCTGCTGTACATCAAGCAATCCATTTCTCTTGTTTTGTAAAGCTGAGCTTTAAATTATGTTGTGTAATTTATAAATCACCATACTGAAACCTGTTGATTATATGATGGCAGTACTTAAGTAATTTCCAGACACAGTGGGAACCACAGAAACATTCCTGGGCCCTTTAAACTACTGACATACATGCTAATTACTTGCTGCTTAATAGTAATGTTTAGCTAGATGTAAATTACAACATGGTAGGGTTGGTTAAGCCTTTTGTTATTCAAAACACTTTTACACGTGATCTTCTTTCAAACTAGCACCATAGCAGAGGCACAAATGGCACTAACAATCTGGTTCTACACACAGACCTGCCACTGCCAGATACTCTTCCTCGCTGCTACCAGTGGAGAGGCCACATAACAGAGGGACTCAGACAGGGCAGAATCCATCCTCACTTCAACCTGAGCCCCAGCTACCAACCATGCTGTCAGGCTGTAAATAAATCTCTTATTACCACTGCTGTAATAGGGACAACAGACACATGCAGACCCTTGTTTCACTTCTACTTGTATATCTGTAACCTAAAGCTAAAGCCACAACAAAAATGCATGATGAGCAAATGCAGAGCTGCTGTGGAGACGTTCTGCTTCCCACTGCAGAGCCTCTGCATCCCTCGCTGTACTCAGTGAACCTTGCTCCTGAAGACTTGATTGATAAAGAGATGACAGCAAAGAGGTTAGACACACAGTGAGCAACCTATTCAAACGTGACTGGCGCTGCTAGTATGAGACAGGAAAAGTAACCCCAAAGGGAGGGAGTAGCAAACATTTTCTATTTGTTTCTAGAAACTCGAACATTCAGTTGCTATAAGAGAACACAATAAAAAATAATGGAGCAATGTTTAGATCTAACAACTGCCAAAGCCAACAATACAAAAATCTCTCTGGTCCCCAGTGTAGCTGGTCAGATGGACAGTATGCTAAAAGCTCAACTATTTTATTGTTGCTGAAGGAAAAAATTTGTGACTGGAAGCACTGCAGTAGAATTCCAGGCAGAGCAGTAATTTCTGCCATAACACAAGGACTGCTAGCCCATTTGGAAGATGAATAAGAGGGCCAGCATTCACAACACTGCTGGATGGGGATGCAGGAAGGAGAGGGAGCAGCAGTACCACTTTCTTCAAGAGTGGTCACCCTGTAGCAAGCAAGTAGGGAGAGTGGTGGGTTTGTCCATGCACATCCGAACACCTGCATTAGGCAGATGTGAGCTGCTTCTGATGACCCTCCAAACCATACACATGAATTACACAAGGAACACAGGAATTACACAAGGAACACCCGGTACTTATTTGAGGGAAGAGTGCACTTCACCAGGTGCAGTCTAAGCTGACCACTACAATTTCCCAGTGGCAAAGACATTTTACAAGGTTCCCACCACCTTTTGTGCATAACGAAGTGAACTGGCAGTTTGCTGCTATTCTACTCACATGGTTTTGCCTGCGCAGCTGTTTGTGAGACTTTAAAATTACGTTAGAAGAAAAAAACCCCAACCAAACCCTAACTCTTTTCTTTTTTATTTGTTCTTATTTTCTTACCCTGAGTTCACTGATGAGGCTTAAAGTTTGGATTAACAAATAGATTCATAAGCACAGCTCAGGGAATAGTGAATTACAGCTGAATAAGGAGAAAAGGCAAATTGAGCTGGGACAGGGAACTGCTAAAAAAGCTTTATATGCAGGGCAATACAACATGGACCTGCATCCTCACATTTCTATTTCATGCAGGCCAGACACATTCATCTGTTTCTTCAGCAGTGCCTTATGTGTGCTTTAATTGCAGCATGCTAACAGCAGTTGGCATTTTACAAAATGCTGGATCTAGGGATTAATGTTACAAAGGATTCCAAAGCTGTGATTTCAAGCTGCTTTACAGTTGTAAGGAATGTTGGCTTCTGCAGAGGGTCGTAGCAGGAGCAGCAAAAGTCACGTCCAAATTGACGTGGGGAAGAGAGTATTCAAAATGCTGAGATCTTAAGCATCAGCACACAGCAATGTGCCACATCTAGAGCAATACATGGAAAATGGAGAACTAAAAGCCCTTAACTATTTGCTGGACTATGCACTTGCTGCTTGTTTTTTGGCTCAGAAATCTTTGGTAGTTTTGGTGCGCATATATATTGCATCCCATGACCTGTCCACCATTATACCCCTACTGTGAAATCCTGAATTCACATTTGTCAACAAGGATACTTGCACTGATGCCAATAAACTTATAGCAGAGGTTCAACAACTGGGGTAAGGGAAATTAAAGGGTAGAGATGGCTCTTCCTGAATAGAGGAAGAGCTCTGTTTTTACCTTGATCTCCTGTCACACTAATTTTAGCTGCAGCCTTAGGGCATCTGCCTGTATGCAGCCTTCTCACCTGAAGATCATAAGCACCTGTATGGACACAGTTGTTACTGTGAATTCCAGCAAAGTCACTTGCCCGACCATCTGCTGCCAGTATTATCTGAGCAAACCCAGCTTGAAGATCAGTGCTTCACTGAAGGAATTTAAATGGCATAAGCCCATAGTAGAGATGTTCACATCTTTCTCAGCTACTTTCTGCAGAGACAAGCACAACACTAACCCTTTGAGCCCAGGGCTGCACCCCTCCATTCCAGAGAAAATTCTTGGTATGTTTTTATATATGTTTTTGGCATCAAAATCCCTCTCACACCTCTCTTTGCAAAGACTAAGTGAAATTAAATCTATATGTCTACTCAAAGTATCCAGCACCAAGTATGTTCTGTAGCCTTAAGTCTCAGGAGCTCATGGGAACTTGTTCTGTCATCATAGTTTAATGAGTTACACATCGCTTCTCTTTCCTGCAGCACTGTACTCCATCTTTTACATTATTTTCTCCATTCATGTTAGAACACGTAAAATGTAAAATAAGGAAGATCTCCAAAACCACAAGGCCATTTAAAGAAAAATATCAACACATACCAGACCCGAATTACAAAGATTTGCAGAATGGTCAAACAGCAGCCCACAGATGCCACGGGAAGTAAACAGGCACTTTCTGTAAGACAGGCTGTGGCAGGAACAGAGAGAAAAAGCTAAGAAAATGCTTTGATCACAGCAGTAACTGCTCGTTCAGCTTGATGAAACCCATTGTTAGTTACTAAAGGCATGACCAATTCCTTTGCCAGTGACTCAGGAGCGATACAAAACTGCCACTGCAGAGCAGCCACACTGAAATCATGGTGCCAAAACCATCAGCCAGCACTGAGGGATTAAAACAGGACTGTGCACTCCCTTCTTCACACCCAGAAGGTGCCATCAGTGAGGTTCTCAAGACCTTATCCATACTTCCCAAGTACAGCAGGATTCAAAGGACATCCTTCCCAGAGTGCCAGGCAAAGAGAAGTGGTGAAGCAGCAAAATAGGTGGGGACTTCTCGCAATGGACCCAAATTTGGTGCTCAAAGGTAGCATACACACATAGAATAGAAACTAAGTGCTAAAGCCTAGCTAGTCTGCAACCAGTGGAAAGAAAACAAATGTAAAAATTCATTTACACTTGCTGACAATTTGGATGCACAGTTCTGTGAAGGACTGCAAAGAAAAAAATTATGCTGAAATACCAAGTGATGATTCCCAAAACTTCCACTTCGTGTTCTTAAGGACTGAAACCTGAAAACAGAACAAGTGGCCCCAGCCCTGCAAAATAACTGATTAAGTCTTTTAGATGGTGGCAGTGTGACAGTATAAAAAGGTTGTGACAACATAGTAAAGTCATAGCAAAATAATATAATCCCAATAGAATAAGCAGTATACTTTATATTTAGTATTTCCATCTATTTTATTTCCTTTTTCTTCATAACTCAGAATAAAACAGACTTTCTGCTACATATTCTTCTTTCATTGCCGATTTGAAAGAAATAATACAGTGACTTTCATTATAACTTGCTTGGAGCATAATAAGGTAGTTTGGAGAGTTGTAAGCATCCATTCTCAGCCCATGGTGATGACAATAGAGAATCTATCATGACTTCTAGATACACGCTATTTAGTGTTATTTCTTATTTTGCTAAGGAAATAAAGGAAGACTTTCTTATGGAAGAAACATTGAAAGAAATGCTATTCCTTATGTGAAAAATGAAGAAGTGACAGAGGAACTACTTTTATTTTTTTCCAGTGGAATATTATCTTCAACTACTCTATTCACTCTTTGCTTCTGGTCTGTCTCCAAGTGATTAAGTTAAATGACTCTGTTAATTTCTCACATATCATTTACATGGGCCAGATTTGAGTTATTTATGACCAGAAAATTTCAACGATGGCACTTCTTTAAACCTTCAGGTTTAGGTCCACTTGTACATTTACATCATAGAATCCCAGGCTGGTTTGGGTTGGAAGGGACCTTAAAGCTCATCCAGTTCCAACCGCATGCCATGGGCAGGGACACCTCCCACTAGACCAGGTTGCTCCAAGTCCCACCCAACCTGGTCTTGATCATGCTGTTTATGCACTTCTAGGTAGTGGCCATAGATTTCAGTGACAAAGCTGATTAAAAAATAATAAAAACCAACCAAGCAAACAACAAACCCCATAAACTAGGTTAATATTTATAAGGCCTGAATAGAAGCTCTTAGCAAAACACTGCCTTTGCTCCTGTTAGCATATGCACCTTACACATTATGCAGATTTCTTCAGCACAGGGCAGCAACTCCGCAACCACTTGTTCAACAGGGACTCAATTGTTCTGAAGTCAAATGATCTGAAACATGAACTAATTGTCAAAGCCTTGCCTCGATGGGGTCATATCCTGATTTTCATTCCCCAGTAGCACCTAACTAATGTTTCACAGTAAAGCCATATGCTGACTTCCTTGTGGCTCTTGTATCGATAGGTGAGCAAGGTACCTTCTGTTATCAGTAGTACATATGAGATCTAGTTTCCTAGAGCAACCAACCTGTGTGCCACAGTCTGAAGTATCCTGTATTGAAATGATGAGAACACAATGAATACACAACATAACAAAGCCTTTCTACAATGATTTCACTTAGGACTTCTAGAAAGCCTACTTGGAAGTTGTATAAAACTGCGGTCTAGTACAGAAAGGCCTTGATCTTTTAGTTTCATGTGGTTTTAAGTCTATCATTGTACTCACTTCAATGAGGCTCATCATGCAAAAATAGTAAGGTTAAAGAATAAGTACTTGGAAAAAGAACAAAATCATCACTCAACCCATTCTACGGGAAAACTGACTAAAAGCAAGATCTAGACACAGAGGAGCACTCAGGGGAGCTCTTGTAAGGAACAAGATTCAAGATATTTGCAGAGTTCCAAAAGAGCAAGCAATAAGCAAAATCAGGAGCGATAAAAGACAAAAAGTGCAAATGTCCTAAAGGACAAATGTAAAAACTTTGTATTTTCCCTTCTATGACTTTTAATAGTTCTATGTCTATAGACTTAGATACTTTCCAAAGTAAATTCGTTGTCATTTCAATAAGAGAAATTCTGCATTTGAACTAGCTTCACAGTAACGTTTTCAGTTTTTACTTTGCTTATAAAAATACAAGCAACAGTCTGCATTCTGCATAGTCACTCTATCATTTCCCTGCAGCCTAAATCTCCTAAAGCTACAAATACATTCTTTCCAAAAGAAGGATGCTTTTCTTTAGGCATTCTTAGAATTCCCTATGATCGTTACTGAACAGAGGGACTATTCATTGTGATCTTATCACTTACTCCCTCATATTATATATAGTCCAAAGCCTGCTTCAGTGAATGCAGGTGGAATGCAAGCCATTTCATCTGGCTGCATTTGCCCCTAACAGACCCGATTACAAAGCTGTATGGAATGAGCTTAGAGAAAATACATGGAATAACTTTCAATACAGTTACTTTGTGGTCTAAGAGAAACAAAATGAAGCTGCATCAGATTTCTTTTTGAAAGTCAACCAAATACCTTTCTGATCTCTTATATTTGCCGTACATTAGGAGGACAGAAAGAAACCAATGAATTCGTATTTGTTTGAATTATGAGAGTTGTAAAACCACAGCTGAGCTGGAGAACTACAATCAGCTGTTTAGAACTGCTCTGTGAGCTCGTAGTAGCCATGCTAAAACTGCTCAGGGTAAGATAGTTTACAACACTTGTTTGCTGTCTCCTCTCCCCTATTCTCCACAAGCCTCTACAACAGTAACAAATGGCATTCCTGGCTTTTGCAGGCTACAGTGTCTTCCAAGGATGACGTTTTCCAAAGAATTCTGGTTATGAATCAGACAATGAGTATGACTTTTGAAATCAATGTGAATTCTGTCACTGACTGAAGAAGAGCTAGGATTTCATCCAAAGAATGCTACCACATGCTATTTAACATTATCTGTAACATAAACTGTGATGTGAAATACACTCTGACTGCTAAAAGAACCAGAAAACTGTGTAGAAACTCCCTGGTTCATCCTATTTCCAAAATTTGTCTGCTATAAACTCAAGCTCCTTTTTCCCAGTCTCTACAAAAGCAGGTTTGTATTAAAAAAACCCAAGAAAATTAAAAGGCATAAAAGGCTTAACAAGCTGTTTTGCCATGCAAAACCAGGAACATTTTACCAGTGCTATAGCGGACTGGCTCCAAGTTATCAAAGTGATTGACTTGATGAAGACTGGAAATAGGAGTGACAGGCAGTTTATACAAAGAATGGAATTCTTCTTGGCTTAAAGCATCTGAACATGAATAAACTGACCAACATGCAAAGAGACAGTCAGCATGACTCTTCTACCTACATGGTTGGCGAGATGAAAGCTGCATTTAAAGTGGTTTAAAGAAGAATGGAATTACATGCACAACTAGATTGGGGGTTTTATCAATACCAGAAATTTGTTGTTGGAAGGAAACAGGGCATGACAAGTGTTATGCACCAAAAAAAGGCACTGAGCTTTTCAGCTGGCAGTCCAGCAATGCCAGAGTAACTACAGCTGGCCCGCAGAGACACTGCATCCCTGCTGTACACTGAGCAACACCTGAGCATCCCCTTCCAGGCATCCAGGGCTTCCCTGCCTGCAAAGCCTGGCTCTCTGCAGGACAGCTACAGTAAGAGACCTCATGTGGGTAGCTCAGATCGCCAGCATGTTTAGGTTCAGCTGCAGATTTAAGGCTGGAGTTAGCAGCAGCTGTACAGATGTAGTGTACCTGAATGCACAGATTATGTGAGATAGTCTTCACCACAGTCAAAAATGGTGATTTACAATGGAATAGGTAACTCCCTACTATGCATCATTAGGATATCTGTTCCCATTCATACCAAATTCTCTCTGAATTTTAAAGGGAGGATGCTTCACCAGATTCTGTTGCAAACACTGCCTCCTACTTTGCATGTAAAATTCCTGTTCTTAACACTCATGTGATGGTTCTTGGAATGTTTCTAACTTCTCTATAGGTATTTAAATGATTCTGCTTATTTTAAGAGGACTACACTGCTCGTGTGATTCTGTAGGTTAAGTTAATATAGATAAATGATACTTCATTAAATTTTACAGGTTTTCCAACAGTCTCTGCAAAGTTTTATCACTTTTTCAATAGGGGAGAATAATAATTTACAGGAAAAAAAGCCTCTTACACTCTTTGGCATTTCAAACTGCTAACCTTTCTATTCTGTAATAGGCATATGTCTGTGCCAAAGAAAGCTAACATCTCCTCAGCCAAAAAAAGACAGAATCAGTTATGTGCACAACCTATTAAAAAGCAAATACGAGCTGTTATGTGACATGTAATGTATCTTCCAATTGCAAGTTAGAACTAAAATGGTGCTTTATATGAATCGCTGTGTGTTAGGCTCGTTTTGCCCATATTTGCGTATGTGTACCCATCTTATCTGCAGTTCTATAAGACAAAACTGCTTCATGGTAGCAGATGAATTGGATTAACATTTTCTTTCATTTATTTTTGAAAAGGAAAATGTCTTAAACATGCCCCAGCTGTGCTTACCATAACTTAATAGTAACCTGTCCAGGTGGCCTCTAAGCCAATGAACCTTTGGTTTTTCCCCCAATACACCACTGTTCCCTACCAGCAGCTCTGTGCCATCCATTCCTATCCATTTCCTGCACAATCAGCAGTCTTCACCCATCCATAAAAAGCTCTTTGACTTTATGCCACTAAGAGATGACAATTCAACACTTCTCCCTTAATTAGAAGGGCTGTTAATTTAGGAAGATATCACTGACTTAACATCTGATGCATTTCAAATAAAACAGTAATAGTCCCCTCATTTCAGCTTCAATCTACCAGACTGCTGGCCCATTTTTATAGCAGTATTTTCAATGTCTTATGCTTTTCTTGCATGCTATTGTGTGAGTGAAAGAGAATCCCACTCTCTGCCACTCCCATGAATGTTCTCCAGTTAAAAACAGACAAAGCACAAACATAAAAGTAACAAAGAAAGTAACCAAATGTGCAATTTTACATAGTGGAACTGCTCAGGAAGGATGTGCTCACAGGTCCTAACTGACTGCATGCATAAAGGAAATATTAGAAATAACATTAAACTGGTGGCAAGGTAGAAATCCTCTGTATTTTATGAGTTTTCTGCTCTCTTTCAATCACAGCAGACTAGTACCAGTCCACGAATGCTTGAAACAGACTTGTAACCTCTAATATATCTCAGATATTCTAAAGGATGCAAAAAGCATCTGACAACAAGAAAAGTAGAGGGTAGATAAATCAATTTTTACTAAGATGACTGCTTTCACCTTTGGGCTTGTATTCAATTATATCAGCCAGTTAAACATTCAAAAACAACCTTTTCTTATGCAAGCAAGTCTGAATTGAACAACAGTAACTGTATAGAGCTGTTAATTATACACATTTATTCTTAAATAAAGGAAAGGTTTGTTTACCCCTATGATATTCTCAATCTAACCATCCCTTTATGCATCAACTTCTATCATCAAATTCTCATAGAATCACAGAATGGTTTGGGTTGAAAGGGACTTTAAAGCTCAGTTTCAACCCCCTGCCATGGGCAGGGACACCTTTCACTTGAGCAGGTTGCTCCAAGCTCCATCCAGCCTGGCCTTGAATGTTGCTAGGGATGGGGCAGCAAGGACAAGCCTGAAAATGTGTCAGTGTGCAACGTGTCAGCCTTTAACACCGGGTAGAGCCAGCAGTGCTGCTGAAGGTGGGATGCTCAGCCACTGCTCATCCTGTCCACACTGGACAGGCCATGCAGCAGGATGCTGCAGGGGCTGCCTCTCGCGTGGGTACTCAGGCACAGCCGCTCCTCCGGCAATGCTGACATCTCTCAGCACTGCTGCATCACTGCTGGCACCCACCCAAGCAAGGCAGGAGGGAAGCACTTCAAACAGAGCTCCTGATGCTGCGCTCACACAGCCAGCTGCAGGACAGACCTCGTGTTAACAGCAAGAACCAACAGTGCTATTCTACCAGTCCTTCTCCCTGTAAGGAACCAATTCCTTCTCCTAAGGACTGAATTGTCTCACCCTGTACTGCAGGGCACAACAAAATCGTCGCATCAGAATGACTTGTACACAGCATACAGGAAAGGGAAGAAGAAGGGAAATTAATTACTCTACCTCCCTGAAGTCAAGTACTTCTGCCCACACATACCTGCCACCCACATGCTGTAGTACCTCATCCTCTCTCTCCAAGAAACTCTACCAGTTGATCCAGTGCCTGTCACTGATTTGGCTGAGGCTGACTCTCAGAAACAGAGGGGATTCATTATCCATCATATTTGCCATCCTGGCACGCAACTAAACCGTATTGCAAACCTCTGAAATTATCTGTTAGCACATGCCATTCTATCACACTAGCCCTCCTACTTCCACGTATTTCTCTTGATTTTTAAGTAAGCCAATAGTGCTATAACAAGGTACAGTTGTGCCTTAAAGAAAGGTTAAAGTCTACCTAAAGTCTGTAAGCAAAGTGCTAAATTCAGGACAGAGACCCTGTTTTTCGAGTGCTCTGTGATAAATACTGTGATAAATCTCAGCGTAATGTTAATAAATACCTGCATCTGCATCATCACGGAATCCAGTTAAAGTACGGCAAAGATGAGTTACTTGCCTGCTCATATCGCCAAAATCTTCGAGGAAATAAGAATTCCCTTATGCTGTACTGCAAACAAATAACATGCTATGAGTGCGCTAAATGAATGCTATACTGCAGGGGAAGAAGACACTAAGAGCCTTGTGACAAATGGTTTCAGAGCCCCATCATACATACTATTTTCCAGTTATGATTGAAAGCAGAGACAAGCCAAAAGGAATGATAATATTGATTCTGCTTGACATACATTTCCTACCAGACAGCAAACTACTGTGAAACAATGCCTGGTGACAGATTTTACAGCCAAGTACAAAACAGCCCCCCCCAGCAGACCACCCAGATCAGTACATAAAATCCCAGTACACACTCCCTGAAAATACTTGGAGATCAGATCCGTTTTGTAAGCAATGTTTCTATGGTTTAAATTCCAGAAAATAAATAACCTTAATCAGATTCATCAAGTATTGGCCCCGATCTATAAAACTCCATGCATGTGTAAAGCAGAGCTGGGCCTTGTGCTGTTATTAGAGTAAGTGTAAGAGCTCACACAACTCCGTGTGCGCTATGGGGAAGTCCATGTGCACTATGGGGAAGTGGTACTGCATCCACTACTTGTGTTACTTGTAACTGTAACTACCACGTACTGACAACAGCCTCTCGGAACAAGCCAGCCACAACTTCCAGCACTGGTCATGCAGCTCTCCTGACTCTAATTTAGGTTCAGTCACTCCAGTGTTTGGCATATAAACGGAGAAAGCAAAAGCAGCCCCACTCTCTCCTCCTGGTAGTAGCAATACTTGAATATGCCAATGCAGAGAAGAAGAATGTACAGGAAAAGGCACTCAAGTTAACTTTTAACTGCATTTTCTTTGGCTTTAGAAAACAAAGTAATTTTTAAACACACTGATGTTTACAGGAGAAATGGGAAAGTATCTGCAGACGCAGTCTAATCAATTTGCTCCCTTACATGGCTATATCCTAGAGCAATGCACACACTCTCAAACCTCCAGGTCCCTAACACAATAAGGGATGCCAGTTGATAAGCACACAGAAGAATATGTCAGTACAAGAAAATAAACACTTCTTTTTACTAATCTTAATACATCATATCTACAAATGATGCTTTTTAGGGATGGGATGTAGTGAAAAGCTTCTAAAAAAGCATTCAGTTTTACATGTATTCATCTATTCATTCTGTAAAGCTCAGCTGATAAGCTCCTGTTAATTATAATGCTTTCTGTGTGTGCCTTTCATCTGAGGTTCTAGGATTGCTTGGAAAATCTTAATTAGGTCTCCGAACACCACAGCGAGGAAGGAATATTCTCTCTGCACACAAGACAAGGTGCAGACAAGCTTACGTGATTTGCCAAAGGTCACCAAAAGGCTCTGGTCCTAAATGGCACTGGGCAGGCAGCAGCAGAGCTGTCTGCTCCCACACCCTCATCCATAGTCATATCTCAACCACATCATCACATAGTTCTGTCCCTCACGTAAATACCTTATTCCTTCTTTGATTTCCAGTCCCAGATTGAGCTGGAGCCCACGGAGACTGCAGTTTTTCTATGGAAGTTATCCTTGAAGTTTGAGGCAGTCGTGTGAATTCCTCTGCTTTAATCTGAACTGGTCTACGCAGACACAACTGTTCATTAAAGCTAAAGCAAACTCTGGCTGGTATAATTAAATGTTGTGCCTGGAAGGCTGGAATATAGTATCAAAGGTTTAAAATCTCATTTTCAGCCCTGCCTGATTACTTAAACCACTACTATAAAACTACAATGGATAAAATTTCATCTGAAGCTGATTAAATCTTTACTGGTGTAATGGAAGAGTAGCAAACAATCGCTTTACATTTTTCTATGGATATTTACATCTACTGCAGCTTTCGGTTCTGCAATGGAGCACACTGTCTGCCAACTTCCTCTAACTTAAGTCCAAAACTTCCATTTCTTGCTGCCAACTGTCTGCTTCAACAAATCATACTCATAAACACTAAAACATGCTTTCATTTGCTTAAAATCAAGGCAGCGATTCAATTTAAAAGGATTTATGATAGCTGCAATAAAAAAGTGAGGTGAGGCGATGAGATGACAAAGTTGTAAAAGAGAAGCTCTACCCCATAAAAACCCAGAAATGATAAAGCCAAAGATTACTGATTCTTTTAGTTGCTACTTAAATACATTCAACTTCCTTCACAAACTTGTAGCAATGTGTCTAATGGGGTATTTGATGAATACACACTGCATACCCATAACTAGAGCCACAGACACCTCAGAAATCCCCACTCTTCAGGAAGGATCAGCACATACAGTGTGTAACTTTTGTACTCACCAAGAGCAGGTTCTGGTGACAGCAAACCCAAGATGGAAGCGCACTGCTCTCCCGAAAAGCTGACATTTCCCACAGGGCCTGACTGACAGCTCAGCTTTGGGGGGTGAGGGGGAAGGTGAAAATCAATTTCACACTGACAGTATATATTCAACCAACTTTAAACATTACCTAAACCAAAGCAAATTGTGAGTAATCCATGTTTACCAGCGAGGTAAAGGTAGTGAAACTGGTGTATCCAACGTCAGTCATTCATTAGGCTGAGACGTTTCATTTTTGAACAGGTAACAGACCACTAACAAATTACTCCCCTTCCTTTCACGTTTGGTCACAGTTTAGGTTACTTATTTAATCACTCCCTGACAAGATACACTTCCATTCATATCAGAAATCATTCTGCTGCTTCACACTATTCATTAATTTGAAACTCTTACATTTGGAACCATCATTTCCCACTCAAACAGTACTTGGTGACATGCAGAGACTAAAGAGTTGTCAAACAGAATGACACACAGCTTTGAAATGTGAACAAAGCAATAAAAGCTTTTAGGGAAAAAAAAAACCCCAGCCTTGCAAACAGTATTTGGAAGTTGTAACTGTGGGCATGGCCAGCACTACCAGAAAGGAGAAAAAAAAAGCCCTTGAATGAAAGAAAACTTGAATACAGGCTTGCGAGAAGTGTGATGTGCAGTTCTTCTACTAATAAAAGGTTGGAAGTAGCCCCCTCAGTACATAATTGATGAAATAAGTATGTTGACAAGAAGCTCAACATGAGCTGGCAGTGTGCACGTGCAGCCCAGAAAGCCAACCATGTCCTGGGCTGCATTAAAAGGAGCGTGAGCAGCAGGTCAAGGGAGGTGATTCTCCCCACCTACTCCACTCTCGTGAGACCCCACCTGGAGCACTGTGTACAGTTCCAGTGTCCTCAACATAAGAGGGATGTGGACCTGCTCAAGTGAATCCAGAGGAGGCCACAGAAGTGCTCTGAGGGCTGGAGCAGCTCTGCTCTGGAGCCAGGCTGAGAGAGCTGGGCTGCTGCAGCCTGGAGAAAAGAAGGCTCCTTAAGGGGAGACCTTATAACAGCCTTCCCCTTCCTAAAGGGGGCTACAAGAAATCTGGAGAGGGACTTTTTACAAGGTCCTGTAGGAACAGGACAAGGGGGAATGGCTTTAACCTGCCAGCGGGGAGATTGAGATGAGCTCTTAGGCAGAAGTTCTTCCCTGTGAGGGTGCTGAGGCGCTGGCACAGACTTTTCCCAGAGAAGCTGTGGCTGCCCCATCCCTGGCAGTGTTCAAGGCCAGGTTGGACACAGGGGCTTGGAGCAACCTGCTCTAATGGAAGGTGTCCCTGCCCGTGGCAGGGGGCTGGAACTGGGTGAGCTTTAAGATCCAACGCAACCCATTCTGTGATTCTATAATAAAACCTAACACCTTTCTCACACGGGCCCCATTGATAAAAAACCTGACGGGGAAGTTAAGATCTGGTCTGAAACTAAAACAAATAAAACTGTGGTCACCCCAGTACTTTCACATACCAACAGCAAGAAAACTGGAGTTGTAACACCACCACTCCCGTTATTGAGAAGAAAGGCTGCTGCCAGCCCCCCAAAATGATACACATTCCAAGAGAGTATATGTCCCTTGAAAATAGTTGGGGATGTTTCAATTTACTGCTGTGCTTAGTAATAAGCCCAATTTGAAAAACTAAGTTAAAATAAAATAAAGCAATGCTATGAACCTATGAGTGTGGCTTTGGTTCCAAAGGGCACTGCAAGCTGAAAAAATATATTCAAAGTAATCCAGTCTTATAGCCCTCAGGCTTGGGAACAGCTCTCGTGAGAGTGTACGGCTACATAATCCAAAACAAATCAGTCAATACTTGGAAAACACACAGAACACACCAATTCCCTGAATCCACTCGCAGAACCAGGCAGAGCCCCGTGTTTACAGCTCTTCTGATCACAGGAAAGCTGCAGATTGGCTGCGGTAATTTTATATCGTGGTTTTTAATTAAATCTTTCTGGCTCCTCGGAACCCAATTTTCTCTTCATAATATGAATCTTTATTGGCTGTCTGTAAATAGAACATGGATTCATTTCCATATAAAGAGATCTAAATATACTACCCTTCACTAATGGAAAAAACCAGAAAACCTCATGTCAACTGACAACCCATCTGATCTCTCACAACTTTACACACGCAACCATAAAAATCACTCATACAGCTCACGCTGCTACCACTCAGTCCCTCTGAGTAACACACAGGCACTAGTAAGGGGTAGCACTGACATTTCAGGCCAGCTCTCCACAGCTACAGAAACACTTCATTAAATGGAATGAAAAGGAGGAGTATCAGGCTGGAAAACAATGGCTCTTGAGTTCCTGGGTTTACTTCAACGCGACTGGCATTTTGCCACAGATTTGAACAGAGGCTGAAATCACAAGTCATGCTGGGGAGTGCCAGGGACAGCAGCAGAACTTGCCACTGTGCATACACGGAGCACAAAACCTGAGATAAGTGAAGAGTTTTGTGTTTTTACAGGGGATTTCAAGCTTCAGAGTAGTTTCATGGCTCTCTTTAGCCATCATTATTGCAAAAACAGGGGTTTTCCTCAGGTCTCCATAATTAATTCAAGTTGGACATTGGGATTTGAAGATGTATCTCAACAAACAAAAGATTATGCCTTACCCCTGAATCACGTTAGGTGGACAATTCAGTGGGTTGTCTGTGCTCAGGTTATTCCTGTCATATGTAAGCTCTCACCATTTCTAATATACTGGTCATGCCACAAAAAGCATTACACATTTAAGCTGTAGTGTAACAAGGGTTAAGAAAAGAATCTGTGAACTTCTAGAAACTACGCTTTTGAACATTTAATAAGGCATTGTTCTTTTATTCTGCATATTGTCTAACGCACACATCTTTGTCAGGGAAAAAGCCTTTTTTCTTTAGCTATAGAAAATTTTTTATGACTCCATCTACTCAACTACTTCTTTTGTTTAACAAAAAAAGTATTTTTAGCAATAAAACATGAAAACCATTGCTTTTAGAAGGTAAAAGAGCAACAGATAATTGTATTTACCTTTCATAACATCTACAATTAACATTTAGGCTAAAAAGCAGAAAGTTTTGCATACACTGTTTGCAAAAAGTATTCTACCCAACAAAAAAGGGAAGGCTGGTTTCACTTCCAGGCATTGCCTGTTAACAGCTTGAGAACTAAATACCTATTGTACCAAAAGCAGGTAGATACTGAATGGTTCTGCAAATGTGGGACTTGTTTAAGCAGGAGCTGATAGCTTCTGAAGATCTCACCACTTATTTATGGAGGGAAGAGCTAAGTTTGACAAATCTCATGTCTTGACTAGTAAAGCCCAAGTCATACAAGAACTAGCTTATGATTCTGATACCAAGTCATCGTAGCAGGAATGCAAGAAGGATAATGCTCAGTTTTAATTATTGTACAGTATCACAAAAGAA